>NC_058518.1:331549580-332174580 GCF_904849725.1 Hordeum vulgare subsp. vulgare | reverse complement strand
GAAGTATCCCTTCTATCCCTTGCCCTTCTTGAAACTAGTGGTTTTACCAACCATCAACAATTGATGCTCCTTCTTGATTTCTACTTTCGCAGTGTCAAACATTGTGAATCACTCAAGGATCATCATATCTATCCTTGATTTGTTTATAGTTCATCACGAAGCTCTAGCAGCTTAGTGGCAGTGACTTTGGAGAACCATCACTATCTCATCTGGAAGATTAACTCACACTTGATTCAAGTGATTGTTGTACTCATACAATCTGCAAACATGCTCAACGATTTGAGATTTTCTCCTTTACTTTGTAGGCAAAGAATCTTGTCGGAGGTCTTATACCTCTCAACAAGGGCACGAGCATGAAATCTCAATTTCATCTCTCTGAACATCTCTTATGTTCTGCGATGTTTTCAAAACATCTTCGGCGCCTTGCTTCTAAGCCATTAAGTATTGCGCACTGAACTATCATGTAGTCATCAAATACGTGTATGTCAGATGTTCGCAATATCCACAAACAACGCCCGAGGTGCAGCACACCAAGTGGTGCATTAAGGACATAAGCCTTCTGCACAGCAATGAGGACAATCCTCAGTTTTACGGACTCAATCCGCAAAGTTGCTACTATCAACTTTCAACTAAATTTTCTCTAGGAACATATAAAAACAATAGAGCTATAGAGCAAGCTACATCGTAATTCGCAAAGACTATTAGACTATGTTCATGATAATTAGTTCAATTAATTAATATTACTTAAGAACTCCCACTCAAAAAGTACATCTCTCTAGTCATTTGAGTGGTACATGATCCAAATCCACTATCTCAAGTCTGATCATCATGTGAGTCGAGAATAGTTTAAGTGGTAAGCATCTCTATGCTAATCATATCAACTATATGATTCATGCTCGACCTTTCGGTCTCTTGTGTTCGGAGGCCATGTCTGCACATGCTAGGCTCATCAAGTTTATCCCTAGTGTTCCGCGTGTGCAACTGTTTTGCACCCGTTGTATGTGAACGTTGAGTCTATCACACCCGATCATCACGTGGTCTCTCGATACGACGAACTGTCGCAACGGTGCACAGTCGTGGAGAACACAATTTCGTCTTGAAATTTTAGTGAGAGATCACCTCATAATGCTACCATCGTTCTAAGCAAAATAAGGTGCAAAAAGGATTAACATCACATTCAATTCATAAGTGACATGATATGGCCATCATCATGTGCTTCTTGATCTCCATCACCTAAGCACCGACACGATCTTCTTGTCACCGGCGCCACACCATGATTTCCATCAACGTGTCGCCATCGGGGTGGTCATGCTACTTATGTTATTACTACTAAAGCTACGTCCTAGCAATATAGTAAACGCATCTTAAACACAAACGTTAGTTTAAAGACAACCCTATGGCTCCTGCCGGTTGCCGTACCATCGACGTGCAAGTCGATATTAACTATTACAACATGATCATCTCATACATCCAATATATCACATCACGTCATTGGCCATATCATATCACAAGCATACCCTGCAAAAACAAGTTAGACGTCCTCTAATTGTTGTTGCATGTTTTACGCGGCTGCTATGGGTATCTAGTAGATCGCATCTTACTTACGCAAAAAACCACAACGGAGATGTGCAAATTTCTATTTAACCTCTCCAAGGACCGCCTCGGTCAAAACCAATTCAACTAAAGTTGAGGAAACCGACACCCGCCAGCCATCTTTATGCAACGAGGTTGCATGTCAATCGATGAAACCAGTCTTTCGTAAGCGTACGAATAATGTCAGTCTGGGCCGCTTCAATACAACAATACCGCTGAATCGAGAAAAGACTAAGGAGGGCAGCAAATCGAACATCACCGTCCACAAAACCCTTTTTGTTCTACTTGAGATAACATCTACGCATGAACCTAGCTCATGATGCCACTGTTGGGGAACGTCGCATGGGAAACAAAAAATTTCCTACGCGCACGAAGACCTATCATGGTGATGTCCATCTACGAGAGGAGATTTGGATCTACGTACCATTGTAGATCACACAGCAGGAAGCATTAATAAACGCGGTTGATCTAGTGGAACTTCCTCACATCCCTCGATCCGCCCCACGAACCGTCCCGCGATTCGTCGCACAATCCGCTCCGATCTAGTGCCGAACGGACGGCACCTTCGCGTTCAGCACACGTACAGCTCGATGATGATCTTGGCCTTCTTGATCCAGCAAGCAAGATGGAGAAGTAGATGAGTTCTCCGGCAGCGTGCGCCGCTCCGGTGGTGGTGAAGGATCTACTCCTCCAGGGCTCCGCCCGAGCTCCGCAGAAATACGATCTAGAGGAAAAACCGTGGTGTTTGTGGTCGGTGTCGTGGCAAAAGTTGTCTCAAATCACCCCTAAAACACCAGTATATATAGGAGGGAGGGGGAGGGACTTGCCATGAGGGCCAAGTCCTCAAGGGGCACCGGCCAAGGGGAGGAGTAGGACTCCTACTCCAATCCTACTCAAAATAGGATTGGAAAGTGGAGTCCTTCTCTTCCTTCCCACCTTTCCTTTTTTTTCTTTTGTTTTTTTCTTATGGCGCATAGGCCTTATTGGGCTGTCCCACCAGCCCACTAAGGGATGGTGCGCCACCCATAAGTCCTTTGGCTTCCCCCGGGAAAGTTGCCCCCCACCCGGTTAACTTCCGGAACCCATTCGTTACTCCCGGTAAATTCCCGGTTATGCCCGAAAACTTTTCGGTAACCAAATGAAGTCATCCTATATATCAATCTTCGTCTCTGGACCATTCCGGAAACCCTCGTGAAGTCCGTGATCTCATCCGGGACTCCGAACAACATTCGGTAACCACACATATAACTCAACTATACTAAAACATCGCCGAACCTTAAGTGTGCAGACCCAGCGGGTTCGAAAACTATGTAGACATGCCCCGAGGTTCTCCTCGGTCAATATCCAATAGCGGGACCTGGATGCCCATATTGGATCCTACATATTCTCCGAAGATCTTAACGGTTGACCCTCAGTGTCAAGGATTCATATAATCCCGTATGTTATTCGCTTTGTCCTTCGGTATATTACTTGCCCGAGATTCGATCGTCTGTATCCGCATACCTATTTAAATATCGTTACCGGCAAGTCTCTTTACTCATTTCATAATACAAGATCTCGTGACTTACACTTAGTCACATTGCTTGCAAGGCTTGTGTGTGATGTTGTATTACCGAGTGGGCCCCGAGATACCTCTCCGTCACACGGAGTGACAAATCCCAGTCTTGATCCATACTAACTCAAGGGACACCTTCGGAGATACCTGTAGAGCACCTTTATAGTCACCCAGTTACGTTGTGACGTTTGAGACACACAAGGCATTCCTCTGGTGCTAGTGAGTTATATGATCTCATGGTCATAGGAACAAATACTTGATACGCAGAAAACAATAGCAACAAAATGGCACGATCAATATGCTACGTATATAATTTGGGTCTTGTCCATCACATTATTCTCCTAATGATGTGATTCCGTTATCAAGTGACAACACTTGCCTATGGTCGGGAAACCTTGACCGTCTTTGATCAACGAACTAGTCAACTAGAGGCTTACTAGGGACAGTGTGTTGTCTATGTATCCACACATGTATTTGAGTTTCCAATCAATACAATTCTAGCATGGATAATAAACGATTATTATGAACAAGGAAATATAATAATAATAAATTTATTATTGCCTCTAGGGCATATTTCCAACACTTCCTTATCTTTTTTTCTTTTCGTTGCCTTGGCTGAAATAGGTTTATTGGGTTGGCCTCACCGGCCCACTAAGGGCTGGTGCGCCACCCATGGTCCTATTAGGTCCTCTCCCGGGTGGGTGGCCCCTCCCGGTAAAACCCCGGAACCCATTCGTCACTCCCGGTACTTTACCGGTAATGCCCAAAATCTTTCCGGAAGCCAAATGCAACAATCCTATATATAAATATTCATTTCCGGACCATTTCGGAGATACTCGTGACGTCCGGAATCTCATCCGTGACTCCGAACAACCATCGATTACCATCATCAATAATTCCACTATACCAAAAATGTCACTGAACCTTAAGTGTGCAGACCCTACGGGTTCGAGAACTATATATGTAGACATGACCGAGGCACTCTCCGGTCAATATCAAATAGCGGGACCTGGGCGTCCATATTGGTCCTACATATTCTACGAAGATCTTATCGGTTGAACCTCTATGTCAAGGATTCACACAATCCCGTATATCATTCCCTTTGTCCTTCGGCATGTTACTTGCCCAAGATTCAATCGTCGGTATCGACATACCTATTTCAATCTCGTTATTGGGAAGTCTCTTTACTCGTTCCGTAATACAAGAACCCGTGACTAACTCTTTAGTCACATTGCTTGCAAGGCTTGCTTGCGATGTTGTATTACCGAGTGGGCCCCGAGATACCTCTCTGTCGCACGCAGTGACAAATCCTAGTCTTGATACATGCTAACTCAACGGACACCTTCGAAGATACCTGTAGAGCACCTTTACAGTCACCTAGTAACATTGCGATGTTTGGTACACACAAGGCACTCCTCAGGTGTCAGTGAGTTACATGATCTCATGGTCATAGGAATGTATACTTGACATGCATAAAACAATAGCAACAAAATGACACGATCATATGCTACATTTATAGTTTGGGTCTTGTCCATCAGATCATTCTCCTAATGATGTGATCCCGTCATCAAGTGACAACACTTGTCTATGGCTAGGAAACCTTAACCATCCTTGATCAACAAGCTAGTCAACTAGAGGCTCACTAGGGACATTGTTTTGTCTATATATCCACACATGCATTTATGTTTCCATTCAATACAATTATAGCATGGATAATAAACGATTGTCTTGAAATAGGAAATATAATAATAACTGTTTTATTATTGCCTCTAGGGCATATTTCCAACAGCACACCTATGGGGCGTATTCTGAGCGAGATACCCCACGGGAGGAGAAGAAGAAGCTCTTGGCAGATCTTTCCTCGGCGAGCCTGAAGTGCAAAGAGGACAGGATCCATGCTCAAGGGGATCATCAAGTGCTCCAGGAAATGAGCTAGATCACCATCGGTAAGCCCTATTTTCTTTGATGTATTTTTAGTGATGGCCATTTTGCCAATCTTCCACAAAATTGGCGCTCCTCACAGGCTTTCACAGACCTCCCCCGCAGCGCTTTAGATGCCTATGCCCATTATGACGGCCATTCTCATGAGTCGGTCGAGAAGATTTTCTCGTGTCAACTCCACGCGCCCGAGCAACCGCCGCAGCTAACAACTAGATGAAGATGTTCGTGGGGCTATTCCGGGTAGCGGGTCCTGTTATGAAGGATCTCTGCATCAATCTATGCTCATCAAGGCTAATACCTAGCTGACGGGGGGATAACCCCGAGGTAGGCTCATCCAGCCTATTCCTTTGCACCCAAGTACAAAGGGAGTCTTCAGCTTCCTCCAATCGGCCAACTCCTCCTCGTCGGCTAGGAAGCGCGTGCCGGCTAGGGGCGAGACAGCCACTCCTTTTGAGCGACTAGGAAGGGCCTGCCGGCTAGGAGCGAGGCGGCGACTCCAAGGTCAGCTGGCGAGGCCGCTAGCCGGCTAGAGAGCTCCTGTCACATCCGATAATAGGCTGTGACGGGACTCTATGATTAAAGGTGAAGACACGTCAGCGCGGGTACAAGGTTGAGGCGCACGCTAGGTACAGTGTCAGCGGCCATGCCGCTGACCTACCCCGGCTTCGATCCGTCAACCTAGCACAATACCAGCTCGCCATTGCCCACTCCATTACCAAGCTCGACGTGGCCATAGTGGAGACGGATGTACTGGCGACCCATGACAAATCTCGCAAGACTACGCTGGACGTACCACACATGTCCTGCATGGGCCTCACGTGAGAGCCCCATTGGGTGGCCGATGGGTCCCATGGCCATATGGGACCTCGCAGTCCGCGGGCCCCACCAACAACAAGACCAGACTATGGCAGGCCCCCTGGCCAGCCGGCAAGGCTGCCAGGCGGGCCCCTCTTATGTACTTTTATCCATATTTTAGGTCGGTGAGTTCGACTATAAAACCCCTCGAGCCCCCTCCATGCAGAGGGTCGGTCAACTACACACACACATTCACCCACTCATACAGGAGACGTAGACGCGAGCCGGTAGCTCCTTCTTCCTCCTACACACACACTACCGAGCGCATTGTAATCTCTCTCGTTCATCAACCAATCCAGGAGGACTAGAGGTATTATCTCCCACGAAGAGCCCCAAACCTGAGTACATCCTACGTCTATATCGCTTGTACCAATCCCGTTCCCGGAGCCCACCGGTGTCCTTTGGTTCCCATCACTCTCGATTAGCATACCCATCGCTACTGTCGTGAGAAAACAATGACACTTGGCGCCCATCATGGGGCCGTCCGTGGCACCGGTCGGAGTTACACTCCGGGCGGGACCCTTTGCCAACACCACCGGATGCCTCGCGTCCGGACCGATCAGCATGCCCGTGGAGCCTATCCTTGCGGAGGTTTCCGCGATGCGGACCGATGATCCAGGCCATCTCACGGACTCTGATCAGGAGTTCGCCAGCGGGCTGCTGCCCAGTGATGTCGTCGCCGACATCGCGAACCCCGGCGTTCTCTTCAGCGACCTGCGCCTCGACGATGAGCCTTGCCACATCGGCGAGGGCATCGACATCGACGCGCTATGTGCAAGCTTCATCAGGCTCTCCCTTGAGGATGTGCCTGCGTCCGATGAGTACCCTAGCGAGGTGCTCATCTGCGATGATCCACCTTCATATGCGGGATATCTTGCCCTACATGAACTCGCCGTCAGCTCTAACTTCTTGGAGGTGATGGTTATCTGTGATAGCACCAGTACGGTTCCCGGCAAGGCTCCATCGAATGCAGCCGACCCCTCCGCGGGCTCTGTAGACCTGCTTCGTGCCACCCTTGTCGGACTGAAGTCACCCATCGCTACAGCTGCAAACCCAACCGATGCTAGGGCCACGCTTGAGGAGGCCCGCAGGTAGCTCCTGGAAGAGGGTATTTCTCTCGCCACCGCCAAGCGTCGGATGGAGGCCATGCAGCGCGAGTATAACTCTTCTTACGGCTTCACTCCGGCTGCCGATGGCCCCAGCCGGCGCGAAGAAGTCCGCGGCCGCGGCCGGGTCTTTGCAAAAATCTTAGGTGGCAAGCAGCCCATCTATGATACCCCCGTGGCCAACATGAAGGCCGCCCAGGCGGCCATGGCAAAAATAGCTGATTTGGAGGGCGAGGAGCGCGCCCTTCAAGAGAAGCGTGTCATGGATCTCCTTGATGCCGCCAACAAGCAACAAGCCCATTTCAATCCCGGCCACACGGAGTCGATGTCTCCAGTAGCCAACCATGAGGCTCACCACACCCCCAGCGGCCGTCATCACGCCCAAGGCTCCTCCATGCATCACGCTTCTGGACGGAAGGGCGAGGGCAGCCAAGACCGGCATTCCCAGCACCAGAGCAAGCCGGTTTCCAGCCTCCCGCAAGGAGGCTCGCGACGAGAGTGATTGGGTGCACGAGGTCCCCCCGCCGAAGTGTCGGGATAAGACCAAGGCAATTGAGTCCCAGGGCCCCCTTGGGATCTCGGCTCGGATCGGCCCTCGCGTCCCTCACAGCGACAACGACGCTCGCAAGCGCATCAACCTTCTCGCGCAGTCGGCCCTCCTAGAGAGGAGGGTCCCATTGGTCCGGCGTGCTTTGGCCCCCGTATCAGAGGGGAGCTGTTCCTTGCCGGCTTCACTCTCCCTCGTGACACCCCCAACTACAGCAGCACCGCCAAGCCAGAAGACTGACTAATCGACTACACCACTGCAGCCGGCATCGCCCGGGGTAACAAGTGCGTAGAGGTCCACTATGTGCCTCTCATGCTGACCGGCTCGGCCAGGACTTGGCTCAACAGCCTGCCAACCGGCACTGTCAACTCTTGGGTTGACTTTGAGGACGCGTTCGTCCGCAACTTCACCGGGACCTTCAAAACGCCCTGGCCGGCCTCGCGAGCTGGCCATGTGTGTCCATACGCCCAACGAGCCCCTTCGCGACTATGTCACGCGCTGGACGGAGCTAGCAACTCCTACGGAAGAGTGCACGAGGTACAAGCAATTCAGGACTTCATTGATGGCTGCCGGGATGGCACCCTACTCAAGCACAAGCTCATGTGCTCCGAGCCCACCTCTTTGGCGGTGCTCATGGCCAAGGCGCACAAATACGCCATGGCCGACTCAGTCATGCGGGTCAAGGTCATCGCTTCGGACAAGCCTGTCCCCACGTCGTCTGCTTCCAAGCCGGTTGGAGACAACCGAGGCGGCTAGAACAACAAGCGCAAGGCGGATCAACTTGATATGCGGTGTGCAAGAAAGCAGGTGGCCAACATAGAGGAAGAGGCATTGGCTGCCCAGGCCGGCTCTCAGCGCACCGGACCGGCAAGAATACCTGGCATCCTAGGCCAACCTTCGAGGAAATGCTCGACGAGCCGTGCAAAATGCACACCGGGGTGAAGCCGGCCACCCATACACTCCGAGAATGCAGCTTCGCACGGCGACTGTCTCGGGGTGAGGGTTTGTCGGCTGCCCCGGCGGCTGCTGTTGCGCCCCGCGCTCCGGCTCTAGTGTTGGCTCCGGCTCCACCACCACCGCCTCCTAACGACGGCCGTCTCCACGACCAGTACCCTGAGCAAGACAGGGCCTACATCGTCTTCTCCAGCAAAGGCGACGACAAGCGCAGCCAGCGACAGCGTCGGCGCGAGGTAAACGCCACGGTCCCCTCGGTTCCCCAATTCATGCATTGGTCCAAAAAGCCAATCACATGGAGCCGAGCTGGTCATCCTACGGTGATGCCAAACCCTGGCTCATACGCGCTCGTCCTTGACCCCACCTTCGCCTCCAAGAGGCTCACCTATCGGTTCTCCCGGGTGTTGGTCGACGGCGGCAGCAGCATTAACATCCTCTACCGCGACACCGTGCTCAAGCTCGAGCTGAAGGAGAAGGACCTCCAGCCGACCAGCACTGTCTTCCACGACATTGTCCCGGGATAGTCATGCTCGCCGATTGGCAAAATCCAGCTGGATGTCCTCTTTGGCGACAATGCGCACTTCCGCCACGTACCGATTTGGTTCGAGGTGGTGGACCTCAACAGCCCCTACCACGCGCTGCTGGGCAAGCTGGCTTTGGCCAAATTCATGGCCATCCCCCACTACGCCTACCTCAAGATGAAGATGTTGGGTCCCAAGGGCATCATCACCATCGCTGGCGACTACAAGAAGTCGCTCAAGTGCGCACGCAATAGCATCCGTCTGGCCAACGCCCTGGTGATCGCTGAGGAGAAGAGACACATCGACCGACTCATGGCTGAGGCTACCGAGCAGTCGGCGATCCCTACTCCACCATTGTGACAGCCCGATGCCGATGTTCCAGAAGATTCCCCTTTATCTCCGTTTCCGTCGTGTGCTTATTTTTATTTGTTGCATCATCATGTAGTTTGCATCATCGCATCATGCATGGCATCTTGCATCGTCTGTCGTGTGTGGTGCTTCGAGTGCTCTCCGAGTCTTAGGGCGATAGGAACTCCCCTCCTCTCTTCTCTTTGATTTTGTTTTGGGGTTGTGTAAAGTTTCCGTTTTAACCCTTTTAAAAAAAGCGTCTTCTTTTAAAAAACCTTTTATTAAATGTGGGGGCAACCCTTGGGTTTTTTATTTTATTTCTCCTTTTGTTTTTTTTAAAACCGTCTCATTTTCTTTTCTCTTTTAAAAATCTTTTATTTTATTCTTTAAATAAAAGAGGTTTTATTTTATTCTTCAAAAGGGTTTTATTTTTATTTGTTTAAAAGGCCCAATCTATTTCTTATAGTTGGGGTTTTATTTCCAAAGGAGTCAAAGGAATTTCTTTTAATTTTGTTAAATCCTTTTTATTTTTATTTTTATTTTTTTGGGCGTGTTGTTTTCTGTTTAAAAAAAAGGAAAACCAAGTTTAAATAAAACAAATAGAGAGGTCCAACAGGCCAGCCGGCCCAGGCCAGCCAGCCCCCCCCCCCAACCCTAGCGCAGAGAGGCCCGACCGATCCCTTCTCGATCTCGTTCCTCCCCCTTCCCCCGTGCGCCGTCATCCCCTCCCCAGGCTCGAGCTCCCTCTGTCCCGAGCCCCCTGGTCACCGATGCTCGCCGTGCGACCCTCGCGCCGCCGCCGGCTTGCCCTCCAGGGCCCCCGTCCTCCTCCTCCGCCGCGCTACTAGCCCGCCGGTGCCCGCCTCGCCGCCGTTCCCCCCGGCCTCGCCCTCGCCATGCCCGACCGCGCCTCCGGTGCCAGGTCCCATGCCCCTCCGCCGTGCTCCCCTCGGCCCTGCCGCCGGTAGCCATGGCCTCGCCGCCTCGCCTCGCCGTTCGCCTGAGCCACCTAGGCCACCTCCTCTGCGTAGCCCCGACCCCGCCGTGCTTGCCCGACCTCGCCTCTTGTCGTGCTTGCCGGTACGCCACCCTGCCGCGATGTGCTTGTCTGTCGTGGTGTTGCTGCTGCTGTGCCGAAGCTCCTGCGTAGCTTGCCGCATGCTGCTCCTGCCTCCGTTCCCTGCCGAGTGCTCGCGAGCTGCTAGCTGTGCCGCCGCGTGCCTGTGCTGTAGCTGCTCCTGCTGCCTGTTGCCGGCGATGATGTTGCTACTGTGTGATGTAGCTGCTTGCTGTGCATGCTGCCTGCCGCTAGATGTTGCTGCCAAGCCTTGCTGTTCATGCTGTTACTGTAGATGTTGCCTGCTAGCTCTTTTGCTAGATGCTAGCTATAGCTTGCGTTGGCTGATGATTTGCTTGCTTCTGCTTAGTTGTTGTTACTGCTTGCTATTGTAGTTGCTGATTTCGTTGCTTGCTGCTAGTCACCATAGTATGCTAGTGCTAGGTGCCATAGCTTGCTATTAGTTGTTGCCGCTTGTAGCCGTGGCCTCCGCTCGCATTTGCTCGTGATGCCGCCTACGTAGCCGCGTGCACCATTCCCTCCTTCATGGAACAGACAAATTCGCCGAGCACCACGACGTCCTCGACGACCCCGGAAAAGAGTTTCACTTCCTCGACGTCGCTGAAGACCCGTGTTTGACTACCGACGCCGAAGATCGTCTACCGACGCAAGAGAACGACTACCGTCGACGAGACCGTGTATGACTACTTCCTCAACGACCACGACTTCCTCAACGACCACGACTTCCTCTACGACCACGACGTCCGCTCCGAACCGAACCGCTCCGATTCGCACGCATCAAAGGTATAACGTTGAGACGTTGTCGTGACCGTGTGTTGTGATGTATGAGTTGAATGTATGTTGCATCGTATGTTTGTGCCTGTGTATGTTGCCCGTGGCACGTTGTGTTCCTCTTTCGTTGTGCCCTCGACACATGGGAACCCGATATACGGGATCACCCCATCTTTACTTAACGTTCCTGCACACGTTTCCTAAACGTTGGCACGATATCTCTACGAGTTATCGTGGTAGGAACGTTGGCGTGGCATCGTTTCCGTCTTGCCGCCATGGTTCCCTCTCGCTCGCCATGGCGACACCTGTTTCTTTCTCTTCTTGCCCGTGATGTTTGAACTCGCATGCATGATGCATTCATGGCATAATATCTTGTGTTGCATGTTCTTGTGTCGTAGCTCCATTCTAAGTCCCGTGGGTTAATCCTCTAGGATGCCATGTAGGATCACCGCTTCACCCCTTGACATGTTAAACAACAATTTAATATTGCCATGAAAACTAACAGGAGTGAATTAAATAATTAAACGTGGAGTTTCGTCGATATGCAACCCGTTGCATATCGAGCTTCACTTAATGTGTAGTGTTTGCGTGAGGTGAATTGCCATGCCATGCCTTGCATCATTGAACTGATCATGCATCATATTAGGTTGTGCATCATGTTGTGCATCGTGTGGTGAATATCTGTGTTGATGTTTGTTTCCGGTTTGCTCCGTCTCGATGGAGTTCAGCAAGCGTGTCGGAATGTGAGGACCCGTTCGACTACGTCGTTTCGTCTGCTTCACAGTGTCATTCTTCCTCCAAGCTGGATCTCAGGCAAGATGACCATTTCCCCAGATACCATTAATATCATTGCCATGCTAGATTACCGCTTCTACCGTTTATGTCTCATTGCCTACCACTTGTTAAATATCAGCCTCTCAACAATGCCATTATTACCCTCAACCTGTTCGACCTAGCAAACCACTGATTGGCTATGTTACTGCTTGCTTAACCATGTTGTTCGCGTTGCTAGTCCAGGTGCAGTTGCTTCCATGTGTTAACATGGGTTCCTTGTTATATCACCCTATTAATGCTATTTAATCAAATGCACCTATATACTTGGTAAAAGGTGGAAGGCTCGGCCTTTCTAGCCTGGTGTTTTGTTCCACCTTTGCCCCCTTAGTTTTGGCTACCGGTGTTATGTTCCATAATTGAGCGCTCCTAACACGATCCGGGTTGTTATGGGGACCCCCTTGATAATTCGTTTTAGATTAAAGCTGGTCTGGCAAGGCCCAACATTGTTACTACATTTGCCCAACATAATAATTGTGTTAATACTGAAAGCATAGGGCGTCATGAACCCGAGGAGTAATTTCACATAATACAGGGGGGCCTGTGTTGTTGGTGCTCGTCCAAAACTAGAGCCGTTTGCGGGGCCAACCCGGGGCAACTCGGGAGATTTCTATCAGGCCACCGTACGCTGTGCTTATCCGTCGTGTCCTGAGAACGAGATACGCGGCTCCTATTGGGATCGTCGACACGTTGGGCGGCCTTGATGTATTAGTTTTACCTTTGACGAGATATCTTGTGCATCGGGATTCCGGTGATGCTTTGGGTAATCTCAGAGTTGAGGTTTTCCACTAAGGAATACGACGAGATCGCGAGCTTCGTGATTGAGGATTTCTATGCGGCTTGTGGTAATTTGTGATGGACTAGTTGGAGCACCCCTGCAGGGTTAAATCTTTCAGAAAGCCGTGCCCGCGGTTATGTGGCAACATGGAAACTTTGTTTAACACTGGTTCTAGATAACTTGAAGTTAACTTAATTAAAACATGCCAACTGTGTGTGTAATTGTGACTGTCTCTTTCGTGAGTTCGTTCTCCGATCGAGGACACGGTGGGGTTATGTCTGGCGTAGGTAGGAGTTCAGGATCATTCATTTGATCATCAGTAGTCATGTCCGCTATGCGTAGATCTTCCCCCTCTTATTTCTTGTACTCGTAAGTTTAGCCACCAAATATATGCTTAGGCGCTGCTACAACCTCACAACTTAACCATGCTTCACCCAATAAGCTTTGCTAGTCTTGATACCTTTGGAAATGAGATTGATGAGTCCCTTGTGGCTCACAGATTACTCCAACACCAGTTGCAGGTACAGGTAAAGGTTAGTTGACTCGAGCGCGTTGATTGTTCATTTGGAGTTGCTTCTTCTTCTTCATCATCATCGATCTAGGATAGGTTCCAGGCCCGCAGCCTGAGATAGCAAGGACGGACGTCGTTCTTATTTCTCTCGTTTGTTTTCGTCCGTAGACGGACCCTGCTCTTACTCTTGATGATTATGTAATGTACTGATGTGACTCTGATGTAGCTTGTGGCGAGTGTAAGCCAATTCTATATATATCTCTTCTTTTCAGTACATGTACTTGTAACGATATCCATTCTTGCGACATGACGAGATGCGCTTCTATCCCTGACGAGGCCTTCGTGCCAAATTGAGGATAGGGTTACATCTCGTGCGTGACAACCGTCCCAGTCAGCCGGGAAGGCTCGTTCGAGCCGGCCAAGGAAACCAAGCAGGTGCCGCTCGACCCTGCGAACCCCAAGCAGTGCATCACCATTGGCGCTAACCTCAGCACCAAATAGGAAGGCGAGCTCGTCAACTTCCTCCGTGAGAATTGGGACATCTTCGCATGGTCCCCAAAGGACATGCCGGGAGTTCCGAGGAAGTACGCCGAGCACAAGCTTCATGTGCGGCCGGATGCCAAGTCGGTGAAACAACCCCTGCGCCGCTTCACCGAGGGGAAGCGGTGCACAATAGGAGAGGAGATCGCCCAGCTACTCGCAGCCGACTTCATAATGGAAGTTTTCCACTCAGACTGGTTGGTCAACCCAGTTCTGGTGCTGAATAAAAACAAGACGTGGAGAATGTGTATCGACTACACAAGCCTCAATAAGGCGTGCCCGAAAGGCCCTTTCGCTTTGCCCCGGATAGATCAAGTGATCGACTCCACATGTGGATGCGAATTGTTGTCCTTTCAGGACGCTTATTCAGGCTACCACTAAATCAAACTGGATCCAGCCGACCGGCTGAAGACCTCCTTCATTATGCCCTTCGGGGCCTACTGCTACACCACCATGATGCTCGGCCTGAACAACGCTGTTGCCACCTTTCAGCGTTGCATGCAACAATGCCTCCTGCTGCAAATCGGCAGGAACATCCACGTCTATCTGGATGACACCGTCGTCAAGACCAAGCAGCATTTTCGTCTCCTTGAAGACTTGCGAGAGATGTTCGCCAATCTGCGCGAATACAAGATCCGGCTCAATCCAGAGAAGTGCTTCTTTGGAGTTCCAGATGGCAAGCTCTTGGGTTTCTTCGTGTCAGCTCGCGGCATCGAAACTAACCCTGAAAAGATTAGAACCATCGAGCGTATGGTGAAGCCGGCTCAATTCCTCGACATCCAGAAGTTCGCTGGTTGTTTGGCGTCCCTCAGCTGTTTCATCAGCCGGCTAGGCGAGAAGGCGCTTCCACTCTATCATCTGATGAAGAAGACGACCAACTTCGAGTGGAACGACCAGGCAGACGAAGTCTTCCGCGACCTCAAGCGCGTCGTCTCGAGCATGCCAATCTTGGCGGCGCCGGCCGAAAGAGAGCCCATCCTCATCTACATCGTGGTGACCACTCGCGTGGTTAGTGTGGTTATGGTAGTGGAGCGCAAGGAGGAGGGCAAGGTGTTGCTAGTACAGCGCCCTATGTACTACCGCAGCAAGTTCTTGTCCGCCTCCAAGCAAAACTACCCCCACTATCAAAAGATGTGTTATGGTGTCTACTTTGCCGCCAATAAGTTGAAGCAATACTTCCAGGAGCATGCCATCACTGTGGTGAGCACTGCTCCACTCTCAGAAATCATGGGCAACCGTGATGCCACGGGCCGGATTGCCAAGTGGTCCATATCCATGGACGACCACGACATCCGCTACGAGCCATGCACCGCCATCAAAACTCAGGTGGTGGCCGACTTCCTCGTCGATTGGGCCGAAGCCCAATTCCTGCCACCGCCTCCAGACTCCACTCATTGGCGGATGCACTTCGTCGGCTCGAAGATGCGAACTAGTCTGGGAGCCGGCATTGTTTTGAGGTCTCCGAAAGGATACCAACTCAAGTATGCACTCCAGATACACTTCGCCGCCTCCAACAACGCCGCCGAGTACGAGGCGCTCGCTCACAACCTCCGGCTTGCCAGAGATATTGACATCCGGCAGATCCTTTGCTTCGGCGACTCGGACCTTGTGGTGCAGCAGGTCTCTGGCGAGTGGGACGCCAGGAACGCCAACATAGCGAGCTACCGCTTCCTTATTCAGCGGCTCAGTGGTCCTTTCGAGGGCTACGAGTTCCATCATGTCCCCAGGGCGCACAACAAGGCGGCAGACACCTTGGCCAAAATCGGCTCCACAAGGCAAGCAATCACAGCCGGCGTCTCGCTCGAGCAGCTGTACAAACCCTCCATCAAGCCTTCTCCGGGGTCAGCATCGACATTTGTACCGGTGATCCTTCGGTCCCATCGACGTCGGGCTCGAACAAGTCGCCGACTACGACTACTCAGCCGGCTACAACTACTCTGCCGGCTACAACTACTCTGTCGGCTACAAGTGTTGTGCCAGCTACAACGTCGTTGCCGGCTCCAAGAACAACATCGGCCACGCCAGGCCTCGAATCCTGTCGGCTTAACACCCAGTGGGTGGTCGTCATGGAGGTAGACGGCATGCCGGCTGCCACGATGGCACCAAAGACAGAAGGTCTCGAGCTTGTGACTGCATCGACAAGCACGGGAGCTTCAAAAGCCCCTGACCTCCAGGTTGAGGCGGAGCCGGCTCCAATGTCGGCTCCCTCATGGGCACATCCCATCCAGTCCTTCCTTCTTCGCGGCGAGCTTCCTCAAGACGAGGCGGAGGCAAGTCAGATCCAACGTCGATCCTCGGCATACGCCATCATCAACCACGAGTTGGTTCGACGTAGCGTGACCGGCGTGTTTCAATGTTGCGTCAAGCCAGAAAGGGGGTAGGAAATCCTCAGAGATATACATCAGGGTGAGTGCGGGCATCATGCCGCCTCTAGAACCCTAGTGGCCAAGCCATTCCGCCATGGATTTTACTGGCCCATGGCCCTTGAGGAGGCCATAGACATGGTCAACAAGTGCGAAGGCTGCCAGTGCTTCAGCACGTAGAGCCACCTGCCGGCATCAGCCCTCAAAACCATCCCCTTGTCATGGTAGTTTGTTGTCTCGGGGCTGGATATGGTGGGGCCATTCAAGACCGCTCGTGGCGGCATGACGCATCTTCTCGTCGCTGTTGATAAATTCACCAACTGGATTGAGGCCAGGCCCATTAAGAAGCTTGACGATCCCACAACCATCAAGTTCATCAAGGACAATGCCACCAACTTTGCCAAGGGCGCATTGGCGCTCTTGTGTGCCAAAGAAGGCATCCGGCTTGACTTGGCGTCGGTGGCGCACCCGCAATCCAATGGCCAGGTGGAAAGGGCAAATGGCCTGATTTTAGCCGGCATCAAGCCAAGACTGGTGCTGCCACTAGTCAGGTCCGTCGGCTGCTGGATCGAAGAGCTTCCTGATACATCCCCATCGTATCTAGTTTTCCAAACTCTTTTGCCCTTGTTTAGGACTCTAATTTCCATGATTTGAATGGAACTAACCCGGACTAACGTTGTTTTCAGCAGAATGGCCATGGTGTTGTTTTTGAACAGAAATAAAAGTTCTCGGAATGACCTGGAAATTTACGAGGATTTTTTGTGGAATATATAAAAAATACTGGCGCAAGAATCAACTGGAGGCGCCCCCCTGGCCGCGCCTAGCAGGCTTGTGGGGCCCTCGGGGCTCCGCTGCCTCCAACTCCAGCTCTATTTAGTCCCTTTCGACCGAAAAAAAATCAGGGAGAAGAGTTCAGCAAACTGTTTCCAGCTCCCATATCCTTCTCCTACCTCCAGAAAAAATCATTATATAGCTCAAACCCGTGTTCTTGCTCTTTTTGCTGCGATTTTCGATCTCCTTGTGCAAAGCCCCATTCACCAAACTGTTTTGGGGAAATTGTTCCTTGGTATGTGACTCCTCCATTGGTCCTATTAGTTGTTTCTCTAGTGCCTTATTCGTTGCGTATTATTGCTGCCTTGGTGACCCTGTTCTTGAGCTTTGGATGTTAATTTTAGTTGGTCCCAAGTAGTTTTGATGCATGATATGGCCTCTAGGCACTTGTAGGAGTAGTTGTTATGAGTTTCGTTGAGCCTTGTTCACTTTTCCTTTGAGTCACTGAAAATTTCAGAAAAGGAAGATGTTCAGGAGAAACTATCATGGTGGTTCCTCAAGCAAGAGGGGTCCCCATCTTGCGATTCGGGAGCCCGATCCTTACCAACCGAGGAATGCACAGGTACAACCATGTGAATGGCCTTCTCATGAATTCATGATTGATGCAGGCTTCAAAGACGAGTTTGATGCATTTGTTCACAATGCTGGGCTCGAAGGATTCATCTCCGATAAATGTGAACAGTATACTACTCTCACTACCTCTTTTGTTCGTAGATTCAAATTTTCAGCTGGCCATGACACATCTATACTATTTGATCTGTATGACAAATCGTATACCATGGATTTAGAGGATTTCAATAGAATTTGCAAGATACCTGATTGGGGTAGTCTCAATGATCCTCCTAAGTATTCGGTTAGAGATTTTATCTCTAGTATAATGGTCGGGGAAACTAGAGATATTACGCAGCCTATCATGGGGAGCATTCATTTTCGTGCCTTGCATTACTTTACCCTCTTCATAGGTAGATGCATTAACGGCAAGATTGAGCATTGTCACCTCTGTGCACCTGACCTTAGTATCCTTAAGAGCGCAGTCATGGGTGATAGAAGTTTCAACATGGGAGCTATAATCGCGAAGAGGCTAAATAATAATGCTAATGAAGGGGATTTCTTTGGTGGGATCTATGCCACTCGCATAGCAAATTTTCTTGGAGTACCCATCTGCGAAGGAGATCCCCCGCTACATACAGCTTTCCTTGATCGCGCTGCCATGACACGTTATTAGTTCCTTGAGAGGGATAATGAATCCCTCCTATACAGGTTAATATTTAACCGACAACGTGTTCTCCATATTACCCTTCCTGCTCCTGCCTTCTTTGACTTTCAGGTAAAACAGAGATATTACATAACCAGAGGAGAGGCAGAGGAGTTTGAGAGGGAGGCAAAGGCTGCTCGCCTCCGTGAGGCAGATATTCAGGCGGTAGCTGCCACGCTCCCGTACAACCCCCATTATGATTTTGGATATCGCCCGGATCAGCCATGGGAGTAGACCAACTTAGGCCAAAAGCCTAAGCTTGGGGGAGTACGTGTTTCTCACCGACTTTATATTCATGCTCACACTTTCACTTTGTTAGTCGTTGTCCACACCTTGCCACTGTATCATCCATGCTAGTTTATTTCTTTTTCTCGCTTTCTTCCTGTGTGTTTGTTTAGATTGAGAAACCCCGAAAAGGTGTCACGTTCTTCTTTTGCTTGTTGGGAGCTTTCCCGTGTAAATAGTTTTCTTTTTCTTTGGGTCAAGGTAGAAGACCATGGTTACAATGTTTAGTGGCTCTCGCATGCATATCTATTTATCTGTCAATGAGCCATATTACTTTGTCTTCTCCTTTGTGTTTGCTTGCAAATTCCAGTGTAGTCCAATGCACGAACACTCTTGTTATTGTTCACATCATTCGGTCGTGCAAGTGAAAGGCAATAATGATGATATATGATGAAGTTACTATGCCTGGAAAAGCTGGTATGAACTCGATCTATTTTGTTTTTGTAAATATGACTTGCTCATCATTCCTAATTCAGCTTTGTTATGAGAGAAACATGTTTGCAATGACAACTTAGAGATCATAGTTTATGATGCCATGCTTAATTAGCTAGGAGCTTATAATGGTTTGTCTTGGATGCGAACATGAATTTCAAGATGATTATGATGCAGTATGATAGGATGGTATCCTCCTTTGAATGATTCAAGTGGCTTGACTTGGCACATGTTTACGCATGTAGTTGAAACAAAATCAACATAGCTTCTATGATATTCATGTTTATGGTGATTTATGTCCTACTCATGCTTGCACTCAATGTTGGTTAATTTCAATGCATATTGATAATTGTTGTCGCTCTCTAGTTGGTCGCTTCCCAGGCTTTTGCTCGCCTTCACTTGTACTAAGCGGGAATACTGCTTGTGCATCCACTTCCATAAACCCAAAGATGTTCCATATGAGTCCACCATACCTACCTATATGCCATATCTACTTGCCGTTCCAAGTAAATTTGCATGTGCCACTCTCTAAACCCTCAAGTAATAATCTATTTTGCATGCCCGAACCGCTCATGTGGTGACAAGGGGCGATCGGTATCTTCCATGCTAGGCGTGTTATCCTCGATATGTGTTTATTCACTATCACTCACGAGAAAGGGGCCGGTAATTGGAATGCCCAGTTCCATGCTCAAATCAAAAATATAATTGCAAACAAAACTCCCCCTAGATTGTTGTTGGTATGGACGGCACCCGAGTATTCGGCTAGTCGTGGAGTGTGATTGATCGATGGTGGGGGAGTCAAAACTTTACTTTTCTGTTTGGGAACCGCCTATAGCATGTGTAGCATGGAAGATGGTGAAAACTCTTGGTCATCGCGTTGACAATGAAAGCATGCCACCCAAAATTATTTATCTCTGTCTTCAAGGCTTGAACTCTGGCACCTCTGCAAATCAATATTTGCCTCTACGAAGGGCCTATCTATTTATGTTTCTGTTGAGTCATCCTCTTCTTATAAAGGCACCAATTAGAGAGCCCCTCCATCATTTTTATGCTTTGCTATTAATTGTTATTGAGTATGACTGTGACTGCATCTTCTTTGCCATGAATTACAATGTTCAGTCAGCCCTTGGTCTTTGAAGGTGCTCTGCATTTATGTTTTGCGGTCTCAGAAAGAGCCAGCGAGATACCACGTGTTCATATTGCTTCATGATTGTTTTGATTGAAGTGTTGACCTTTGAAACTTATTATTATTGCTCGCTAGTTGATTATGCCATTGATATGAGTACATCTTGAGACCTAAATGTCATTCTTATGTGGTTAGCTTATGATCTTGCTGAAAATCTGAATATGAGTTAGACATAATTGCAACAACAAGATAAACAGAGTTCGTAAAAGTTTTTCTTTTGTCTCTTTCAGTTTTTCAACTGAATTGCTTGAGGACAAGCAAGGCTTTAAGCTTGGGGGAATTGATACGTCTCCATCGTATCTACTTTTCGAAACTCTTTTGCCCTTGTTTTGCACTCTAATTTGCATGATTTGAATGGAACTAACCCAGACTAACGCTGCTTTCAGCGGAATTGCCATGGTGTTGTTTTTGTGGAGAAATAAAAGTTCTCGGAATGACCTGGAAATTTACGAGGATTTTTTTGTGGAATATCTAAAAAATACTGGCGCAAGAATCAACCGGAGGCATGGAGCGAGGAGCCCACAAGCCCAGGAGGCCCGGGCCCCCCTGGCCGCGCCTAGTAGGCTTGTGGGGCCCTTGGGGCTCTGCCGCCTCCAACTCCAGCTCTATTTAGTCCCTTTCGTCCGGAAAAAAATCAGGGAGAAGAGTTCATCGCGTTTTACGATACGGAGGCTCCGGCACCACCTGTTCTTCCTCTGGAGGGCAGATCTGGAGTCCGTTCTGGGCTCCGGAGAGGGGAGATCGTCGCCATCGTCATCACCAACCTTCCTTCATCGCCAATTCCAAGATGCCCTTCACCATTCGTGAGTAATCTCATCATAGGCTTGCTGGACGGTGATGGGTTGGATGAGATCTATCATGTAATCGAGTTAGTTTTGACGGGGATTGATCCCTAGTATCCACTATGCTCTGAGATTGATATTGCTACTACTTTGCCATGCTTAATGCTTCTCACTAGGGCCCAAGTGCCATGATTTCAGATCTGAACCTATTATGTTCTTGTCAATATATGTGTGTTCTCGATCCTATCTTGAAAGTTGTAGTCACCTACTATGTGTTATGACCCGGCAACCCCGGAGTGACAATAGCCGGAACCACTCCCGGAGATGACCATAGTATGAGGAGTTCATGTGTTCACTAATTGCTAATGCTTTGTTCCGGTTCTCTATTAAAAGGAGAACCTTAATATCTCGTAGTTTCCATTAGGACCCCGCTGCCATGGGAGGGATGGACAATAGATGGCATGCAAGTTCTTTTCATAAGCACGTATGACTATATACGGAATGCATGCCTACATTACATTAATGAACTGGAGCTAGTTACATTTCTCCCCATGTTATAATTGTTGCATGATGAATGTCATCCGGCATAATTATCCATCACCGATCCAATGCCTACGAGTCTTTTCCTACTGGTCCTTGATACGTTACTTCGCCGCTACTGCTGTCACTCCTCCTACTGTTACCGTTACTGTTGTCACTTCTGCTACTGTTACGGTTACTGTTATCACTGCTGCTATTGTTACCACTACTGCTATCACTGCTACTGTTACCGTTGCTACTGTTGCTATCACACTACTTTGCTACTGATACTTTGCTGCATATACTAAGTCTTTCAGGTGTGGCTGAATTGACAACTCAACTGCTAATACTCGAGAATACTATTTGGCTTCCCCTTGTGTCGAATCAACAAATTTGGGTTGAATACCCGACCCTCGAAAACTGTTGCGATCCCCTATACTTGTGGGTTATCACTGCCGGTTGTGCTGTGCAGCCTCCGCACCATGCTGAACCGCTCAACCGGCTTCACACCATTCTTCCTGGTATATGGGTCCGAGGCAATCATCCCCACGGATGTTGAGTTTGACTCTCCTCGGGTCACCCTGTACACAGAGATGGAAGCGAAGGAAGCAAGAGTAGACTGCGTCGATCTGCTCGAAGAGGCACGGGAGTTGGCCTTGAGTCAGACGGCCATATATCAATAGAAGCTGAGGTACTACCACAGCAAGAAGATCAGACCCCTCTCCTTCCGAGAGGGGGACTTGGTGCTTAGAAGAATCCTGCGAACAATCGGTCAGCACAAGCTCTCCGCCCCATGGGAAGGACCTTTCATCATCAGTAGGGCATTGCATAACAATGCATACTATCTAATAGACGCCGAGAAGCCAAGGAAGCACAAGAGAGATGACTCCGACCAAGAAATGGAGCGTCCATGGAACACGGCGTTGCTTCGCCCGTTCTATTGCTAAAAAGCAAGAGAAAACCATGTACGTATGTATCTTCTTCCCTTTTCGGGATTGTTAATGAATGCAATGGGTGTTTCAAGTGGTGCTTGAGGCACACCTCCTTCAGATTCATGGAAAGAGTTGTTCACTTGAATGTGAGTTCCCCGGTCCGGCTCTACGGGCTCAGGGGCTCGCTAGCCGGCCCAAACAGCTTCCTTAGTTGTATACGGACGTATAGTGTACGACAGGTTGAGCCCTTACCGCCTAGCACAAGCTACAGTCTAGCTCTCGGTTGTCCGGCTAATGAGACCATAGTAGGGAAGGCCGGCTACATGAAAAGTTCGACTACGAAGGACGTTGCTAGCTCAGGTCGGTTTGATCGCTTCCGATCTTACTTTCTAGCCGGCCTCTCTGGCTCACTTTGAGTCCAAGTGTCTCGACGGCTTTGAAAAATCCAGGTCCAATGTTTTCAAAGGCAGAAGCCCCGTCTGAGTCACAAATCGGCTCCCGGCTGTCGGGCTGGCGCAACGGATGCTAGAGAAAGCAAAGGAGCTGGATAAGCAGGAGCCAAAAGGGAAATGAAAGACAAAAAAGAGAGTCCTCAAGCACAACGCTTACAAGTATAATGCAGAATAGATAAGCATATATCACATTCAGAGCATTTAAAGGCCCATGGCTGGAGTTCATTACAATAAAACACCCCTAGTGGGTGGAACTGTTGGACTAACAGAAAAATGCAGAAAAAATGAAAAAAAGGAGGTAGTTGGTGGCCGCTCCGTGTGCGGCCCCAGCAGCGGCACCTGAGGTGGTGGCTTCAGCATTACCGGCTCCGCCTGAGATAGAAGCACCATCACCGCCTCGGGCGCCTCCGCCACTGTCCCACAAGGCCGAGTCCGCGTAGGCCTCGCCGCTGGAGTCGGCGACTTCTTCCTCAAAGGCCGTTTCGGCAGAGCTGCCTTTGGCGTCATAGGGAAGCAGATGGAACAGATCCTCAAGGATCACATTGCCGTATGCATCACGCTCCAAGCCGAGCTCATCCCAGGCGGCGAAGGCGGTGATGCCACTGGCTCTCACCTGTAGCTCGTCCTCCACGGCTGTCAGTTCCTCCTCTGAGCCAGTGGGCTGCATCACGAGCTTGCCCAAGTCCAGGTTCCGATACAAGGACTTGGCCAGGCGGAGTGCCATGTACGCTCCAGCACGCGCGGCAAACGCGTCAGCCGTCTAGGCGAGAGCTGTCGGCTTCAAGCCAGCGGGATAGCCCGATCATGGACGTTGGTTCCACCGCATCAGGCCGCAGGGCCTTTACCATCTCTAGCCCCACGCTCTAGAGCCGCTCCAGGGAGCGCGCCAGCTCGTACATGCGGGCCTTGGCGCCAATGCCTATCTCCTCCACGGACCAACCGGTGTTGGCGTCCACCTCTTCGCCAGCGGCGCGACGCTCTTCATGGCTAGTCTCCACGGCTGCTTCCGCCGCCTCCCGTGTCCCGGGTAAGAGCCCTGGGGCGGCGGTGTGGTATGAAGGATAAGGAGGGGGAGACGCCAGCAAGAATGAAGACAAAGTCAGGACAAAAAATACTTACGGTTGAAGTGGATGTCGGCTTCGCCTACCTCCTCTAAAGCTTCCGGGTCCCGTGCCGCGCTCTCTTGAGCCATGCGGGTGAGCTCGCCATGGAGGGCCTGGGCCGTCTTGGTCTCCTTCACCAGTTGAGCCTGCACCTTGGCCAAGGCGGCATCCTTCTCCTCTAGGGTGGCGTCCTCCTGCTTCACCTCCTCAAGGTGAACCTTCTCCAACCGCTCCAGGTCGGCGGTATGGGAGGAATTCTTCTCCCGCAGGGTGACGCGCAGCTACTCCATCTCTGCCTGATGGGCCGTCTCGCGGTCCTTCTTCTCCGTCTGGAGAAGATCTAGCTGCACGTGGAGCCGGTTGTCCTCTTCGCGCAGGGCATCACGCTCCGAGACGACAACGTCCAACCGGCCCTCAAAGTCGCCGGTTCGGCCCTCGGCTCGCTGGATCTGGGCTAGCAACGCATTGTATGCCTGCACTTGGGCATCATGGAGTTCCTATGACCAACACAAACAAAGCAAAGAATGAGATTCGGCATGGCTAACTCTCAGTCGGCCCGATTCTCGGGGGCTACATCCAGTGCGTGCGCTGGCGCGCCCCCACTAAAAAAGAAACAGCAAGCAAGGCAATAATGAGATTCAGCCCGGCTAACTCTCAGCCGGCCCGATTCTCGGGGGCTACACCCAGTGGGTGCACTAGAGCGCCCCCACTGACGCAAAGATAAAGAGAAAATGCCAAACCAAATAAACTGAAAGGCGCGGGTTTGAAGACTTACCCCGGTCCGACCTTCGAGGCGCTCCAGGTCACATTTGGCCACCAGGGCCGCCTGTGACACCTTCTCGCGGCTACGGGAGAATTCTGCCACCAGCGCCGGGATGCCGCTGAGAGCGGCGCGTGGAGGTAGGGCTGCGTGTTCAGCAACGGCCGCGCGCCAAGTCTTCGTGTGCCGGCTCCCGGAGATGAGACCGGCTCCACACGCGGACGAGCCGCAGCCGGCTATGACCATTGTGTCGTCTCTGGGTGGTGTGCCTGTGGCTGGCTCCTTCGACACCTCGACCGGCACCGTCTCCACTCTGGGAGGTGGATTCCCCGTTTCCGGCACCTCCATCACTATCTCCGGCGCGTCATCTACACCAGCATCAGGCGCGTCGGGGCGCGCGTCGAGGTCCACTAACGTGGAGGACGTCAGATTAGCGGTCTTGGATGTCTGGGCCGCCTCAGTGCGGTACTGGGCCGGCTCGCTAGCCGGAATCCCCATATGTGTCGGTGGGGCGGGCTCGTGCTTCGTCTTTGACCGCCTCTCCTTGGTGGTCGGCTTCTCGACCCGGCTGGACTCTGCTCGGCCCTCGGCCGCCTTTCGAACCACCTCCTCCCACGAGCAATTCTCTTCCTCAGTCAAAGCCTTCTTGGTGGCGCCAGCGGCAGCCCAGGCAGCTCACTCGGCGGCGGAAGCGGTATCTTCCTCCGTCGTCTCGGCGTCCCTGGCAGTCGCAAACCGATAAGGGAATGTCCTGATACAAAAAACCAAAATTGGGGGAAGGTGTTCCCTTACCCGGCAACGACGGGCACCATCCTCCTACCGATGGTGGCCCGCTGCTTCTTCGCGCCGCCTCCTCGGCCTCCGGCCGAAGGCTCTGTTGCAGCATGCTTCGGAGCCGGCTTGGTAGCGGCAACCTTCTTGCCCTTCTGTCGGGCTGCTTCGCCTTGCGCCGCCGTCTCACCGGCGACTCGACGAGGTCGCGCTAGGGGAGGGCTGGAGACCTCCTCCATGTCCTCTTGGTCCTCTTCGTCGGCTGCATCACGCAAGGGAGGTGGTGCCTCGTCATCATCTGTCCAATCAAGAAGAGCAGACTTAAGATGCACACAAGGAGGCTCGGTGCCCTCCGACTCTGCAGCCCCTTCCACGTTCTCAGAGGCCGAAATATGCGGCTCCACCTCCCCCTCATCCTCTATCTCAGCCGGGTCCGACACATTAACATCGGCAGCCGGCTGCCGATAGCCCTGCCAGCGCTCGAACAGGTGGAGGATGGAGCCGGCGTCCGGCATCACAAGATGAAAAGAATACTCAAGAAGATAAGAAAAAGACTCTGGGAAAGTACTTACCACTGGAACCGGATGGTTTCGGTTGTAAGGGGCCATGCCCCAATTCCAATCCCCGTCTTCGTCCATGTTGGCAGAGGAGATCAAGTTCACATTCCGGGCCACCGCGCCGGCTCGAAAGTTCTTAGTGGAGAGCCGACAGGGGTTGTGTCGGCCACCCATCTGTCAAATCAGGTGCGGCTGCCGCTGGAGAGGCAGAATCTAGCAATCTACCATGGTGGTGAGAAGGTCACGGGCTAAGATGCCCTGGGCCTTCAAATTATCGAGGTGAGCGCATATCAGCTTCACCTCGTTAATCGGCTTCGGAAGCAACGTCTTCCAGTTCTGCTTCACCGTCGGCGGAGCAATGGCGAACGGGGGAAGATTGATGAAGTCACGGGAGGGGTTTACATTCTTCACATAGAAGAACCCCTTGTGCCACTTCTTTATTGAATCCTGCAGCGACAGCTTCGGGAAGCCGGACGTCGTCCGGTGGTGCACCAGCGCGGCACTGTAGGGGGTCATCTTCTTTGTACCCGACTTGTCCGCCAGCGCGGACTTGTCCATCGCCACGGACTGCTTCTTGAAGACGAAGAGCTTGCGCCATGGGTCCACATGGGGTTCAATCCCTATGAACCCCTCGCACAGGACGACAAAGGCGGCGAGCTCGAGGACGGCATTGGGTGCAAAGTGGTGCGGCTGTAGACCGAAGAAGGTCAGAAAATGCGAGAAGAAGTCACTCGCCGGAAGCCCGAAACCGCGGCATATGCATTCCACGAACACCACCACCTCGCCCTCACCGGGGGTCGGGGCCGCTTCGGCGCCGGGCAACCGCGCTGCCACGAGGTCCACTGGAGGAAGCACGCGGCGATGGCGAAGCACCTCAATGTGCCCGGCACTGACTTCGCTGCCCACCCACGCACCTCGAGACTGCCCCTTCCTGGGGGCACTACTAGACATGGCGGGGTGGCGGCAGGGAGTGAGACGGAGTCCTGGCAACGAACGGCGACGACGACGTGAACAGCGGCGAAGGCACGAGCAGCGCTCTCTTTTTTCTCTGGCTATGGGAAGGAAGGGGCGTCTGTGCGAGGCGAGAAGGGGGTGAATGGCCTCCTCGACACCCTCGCACACCATTTAAAACCCCCAAGAGATCGTGGGGTGGGGATCCGGTGCGCGCGATCCCCACCTCCTCCGATTAATGCGGGAGCATTTACGCCCCTTAGAGCCCAATTGTCGCGGTGCGATCCGCACAAGATCCGCGCGTGCGGGGACTGAGGAGACGTCATGGCGGGACCCAGGGCGCAGGCCCCATACAATCACACGCGTAGTTAATCATGATGTCGGGCCCGAGGCCTGGCATGTGGCGCGGCTGTGCTACCTGCGACGATGCCAAGGCGTCCGTTGGAAGCCAGCCAGCTTCCGACTCGGCGTCTCCCGCAACAAGCGACTTTAGAAGATCGTTGGCAAGGAACTCAAGCCGGCGAGGCCCTTCGCCTCGAGGTGGCGGGCCTCCCCTACTTTGGGGACTACTAACGGGGAGATAAATCCGGGGTAGGCTCATCCAGCCTATTCCTTTGCGCCCAAGTACAAAGGGAGTCTTCAGCTTCCTCCAAACGGGCAACTCCTCCTGGCCGGCTAGAGGCAAGACGGCCACTCCTCCTAGCCAACTAGGAAGCGCCTGTCGGCTAGGAGCGAGGCGGCAACTCCAAGGTTGGCTAGCGAGGCCGCTAGCCGGCTAGAGAGCTCCTGTCACATCCGATCCTAGGCTGTGACTGGACTCTATTATTAAAGGTGAAGACGCGTTAGCGCGAGTACAAGGTTGAGGCGCACGCCATGTACAGTGTGAGCGGCCATGCCGCTGACCTACACCGGCTCCGATCCATCAACCCAGCACAGTACTAGCCCGCCAGCGCCCACTCCATTACCAAGCTCGGCATGGCCACAATGGAGACGGCCATACCGGCGACCCATGACGAATCTCTCAAGACGACACCGGACGTACCACACGTGTCCTGCGTGGGCCTCATGTGAGAGCCCCTTTGACTGGCCGGTGGGTCCCATGTCCAGATGGGACCTCACAGTTGGCGGGCCCCACCAATGACAAGACCAGACCACAATGTGCCCCCTGGCCAGCCGGCGAGGCTGTCAGGCGGGCCCCTCTTATGTACTTTTATCCATATTGTAGGTCGGTGGGTTCGACTATAAACCCCCCCCCCCCCCCGATCCCCCTCCATGCAGAGGGTCGGTCAACTACACACACACATTCACCCACTCATGTAGGAGAGGTAGACGCGAGTCGGCAGCTCCTTCTTCCTCCTCCATCGAACAGCTCAAGGAGCGCATTGTAATCTCTCTGGTTCATCAACCAATCCGGCGGGTCTAGGGGTATTATCTCCCACAGAGAGCGCCGAACCTGGGTACATCATACGTCTATCTCGCTTGTACCAATCCCGTTCCCGGAGCCCTCCGGTGTCCTTCGGTTCCCTCCACTCTTGATGTCTACTGTCGTGAGTAAACGAGAATACTAGCAGCTTCTTCGGCTTGTTGAACATGTTGCACGAGGCTGGACCCCAGGTCGTCAACTCGAAGAGACCAACTTGTCTCGAGGGTACCCAGCGTGAGTATGCATCAACAATGGCGGAATACCTGAAGGTCACCCCGCTGGAAATGGTACTCCGACGGGAAAGAGCTGAAGAGCAGAGCATTATATGGACAAGGTGTTCGATGGCGCTAGGCAGACGAGACCTGATGCTCGAAGTACAAGTTGTATCCAGTAGGTCCCTTGGCATGCCGGCGGTAAATTTGGTAAAGATAATTGTTAATGTTAACAAGCCGGGTATAATCCTTGTTTGATATGCACCTCCTTTTGTGATTGTTTATTGACATGAAAGTTTTCGGCCGTCGGCTTCTGCCCCCTTGTATTCACTATGTGGGGTGTCCTCTTAGCACACATAAATCCTTCGCCAACATCTCGGGACCATAGTGATGACCATGTGCAGAACTAGACGAGGCAATCAAACCATAATGGCTTTCTTTGTTTCACTTAGTAATAGGAGCTCTATGTTGTGGGGTATTTGAGCTAGCCCCATGTGTAGTGACGACCGGCAAGCTAAGGTCTCATGTCCTACACCGTGGTCCTTGTAGGAAGGACCCATTGTTTATCATGGTTTTGCCGCTAACGATCCAGTAGTTTAACACTATATTCGGATATCTTGACTTGTTTACATTTATCATGACGGTCAATCTTCGACTTTATCCACCAGGGAGCTTAACTATCCAAGCTGGAAGCACAATCGTACGGGTTCTCCCTTTACACTCTTAGTCGAACAAAGCGGAACGTAAGAGGTAAGCACACGAGCCGGGCAACCCAATCTTTCACATGATTTAAAACATGTGCATGTAATACAATATCCAAGATGCTGAGAATACATCGGACTTGAACATGGGCTCATATACAAATCTGAGCCCCTCGTATAAAGCCGAACTCTAATGTATGTGGGTGAAAACCACCTTGGGCGATTTATGATATAGAAAACGACAAGAAAAAGATGCGACGACCGTAGATAGGTTTGTTTATTATTCATAGGGCCAAGCTGAAAAGAGATACAGAGAGTATGGTAAAAGAATAGATATGGTAGATAGGGAGGGTAATACATGGTTTTAGATGATCGAGCTTTGTGGCCCGTAGCTCCCCTGCGGCACGTCTGCGCCTCCGAGTTGTTAACATGCCTTGTCCATTCCAAGGTTGATGTATACAGTCATCACGTGTGATGCCGAAGACATTTGAGATGCGGGCCCTCCAAGGAGGATGGAGACGAGGTTTTGGCAGTTTGACACTGTCAAAATTGTCTTATGGTGGGCCTTTATGTGCCGAACAAATCACCACAAACCAGGTGTGTTCGTATTATCCGAGAAGACACTCCTAATATAATAATTTTATGTTCTCTAATGCCCCAAGGAATTGCAGTGCAAAGTTGTGTACGCGAGGTACATAGTCTGCTAGGAAGTAGTGGGGGTAGGGGAGCGCGTATCCCTATTTAGGATGGATGCGAGTTTGACACGCGACCGTGCAGATGCATTTGGAGGAGCCCGAGAAAGTTTGTCGGGCTTCCTTTCATGCCACCTCTTCGGCTTTCTAGGTATGGACTGCATAGGCTGCTATGTGCTCCTCGATGGGGAGGGGGCGCTCTATATTACGATTAATGGTGATTATCCCATTGGGTCATGGCATCTCAGTAAGGACGTGGGTAACGTGAAACCCATTGACAATTGGGTCTAGAACCAGCGCGGCAAACCCGCCATGACATATACTGGTTGGATAGTCCTTCTTATCGAAGGTAATCGGGCAAGCCATCCACGGGGTGAGTCTCGTGGCTACTTGCTCTACGGTGTAGACGCCCCGAAGGGCATTTGTTTCTCCCCTTTTTAGGAATGTGTGTAACATAAATCATGTTCACTTCCTTTACCTTGGAGGAAAACTATTTTGGACATCGTTGCTCGGTCACCGATGTTCATCCTCGTCGTTATCACTCATACACTGTCCCTTGCCTAGCTCCTCGGCTACGGCCTTGTCAGCCTGCTTGAACACCCAACACTATCGATTAGTGTGGTTGGCAGGTTTATCCGAGGTGTCGTGGATTTGGTAGGGTTTTCCAAGTATTTTGTCTAGAGAGCTTGGGTCATCCTTGTTTCCTTTGAAGGATTTCTTCTTTGGTCCAGCCCTTGAGCTGGTGAATCCGACATGAACCGTTGGGTCCCTCGCATCACAATCGTTATTCTTGTTTTGGTTCTTGTGCTTGCTGCGCATAGGCTTTTCATTCTCATCATGTACTTTTGATGTACCGAGGTCGCCTCTCTAGGAGGTCCAGGCGAGCCAGCTGTCTTCTCTCGCGCAAAAGCAGGTCATTAATGCTGTGAGGGCCACCATGGTCCTCAGCTTGTCCTGTGCGAACTACCAGGCCAACCATTCGTCCGGATATTGTGCGTGAATGCTACAATATCCTAGGCATCCGGGCAGTCAATGATTTGGTTCTTTTTAAGTTAAGAACAAATTCGAGAATTTCTGAGCTGATTCGTCGTCCTTTTGGATAACATGAATGAGGTCATCGGCATCTAGGGGCCGAACATAGGTGCCCTGAAAGTTTGACATGAAGGCATCTTCCAGCTCTTCCCAGCATTTGATAGAATTTCTGGGTATATGGAGCCAATGATGCGCCAACCCCTTAAGCTTAAGTGGCAAGTATTTTATGGCATCAAGATCATCCCTCGGTCCATGTGGATGTGTGGAAGGAAATCATCTATCCAAACTGTTGGATCTGTCGTGCCATCATATTGATCTATGTTGATGGGTTTGAACTCCTCGGGGAACTGATGTTCCATGACCTCGTCTGTGGAGCAGACTGGGTGCGTCGGAGCTTGGTGTCGGAATGTATCCTAGGGGCAGTGGCATATGTCTGTTCCCTTATGTTTTCCTAAGATCGGCCTTCCCTATCCATCCAGACATCATATCCTTCTCGGGCTCTATAGATCGATAAGGGAGGTGATTTTTCCATGCGAAACCTGGTTAGCAGGTCATAGGGTTCATCCGAGCCCTTGTCGTGAGGGCAGGGTTTCGGCTAGGGTTCTTTATAGGCTCCTGCTAGCTGATCTTGCCTTCGAAGGGGGCGATCAGCCTGTTCTCCATGGTGATCAAGGGGAACAACGTGAGCCACCTCGCCCCTCGAATTCATGCAAAACGCACCGTCGTTAGAATGACTTGGTGGTTGTGCATCGTGCTTCGAGTTCGGTGAGTGTAGTTCCACTACTTCTGCTTCATGCTTCGAGCGGTGGCGGCTAGCTGGCATTGGAAGCGGATCTAATTGGATGGGTCCTCGGGTACTTCAAAGTCAAAAAGTCTAAGGTTGTTATCGTCCTCGGATTCTGGCATGTAGTCGCCATCTTCCCCATCATCAGAACCCTCCCTTTCTTCAGTTATTTCCTTGGTGGATGTGTTCAAGGGTCCGTTCTGCTCTATGGGTTCGATCTGCCCGGTCTCGCATGTTTTGGGGCTAGTATCATCGTGAGTGGCGCATGTTTTATTATTACTTCCATCGGTGCCTTTTGGATTTATCTTCTGATGACGACGTTTAGGGTTCCCCTTAGGCTTCTTGTGAGGGTTCTCCTTAGGAGTCTCGACCATATAGACGTCATAGGTAGACGTCGCGGCCCACTTCCCTGTTCAGGGTGCGACCGTAGGTGAGTGTGGTCTGTAATTTCCGAGGTCCTCGTCATCCATGTCGATGGACTCGTCTGATCCGCAGTCAAGCGCGTCAGTTAAATCTTCAACCGTGGCGACTAGGTGGGTGGTGGGTGGGATCAAAGTTTCGTGATCGTCGGCTTTACATCTGATCTGATCATAAACCGCGGATGAGATTACCAGGTTCTGGATCTAATCCAACACCTCATTTACTTGCGAGAGTTCCTCCGCGGCTAGGCCATGGCGATACACCAGGCTGGTATGGAAGGGATTGCTTGGGCCGCTCAAGGCACGCTCACCTCCCATGGCCTTGGAGGCCACGTCAAGTTTGAGGATCGAAACAACCTCCTTCAAGACAGCCGTCAACTCCGAAGTCAAGGCTGGCTCCGGATGGGTGTATGAGGTGGTGTAAATAGGGTCGGATGTGATGGCCTCCAAATCCATCTCTACGGCAGTTTCCATTAGGGCCCTGGATCCGAGGATAAGTTTGGGAACCATCTCGGAATCACCCGCGTCTGAGGATTCCTCGGGTGTGATCGCGATTTGTCTCGATAGGACTAGATCGCCATGGGCGTGAGCAACATATTCTAGGCTTCCGAAGATGATGATCTTGTTTGGAGAGAAGATGTCAACGTGACCTAGATCGCTGCTAGGGTCGATGTGTAGTACGACACTACCGAAGGCGAAAATTTGGCCGGGAACGAAGGTGCCATCGCAACCAATGCTGTCGTTGAACTGCACACTACCCATCGATCCTGATGATCACAGAGTGAGCTCTCAATGAAAGCACCAATGTCGGTGTAAAAACCGGCAAAACTCGGGTAGAGGGGCCCGAGTTGTGAGATCGGATCGAGGGTAACACAAGACAAAGAACACGAGGGCATTTACCCAGATTCGAGCCCTCTCGATGGAGGTAAAACCCTACATCTTGCTTTTGTTGTATTGATGTTGTAGCAATTACAGAGTTGATCTATCTCGAGATCAAGAGATTGTGGACTAAATCCTAGGGGTTAGATGTTGTTTATGGGTATCCTCTACGAGTTAAACCCCATGATTTATATAGACACCAAAGGTACCTAGGGTTACATAAATGTCAATTACTATCTATAGCTTACACGCCGAACAAATCATCCCTTCCTGGAAGTGCACGCGAAGCCTTGATAGAATCTGGAGTATCCATGCTTCATCATCAAGCCTCGAGAGTCCTTCTCCTTGATGGGCCCCTATCCTGACCCATGGACTAACCCACCTCAACTGGGACCCACTAGTCCAGGACTCCCTCACAGGGGGCGACGGGGGCGGTTCTAGTGAGGGCGGGGCGGCGATGCCGCGCAGGAGCGCCACCGACTGTGGGGGTGATGGCTGGCGGTTCGGTCGGTGACACGTTTGGCAGGTGGAAGAAGGGGTTTCAAGGTAGAAGAAGCAATCTGCAGCGGGTTTTTTTGAACGAAAGGGGTTTCCCCTACCCCATCTTTATTCAAAATGAAGCAACAATGCAGCATTAATTTTCCATCCAACGGCTGAAAAACATGACTGACCCAAATTTGTTTTTCAAACAACTGACATCTAGCCGTTCCCTTATTTTAACTACCACAACTATTGTACTATTTCCTATCTAAGAGCAACTCCAATGGGGCGACTCATTTTGTCCGCCGCCGTCCGTTTGGAAATGATGGCCCAACACGCCGATCCATTGCCAAAACGCGTCCACTTCGCGTCCATGCCGACCCATTTCCGACCCAGATTTGGGACTGAAATACGTCGGTGCGGACGCGAAGCACACGCACATGCCCTCTCGGTGTCCGCTCCCAACCACCGCAGTCAACATTATTTATGACGACTGCCATCCTCGAGCCCACGCGTCAGCAACTGCGGCCGGCCTTTTTTAATCCGAGCGTGAGGTGGGTTCCGCCATCTACTTCCAGAACCCCGCCCGTCCACATCCAGCCACCTCCTCAATGACCAAAACCCTAGCACCATGGCCGGCGGCTTCCCAAACAAGGGCAAGGCCCCGCTCTACCCCCGCGCCATCTCCCTGCCGCCGTCTTCCCACCGGCCTCGCCAGCGAGTGAGCGTCCTTGTGCACCAAGCGCGGTGGCACTGGGAGCACTGTGTGCCACTCCCTTACCCCGATGTCACACTGCCGCACGGCTGGCCTCTGGATCCGGAAAGGATTCCGGTGCCGGCCGTGCCGCGGTCGGCACGGGTGCATGCGGAGGAGGTGAGCCGCCGTCTGAAAAGGATTGAGATGGACCTAGAGGGGGGTGAATAGGTACAGTTCCAAATTTTAATAATTACTTAGCAATATTAGGAAAAGGTGCGGAATATGAGCGTAGGCCTAATAATTGCAACGACAAGGAGTAAGCTATTTAGAGTGAAGTAAGGCAACCGGAAAACAATAATCAAATACAAGTACGTAATAAGGATTAACACAAGTAGAGAGTTAGGGTTAGGAATAAGCAAAACTCCAAGAGAGACGAGGATGTATCCCGATGTTCACTTCCTTGGAGGGAAGCTACGTCACCGTTAGAGGGGCGGATGTTACCACGAAGGCACACCAACGCCACGAAGGCTCACCCTATTCTCCCTTTGAGATAACTCCACGAAGGCGTTTCTCAACCACTAGTGGTAAGCCTTGAGGTGGCTTCCAAACCTTCACCAACTTTCCGGGGGAAATCACAATGGTTTGATTCCTCTCCGAAGACTCCTATCGCCTAGGAGTCTCCAACCTCCAAGAGTAACAAGATCACGGGGATTCCTCAAAACATGCTCAAATCACAAATCACTTTGGTGGAGAGGAGGAGAAGGAGACGATCTATCTTTTGATTGGAACAACACTCACAGGGACTCACAAATGCTCTTCGGATCTAAGATTGGGTGTAGACAAGAGTGAGTGAGAAGAAAGGTGTTCTTGTATGTGTTCTAGTTGTGTTGGACCCCCTCTCATGAAGTGGGAGGGGGTATATATAGTGGGGAGTGTAAAACAGTCGTTGGGAGCACTTTAAGTCACACAGGGGTCGGACATCCGGCAGTTCACGGATGTCCGGGCGTCCACAACGGGTCGGACGTCCGATAGGGGTCGGTCGTCCGAGGGCTGTAAATATATCTGGAACCAGAGGGGAGTTGAACAGGGGCCGGACGTCCGGAGAAGGCGGGAACTCCGAGTTATTCGACTCAAACTTCTCTCGTGCAAGATTCCGGATTTCCGAAAGGGGACGGACGTCCAGCCCTCGGACGTCCGGAGGGAGCCGTAAGTCCGAGTTATATGGCTCAAGTTCTTTTGGTGCAGAGCTCCGGATTTCCAAAGCTGGTCGGTCGACCGGCCCTCGGACGTCCGGAGGAAGCCGGAAGTCCGAGTTATATGGCTCTTCTCTCTCTGGTATACGATTCCGGATTTCTGAAGCAGGTCGGACGTCCGACCCTTGGACGTCCGGAGGAGGCCGGATGTCCGAGGCATTTGTTCTGTTTTCAGATAAGAGGAGAGTAGTGAAGATGTGGTATGAGCAGAAAAGTAGAGATGTATTATGAGCAAATTCATCGCAAAACCTGTGATCCCCTCTTAATAGTGCGGGATCCCTATACTCAAGAATAGTAAATTTAAAGGATAGTCTACATCATCTTTTCTCAATCCCGAGCCTTCTTGACATATAAGTCCCGATCTTCTCAGACCACCTTGGCACATAATTCTCAATCTAAAAAAGTACTTGCCATCCTGAGATACACTCAACAAATAGGATTAGTTTCCTATGTATGTGTTGTCACTAACACCAAAAGTCGATTAGGGGCATGACTGCACTTTCACTATCGGCGTCTGCTGACGACCGAGCAGCAGCGAGACCCTACGTACGTGGCTGACTCCCCTAACTGGGAGGTGTGGTCCATGGTGGAGCACGAAGAGCAGCGCCGTCGTGGCATCCGCGAAGTGCAGCCAGGAGGCCCTCCGTCGCTCCCGCATGTCATCAGCGACGAGGACCAGGAGCCTGAGGCCGCCTATTAGGCGACGCTCGCAGTTGTCCTCCGTGACAGCGAGAAGGAAGCGCGGCGCATGGCTGACGAGGAGGCGACGTACCAGCAGCAGCTCGCGGAGGCCATCGCTATGTTGGCCGCCGGCGACTGCGTCGTGCCACCTCCGTCAAAGCCCGAGCCCACGGAGCCGCGAGAGGTCTACCAGTGGACCGGCGTCATCCACGAGTTCGTCACGGTGCCGCCCATCTGGCTGGGCGCGACACCTCAGCAGGAGCAAGCCTACCTCGAGCACTGGAGGGCGCAACACCTGCTGGCGGAGCGCGCCGAAGGCCTTCGGCTCATGGAGATGGAGAAGGAGGCGGAGGAGGAATGACGGGAGGCGGAGGTGGAGGAGCGTGCCCTTGCTGCTGTGCTGCCACCTCCACCAGCATAGTCCGCGCCGGCGGGACTGCGCATGCAGTTGCGCTCTGGAACACGGTGTTTCCCTAGACCGGCCCTGCGCCTACGCTCATCGACTTCACCGGCCCGGATGACGCAGCCGCCGCCTAGGGCTGCCCTCGTAGTTTTAGGTTTTTTATGTTTAATTAATGTAATGCGGACGCGTGGACTCTCGTCGGCCTTCGTGACCGGTTTTTTATGTTTAATTATGCATTTACGTATTTTTCGCACGCCTTTAAAAAATGAGTCCAGCCAGCATTGGACACATGCGCCGACCCATTTGCGAAAACGGATGTTCGTGTCCACCTGGTCGACCCAAACGGACAAAATCGCCGTCTGTTTGGGTCGGCCTGCTGGAGTTGCCCTAAACGATCCAGGTTCGTAGTAGCACGCTTAGTGCTTTTGCCATTTTACTAACCTCGGAGGGCCGTATTCTGGTAGTACTTACGTTTTAGTGTGAGCTAGCTACCCTGGTGACTGAGAGTCTACGATGACTATGCTTAAAGTTTAATTACTGAGAGATGAACGGTCCATTCCATTAGTATGTGCATGGTAAAATATCGGAGCTCCCTTTTAATGTGTATTTCGAAAATATCATGTGACTTAGTAAAGATAATGGATCATCATGTAAAGATAATAGATCATCATAGAAGTAGTGGAGCAAAACATAATGTCTATGATGATATCATAGCAATCCATAGCAATCACAACATTCATAGGTAGCCATACATAGGTTTATCCATTACAGTACACAAACATGCAAATTGAGACTAAATCTCCAAAGACTAAAAACTATGATACATTACTCCCCCTTTGGCACCAAGTACCAAAAAGGGAGGCACCAACAGCATCTACCATGCTCAGAGATCATCAGCATCATCATCATCCTCATCATCATCGTCAGGCAAGCCACTGCCACCAGCCTCGTCAACAAAATCATCCCACTCAGGACCAGATGGGAAGCCAAAGTCAGAAGGAGGAGCAGCAGGAAGGGCCTCATCGTCACTCACATCAAGAGCGCCCGAGTCTCTCACACGAGCCTTGAGGGCATTCTTGGAGGAGACGAGACGAGAAACCACATCATGAGTTTGACCGCACTGGAAAGAGAAGGCCTTCATCATAGCAGAATGTGTCTTGCCAATGAATTTGGCAAAGCAACTGAGAGGAGCTGAGCTAGATGAAGGGGTTGCTGATCGGGCAGCAGTGCGGCGAGTGGAGGTGGATGGTGGGGTTTTCTTGGGAGCATAGTTATCCGCCATGTGAGCGGGAATGACCCACTTGTGATGCGTGTGAGTGACAGCAACAGTGAATTCAGCAACATGGTTAATGAAAGCCTGGATGAAGGGGGCATGAGGGAAGGCTCGCTTGTATTGAAAACTAGCAAGCCGAATCTCATGCCATAGAAAGTGAGGCACATTAATTTTGCTCTTGGGGTGCTCGTACAAATGTGACATGATGTCAATACAGTAGCCACTGCAGGATCCCTTATCACCCATCTTGGGATAGATGGAGCGGATAAGACACTAAAAGATGATAAAGTAGGGCGAGCGCCAGATGGATACTTGGTTAAGATCCTTCATTCGTTCGTCTGCATCAAGTTCACGGAGTGGTTTGAGGAGATACCCACATGCCTCAATTGGCTTATGTGCATTGTTAGGATCATTCTTATGGATTTTGAAGTCAGAGTTGGGGAAACCAAGTGCGGCAACAAACTCATCATAAGAGGCTATGAACTGAACGTCAGAGGTTATCCAGCCAACAGTGTTGTTTGGACCAAAGAAACATGTGGCATAAAATTGGTGAATAGCAGCAGCGTTAAAATCGCGCCGAAAAGCAAAGGGGGCAGCAAGCCCTGATTACTCAATGAGCTCAATGGCACCCGGGTATTTCGCCTGGTGCGTGCGAATATGCTCAAGATAAATAAAGTGATTGACAGAGAGACCCTTAGGAACAACGACCGTAGTAAAGATGTCTGCCTGGACGTTTGTCTGGAAACGTGAGTCCATAGAGTTACGTACAACAGAGAATTGGTCAACGTCGCGGCGGAAAGTGAGGTAGGAAGACTTAGCAACCGTGGTGAAGTTCTTGACTTCACGACCTAAAGTAGCAGGAGGTTCAAGTGAGATGCGACGAGTTTCACCTTCGGGCTGTTCAGGAGGAGGTGGTGGCATATACGAGGGCATGCGAGTCCCAGGCTTTGGCATAGACTTCCGAACGGCGGGCTGTTCAGCATGGTCCTCAGCTGCAAGCTCATCCTCGAAGTCAGAGCCATCAGACGACGAGGGGAGCTGTTGAGGCGGAGGACGGCGGGAAGTCCATTTGAAGGGACGACGTTGCCCTTCGGAGTCTGATCCCGTGCCAGTAGGGGCACGAGCGGATGAGCCAGCAGTGTCCTTCCGGGCGGAGTGCTTAATCTTGGGCATGATGAACAAAATCCTACACGGTTGGAAACCCAATGGGGAACGGTCACGGTCAAACCATATGAACGAACACATGAACTTGGGAGAAAAGGGAACCAAACGCGAGGGGGGCGGAGGGGATACCTGCAGAACGAGAGAGGAGAGGAAGGCGAGATGGATCCCGCGGAGGAGATCAGCCAGATCCCAGAGGTGGCGGCACGGGCGAGCTCCCCTGGAGCTGGCGGCGGCGGCAGCTGGGAGAAAAGAAGGCGCGTGGGGGCTAGGGCAAGGCCCAGCCCGCGCCCTTCTATTTATAGGCCCCCCGATGTGTCGGACGTCCAACAGGCGTCGGACGTCCGGAGTGGATTTAGCCGTGGGACGACCGACACTGGCCGGACGTCCGGAATGAGTTTAGCCGCCGGACGTTCGAGACACGTCGGACGACCGAGAGAGAAGTAGGCAGAGGCAGATTCTGGAATTTGGATGATGAGATGATTTGACATGGTTTATCACAAAGGACACGAACACAGTTGCCTACAAGAATTACATATACTACTTATGGACAGAAGTTGATTTATGCATATTTTGTAGGATTAAAACACAGAATTATGACGTAAGTCCTAGTGACTCCCCCTAAATGCATGCCCACATCAAGACAAGAACATAATGTGAGTGTGTGTATGTGTACAAGATTTGAAGTTATGTTATCAAGCTCCAAGATACCAAGTTCACGCCTAAGTTGACAGAACCTTGCTACGCTAAGTGGCTTGGTGAAAATGTCAGCGAGCTGCATGTCAGTACCCACATGGGTAATATCAATGTCACCCTTTTGCACATGGTCTCTCAAGAAATGATACCTAATATCAATATGTTTTGTGCGAGGGTGATCGATGGGGTTCTCGGAGATCTTTATGGAACTTTCATTATCACAGAGAAGAGGCACGTGTCGATACGTGATACCATAATCCTTTAGGGTTTGCCTCATCCATAGCAGTTGGGTTGCACAGCTTGCGGCTGCAATATATTCGGCCTCGGCCGTGGAGAGAGAAACACAATTCCGCTTTTTCGAGGACCAACTTACCAAGGAGCGTCGAAGAAACTGACATGCACCGGAAGTGGATTTTCGTCCCACTTTGTCATCGGCCCAATCCGCATCGGAGTACCCAATAAGATCGAACTTTGCATCCTTAGGGTACCATAAGCCTAACTTTGGAGTGTGAACAAGGTATCTAAGAATATGCTTAACCTCCGTATGATGGCTTTCCCTAGGGGAAGCTTGAAATCTAGCACATATGCCTACACTTAACATGATGACCGGTCTAGATGCGCAAAGATAAAGTAACGAACCAATCATGGAGCGGTAAGTGCATGGGTCAAAAAGAATACCGTTGGTGTCTTAATTTAGAACGACATCTGTGGCCATGGGTGTCTTCATTGGTTTAGCATTTGTCATATCAAATTTTTCAAGAATGTCCTTGAGGTACTTAGTTTGAGACAAGAAAATTCCTTCTTGAAATTGTTGTATTTGACATCCAAGAAAGAACTTCAAGTCCGTGTTGAGTGACATCTCAAAGGTCTTGGTCATGGAGGCCGCAAACTTCTTGCATAAATGGATGTTAGGAGAACCAAAAATGATGTCATCTACATAGATTTGGCATAAGTTCAAATCACCATTTTCCCTCTTAGTAAAAAGAGTGGGATCGATCACCCCCACCATAAAGCCATCATCGAGTAAGAACTTCTTAAGATGATCGTACCAAGCACGGGGTGCTTGTTTGAGGCCATACATAGCCTTGTGAAGTTTGTACACATGGTCTTTGTGGTGAGGGTCAACAAACCCAGGTGGTTGTGATACATATACCTCTTCTTGTAGAGGACCGTTAAGAAAAGCACTTTTCACATCCATTTTATGCAAAGTAAAACCATTGAAAGCAGCATAGGCCAATAGAATGTGAATGGATTCAAGACGAGCAACAGGGGCGAAAGTCTCACGAAAGTCCAAACCTTCAACTTGGGAGTAGCCCTGTGCTACTAACCTTGCCTTGTTGTGTAGGACAGTCCCATTCTCATCTTCCTTGTTCTTGAAGATCCATTTAGTTCCAATGACATTGTGTTCCTCAGTTGGTCGTTCTACCAATGACCATACTTCGCTGCGTGTAAAACTATTTAACTCTTCTTGCATAGCAAGGAGCTAGTCATTGTCACACAATGCATCATGAACCCTGTGTGGCACAATACTAGAGACAAACGAAAAGTGAGCACAAAAGTTTGTTAATTGTTTATGAGTCACTCTACCTTCCGACACGCCGATGAGGATTTGATCAATATCAACATGACAGACCACACGTGGCATGATGGAGGTCAGGGTTTCACGAGGTTCAACTTCGTTTCCATCATCAACGTCCTCAACACATGGATCATTTACGTGCGGCGGAAGATATTCCTTTTCGCGTTGCACCTGTTGAGGTTCATCATCAAGCATATCCATACTTTGCTCTAGCTCTTGAAGATCAACTTGTTCTTGAGTGTGATCAGGGTGAGAGACATGTTCTCCCACATGATCCTCAACAACTGGCATGATATGTGTGCTAGTATCTTGTGGAGGTACGGGCAGTGAACTATCTTGAGGATGAGAAATACTCTCATCATCTTCATCATCATCATGGGGTCTTTGTTCCATGGGAAGAAGTGCACCAACACCCATGTTCAAGATATCTTGCGAGGAATCTTCTTCACCTGCATCACTTAGATCAACTTGCTCCCCATGGGAGCGGTTAAATTCATAAAACGTCACGTCACAGGTTTCTATAACACATCCAGTAGATTTGTTGTAGACTCTGTAGGCGTGAGAGTTTGATCCATAGCCAACAAAAATCCCTTCAGTTGTTTTGGATTCAAATTTCCCTAACCGTTCCCGTTTGTTGAGGATGAAACAGTTGCATCCAAACACACGAAAGTACTTAACATTGGGCTTGTTCCCGGTTAGGAGCTCATATGGAGTCTTCTCCAATATTGATCGAAGGAAGAGCCGGTTTGATGCATGACATGCTGTGTTGACAGCCTCAGCCCAAAAACTATGTGGTGACTTGTATTCATCTAACATGGACCTTGCCATTTCCACAAGTGTCCGGTTCTTCCTCTCTGCTACACCATTTTGCTGAGGGTGTAAGGTGCGGAGTACTGATGTTCAATTCCCTCATCACTAAGAAATTCTTCTAGGGTGTAATTCTTGAACTCAGAGCCATTATCACTTCTTATTGCCTTGATGTCCTTGTCAAACTTCCGCTGGACTTGTTTGGCAAAATCAATGAAGGTGATCTTCGTCTCGTCCTTGGACTTGAGAAAGAATACACATGTGTATCTTGAGTAATCATCAACAATGACTAGGCCATACTTTTTCCCTCCAAGACTTGCCCATGAAGGAGGCCCAAACAGATCCACATGAAGGAGCTCTAACGGCCTTGAAGTGGATACAATGTTCTTGGGTGGATGTATTGCTTGATGTTGTTTCCCAGCTATGCATGCACTGCACACACGATCTTTCTTAAAAGATACATTTGTTAGTCCAAGGATGTGATTGCCGTTTAAGAGATTTTGAAGATTTCTCATGCCGACATGGGCGAGCCGGCGATGCCACATCCATCCCATGTCGGCCTTGGCCATTAGACAAGTTGTATGGAAGGTGCTCTCTTTCGAGAAATCAACCGTGTAAAAGGTTGCCATCCAACTCTCCAACAAAGGCCACTTCGAGAGTGTCTCTCTTAAAGACTTTCACATTCGTTAGTCCGAATAATGTGTCATAACCAACGGAAGCCAATTGGCGAACTGAAAGTAAATGATATTGAAGAGATTGGACAAGAATGACATTTGCAAGAGACATGTCATTAGTGACTGCCACCTTGCCCAACCCAATTACCTGCCCTTTCGACCCTCCACCAAATACAATGCTCATGTATGGTCGAATGGCTTGATGAAGTCATAGAGCAAGTTACTATCTCCGGTCATATGATTGGTGCATCCAGTGTCGATCACCCATTTGGCTCCTCCGGAGAAAACAGCCTGTAACGAATTAAGACTTGGTCTGAGGTGCCCATTTTGTCATGGGGCCTCTCACATTAGTTACAAGAGTCTTAGGGACCCAAATAGCATAAAATCGGAATGCATTACGGGGACCAACGAATTTAGCATAAACCTCTCCTTCCTTTGATTTGCGAAGTACATAGGATGGAGGCATGAATTCAGTTGTCTTGTTGAGAGTAGGCAAACCCCTAGTGGCCGACCCACTCACAACCTTACCTTTCTCCTTGTGTCCCTCTCGTACAAATATTTCTTTAAGCGGAGTGGTACACTTGAGAGGAGATGCACTTTTCTTGGCGGTGCTTGGATTGAACCCAAGCCCTTCCTTGGCAAAGCCTCCATTGTGTTGACTTAAGATCTCATTGAGAGTCTTTTGTCCTTGTGCACATGTCATGCGACCTCTATCTAGCTGTGCCTTTAGCGAACAGTTTGTTGGAAATATGCCCTAGAGGCAATAATAAATTAGTTATTATTATATTTATTAGTTCATGATAATCGTTTATTATCCATGCTATAATTGTATTGATTGGAAACACAATACTTGTGTGGATACATAGACAAAACACTGTCCCTAGTAAGCCTCTAGTTGACTAGCTCGTTGATCAAAGATGGTCAAGGTTTCCTGGCCATAGGCAAGTGTTGTCACTTGATAACGGGATCACATCATTAGGAGAATCATGTGATGGACTAGACCCAAACTAATAGACGTAGCATGTTGATCGTGTCATTTTGTTGCTACTGTTTTCTGCGTGTCAAGTATTTGTTCCTATGACCATGAGATCATATAACTCACGGACACCGGAGGAATTCTTTGTGTGTATCAAACGTCGCAACGTAACTGGGTGACTATAAAGATGCTCTACAGGTATCTCCGAAGGTGTTCGTTGAGTTAGTATGGATCGAGACTGGGATTTGTCCCTCCGTGTGACGGAGAGGTATCTCGGGGCCCACTCGGTAATACAACATCACACACAAGCCTTGCAAGCAATGTGACTTAGTGTAAGTTGCGGGATCTTGTATTACGGAACGAGTAAAGAGACTTGCCGGTAAACGAGATTGAAATAGGTATACGGATACTGACGATCGAATCACGGGCAAGTAACTTACCGAAGGACAAAGGGAATGACATACGGGATTATATGAATCCTTGGCACTGAGGTTCAAACGATAAGATCTTCGTAGAATATGTAGGATCCAATATGGGCATCCAGGTCCCGCTATTGGATATTGACCGAGGACTCTCTCGGGTCATGTCTACATAGTTCTCGAACCCGCAGGGTCTGCACACTTAAGGTTCGACGTTGTTTTATGCGTATTTGAGTTATATGGTTGGTTACCGAATGTTGTTCGGAGTCCCGGATGAGATCACGGATGTCACGAAGGTTTCTGGAATGGTCCGGAAACGAAGATTGATATATAGGATGACCTCATTTGATTACCGGAAGGTTTTCGGAGTTACCGGGAATGTACCGGGAATGACGAATGGGTTCCGGGAGTTCACCGGGGGGGCAACCCACCCCGGGGAAGCCCATAGGCATTGAGGGTGGCGCACCAGCCCATAGTGGGCTGGTGGGACAGCCCAAAAGATCCCTATGCGCATTGGAAGAAAAATCAAAGAGAAAAGAAAAAAAAGAGGAGGTGGGAAAGGGAAGAAGGACTCCACCTTCCAAACCAAGTAGGACTCGGTTTGGGGGGGAGACCTTCCCCCTTAGGTTCGGATGACCCCTTGGGAGTCCTTGGACCCCAAGGCAAGGCTCCCCCTCCTCCTCCTATATATAGTGGGGTTTTAGGGCTGATTTGAGACAACTTTGCCACGGCAGCCCGACCACATATCTCCACGGTTTTACCTCTAGATCGCGTTTCTGCGGAGCTCGGGCGGAGCCCTGCTGAGACAAGATCATCACCAACCTCCGGAGCGCCGTCACGCTGCCGGAGAACTCTTCTACCTCTCCGTCTCTCTTGCTGGATCAAGAAGGCCGAGATCATCGTCGAGCTGTACGTGTGCTGAACGCGGAGGTGCCGTCCGTTCGGCACTAGATCGTGGGACTGTTCGCGGGATAGTTCACGGGGCGGATCGAGGGACGTGAGGACGTTCCACTACATCAACCGCGTTCACTAACGCTTCTTCTATACGGTCTACAAGGGTACGTAGATCACACATCCCCTCTCGTAGATGGACATCACCATGATAGGTCTTCGTGCGCGTAGGAAAATTTTTGTTTCCCATGCGACGTTCCCCAACAGTGGCATCATGAGCTAGGTTCATGCGTAGATGTCTTTTCGAGTAGAACACAAAAGTTTTTGTGGGTGGTGATGTGCGTTTTGCTGCCCTCCTTAGTCTTTTCTTGATTCTGCAGTATTGTTGGATCAAAGCGGCTCGGACCGACATTACTCGTACGCTTACGAGAGACTGGTTTCATCGCTACGAGTAACTCCGTTGCTCAAAGATGACTGGCAGGTGTCAGTTTCTCTAACTTTAGTTGAATCGGATTTGACCGAGGAGGTCCTTGGATGAGGTTAAATAGCAACTCATATATCTCCGTTGTGGTATTTGCGTAAGTAAGATGCGATCCTACTAGATACCCATGGTCACCACGTAAAACATGCAACAACAAAATTAGAGGACGTCTAACTTGTTTTTGCAGGGTATGCTTGTGATGTGATATGGCCAATGATGTGATGTGATTATGAGATGATCATGTTGTAATAGTTAATATCGACTTGCACGTCGATGGTACGGCAACCGGCAGGAGCCATAGGGTTGTCTTTAAACTAACGTTTGTGCTTGCAGATGCGTTTACTATATTGCTAGGACGTAGCTTTAGTAGTAATAGCATGAGTAGCACGACAACCCCGATGGCGACACGTTGATGGAGATCATGGTGTGCCGCCGGTGACAAGAAGATCGTGCCGGTGCTTTGGTGATGGAGATCAAGAAGCACGTGATGATGGCCATATCATGTCACTTATGAATTGCATGTGATGTTAATCCTTTATGCACCTTATCTTGCTTAGAACGACGGTAGCATTATGAGGTGATCTCTCACTAAAATTTCAAGACGAAATTGTGTTCTCCCCGACTATGCACCGTTGCGACAGTTCTTCGTTTCGAGACACCACATGATGATCGGGTGTAATAGACTCAACGTTCACATACAACGGGTGCAAAACAGTTGCGCACGCAGAACACTCGGGTTAAGCTTGACGAGCCTAGCATGTGCAGTCATGGCCTCGGAACACATGAGACCGAAAGGTCGAGCATGAATTGTATAGTTGATATGATTAGCATAGAGATGCTTACCACTGAAACTATTCTCGACTCACGTGATGATCGGACTCGAGATAGTGGATTTGGATCATGTACCACTCAAATGACTAGAGAGATGTACTTTTTGAGTGGGAGTTCTTAAGTAATATGATTAATTGAACTAATTGTCATGAACATAGTCTAATGGTCTTTGCAAATTATGATGTAGCTTGCGCTATAGATCTACTGTTTTTATATGTTCCTAGAGAAAATTTAGTTGAAAATTAATAGTAGCAAACTTTGTAGACTAAGTCTGTAAAACCGAGGATTGTCCTCGTTGCTGCGCACAAGGCTTATGTCCTTAATGCACCACTCGGTGTGCTGCACCTCGAGCGTCGTCTGTGGATGCTGTGAACATCCGACATACACGTTTCTGATGACTACACGATAGTTCAGTGCAAAATACTTAATGGCTTAGAAGCAAGGCGCCGAAAAACGTTTTAAAACGTCACGGAACATAAGTGATGTTCTAAAGAGATGAAATTGTGATTTCATGCTTGTGCCCTTGTTAAGAGGTATGAGACCTCCGACAAGATTCTTTGTCCACAAAGTAAAGGAGAAAAACTCAATCGTTGAGTGTGTGCTCAGATTGTATGAGTACGACAATCGCTTGAATCAAGTGGGAGTTAATCTTCCGGATGAGATAGTGATAGTTCTCCAAAGTCACTACCACCAAGTTGTGAGAGCTTCGTGATGAACTATAACATATCAAGGATAGATACAATGATCTTTGAGTGATTCGCGATGTTTGACACTGCGGGAGTAGAAATCAAGAAGGAGCATCAATAGTTGATGGTTAGTAAAACCACTAAGTTTCAAAGGGCTAGAAGGGACACTTCGTGAAACGGCAAAACAGTTGCTGCACTAATGAAGAGACCCAAGATTAAACCCAAACCCGAGACTAAGTGCTTCTGTAATGAGGGGAACAGTCACTAAGGCGGAGCAACTCTAGATACTTGGTAGATAAGAAGGCTGGCAAAAGTCGAAAGAAGTATATTTGATATACATGATGTTGATGTGTACTTTACTAGTACTCCTAGTAGCATGAGCGTATTGGATACCGGTTCGGTTGCTAAGTGATTAGTAGCACGAAATGAAAGCTACGGCATAAATGGAGACTAGCTAAAGGCGAGGTGACGATACGTGTTGGAAGTGTTTCCAAGGTTGATATGATCAAACGTCGCACGCTCCCTCTACCATCGGGATTGGTGTTAAACCTAAATAATTGTTATTTGGTGCTTGCGTTAAGCATGAACATGATTGGATCGTGTTTATTGCAATACGATTATTCATTTAAAGAGAATAATGGTTACTCTATTTGCTTGAATAATCACCTTCAAATGGTTTATTGAATCTCGATTGTAGTGTTACACATGTTCATGATATAGGTGCCAAAAGATACAAGGTAATGATGATAGTACCACTTACTTGTGGCACTGCCGCTTGAGTCATGTTGGTATAAATTGCATGAAGAGGCTCCATGCTGATGGATCTTTATACTCACTTGATTTTGAATCACTAGTGACATGCAAATCATACCACATGAGCAAGGCCTTGTTTTTTATTGAGATGAAATAAGATAGTAACTTGTTAGAAGTGATACATTTTGATGTATGCAGTCCAATGGGTGCCGAGGCACGCAATGGATATCATTATGTTCTTACTTCAATGACGATTTGAGTAGATACTAGAGTATTTACTTAATGAATCACAAGTCTGAAATATTGAAAAGTTCAATTCTGTTTCGGAGTGAAGTTCGTCGTAACAAGAGGATAAACTGTCTACGATATGATCATAGAAATGAATATCTGAGTTACGAGTTTTGGTACGCAGTTAAGACAATGTGGAAATTGTTTCGCAGTTCATGCCACCTAGAACATCATAGTGTGATGATGTGTCTGAACGTCATAGCCACACACTATTTGGTATGGTGCATGCTATGATGTCTCTTATCGAATTACCACTATCGTTTATGGGTTATGCATTAGAGACAACTGCATTCACTTTAAATAGGGCACCACGTATTTCCGTTGAGATGACACAGTATAGACTGAGGTTTAGAGAAATCTAAACTGTCGTTTCTTGAAAGTTTGGGGCTTCGACACTTATGTGGAAAAGTTTCAGTCTGATAAGCTCGAACCCAAAGCAGATAAATGCATCTTCATAGGATATCCAAAACAGTTGGGTACATCTCCTATCTCAGATCTGAAAGCAAAGTGTTTGTTTCTGTAACGGATCCTTTCTCGAGGAAAGGTTTCTCTTGAAAGAATTGAGTGGGAGGGTAGTAGAACTTGATGAGGTTATTGAACCATCACTTCAACCAGTGTGTAGCAGGGCGCAGGAAGTTGTTCGTGTGGCGCCTACACCAATTGAAGTGGAAGCTGATGATGGTGATCATCGAGCATCAGATCAAGTTGCTACAAGCCTCGTAGGTTGACAAGGTCGTGTAATACTACAGAGTGGTACGGTAACCCTGTCTTGGAGGTCATGTTGTTGAGCAACAATGAACTTACGAGTTATGAAGAAAGCAATGGTGGGCCCGGATTCCGACAAATGGCCGGAAGCCATGAAATCCGAGAGAGGATCCATGTATGAAAACAAAGTGTAGACTTTGGAAGAACTACTTGATGGTCAGAGGACTGTTGAGTAAAGATGGATCTTTAAAAGGAAGACAGACGATGATGGTGATAAGTCACTATTAAGAAAATCTCGACTTGTCACAAAGATGTTTCCGACAAGATCAAACTGTTGACTATGATGAGTCTTTCTCACTCGTAGCGATGCTAAAGGTCTGTTAGAATTATGTTAGTTGTTGATGCATTATTTATGAAATATTGCACGTAGGATGTCAAAACATTGTTTTCTCGATGGTTTCCTTGAGCAAACATTGTATGTGATACAACCAGGAGGTTTTGTCGATCCTAAAGATACTAGCAAGTATGCAAGCTCCAGTGATCCTTCAATGGACTGGTGCAAGCATCTCGGAGTTGGAATATACACTTTGATGAGATGATCAAAGATTTTGGGTTTATACAAGGTTTATGAGAAACTTGTATTTCCAAAGAAGTGAGTGGGAGCACTATAGAATTTCGGATAAGTATATGTGGTTGACATATTGTGGATCAGAAGTAATGTAGAATTTCTGTAAAGCATACAAGGTTGTTTGAAAGGAAGTTTTCAAAGGAATACCTGGATTGAGCTACTTGAACGTTGAGCATCAAAGATCTATGTAGATAGATCGAAAGCGCTTAATGGAAGTTTCAACAAGATGCATGCCTTGACAAGTTTTTGAAGGAGTTCAAAAAAGATCAGCAAAGAAGGAGTTCTTCGTTGCGTTGTAAGGTGTGAATTTGAGTAAGACTCAAAACCCGACCACGGCAGAATAAAGAGAATAGACGAAGGTCGTCTTCTATGCCTTAGTTGTAGACTCTGAAGTATGCCATGCTGAGTACCGCACTTGATGTGTGCCTTGCAGCAAGTCTGTACACAGACTGATCCAGGATTGAATCAGTGATCAGCGGTCAAAGTTATCCTTAGTAACTAAATAGACTAAGGAATTTTTCTCGATTATGGAGCTGGTTAAAGAGTTCGTCGTAAAGGGTTACGTCGATGCAAGCTTTGACACTAATCCGAATAACTATGAGTAGTGAAACGGATTCGTATAGTAGAGTAGATATTTGGAGCATTTCCGAATAGCACGTAGTAGCAGCATCTATAAGATGACATAAAGATTTGTAAAGAACGCACGGATCTGAAAGTTTCAGAACCGTTGACTAAAACCTCTCTCACGAGCAAGACGTGACCAGACCCCAGAACTATATGGGTGTTGGATTCGTTGAAATCACATGATGATGTGAACTAGATTATTGACTCTAGTGCAAGTGGGAGACTGTTGTAAATATGCCCTAGAGGCAATAATAAATTAGTTATTATTATATTTCTTAGTTCATGATAATCGTTTATTATCCATGCTATAATTGTATTGATTGGAAACACAATACTTGTGTGGATACATAGACAAAACACTGTCCCTAGTAAGCCTCTAGTTGACTAGCTCGTTGATCAAAGATGGTCAAGGTTTCCTGGCCATAGGCAAGTATTGTCACTTGATAACGGGATCACATCATTAGGAGAATCATGTGATGGACTAGACCCAAACTAATAGACGTAGCATGTTGATCGTGTCATTTTCTTGCTACTGTTTTCTGCGTGTCAAGTATTTGTTCCTATGACCATGAGATCATATAACTCACGGACACCCGAGGAATGCTTTGTGTGTATCAAACGTCGCAATGTAACTGGGTGACTATAAAGATGCTCTACAGGTATCTCCGAAGGTGTTCGTTGAGTTAGTATGGATCGAGACTGGGATTTCTCACTCCGTGTGACGGAGAGGTATCTCGGGGCCCACTCGGTAATACAACATCACACACAAGCCTTGCAAGCAATGTGACTTGGTGTAAGTTGCGGGATCTTGTATTACGGAACGAGTAAAGAGACTTGCCGATAAACGAGATTGAAATAGGTATACGGATACTGACGATCGGATCTCGGGCAAGTAACATACCGAAGGACATAGGGAATGACATACGGGATTATATGAATCCTTGGCACTGAGGTTCAAACGATAAGATCTTCGTAGAATATGTAGGATCCAATATGGGCATCCAGGTCCCACTATTGGATATTGACCGAGGAGTCTCTCGGGTCATGTCTACATAGTTCTCGAACCCGCAAGGTCTGCACACTTAAGGTTCGACGTTGTTTTATGCGTATTTGAGTTATATGGTTGGTTACCGAATGTTGTTCGGAGTCCCGGATGAGATCACGGACGTCACGAGGGTTTCCGGAATGGTCTGGAAACGAAGATTGATATATAGGATGACCTCATTTGATTACCGGAAGGTTTACGGAGTTACCGGGAATGTACCGGGAATGACGAATGGGTTCCGGGAGTTCACCGGGGGGGGCAACCCACCCCGGGGAAGCCCATAGGCATTGAGGGTGGCGCACCAGCCCTTAGTGGGCTGGTGGGACAGCCCAAAAGAGCCCTATGCGCATTGGAAGAAAAATCAAAGAGAAAAGGTGGGAAAGGGAAGAAGGACTCCACCTTCCAAACCAAGTAGGACTCGGTTTGGGGGGGGAGACCTTCCCCCTTAGGTTCGGCCGACCCCTTGGGAGTCCTTGGACCCCAAGGCAAGGCTCCCCCCTCCTCCTCCTATATATAGTGGGGTTTTAGGGCTGATTTGAGACAACTTTGCCACGGCAGCCCGACCACATATCTCCACGGTTTTACCTCTAGATCGCGTTTCTTCGGAGCTCGGGCGGAGCCCTGCTGAGACAAGATCATCACCAACCTCCGGAGCGCCATCACGCTGCCGGAGAACTCTTCTACCTCTCCATCTCTCTTGCTGGATCAAGAAGGCCGAGATCATCGTCGAGCTGTACGTGTGCTGAACGCGGAGGTGTCGTCCGTTCGGCACTAGATCGTGGGACTGTTCGCGGGATAGTTCGCGGGGCGGATCGAGGGACGTGAGGACGTTCCACTACATCAACCGCATTCACTAACGCTTCTGTTGTACGGTCTACAAGGGTACGTAGATCACACATCCCCTCTCGTAGATGGACATCACCATGATAGGTCTTCGTGCGCGTAGGAAATTTTTTGTTTCCCATGCGACGTTCCCCAACACAGTTTTCCTCAAGGATAGATGTCAGTTCACTACTAGAGTTAGTAGTGCAGGTATCAACATTAATAATAGGTAAGGAGTAAGCCTTAGCTAAAGTGTCAAGATAAGTAACCTTGAGTGCCTCAAAGCTCTTTGTAAGAACAGTGAGTTTCTCTTCCTTGTCTTTGAGAGACAAGGATAGACGCTCGCAGTCCTTAGAAAGGGAAGCATGATAGTTCACTAGTCGGTTTTTATCATTTAGTAACTCTTTGCACACAGATTCAGCCTTTTTCAAGGAGGCAAGATCGTTAGCATGTTTATCAAGGTTTTCACCAACTTTTGAGCATAATGCATCATTTTGTACTTCCTCATATAGGACTTTCTGCGCAAGGATTTCATTTCTTTCCTTCTCCTCAGTGACGAGGGTTTCGAGTTCCTTGATGGTATTGGTGTGCTTACTCACCATTTCCATAAGTATGTGAAACATAGTGAGCTTCTTTCCTTTAAGAGAGCACATAAATTTGTTTATTTTGGCAAACATGGGATGATCTAAGTCATTATCCTCATAGTGATCTTCCGCATCAAGATACTCATCAAGTGAGGTAGAAACTAGACTGAAAGAGTTTAATCGTGGAGTTACCTTAACCTTATCATGGGAGCTTTGGTCTTCCTCATCTCCCATGGCAGTCTTTGCCATCAAAGACTTGTGGGCGTTGCCCTTGTAGTCTTTCATATAGTTGTAGTGAACAACATCACCACTTTTGTTGACTAGCCTCAAGGTGTTTTGGGTATCCTGAGCTACTTCAGCAACCCCACCAACGTCTTTTGGATCTGATTCTTCTTGTGCAACCATTGCTCTTCCATCTACTCTCTTGAGCTTGGAGTTCATAGGGTTTGGCAACTTCTTCTTTACAAAGGTCTTCGGAAACCTTGGTTTATCTTCTCTCTTCTCATAAGGGCAGTCATTGGAGAAGTGGTTGGTTTCCTCACAGTTGTAGCATTTCCTTACTTTCTTCTTTGGGAATCTTCCCTTGAACTTTCCTGCACTGAACTTCTTTACAAATAGAGCAATGTCCTCATAAGATGGGATTTCATCAGAGTCAACATCATCACCATCTTCGCAGTCATCATCACCCTCTTCTTCTTCACTTTCTTCTTCATCACATCCATGCTTGGCTTTCAAAGCAAGATTGATCTTTGATGTTGAAGTGCCATGCATGGCAAGGTGCTTTGTTGCATTTGCCTTTGACTCTTCAAATAATTGGAAAGTGGATATGATGTCATCTGGAGTCATTTCTTTGAACCCATGGTGCTGCCTCATGTCCCATACCATTTGATGGTAGTACGGAGCAAGAGCATGAAGTAACTTGTCCACGAGAAATCTCTTGGTCAGATTGAAACCATCTTGCGTCTTGTCACAGTCACAGGACTCAATGTCTGCGGCGAGAGTCATGAGCCGTTCTAGCAGTTGCTTGGGAGATTCACCCTTTTCCATACAGAAATTCTGTAATTTCCCCTTGGCAAATTCATATTGAGCAAGCCGAAGAGTGGAGGTACCAGTCTTGGTCCTTATAATGCTATCTCACAGTTCCTTGGCACTTGTGATGTGAATGTAAGGTCTCCGTTGCTTGTCATTCATTCCTTTTCTTATGCACATAATCCCAGTGTCATTGAGATGATTGTCATAAGTTTCTTTGGGAGTGAGGCACCTTGGATCTACAGGATTGTACCCATGCTCGAGGATGTCCAACATCTCATCATTGGCGTACCTAAGATGATCTTGCATACCAACTCTCCACAAAGCAAAATCGGAATTGTCATCAAGCAAGGGAGGTTTTCCTCCAGGATTGTACTTAGGTTTCTCAACTTGAGATCTAGCATAAAGCCATGGAACACTGGTTGGGTTCCTCTCCGGAGGTTGTTGGCCAAATGAAGAACCATGCACATGTGGCCCTGAGGCCCTCGAGGACGTGGCTGTCCCCGTGGTTAATGATGCTAGTCTTAGTTCGACCAAGGCCTCAAGAGAAGCATCATGCTCCTCTTTTTGCTTGGCAAGGGCCCGTTCCAGGTCCTCAGAGGTGAAGGACTTTACTTCCATGGAAGTCCCGTCCCTCTCCACTGGAGCTACAGTAGTGGGAATCCTGTCCATCTCGCTCTAGGGCGGTTAAGCCACAAGAATAGAGCACGAGGCTCTGATACCAATTGAAAAGGATCAAGATGGACCTAGAGGGGGGGTGAATAGGTACAATTCCAAATTTTAATAATTACATAGCAATATTAGGCATAGTTGCGGAATATGAGCGTAGGCCTAATAATTCTAACGACAAGGAGTAAGCTATTTAGAGTGAAGTAAGGCAACCGAAAAACAATAATCAAATACAAGTACGTAATAAGCATTAACAGAAGTAGAGGGTTAGGGTTAGGAATAACCAAAACTTCAAGAGAGACGAGGATGTATCCCGATGTTCACTTCCTTGGAGGGAAGCTACGTCACAGTTAGAGGGGCGGATGTTACCATGAAGGCACACCAACGCCACGAAGGCTCACCCTATTCTCCCTTTGAGATAACTCCACGAAGGCGTTTCTCAACCACTAGTGGTAAGCCTTGAGGTGGCTTCCAAACCTTCACAAACTTTCCGGGGGAAATCACAATGGTTTGATTCCTCTCCGAAGACTCCTACCGCCTAGGAGTCTCCAACCTCCAAGAGTAACAAGATCACGGGGATTGCTCAAAACTTTCTCAAATCACAAATCACTTTGGTGGAGAGGAGGAGAAGGAGACGATCTATCTTTTGATTGGAACAACACTCAAAGGGACTGACAAATGCTCTTGGGATCTAAGATTGGGTGTAGACAAGAGTGAGTGAGAAGAAAGGTGTTTTTGTATGTGTTCTAGCTGTGTTGGACCCCCTCTCACGAAGTGGGAGGGGTATATACAGTGGGGAGAGTAAAACAACCGTTGGGGACACTTTAAGTCACACAGGGGTCGGACATCCGGCAGTTCACGGATGTCCGAGCGTCCAGAAAGGGTCGGACGTCCGACAGGGGTTGGTCGTCCGAGGGCTGTAAATATATCTGGAACCACTGTGGAGTTGAACAGGGACCGGACGTCCGGAGAAGGCCGAAAGTCCGAGTTATTCAACTCAAACTTCTCTGGTGCAAGATTCCGGATTTCCGAAAGGGGACGGACGTCCGGAGGGAGCCGGAAGTCCGAGTTATATGGCTCAAGTTCTTCTGGTGCAGAGCTCTGGATTTCCGAAGCTGGTCGGTCGACCGGCCCTCGGACGTCCAGAGGGAGCCGGAAGTCCGAGTTATATGGCTCTGATCTCTCTGGTATACGATTCCGGATTTCTGAAGCAGGTCGGACGTCCGACCCTCGGACGTCCGGAGGAGGCCGGATGTCCGAGGCATTTGTTCTGTTTTGAGATAAGAGCAGAGTAGTGAAGATGTGGTATGAGCAAAAAAGTAGAGATGTATTATGAGCAAATTCATCGCAAAACCTATGATCCCCTCTTAATAGTGCGGGATCCCTATACTCAAGAATAGTAAATTTAATGGATAGTCTACATCACCTTTTCTCAATCCCGAGCCTTCTTGACATATAAGTCCCGATCTTCTCAGACCACCTTGACACATAATTCTCAATCTACTAAAGTACTTGCCATCGTGAGATAAACTCAACAAATAGGTTTAGTTTCCTATGTATGTGTTGTCATTAACACCAAAAGTCGATTAGGGGCATGACTGCACTTTCACCGTCGGCGTCTGCTGACGACCAAGCAGCTGCAAGACGGTTACCAACCTGGATCGTTTAGGATCGGCCTGCTGGAACGCCCGGTGCTTTTGCCATTTTACGTAACCTCGGAGGGCCGTATTCTGGTAGTACTTACGTTTTAGCGCGAGCTAGCTACCCTGGTGACTGAGAGTCTACGATGACTATGCTTAAAGGTTAATCGCTGAGAGATGAACGGTCCATTCTCGCCTGGTGCAGCCAGACATGCAATTGACTAGCTTGCTAGCTTCGTTTTGACTGCATTTTTTGTTGATAGCTTACCAAGCTGATCATTTGATGACTAGCTTGCTAGCTGGGTGCATGCACACTTACAAGATCGATCCTTCCCGACATCCGATTCCACCACATGAGTTTGCCTCGGTTCGTTTCGCGGCGTAGATCTTCCACCGGATGTGTGTCTCGTGGCCGGCGCCGTAATCCACGGGACGCTTCGCTCGTCTTCTTCCACGGCGATCGTTCACCACCTGGCTTGCACGGACGTACCGGGGGCCTCTCGGAAGAGTCTCACGGCTAAGGATGGGTCTAGATTCTGTGGGAGCTCCGCGAGATTTTTTCCGTGCCAAGGGTTGAGAGAGCACCACATGATAGATTTGCCCAGTGTCGTGGAATGCGCACCACGATAAAGGCTTGTATTCTTTTTGCCTTCACGCATTACCGGGCACCAGTTTTGGAGGGTCCTAGTTTAGATTCTGATCTTCTCTGGCAATACATTGTGAATGGTCATGATATATCCCTCTCTGTCTTCCACAGAAAACAATTAAACAAGAGATTGCATTTATATACACCACGGCAAACTCATCAAAGTGATGGATGAGTGCCGTCGCCAACAAGCAGGCTACCTGAGATCGAATGCGCCGGAGCTGTCAGACGTGGCAAGGGGGTTAGGTGCTGGACCCACAGCCCCCTATTTGGATTGAGTATAGTCAAATTTCATGTCCTCATGAATTTATTGGCGATATTCCACGTATGGTCAGTACGAGAAGCGGAAGGGCCGGGTCGCGACTCTCCTCTCCTCTCGATTTGGTCAACTTGATCAACTAGTTGAGTTGAGCGGAAAATAAAGCTGATGATTACGTTTCCACTAGCCCACGACGACACATGTGGCGCACCATGGGTTGACAATTCCCACCATTTTATAGAGAGAAAATGGCATATGCAGGACCGTCCGGCGCCACGGAACGGTCAGAAAATCTGGACCTGACCGCGTCGATCCCACCGGAGCACCGGTGAGGTACGTAGCTTTTTTTTATGGAAAGCAGCTGCTGAGGTATACGTACGTAGCTGGACCGCGCCACACGGCGCGTCTCCCCGTCAAAGCTGGGGGGGCACCACGGTCCGCCCCCCACATGGAACACAACACACGGCCCGTCTATCTGGAAGGAATCGAACCCATCGTCTCCATGACATGTACTGCCACCATATCGACGGATCACGGATGGATACAGCTCGATCGCTAGCTAGCTTGCGGCGCGTGTAAAACTCTTCGGCTCCGGCGCGCCCGCCCGCTGGACGCGGAGCCAGTGCGGTCGGTTGGTGCAACGGAGCCGCGGTCGCGGCAGGATCGGTCGACCGGTTCCCTCCGCCCGCGCCAGGCCACGCGCTGGCCGCTGTAGCTGCTAGGCAAGGTCTCGACACGTCTCGTGCGTGTCGTGCGTGTGCATGCCGGATGTGGGAGGAGTGCAGGGGACTACTACTAGCACTACGAGTCTACGACGGCGCATTTAACTCTCTATGGGTCGGTTGTCCTTGGCGTCGCGTGGGAACCGGGAAGGGGCGGCGCGCGGGATCGGGCGAAGGCTTGCCAGGCAGCAGCGCGCGGCCGACGCAAGCGTGCCGGTTGGTTACTCACGTACTCATGGGCGTACGTACGTCTGGCGATGCGCACACGACACAGCACGCCATGCTTGCGCAAGCTTCTAGCATGTTTGTAGAGGGAAAGAGCGCATGACGCCTGCTTCTGTTCTGTTAGACCATCTTCAATGGTCGTATGATCATCGTTGGTAAAATTGTCGCTTGATGACATGTCACATAACAAAAGAAGAGAGAGAATGAAACTGTATGAACTTAAAGCAACGGTTCATGCACAAGCTCCGAAGCAAATATGATTATTTCTTCAACATTTAATGGACCCACTTAGTTATTTTACATACAGTTAACATACACTCTATTGAAGAGCTTGTAAGATGTGTTGTTGGTTGATGATGTGAACACTTATACCACCGATTGAACATACGGACGGTTGGAGATGCTCTTATCCCATGTGGGCTAGCATGTTTTCCATAGGGAAAGAGCGCACATCGCGCGGAGGATACTGCATAGCAGGGCCGGCTCTGGCCCTAGGCGAACATGGGCGACGTCCAAGGGCCCATGTTTTGGGGGAGGCCATCATTACATATGTATAAGTATACGTGCTGCTATATGGGTTGAAAAAAAAAACTAAAGGCTTGAAGCCTAAAGATCAAGTCCTGATCGTGATCGGGAGACTTGTACGCGCTGCTTGTACCTACACGATTGATCCACCGATCAATCGTCCAGCCACCCAGAAGCCAGAAAGGCAGAAACGCCTTACGCCTGGTTGTTTCGACGCCTCGGCCTCCTGCCTTCGCCGCCCTTGAAGCCCCTGTGCCTGTGCGCCGCGCCCGAGGACTGCAGTGGAGATCGGCAGATCACCCAGGCTGGATCCTTGCCCTTGGATAGCCTATTCGCGCTCCTCTGCTTTACTCATGGTTTCAGCATAAAGGTATGATCTATCATCTGATATTGGCCTAGTGCCCTAATTCTTTTGATCAGTTGAGCTAATAATTCTTTGGAAATTGCAACCTTAGGTGTTCCAATGCTGTCGAAACAGAAGTCCAGCTGCAGTAAGTGATGCTCAATCTTTGTTCAATGCACTTGGGAAATTAGAGACTTTAGTTGGTATGGTTATTTGGCATGATATTCTATTTTCTGCCAATATGGTGAGCAAAAAGTTACAGGAAAAAATTGTGTGCATCGATGCTACTCTGAACACATTGAAGGAGTCATTTCATATTTTGAGAAGTACAAAGATGAAGGCTTCTATTCTAATATTGAGAGTGCCAAAGTTATTACAGAAAATATGGACATAGAGCCAAAATTTCGTACAAAACGTCAAAGTAAAAGGAAGAGGCATTTTGATGAAATAGATGATGATGAAGATCCACAACTGTCAGCTATTGAATATTTCAGAGTTACTTACTTTCTTGTCATTGTTGACATTGCAATTGCTTCATTGACTAGTCGATTTGAGTAGCTGAAGGCATTTGAAAAGGTGTTTGGTTTCTTGTTCAACTCAAATAATTTGAAGTCCTTGGACGATAGTAATCTACGAAAATCCTGTGCTACTTTTGCAAAAACTTTTACTCATAAGAAGTCACATAATGTTGATCGTGATGATTTTTTCTTCGAGTTAAAAGTGTTGCAAGTAACTTTGCCGGATGATTTGATGTCAGCACCACAAATTCTTCGATTTGTTACAGCTGTAGACTGCTATCCAAATGTGTCAGTTATGTATCGGATCATCTTAACTACACCAATGACAGTAGCCTCAACTGAAAGAAGTTTCTTTAAATTAAAACTGTTGAAAAATTGTTTGAGGTCAACTATGTTACAAGACAGATTGAATGGCTTGGCTATGTGTTGTATTGAGAAGGATGTCTTGGACTAAATTTATCTTGATACTCTCATCAACAATTTTGCATCTAGAAATGCCCGAAGAAGATTTTTTGTGAAACACTGAAGTATTATTGTCCATGAACTCATATGAACTTCATTCTTATTTGAGGTAATTAAACTAGCAGCGAATATTATTTCTTAAATTTTGCTACTCTTTTATTTATAGTCGTCTCTAAATAACAATGCGTGGTCGAATGTAAATTTAATATTTTGCACTTATAAATCTATAGATGTGTACATATATTATTAGTAGGGGCTCATTTTTTAACTTTGCCCAAAGGCCCCGAAAAATATAGTCGGCCCTGCTGCGTACACACAGTATAAGTAGCACGATTTGCTTGGGATAAAACGTAAACTGCCAGACATTTATTACTTTGTACTCCCTCCGTTTTAAAATTCTTGTCTTAGATTTGTGTAGAAATGAATGTATCTAAATAGCAAAACGTGACTAGATACATTTATATTTAGAAAAATCTAAGACAAAATATTTAAGACAGAGGGAGTACTACAGTACCATGCTCCGTGGTTGTTGGAGAAAACAGAGGATGTGTGTGAGGACCTTCGACCTCGAGCTTGGCAAACTGTTTTGGAAGCAAGCTCGATCGAGACCAGCTAGCTAGCGTGTCGACCACCCTGCAGCTGGTGTCGAGTCGGCGCCCTAGCTAGCAAATTCTTCTTCCCGGGGCGGAGCGGAGCGCTGACACGCATGAGTGTCCTGTGCCTGAACAAAGTCAACGGAGAACATCGATCACGGGATCCTCCCTTTTGCTCGACACTCCTGCGGCAGGATATGTATGCATCTTCTTCCAACTTGATCTATAAATAATTACATGCAAATGGATCCGAGCTAGCTACTCATTCACAATGACAACAATAATCTATGCATAGGTCTCCGGCATTCCAGCTACTCCAGCTAGGAGCAGACCGCTGCAAGTCCACGGCAGGTATGCAGCCGGGGCCAAACGGCGACGACGACCCAAATTATACGGATCCATCAAGGCCAAGCCATCGGGCTGTGGGGAGTTTGGCTTCTCGACGTCTGTAGAGGCCAGGCCACAGACGCTTTCAGTACGTACGTAGGTATCAACGAACGCATCTGCCTCCCCCGGCCCTTCGAAATCGAAACATTTACAAGCTCGACACTCTTCCACACGATGATCTCCATTTGCTTGTTTCGAATCCCTCGGTCAACTTTTGAAAAGATCTTTCTCGGTGTATTCACATATCTAATGGACAGCGTTGATTATTCAGGGCACGCCAACGTCGAGCCGGTCAGAAGTCACATGTTACGGTGCATGCGAATCAAGTGGAAAGAATTACTACTCCCTTCTTTTCGGTTTGTAGGGCTCAAATCTGAAATCTCATCAATCAATGTGAATTGTGAATGGATGACACTAGTTTTAACTAGTCAATGAAATATTTCTCACATATTCAATTTTCATGGCAATAAATGTAGCATCCTCATTCTCATTGGACTTGCATGATGGATGTAGAAAACGATGCATGCATAGCCACTCATCTCCTTTCTCTAAACTCTATGAATTAAATATGGCGTGGGACTCAAAACACTTTAACTCTATTAGACTCAAAATGAGACTAATATAATGGAAATCTGAAAATTTTGAGATGAGCCCTATAAACCGAAAAGGAGGAAGTATCATATATTCGCGCCGTTCCGTAATTGTTATCGCAAGGGTTATTTTCCAGTTTAGTCCTTAGGTTTTTTCCATCACACTCGCATTCTAGCATCGAACTCTTCGGTCTCTCTCTTCGTCGATGATGGAAAGCATTGACGGACTCCACCTTGCCCCCCCCCTTTTCGCCCCACGTTGCCTGACCGGGGCTTTCTCACCCCTTGCCGCCCCACGTCGTGTTGCTCCACCACTTCCTTGACTACGACCATGAAGCATTGATTTTTATTGCATGGATCTACTCTCCGACCACTTCCTCGCCGACTAAACGGTATCATCAACCAATTCCACGCCGTCTACCACAAATCTGGTCCCGTCGCACCTGCATGCATGTTCGGACGCACACACGCATTGATGACCACCCGACGACTCTTCGAGGGCCCAAGTCACACGTACTGACAACCAGCCGAAGACGCAAAGTGCTCTCCTCGGCGAGGGGACCCAGGGCGGCCGGCAGACATGACCAGCGGGTTCGTCCCCCTCCTGCAGATTGTTCAAGCTTATGGTTTTTTTTGTTCCGCTTAATCTCGTCTGAATTTGTTCTGCTCAAGCTAGTCTGAAGTTGTGATGTAAATTTAGGTTTTTTTGTTGATCCCAACTTTATGGTTAGGGTAAGCTTTGGTTTTTTTTTATCCCAACTCTGTGGTTGGGATTTGTAAACTTTATGAATGGAGGGAATAAAGATTTTTTTTTCTACAAACCTTTATTCAGTGTAAATGCAGACTATATTTGAATTCCAAGCAATGCAATCAACGTAAATTCAGAGAAATGCATTCAGTGTAAATTTCTGCTCAAAATCTCAAATCTAAATTAGTTCTAGAGAAATACATTCAGTGTGCCTTCATGTCAAACTAATACAAAGAAATGCATTCTTGCTCAAAATGGATCAACATATCACTTGGTTGAATTCAGCTAGCTCATGCATGTTTCACTTTTGATCTCTTCTGGAGCAAGAGTAATATTCCAAATTTTAGTAGGCGACACAATATTTCACAATATTGATTTAGGTTGAGATACTCCAAAATTCCACAATTGGAGTAGACCATAAACATTCAGTTTGACAAAACTAAAAACTTGTGTGCTCTGGCAAACAAGCTAGTGTGCCTTATCAGGACACGCTAACAAACTGAAAACTTGTCTTCGCTATGCTTGCAAATCTGAAGTACTCAAGCAAATTTTGCACACCGTTGTGCTTAATGAGTTTTTCTCATTGTTTAGCTGCCATCATGATTCATGAGGTGTGTGTACCTTTGTTTCAAGAAGGTAAACCAGATAAAGGAAATGTATCTATCATAAAAAAGAGGATGTGCATGTGTCTTGTAGGGTTGATGGATTGATTAACTACCACCCATAGTAAGTACGGGAACAACTTTTAGATTGACTTTTTTCATCCAAATTTAACCAAATGATCCAAAATATTCCAAATAATTCGAATAAATTCTGAAAAAAATCCCCCAAAAAGAACAAATTAATTCAAATAATTCTAAATAATTCCAAACAAAACCAAACAATCACTACAAAATTTGCTCTATTTTGCGACCCTTCACTTGTGTCACGTATAACTGTTTTTTGTCACGGAGAATACCCATGTGACGTTTTCCTTCCATCACCCCACTCTCAACGAAGCACTGTCATGAAAAATAAAATTTTGACGGTATGACTTTTTTTCGTCACATAAGATCACATTTTAGGTGACAACCCATAAAATGTCATCGATGGCCATTTTCGGTGACGTCCCTAAATGTCACCTATGATAGCCCAATTTGTCGACTAAGATATTTTTGGCAACGATAGTACCGTCATCGATGATCGGTCCACGGGTTTGATGGGTAAGTATTCTGACTGGTGGGGCCAGCCGTTGCTGACGTGGCTGCTTCAATGTGGGTCCCATGTGGGTTTTATCGCTGACAGTCCCGTTAGTAATAACTCGTCGTCAGTTTTGAACGGTCAACGCTGCTCACTTAAGGGCCCAGAAGATGTTGACATGGCCGCTTACATGTAGGACCATGCATTCTATTCTCTATGGCGATGTGTCGTTTGAATGGTCGACGATTCTGGCATGTGGGCCCATTGTTGTGCTGACATGGATTTTGGCAAGCGGGTCCATACGTGGGCCACGTGGTTGCTTACTTGTGGGTCCATATGCTTTTGACGTTGCTCATGACTGTCAAAGTATTTAAGCGCGTTTAGTTATTATTATTACAATGGAATTGACGACCACATTTGATATAAAATTGATTTTTATAATAAATTTACTATGAATTCATGCAAAATTTGAATTTCAATCCAAATTCAGCACTCGCTGCTTTTATTAAACCACAAACTTTCGAATTGTCAAATAGACCGTGTCAGACATTACAAGAGCCAATCATGGAGACATTACAAGAGCCAATCATGGGGCATAACTAGACTATAAAAATCACACACATATGACTTAGTTTCATTGCTCACATCTCATAGGATCCTCGCGACATAGTCCGAGCGATGAACTTTAGCAACCCTTCAATATCATGAAGCCTCCTTTTGAGATCTAAGGTTTTCGCTTCCTTTATATTCTTGATGAGGCCATGTTCTTCTTGTTGCTCTAAAGGGCCAGTGTTCATCGATTCAAGACGGTTATGCAGATATGACATGCCCAACTTTAGACTTTCAAATTCAGCTTGTTGCTCTCGCAAGGCCTTCCTGACACCTTCTAGTACTTTTTGGTGCTCTACAATGGCAATCTTCACAGATTCTTGGCCATGCTGCGTATTTGGCATGAGATGCTTCACAGCTTCACTTCTAGCTCACCCTCTTCCAGGGCCTCCTTAACAACTTGAAATTGTAGCTACTGCCATGCCAGGGCTTCATATCATGTACTTCGTCATGTTTGTTTACCATGGTGTGCTTCACAACTTCTGGTTGCTCCTGCAACACTGTCAGGGAATTGATGACTTCATACGTCTCCAACGTATTTATAATTTTTGATTGCTTTATGCTATTATTTTATCAATCTTAGATACTTTATTTGCTATGTTCATATCTTTTTGGGACTAACATATTAACTCAGTGCTTAGTGTTAGTTGTTGTTTTTTGTCTGTTTCTTGTTTTTCTAAAATCAATACCAAACGGAGTCCAAACGTGATGAAACTTTTTAACGATTTTAATAGGACGAGAAGACACCTTAGAAGTTTCGGGGGAGGACCAAAACACCTACCAGGAGACGACAAGACAACATGTCACGTCGAGGGGGTAGGCGCGCCCTGATGTCTTGTGGGTCCCTTGTGGCTCTCCTGCAGCGCCTTTTCATCCTATTGAAAGTGCATGCTATGCCCCTAATCGTATTTTGGTGTTAATGACAACACATACATAGGAGACTAATCCTATTTGTTGAGTGTATCTCAGGATGGCAAGTACTTTAGTAGATTGAGAATTATGTGTCAAAGGTTGTCTGAAAAGATTGGGGATTTATATTTCGAGAAGGCTCGGGATTAAGAAAAGATGATGTAGACTAGTCTTTTGAGTTTACTGATATTGAGTATAGGGATCCCGCACTATTAAGAGGGGATCACAGGTTTTACGATGAACTTGCTCATACCACATCTTTACTATCATACCCAATACCACATTCTCTCCACTCTGTTCTCAATTCAAAACAGGTCTATTGCCTCGGACATCCGACTCCCTCCGGACGTCCGAGGGCCGGACGACCGGCAGGCTTCGGAAATCCGCAGCCCTTCACCAGAAGTTTGTGAGGCACATAACTCGGAAATCCGGCTCCCTCCGGACATCCGAGGGCCGGACGTCCGGCCAAGCCCCGAAAATCCGGAAGCCTGCACCAGTAGAAGTTGAGTTCTATAACTCGGAAATCCGGCTCCCTCCGGACGTCCGACCCCCGTCGGAAATCCGGAACCTACCACCAGAAGAAGTTGAGTTGTATAACTCGGATTTCCGGTCCTCTCCGGACGTCTGGTCGCTGTTTAATTCAAACTAGTTCCAGTCGTGTCTACAGGCCTCGGACGACCGACCCCTGTCGGACGTCCGACCCCTCGCGGACGCCCGGACTTCCGGCAACTGTCGGACGTCCGGACCCTGTGTGACTTAAAGCACCTCCAACGGCTGGATTTCACTCCACACTATATATACTCTTCTCCCACCTCGTGAAAGGGTGTTCAACACAACTAGAATACACCCAAGAACACCTTTCCTCTCACTCACTCTTGTCTACACCAAATCCTAGATCCCAAGAGCATTTGTGAGTCCTTTTGAGTGTTGTTCCAATCAAAAGATAGATCGTCTCCCTCTCCTCCTTCCCACCAAAGTGATTTGTGATTTGAGCAAGTTTTGAGCAATCCCCGTGATCTTGATACTCTTGGAGGTTGGAGACTCCTAGGCGGTAGGAGTTTTCGGAGAGGAATCAAACCATTGTGATATCCCCCGGAAAGTTTGTGAAGGTTTGGAAGCCACCTCAAGGCTTACCACTAGTGGTTGAGAAACGCCTTCGTGGAGTTATCTCAAAGGGAGAATAGGGTGAGCCTTCGTGGCGTTGGTGTGCCTTCGTGGTAACATCCGCCCCTCTAACGGTGACATAGCTTCCCTCCAAGGAAGTGAACATCGGAATACATCCTTGTCTCTCTCGGAGTTTCGGTTATTCCTAACCCTAACTCTCTACTTGTATTAATCCTTATTACATACTTGTATTTGACTATTGTTTACCGCTTGTCTTACTTCACTCCAAATAGCTTACTCTTTGTCATAGCAATTATTAGGCTTACACTCATATTCCGCACTTTAGCCTAAAATTGCTAAGTAATTATTAAAATTTGGATTTGTACCTATTCACCCTCCCTCTAGGTCCATCTCGATCCTTTTGACCTATAAATTCACATATATTTCAGAAACGCTAAATGTGTGTTCTTTCGTGATCCTATTTGGAGGCCTTTTCCAGTATTCTACGGAGGGGGAACCGATCACAGAGGCCATCTTCATCAACCTTGTTGCCTCCATAATGATGTGTGAGTCGTCTACCACAGACCTATGGGTCCGTAGTGTTTAGCTAGATGACTTGTCTATCTTTGATCTTCAATACCATGTTCTCTTTGAAGATCTATTCGATGTAACCCTTTTATGCGGTGTGGTTTGTTGGGACTCGATGAATTATGGGGTTTATGATCGGATTATTCATTAAAGTAATTGAGTCTTTTTCGAATTATATTATGTGTGATTTATATAGCTATGTAATGCTTTCCTATCTATTGATTTTCTTTGGCCAAATCGGTCTATCAATCTTCAGTGAAAGTGGTGCATAGTAGTGGGTTCAATCATGTAGTGTCCTCACCGAGCCACAGAAGGGGTAGGGATTCACATATTGTGTTGTTGCTACTAAGGATAAAACGATGAGTTTTAATCATATTGTTTGGTTTTATTTTTCTATATTATGTTATCTTACTTAAAGAGTTACTCTGTTTGTATGAACTTAATTATCATAGATGCATGCAGGAGTCAGTCGATTGAGGGAGTAATAGTAGTAGATGTAGGCATGAGTTTATCTACTTGCCACGGACGTAATGCCTATATAATTGATCATGCTGTGAATAACGTCATAACTATGCACTTTTTTGTTAGTTGCCCAATATCAATTTGCTCACCCGTCGTATGCTATGTTATTAAGGGCCAGTTCGTTTGTGGCTTCTAGCAGCTTATGGATGAAATAAGCTAGAAGCCCAAAAGAACTCGTTTTGAAAAGCTAGCTCAACTTATTTCTGTTGGGGAACGTTGCATGGGAAACATAAAATTTTCCTACGCACACCAAGATCGATCTAGGAGATGCACATCTAAAAGAGAAGAGATTGAATGTACATACACTTGTAGATCGCTATGCGCAAGCGTTCAAGAACGCGGTTGATGTAGTGGTATGTCTTCGCGATCCGATCAAGATCCATCCCACGAACTCCTGATCAAGTGTCGAACGGACGGCACCTCCACGTTCAACACATGTATGGCTTGATGACGCCTTCACCTCCTCGATCCAGCGAGCGATGGTAAAGTAGTAGCCCGAGTCCTCCGGCAGCACAACGACGTGGTGAGGTGGTGGTGGTGACAGCTAAACACGGCTTCATCGCGCCATGTTTAGAGGAGAAGAACTACGAGGGAGAGGAGGAGCAGCGTCGTAGCACGTTAAGGTGTGGCCGCCCTCTCTCTCCCTCGTAGTTCCAGTCGTGTCTACAGGCCTCGGACGACCGACCCTTGTCGGACGTCCGACCCCTCGCGGACGCCCGGACTTCCGGCAACTGTCGGACGTCCGGACCCTGTGTGACTTAAAGCACCTCCAACGGCTGGATTTCACTCCACACTATATATACTCTTCTCCCACCTCGTGAAAGGGTGTTCAACACAACTAGAATACACCCAAGAACACCTTTCCTCTCACTCACTCTTGTCTACACCAAATCCTAGATCCCAAGAGCATTTGTGAGTCCTTTTGAGTGTTGTTCCAATCAAAAGATAGATCGTCTCCCTCTCCTCCTTCCCACCAAAGTGATTTGTGATTTGAGCAAGTTTTGAGCAATCCCCGTGATCTTGTTACTCTTGGAGGTTGGAGACTCCTAGGCGGTAGGAGTCTTAGGAATCAAACCATTGTGATATCCCCCGGAAAGTTTGTGAAGGTTTGGAAGCCACCTCAAGGCTTACCACTAGTGGTTGAGAAACGCCTTCGTGGAGTTATCTCAAAGGGAGAATAGGGTGAGCCTTCGTGGCGTTGGTGTGCCTTCGTGGTAACATCCGCCCCTCTAACGGTGACGTAGCTTCCCTCCAAGGAAGGGAACATCGGGATACATCCTTGTCTCTCTCGGAGTTTCGGTTATTCCTAACCCTAACTCTCTACTTGTGTTAATCCTTATTACATACTTGTATTTGATTATTGTTTACCGCTTGTATTACTTCACTCCATATAGCTTACTCTTTGTCATAGCAATTATTAGGGTTACACTCATATTCCGCACTTTAGCCTAAAATTGCTAAGTAATTATTATAATTTGGATTTGTACCTATTCACCCCCCCCTCTAGGTCCATCTCGATCCTTTTCAATTGGTATCAGAGCCTCGTGCTCTATTTGTGTGGCTTAACCGCCCTAGAGCGAGATGGACGTGGATCCAGCTACCGTAGCTCCAGTGCAGAGGGACAGGACTTCCTCGGAAGTCAAGTCTTTCACCTCTGAGGACCTGGAACGGGCCCTTGCTAAGCAAAAAGAGGAGCATGATGCTTCTCATGAGGCCATGGTCCAAATGAGACTAGCATCACTAACCACGGGGACAACCACGTCCCCGAGGGCCTCGGGGCCCCACGTGCACGGTACTTCATTTGGCCAACCACCTCCGGAGAGGAACCAAACCAGTGTTCCATGGCTTTATGCTAGATCTCAAATTGAGAAACCTAAGTACAATCCTGGAGGAAAACCTCCCTTACTTGATGACAATTCCGATTTTGCTTTTGTGGAGAGTTGGTATGCAGGATCATCTTAGGTACGCCAATGATGAGATGTTGGACATCCTCGAGCATGGGTACAATCATGTAGATCCAAGGTGCCTCACGCCCAGAGAAACTTATGACAAGCATCTCAATGACACTGTGATCATGTGCATAAGAAAAGGAATGAATGACAAGCAACGAAGACCATACATTCACATCACAAGTGCCAAGGAACTGTGGGATAGCATCATAAGGACCAAGACCGGCACCTCCACTCTTCGGCTTGCTCAATATGAAATTGCCAAGGGGCAATTACAGAATTTCTGTATGGAAAAGGGTGAATCTCCCAAGCAACTACTAGAATGGCTCATGACTCTTGCCGCAGACATTGAGTCATGTGACTGTGACAAGACGCAAGATGGCTTCAATCTGGCCAAGAGATTTCTTGTGGACAAGTTACTTCACGCTCTTGCTCCGTATCACCATCAAATGGTATGAGACATGAGGCAGCATCATGGGTTCAAAGAAATGACTCCGGATGACATCATATCCACCTTCCAATTATTTGAAGAGTCAAAGGCAAATGCAACAAAGCACCTTGCCATGCATGGCACTTCAACATCAAAGATCAATCTTGCTTTGAAAGCCAAGCATGAATGTGACGAAGAAGAAAGTGAAGAAGAAGAGGGTGATGATGATTGCGAAGATGGTGATGATGTTGACTCTGATGAAAGCCCATCTTATGAGGACATTGCTCTCTTTGTAAAGAAGTTCAGTGCAGGAAAGTTCAAGGGAAGATTCCCAAAGAAGAAGGTAAGGAAACGCTATAACTGTGAGGAAACCAACCGCTTCTCCAATGACTGCCCTTATGAGAAGAGAGAAGACAAACCAAGGTTTCCAAAGACCTTTGTAAAGAAGAAGTTGCCAAACCCTATGAACTCCAAGTTCAAGAGGACAGATGGAAGAGCAATGGTTGCACAAGAAGAATCAGATCCAGAAGATGTTGGTGGAGTTGCCGGAGTAGCTCAGGATACACAAAGCACCTTGAGGCTAGTCAACAAAAGTGGTGATGTTGTTCACTACAACTATATGAAGGACTACAAGGGCAACGCTCACAAGTGTTTGATGGCAAAGACTGCCATGGGAGATGAGGAAGACCAAAGCTCCCATGATAAGGTTAAGGTAACTCCACGGTTAAACTCTTTCAGTCTAGCTTCTACTCCATCTGATGAGTATCTTGATGCGGAAGATCACTATGAGGATAATGACTTAGATCATCCCATGTTTGCTAAAATAAACAAATTTATGTGCTCTCTTAAAGGAAAGAAGCTCACTATGTTTCGCATACTTATGGAAATGGTGAGTAAGCACACCAATACCATCAAGGAACTCGAAATCCTCGTCACTGAGGAGAAGGAAAGAAATGAACTCATTGAGCAGAAAGTCCTGTATGAGGAAGCACAAAATGATGCACTATGTTCAAAAGTAGGTGAAAACCTTGATAAACATGCTAATGATCTTGCCTCCTTGAAAAAGGCTGAATCTGTGTGCAAAGAATTACTAAATGATAAAGACCGACTTGTGAACTCTCATGCTTCCCTTTCTAAGGACTGTGAGCGTCTATCCTTGTCTCTCAAAGACAAGGAAGAGAAACTCACTGTTCTTACAAAGAGCTTTGAGGCACTTAAGGTCACTTATCTTGACACTCTAGCTAAGGCCTAAACCTCACCTATTATCAATGTTGATACCTGCACTACTAACTCTAGTAGTGAACTGACATCTATCCTTGAGGAAAACTGTTCGTTAAAGGCACAGCTAGACAGAGGTCTCATGACATGTGCACAAGGACAAAAGACTCTCAATGAGATCTTAAGTCGACACAATGGAGGTTTCGCCAAGGAAGGGCTTGGGTTCAACCCAAGCACTGCCAAGAAAAGTGCATCTCCCCTCAAGTGTACCACTCCGCTTAAAGAAATATTTGTACGAGAGGGACACACGGAGAAAGGTAAGGTTGTGAGTGGATCGACCACTAGGGGTTCATCTACTCACAACAAGACAACCGAATTCATGCCTCCAGCCTATGTACTACGCAAATCAAAGGAAGGAGAGGTCTATGCTAAATTCGTTGGTCCCCGTAATGCATTTCGATTCTATGCTATTTGGGTCCCTAAGACTCTTGTAACTAATGCGAAAGGCCCCATGACAAAATGGGTACCTCAAACCAAGTCTTAATTCGTTACAGGTTGTTTTCTCCGGAGGAGCCAAATGGGTGATCGATAGTGGATGCACCAATCATATGACCGGAGATAGTAACTTGCTCTATGACTTCATGCAAGCCATTCGACCATACATGAACATTGTATTTGGTGGAGGGTCGAAAGGGCAGGTAATTGGGTTGGGCAAGGTGGCAATCACTAATGACATGTCTATTGCAAATGTCATGCTTGTCCAATCTCTTCAATATCATTTACTTTGAGTTCGCCAATTGGCTTCCGTCGGTTATGACACATTATTTGGACTAACGGATGTGAAAGTCTTTAAGAGAGACACTCTTGAAGTGGCCTTTGTTGGAGAGTTGGATGGCAACCTTTACACGGTTGATTTCTCGAAAGAGAGCACTTTCCATACAACTTGTCTAATGGCCAAGGCCGACATGGGATGGCTGTGGCATCGCCGGCTCGCCCATGTTGGCATGAAAAATCTTCAAAATCTATTAAACGGCAATCACATCCTTGGACTAACAAATGTATCTTTTAAGAAAGATCGTGTGTGCAGTGCATGCATAGCTGGGAAACAACATCAATCAAGACATCCACCCAAGAACATTGTATCCACTTCGAGGCCGTTAGAGCTCCTTCATGTGGATCTGTTTGGGCCTCCTTCATGGGCAAGTCTTGGAGGGAAAAAGTATGGCCTAGTCATTGTTGATGATTACTCAAGATATACATGGGTGTTCTTTCTCAAGTCCAAGGACGAGACGAAGATCACTTTCATTGACTTTGCCAAACAATCCCAGCGGAAGTTTGACAAGGACATCAAGGCAGTAAGAAGTGATAATGGCTCTGAGTTCAAGAACTACACCCTAGAAGAATTTCTTAGTGATGAGGGAATTGAACATCAGTACTCTGCACCTTACACCCCTCAACAAAATGGTGTGGCAGAGAGGAAGAACCGGACACTTGTGGAAATGGCAAGGTCCATGTTAGACGAATACAAGTCACCACATAGTTTTTGGGCTGAGGCCGTCAACACAGCATGTCATGCATCAAACCGGCTCTTCCTCCGATCAATATTGGAAAGACTCCATATGAGCTCCTAACTGGGAACAAGCCCAATGTTAAGTACTTTCGTGTGTTTGGATGCAAATGTTTCATCCTCAACAAACGGGAACGGTTAGGAAAATTTCAATCCAAAACAACTGAAGGGATTTTTGTTGGCTATGGGTCAAACTCTCACGCCTACAGAGTCTACAACAAATCCACCGGATGTGTTATAGAAACCTGTGACGTGACGTTTGATGAATTTAACCGCTCCCATGGGGAGCAAGTTGATCTAGATGATGCAGGTGAAGAAGACTCCCCACAAGATATCTTAAACATGGATGTAGGTGCACTTCTTCCCATGGAACAAAGACCCCATGATGATGATGAAGATGATGAGAGTATCTCTCATCCTCAAGACAGTTCACTGCCCGTACCTCCACAAGATACTAGCACACACATCATGCCAGTTGTTGAGGATCAAGTGGGAGAACATGTCTGTCACCCTGATGACACTCAAGAACAAGTTGATCTTCAAGAGGTAGACCAAAGTATGGGTATGTTTGATGATGAACCTCAACAGGTGCAACACGAAGAGGAATATCTTCCTCCGCACATAAATGATCCATATGTTGAGGACGTTGATGATGGAAACAAAGTCGAACCTCGTGAAACCTTGACCTCCATCATGCCACGTGTGGCCGGTCGTGTTGATATTGATCAAATCCTCACAGGCGTGTCGGAAGGTAGAGTGACTCGTAAACAATTAACAAACTTTTGTGCTCACTTTTCGTTTGTCTCTAGTACCGTGCCACACAGGGTTCAGGATGCATTGTGTGACAATGACTGGCTACTTGCTATGCAAGAGGAGCTAAACAGTTTTACACGCAACGAAGTATGGTCATTGGTAAAACGACCAACTGAGGAACATAATGTCATTGGAACTAAGTGGATTTTCAAGAACAAGGAAGATGAGAACGGGACTATCCTACGTAACAAGGCAAGGTTAGTAGCACAGGGGTACTCCCAAGTTGAAGGTTTGGACTTTGGTGAAACTTTCACCCATGTTGCTCGTCTTGAGTCCATTCGCATTTTATTGGCCTATGCTGCTTTCAATGGTTTTACTTTGCATCAAATGGATGTGAAAAGTGCTTTTCTTAACGGTCCTCTACAAGAAGAGGTATATGTATCACAACCACCTGGGTTTGTTGACCCTCATCACAAAGACCATGTATATAAACTTCACAAGGCTCTGTATGGTCTTAAACAAGCACCCCGTGCTTGGTACGATCATCTTAAGAAGTTCCTACTCGATGATGGCTTTTTGGTGGGGGTGATCGATCCCACTCTTTTTACTAAGAGGGAAAATGGTGATTTGATCTTATGCCAAATCTATGTAGATGACATCATTTTTGGTTCTCCTAACATCCATTTGTGCAAGAAGTTTGCGGCCTCCATGACCAAGACCTTTGAGATGTCACTCAACACGGACTTGAAGTTCTTTCTTGGTTTTCAAATACAACAATTTCAAGAAGGGATTTTCTTGTCTCAAACTAAGTACCTCAAGGACATTCTTGAAAAATTTGATATGACAAATGCTAAACCAATGAAGACACCCATGGCCACCGATGTAGTTCTAAATGAAGACACAAACGGTATTCCTTTTGACCCATCTACTTACCGCTCCATGATTGGTTCGCTGCTTTATCTTTGCGCATCTATACCGGACATCATGTTAAGTGTAGGAATATGTGCTAGATTTCAAGCTTCCCCTAGGGAAAGCCATCACACGACGGTTAAGCATATTCTTAGATACCTTGTTCACACCCCAAAGTTAGGCTTATGGTACCCTAAGGATGCAAAGTTTGATCTTATTGGGTATTCCGATACGGATTGGACCGGTGATAAAGTGGGACGGAAATCCACTTCCGGTGCATGTCAGTTTCTTGGACGCTCCTTGGTAAGTTGGTCCTCGAAGAAGCGGAACTGTGTCTCTCTCTCCACGGCCGAGGCCGAGTATATTGCAGCCGCAAGCTGTAAAACCCAACTGCTATGGATGAGGCAAACACTAAAGGATTATGGTATCACGTATCGACACGTTCCTCTTCTCTGTGATAATGAAAGTGCCATAAAGATATCCGAGAACCCCATTGATCACCCTCGCACAAAACATATTGATATTAGGTATCATTTCTTGAGAGACCATGTGCAAAAGGGTGACATTGATATTACTCATGTGGGTACCGACATGCAGTTAGCCGACATTTTCACCAAGCCACTTAGCGTAGCTAGGTTCTGTCAACTTAGGCGTGAACTTGGTATCTTGGAGCTTGACAACATATCTTGAAATCTTGCACACATACACACACTCACATTATGTTTGTGTCTTGATGTGGGCATGTATTTAGGGGGAGTGAGTCTTAATTTTCTGTTTTTAAGCTTACAAAGTACGCATAAATCAATTCATGCATGTAATGCCTGTAGGAAACCATGTTCGTATTTTTTTGTGCGAAACCATGCAAGTCATCATCTCATCATCAAAACAAAAAAATACAGAATCAGTCTCTCCCTCCTCCTCCTTCTCGGACATCCGACAGGTCTCGGACGTCCGGCGGCAAAATCCCTTCCGGTCGTCCGACCAGTGTCGGTCGTCCGACACCAAAATCACCTTCGGACGTCCGACGCCTGTCGGACGTCTGAAGCCTCGGGCCTATATATATAGCTGGGCGCGGGGGCTGGGCTCTTGCCCTAACCCTCAGCATCCCTTTTCCCTACCCCAGCCGTCGCCGCCAGCTCGAGGAGCTCCTGCCTACGCCGCCAACCTCCAGATCGGGCCGATCTCCTCCGCGGATCCTCCACTCCTTCCTCCGTATTCTTCGCGGGATCCGTCCTCAGGTGCTTGTGCTCCATGGGGAAGACCAAGCACACCGCTTGGAAGACCGTGGCTGGCTCATCCTCTCGCGCCCCTATCAACACGGGGTCGGACTCGGATGAGCCACTTCGTCCCTTCAAACGGACTGCCCGACGTTCTCCGGCCCGGCGTTCTCCGTCTCCACAACTGCCCTCGTCGTCTGATGGTGATGACCCGACTTCGAGGAGGAGCTTGCCGCCGAGGACCTTCCTGTCCAGCACGTCGATCAAAGGTCTAAGCCAAAGCCCGGGACTCGCAAGGCGTCCTACATGCCACAACCTCCTCCTGCCCAGCCCGCAGGTGAAGCTCGCCGCATCTCACTAGAACCTCCTGCCACGTTAGGTCGTGCTATCACAAATTTCACCACACTTGGCGCAACTTCATATCTCACTTTCCGCCGTGACATTGATCAATACGCTGTCGCACGTGACTCTACGGACTCACGTTTCCGCACAAACGTCCAGGCGGACATTTTTACCACAGTCATAGTTCCTAAGGGGTTATCTATTCATCACTCTATTGATGTTGAGCATATTCGCATGCAGCCGACGAAATATCCGGGTGCCATTGAGCTTATTGAGGCATCGGGGCTTGCCATCCCGTTTGCCTTTCATTGCGACTTCAATGCTGCTGCCATTCACCAGTTCTATGCCACATGCCATTTTGGCTCAGACCACACTGTCAGCTGGATCACCTCTGACGTTCGCTTCAAAGCTTCTTATGACACATTTGTTGCCGCACTGGGTTTCCCCAATTCCGGTTTCAAAATACATAGGGATGATCCTAACCATGCGCCTAAGTCTATTGACGTGTGTGGGCATTTTCTCAAGCCACTACGTGAGCTTGATGCGGATGAACGCATGAAGGACCTTAACCAGGTATCCATCTGGCGCTCACCTTACTTCATCATTTTTCAGTGTCTCATCCGCACCATCTATCCCAAGATGGGTGATAAGGGTTCTTGCAGTGGCTATTGTATCGACATCATGTTTCACTTATTCGAGCACCCCAAGGGCAAAGTCAATGTGCCCCATTTTCTATGGCATGAGATTCGGCTTGCTAGCTTTCAGTACAAGCGATCCTTTCCTCACGCTCCTTTCATCCATGCTCTTATTAACCATGTTGCTGATTTCTCTATGGCTGTCACTCACACTCATCGCAAGTGGGTCATTCCCGCTCACATGGCGGATGACTTTGCTCCCAAGAAATCCCCCTCATCCTCCACATCCACTCGTCGCACTGCCGCACGGGCCGCCACCCCCTCATCTAGCTCCGCTCCTCTCGGTCGCATTGCCAAATTCCTTGGCAAGGCACATTCTGCTTTGATGAAGGCCGTCTCTTTCCAGTGTGGTCAAACCCATGATGTGGTTTCTCGCTTAGTCTCCTCCAAGAATGCCCTCAAGGCTCGTCTGAGGGCCTCGGGTGCTCTTGATGTGAGTGATGATGAGGCCCCTCCTGCTGCTCCTCATACTGATTTTGGCTTCCCTTCTGGTCCTGAGTGGTCTGATTTCCTTGACGAGGCTGGTGGCAGTGGCTTGGCTGATGATGCTGATGATGATGGTGATGAGCTCTGAGCATGATTAGTACTGTTGATGGCTCCCTTTTTGGTACTTGGTGCCAAAGGGGGAGTAATGTATTGTAGTTTTTAGTCTTTGGAGATTTAATGTAATGGATAAACTCATGTATGGCTACTTATGAATGGTTGTGATTTGCTATGGATTGCTATGATATCATCATAGACTATTATGTCTTGCTCCACTACTTCTATGATGATCTATTATCTTTACATGTTGATCCATTGGAGCTTCGATTTTTGATTATCATGCATATACAAAGGGGGAGCTCCGTACTAAATATCTCCTAGACTATAATGTATGTTAAATCTTTTTGAGACCTATGTATATGTTGTCATCAACTACCAAAAAGGGGGAGATTGAAAGTGCATGCTATGCCCCTAATCGTCTTTTGGTGTTAATGACAACACATACATAGGAAACTAATCCTATTTGTTGAGTGTATCTCAAGATGGAAAGTACTTTAGTAAATTGAGAATTATGTGCCAAAGGTTGTCTGAAAAGATTGGGGATTTATATTTCGAGAAGGCTCGGGATTAAGAAAAGATGATGTAGACTAGTCTTTTGAGTTTACTGATATTGAGTATAGGGATCCCGCACTATTAAGAGGGGATCACAGGTTTTACGATGAACTTGCTCATACCACATCTTTACTATCATACCCAATACCACATTCTCTCCACTCTGTTCTCAATTCAAAACAGGTCTATTGCCTCGGACATCCGGCTCCCTCCGGACGTCCGAGGGCCGGACGACCGGCAGGCTTCGGAAATCCGCAGCCCTTCACCAGAAGTTTGTGAGGCACATAACTCGGAAATCCGGCTCCCTCCGGACATCCGAGGGCCGGACGTCCGGCCAAGCCCCGAAAATCCGGAAGCCTGCACCAGTAGAAGTTGAGTTCTATAACTCGGAAATCCGGCTCCCTCCGGACGTCCGACCCCCGTCGGAAATCCGGAACCTACCACCAGAAGAAGTTGAGTTGTATAACTCGGATTTCCGGTCCTCTCCGGACGTCTGGTCGCTGTTTAATTCAAACTAGTTCCAGTCGTGTCTACAGGCCTCGGACGACCGACCCCTGTCGGACGTCCGACCCCTCGCGGACGCCCGGACTTCCGGCAACTGTCGGACGTCCGGACCCTGTGTGACTTAAAGCACCTCCAACGGCTGGATTTCACTCCACACTATATATACTCTTCTCCCACCTCGTGAAAGGGTGTTCAACACAACTAGAATACACCCAAGAACACCTTTCCTCTCACTCACTCTTGTCTACACCAAATCCTAGATCCCAAGAGCATTTGTGAGTCCTTTTGAGTGTTGTTCCAATCAAAAGATAGATCGTCTCCCTCTCCTCCTTCCCACCAAAGTGATTTGTGATTTGAGCAAGTTTTGAGCAATCCCCGTGATCTTGATACTCTTGGAGGTTGGAGACTCCTAGGCGGTAGGAGTTTTCGGAGAGGAATCAAACCATTGTGATATCCCCCGGAAAGTTTGTGAAGGTTTGGAAGCCACCTCAAGGCTTACCACTAGTGGTTGAGAAACGCCTTCGTGGAGTTATCTCAAAGGGAGAATAGGGTGAGCCTTCGTGGCGTTGGTGTGCCTTCGTGGTAACATCCGCCCCTCTAACGGTGACATAGCTTCCCTCCAAGGAAGTGAACATCGGAATACATCCTTGTCTCTCTCGGAGTTTCGGTTATTCCTAACCCTAACTCTCTACTTGTATTAATCCTTATTACATACTTGTATTTGACTATTGTTTACCGCTTGTCTTACTTCACTCCAAATAGCTTACTCTTTGTCATAGCAATTATTAGGCTTACACTCATATTCCGCACTTTAGCCTAAAATTGCTAAGTAATTATTAAAATTTGGATTTGTACCTATTCACCCTCCCTCTAGGTCCATCTCGATCCTTTTGACCTATAAATTCACATATATTTCAGAAACGCTAAATGTGTGTTCTTTCGTGATCCTATTTGGAGGCCTTTTCCAGTATTCTACGGAGGGGGAACCGATCACAGAGGCCATCTTCATCAACCTTGTTGCCTCCATAATGATGTGTGAGTCGTCTACCACAGACCTATGGGTCCGTAGTGTTTAGCTAGATGACTTGTCTATCTTTGATCTTCAATACCATGTTCTCTTTGAAGATCTATTCGATGTAACCCTTTTATGCGGTGTGGTTTGTTGGGACTCGATGAATTATGGGGTTTATGATCGGATTATTCATTAAAGTAATTGAGTCTTTTTCGAATTATATTATGTGTGATTTATATAGCTATGTAATGCTTTCCTATCTATTGATTTTCTTTGGCCAAATCGGTCTATCAATCTTCAGTGAAAGTGGTGCATAGTAGTGGGTTCAATCATGTAGTGTCCTCACCGAGCCACAGAAGGGGTAGGGATTCACATATTGTGTTGTTGCTACTAAGGATAAAACGATGAGTTTTAATCATATTGTTTGGTTTTATTTTTCTATATTATGTTATCTTACTTAAAGAGTTACTCTGTTTGTATGAACTTAATTATCATAGATGCATGCAGGAGTCAGTCGATTGAGGGAGTAATAGTAGTAGATGTAGGCATGAGTTTATCTACTTGCCACGGACGTAATGCCTATATAATTGATCATGCTGTGAATAACGTCATAACTATGCACTTTTTTGTTAGTTGCCCAATATCAATTTGCTCACCCGTCGTATGCTATGTTATTAAGGGCCAGTTCGTTTGTGGCTTCTAGCAGCTTATGGATGAAATAAGCTAGAAGCCCAAAAGAACTCGTTTTGAAAAGCTAGCTCAACTTATTTCTGTTGGGGAACGTTGCATGGGAAACATAAAATTTTCCTACGCACACCAAGATCGATCTAGGAGATGCACATCTAAAAGAGAAGAGATTGAATGTACATACACTTGTAGATCGCTATGCGCAAGCGTTCAAGAACGCGGTTGATGTAGTGGTATGTCTTCGCGATCCGATCAAGATCCATCCCACGAACTCCTGATCAAGTGTCGAACGGACGGCACCTCCACGTTCAACACATGTATGGCTTGATGACGCCTTCACCTCCTCGATCCAGCGAGCGATGGTAAAGTAGTAGCCCGAGTCCTCCGGCAGCACAACGACGTGGTGAGGTGGTGGTGGTGACAGCTAAACACGGCTTCATCGCGCCATGTTTAGAGGAGAAGAACTACGAGGGAGAGGAGGAGCAGCGTCGTAGCACGTTAAGGTGTGGCCGCCCTCTCTCTCCCTCGTAGTTCCAGTCGTGTCTACAGGCCTCGGACGACCGACCCTTGTCGGACGTCCGACCCCTCGCGGACGCCCGGACTTCCGGCAACTGTCGGACGTCCGGACCCTGTGTGACTTAAAGCACCTCCAACGGCTGGATTTCACTCCACACTATATATACTCTTCTCCCACCTCGTGAAAGGGTGTTCAACACAACTAGAATACACCCAAGAACACCTTTCCTCTCACTCACTCTTGTCTACACCAAATCCTAGATCCCAAGAGCATTTGTGAGTCCTTTTGAGTGTTGTTCCAATCAAAAGATAGATCGTCTCCCTCTCCTCCTTCCCACCAAAGTGATTTGTGATTTGAGCAAGTTTTGAGCAATCCCCGTGATCTTGTTACTCTTGGAGGTTGGAGACTCCTAGGCGGTAGGAGTCTTAGGAATCAAACCATTGTGATATCCCCCGGAAAGTTTGTGAAGGTTTGGAAGCCACCTCAAGGCTTACCACTAGTGGTTGAGAAACGCCTTCGTGGAGTTATCTCAAAGGGAGAATAGGGTGAGCCTTCGTGGCGTTGGTGTGCCTTCGTGGTAACATCCGCCCCTCTAACGGTGACGTAGCTTCCCTCCAAGGAAGGGAACATCGGGATACATCCTTGTCTCTCTCGGAGTTTCGGTTATTCCTAACCCTAACTCTCTACTTGTGTTAATCCTTATTACATACTTGTATTTGATTATTGTTTACCGCTTGTATTACTTCACTCCATATAGCTTACTCTTTGTCATAGCAATTATTAGGGTTACACTCATATTCCGCACTTTAGCCTAAAATTGCTAAGTAATTATTATAATTTGGATTTGTACCTATTCACCCCCCCCCTCTAGGTCCATCTCGATCCTTTTCAATTGGTATCAGAGCCTCGTGCTCTATTTGTGTGGCTTAACCGCCCTAGAGCGAGATGGACGTGGATCCAGCTACCGTAGCTCCAGTGCAGAGGGACAGGACTTCCTCGGAAGTCAAGTCTTTCACCTCTGAGGACCTGGAACGGGCCCTTGCTAAGCAAAAAGAGGAGCATGATGCTTCTCATGAGGCCATGGTCCAAATGAGACTAGCATCACTAACCACGGGGACAACCACGTCCCCGAGGGCCTCGGGGCCCCACGTGCACGGTACTTCATTTGGCCAACCACCTCCGGAGAGGAACCAAACCAGTGTTCCATGGCTTTATGCTAGATCTCAAATTGAGAAACCTAAGTACAATCCTGGAGGAAAACCTCCCTTGCTTGATGACAATTCCGATTTTGCTTTTGTGGAGAGTTGGTATGCAGGATCATCTTAGGTACGCCAATGATGAGATGTTGGACATCCTCGAGCATGGGTACAATCATGTAGATCCAAGGTGCCTCACGCCCAGAGAAACTTATGACAAGCATCTCAATGACACTGTGATCATGTGCATAAGAAAAGGAATGAATGACAAGCAACGAAGACCATACATTCACATCACAAGTGCCAAGGAACTGTGGGATAGCATCATAAGGACCAAGACCGGCACCTCCACTCTTCGGCTTGCTCAATATGAAATTGCCAAGGGGCAATTACAGAATTTCTGTATGGAAAAGGGTGAATCTCCCAAGCAACTACTAGAATGGCTCATGACTCTTGCCGCAGACATTGAGTCATGTGACTGTGACAAGACGCAAGATGGCTTCAATCTGGCCAAGAGATTTCTTGTGGACAAGTTACTTCACGCTCTTGCTCCGTATCACCATCAAATGGTATGAGACATGAGGCAGCATCATGGGTTCAAAGAAATGACTCCGGATGACATCATATCCACCTTCCAATTATTTGAAGAGTCAAAGGCAAATGCAACAAAGCACCTTGCCATGCATGGCACTTCAACATCAAAGATCAATCTTGCTTTGAAAGCCAAGCATGAATGTGACGAAGAAGAAAGTGAAGAAGAAGAGGGTGATGATGATTGCGAAGATGGTGATGATGTTGACTCTGATGAAAGCCCATCTTATGAGGACATTGCTCTCTTTGTAAAGAAGTTCAGTGCAGGAAAGTTCAAGGGAAGATTCCCAAAGAAGAAGGTAAGGAAACGCTATAACTGTGAGGAAACCAACCGCTTCTCCAATGACTGCCCTTATGAGAAGAGAGAAGACAAACCAAGGTTTCCAAAGACCTTTGTAAAGAAGAAGTTGCCAAACCCTATGAACTCCAAGTTCAAGAGGACAGATGGAAGAGCAATGGTTGCACAAGAAGAATCAGATCCAGAAGATGTTGGTGGAGTTGCCGGAGTAGCTCAGGATACACAAAGCACCTTGAGGCTAGTCAACAAAAGTGGTGATGTTGTTCACTACAACTATATGAAGGACTACAAGGGCAACGCTCACAAGTGTTTGATGGCAAAGACTGCCATGGGAGATGAGGAAGACCAAAGCTCCCATGATAAGGTTAAGGTAACTCCACGGTTAAACTCTTTCAGTCTAGCTTCTACTCCATCTGATGAGTATCTGATGAGTATCTTGATGCGGAAGAGCAATGGAAGCCCATATTGATTCTTGCATATTCTACGAAGATCTATATCAGTCGAACCTCGATGCCAAGGATTCAATCAATCCCGTATACAATTCCCTTTGTCCATCGGTATGTTACTTGCCCGAGGTTCTATCATCGGTATCTTCATACCTAGTTCAATCTCGTTACCGAAGTCCGTTACTTGTTACATAATACAAGATCCCGTGACTAACTCTTTAGTCAAATTGTTTGCAAGCTTGTTTTGATGTTATTTTACCGAGTGGGCTCAGAGATACCTCTCCATTATACAGAGTGACAAATCTCAATCTCGATTCAAAGCCAACCCAACAGACACATTCGGAGATACCTGTAGAGCATCTTTATAGTCACCCAGATACGTTGTGACGTTTGATATACATAAGGCATCACTCTGATGCCCTGGAGTTGCATGATCTCATGGCCATAGAAACAGATACTTGACATGCATAAAAAAATAGTAATAAACTGGCACAATCATATGCTACGTTCATAATTTGGGTCTTGTCTATCACATCATTCTCCTAATGATATAATCTCGTTATCAAATGACAACTCATGTCTATGACGAGTAAACTTTGACCATCTTTCATCAACGAGCTAGTCCATTAGAGGCTCACTAGGGATAGTGTGTTGTCTATGTATCCACACATGTATTGGAGTTTTCAATCAATACAATTATAGCATGAATAATAGACGATTATCATGAACAAGAAAATATAATAATAATCACTTTATTATTGCGTTTAGGGCATATTTTCAACAATTTCCACCTCTCGTTTCTTCACAACTAGAAGGGCAGTGCACGCTTTGTCGCTCCGCTTATATTCTTGGGGTTGTACATGTTCTAGTATTTTTTAAAAGTTTTGATAAATATTTATATTACTTGGTTTGACGGGTGGGGGATACAATGAAGTGTATTTTTTTTATAAGATATATGCTACTCCTAGTGACATATTTTGCGGAATCATGTTTACAGATGCATGTGTCAATTTATGGTCAGAAATTAGGGAAAAAGTAGACCAATGGTGCAAATCAGGGCTGATTGTGCAGATCGAAATCCAATCGGTAAAAATCAGTTTGTTTGATCAGCCCGATTCACCTTGAAAGAACAACATGCAGTACAACAGCCCCTCCATTTGCTCCTAGACTCAGTCTGCATACCTGTACATGGTAATTCAAGCGCTTCATTCAGTTGAGCAGTTTGCAGGTGAATTCAATGTCGAAGGAGAAGGCGTCCAGGACTGTTCCAGTGGCAGTGGGAGTTGATGGTGGTGGCTACCTTCTTGCAGCAGGAGGTCCTCGACAGCAGCAGGCAGGCAGGCCTTCACTGTTTTGTTTCTGAAACCAACCAAATCATCTAGCATTAGCTTAGCAGTAGCAGGGAATCAACGATGCCACGAATATACAAGCTGGCAAGCACTGAAAGATGCTACGTACAAGAGATCAAGTACATGCATCTTAATTCCCACTGATGGAGCATAGGATTTCGGTGCTTTCATTCTAATTGCTTGAGTTACTACTACATTCTAATTGCATACGGTCCATCAGTCACTTAGAAGATTGGTCCATTCTAATTGCATGGACCAATATTTTAGGTGATGCAATCATATGATAAATCTAACCACTAGATGATATCAGAATAATGGGATGCATGAATATCCAGAAGAATAAAAACAAGAATTAAAAGACTTACTACATAAGGCTGAGAGCCAGATTCATGCTTTGAGATAACAGTAGCATTCCATTCAGCAACCTTCTCCGCCAGGCCTCCACACTAAATTGTGCTTTGTTGCGCCCTCAGTGGTGCACACACCGAAGATAGACAAGCTAGGAGGCAGCGAGGGTGCGCGTCAGCAGCAGGGGGGGGGGGGGGGGGGGGGACTCGGGCTGGCCCGGGAGCAACCCGGCGTACCAAATGGTACATTGGGGAATTTTGAGGTTTCTGATCCCCGAGGGGAGGATTCCTCCATTTCCCTGCCAAACAAGGCCTTACAGGTGGATACAGACCTTATGAGGAGCCAAGGTTACGGATCTTTCTGACCAATCATGCTGGGGATAGAGATACCGAATCATTGACACCTTAAGAGTATTGATAATTGCACAAACAATTGCACTATTGGGTCACTGATCAGAAGGACATAGACAATATAAGGGGGGTGAGGTTTCATAAAAAAAGCAGAGGGCAAGAGTCTATTGCTGTAGCTCACAGGAGAGAACAGTCCAAATTGGTTGGCAAATGAATCATTTGACTATTTGAGAAAGCAATATATCAAGAAATTTTCCTTAACATGATCAGTTATCAAGCATAACACAACGATTTACAAGTAGTTCACATATACCTCGGCATTTAAACATTTCATTGCTTGACAGAAGGTTGACATAGCTCGACAAGAATGTACAACAGGTAACAGAACGGCAGGAAAGACTCACATACATAGGTCCATCCGTCCATGTATCTATTCATCAAGATAGCATCTTCGATGCGGGAAGGTAGGACCAAGCAACAGTAATCTCCATCTTAGAGCCACCATCAAGGTTACATGTTTTTTTACTTATGTTGCATTTTTCCGGTGTGAAGAGGACATCATAAGTAGCAACCTCAGCAGGGTGTGAAGGTGAATAGGTCTTTATGATAAATTTCAACTTTCCTTTTAATTCCACAGAAACTACACGCCTTAACAGATCAAGGTGACCATTTCTAGCCATCGGGATTCTTCCATCTTGTGAGTCAAGCAGCACAACTTCCGTAGATGGGAGCCCAATGGTATCTTCATAACCTTGACAAGGTAGTGAAGAGCAAACAACTCTTCCGCCATGTGGAAAAATAGATGACCCTTCTTTGGCCTTAACTACCGCACTCAGGATAGTGGCCTGGACCGACTCTTGAAATCTCTCGCAGCATAGCTCCACTGTGCATAGGGAGCTGCTGACAAGGAAACTTCCATGCTGTTCAGCATTGTATAAGTAGAATGTACTGACCAATGCTCTATCCTCAGATTTTGCCGAGTCCTTTACTTTTAGTTGGATTTCAATGTAAACAGTATCCGTCGACACAATTGCACGTACCGGTCCAGTCAATTGCAAAAAAGGATCCTGCGAGAATCAGCATTCGCCATTAACTAATTATTATCAATGATGCAGGCAACAAACAAGAGAGTATAAGACAAATAAAATAGTATACATACTTGTTTTGTGAGGACTTGACAGTCATTCCATGTACGAAGGAAGAGAGGGTTACGATGACGGTCTGCAACGTCTCGGGCCGCCACCACTCCATACACCTCGAGTGAATGCCCAAGTTCTTCTGCTGCAGAGACTTTGATGGAGTTGATCTGCAAGGTACTCCCCGCAACAGCGTCAACCGGGATGCGGCCTGGTGTGCAGTGTGTAAATTGCATGGGGCTCAATAACGCTGCACAGAGAATCGAAGCATGAGTTATGAAGATCTAACATAAAGTAACTAGAGTAGTCAGGCTCCTTTCACAATCTACTCAAGAAAATAGAACAGTATCAATCTGGCAACATATTTCAGATTAAATTCCTACTCTTACAGGAGGAATCGGCCTGCTTTAGACATGCAGTAAATAAAGAAGAATCTAAACTAGTACTCCCTCTATTACCTAACAACAATTATTTAGGTAGGGAGGAGTAAGATTTTTACTCACTCTGATTTTCAAAGCTGTAGTCAGTGCCCCATGTCCGTTCCCAGAAGAGACGGTAAGCAGCGAATGACTTGTCCATCTCCGCATAAGATTTGGCTCCATCTTGTCCCGCAACACCTTCCCTCTCCTCCTCCATGGCTGATAAGAAGGATTCCGATTTCAACCGGACGAGCGTCGATTTAACTTTGGAGTCAAGATCTGGGTCCAACCGCCGGAGCCTAGTGATGCGCGCAGAGATCCATTTCAATTTGGCGATGCGGCGTACGTACGGCTCAGAAGCAAACATGGTCATGGTCTTAACCAGGTCTTTCTTCTCCGCCGAGAACGATCTCAGTATCTCGCGCATCTCGCGCCACACCTCGTCGATCCGCTTGCAGCACAGCCCTAACCTGAAGGCAAAGCTTAGCGCTGCGGCTGCTTCCTTGCTGGTCCTTTCTGCTTCGAGCACTGAAGCGACGTCGCCGACGTCTTCATCGAACTTCTTCGACAGGATGCCACTGATGAATTTAGATACGGGCTCGCAGAGGAACGGATTGCCTGCCTGACCAGCGATCGTCTCCTGGGTCTCCTTTGCGACCAGATCGGGCAGCACAGCCACCGCGTCCTGGCCAATCTTGCCCTGGGTCTGCATCTCGGGATCAGCCAGACGTAAGATCCTTTCCGACACATGGAACATATCGGATTTCAACTTCAACAGATCCATGTGTTCGGACCCGCACCGTCCCGTCGAAATCATCTTCTCCTGCAGGACCTCGATCTGGCTAACACTCTCCAGCATCAACTTTGCGGCCCCATAGAGCTCCTCGCTTAACACGAATGCGTCAATAGTTCCCTTCGCCTTCAGGTCCGACGACATCTCAACGCCCTCGCCAGTCTCCCTCGTCCTTTCTCCTCACCGCCGCCGCCGCCGCCGCCGCTTTTTTCTCTTTAAAGAGATGGTACCTGCTAGGTTTTTTTTTGTGTGTCAGAAAACCAGCTAGGGTTTTCAAGAAACAAACGGTGCGAACAGCCTGATGGTTAGATATCAGCCTCAGCCTGGCCAGGAAGGTCGGAATACAACTCCCCAAACTTTAGAAATTTCCTTTTTATCTAATTTATTTTCTTATTTCTATTTCTATTTTTCCCTTTTCCCTTTTTATTGTTTTTTCGTTATTTTATCAAGCATTTTACGTTTTAAAGACTTTATTGTTTGTACAAAAATGTTTTATTCTTAAAAATATTCATGTTTTTCCAAAAGGTGTTCAAAACTTTTAAACTAGTCACAAAAGTTTTAGAATTTTTTCATGTTTTCTAAGGATATTCAAATTTCCAAAAATTCTCATAAGTTTAAAGTTTCCCCAAAAGTTAAAAAATTATAGTTTTAAAAATATTAGCAAAGGTTTATAAAAGATCACTTTTATAATGTTATGATGATTTGTTTAACCTTTTTCTAATACAGACACTTTTTTAATGATGGAGAACAATGGCTAGACTGAATAAAGTGACAACAATTTTCCCTAAAAAGTATGGGTTACTCCACAAGGAAACGCTACACGCTACAATACACGGATACAGTTGTAGGAGTTTAAATTTATCTCTGCAATTGCCAATGAGATGACAAAAAAATCACTAGAAAATCACTTACTGCTAAAAAAATTCGCAACATATACGATCATGCAATGCCAAAGTAAGTCTCCGTTTGGCTCTTAAAAGATAGATTGATATTTACAGTGTTTGAGGGCACTTCCCAGCTGATATGGTTACTTAGATACATAAAAATGTCAAAAGTCAAGCTTCATATTGCTTGTCCGGTGAAGGCTTCCAATTTGACATGTTTTTGCGTGTTCTGTGATCTTTACCATGTATGGCATATCTCGATCATGAGTGTCGTGTGTAACTTGCACATCAGCAGTTTTACTAGGGTGAGAACTTGCAGCAACCGACTTAAAAATTGAATTAATCTGAACAATGTTTGGTGGCGCTTTTATCTTTATTGTGCTGAATTATGATCTCACAATTAGCTATATTGGATAAGTTGGAGATAGGAAAAATCTGCATCACAATTAGAACTCATACAATATAATTTGCATCACAATCACGATAATTGACATGTACAAGATAAAAATTCTTCATAGGTCACAAGCATCACAAATCACCCAACCAAAACAAGTAAACAACGAAAAGTTGATGTATAAACTCAACAATGATACAATATGGTGATTGGGATCAGTAGACGCATGGTGTCATGTATTGATGTTTAAACCTTGGGTTCTTGGCTAGTTTTTGTTGGTTGGATATAAAAGATTTGGCAAGTGAACAAGGTTTCATTGCGCCGTCGTCATATGAAAAGGATCAACAACAACGTTGGCGGCTAATTTCTACATACCAAACGTCGTGTAGGGTAATCACATGAAAACGCAAGGCCCAACCATAAGATTAGAGCCAATCATCTAACCTGGCCGCTAGTGGGCTTCACACGAGTCTTTTTCTTTTCTAAAATTAACCTTGCGATAGGGGGGGTATGTATAAACCTGCGGAATACGTGTGTTCGTATCGCTAATTTTGTAGCGTTGCTCGATCGTTTGAGGGGTCAGCCCCTGCTCGCCCCCTTGTCTCCGTCACTACTTGTGTGGTAAGACAAGAATTTTAGGACAGAGGTAGCATTATTTAATTTGATTTAGTTGAGGATTAGTAAAAAAGTTATTGATTTCGGTATGAGCAGAGGAAGGCAATGAATGTTTGATATAGTTGAAATTTCGGTATGAACAAAAAAAATATTTAAGGTTTGAAAAAACTAAAATTTCTTCATGAATTATAAGTATGTGTACCTTTTTCAAATTTGCGAACAATTATCAATTCATGAACATTTTTTGAATTCAACAACATTTTTTAAATCATGAACATTATGTTGTATTCAATATATTTTAAAAATATTTTAATATTCTAAATAAAAAATAAAATGATTTTTTTCGGTTTTATAAATTTTACAAATTTAGCAAAGCCGACCGAAATTGAAGAGGAAAAACGGCATGGCGCGCTGGGCCAGGCCCATGTAGCGAGCGACGCGAACGCTGCTGTACTCGTGAGCGACACGGTGGTCTGGGGTCGCGGCCGTGATACATAACAGCGCCCACATATATATATATATATGTGGGTGCTGGGCCTGTTCGTCTCGACACCGGCATCCGCCCGTCGGCACCGATTCTTGAAAACCGGTGGTAGCCTAAACAATGGAGATCGGCGGCGGCGGCGTGGGGCGGATGAAAAGGGAGGGTGAGATGGCGACGGAAGTGAGGGGGCAGGGAAGCACGCTCATGTTAACACTGAACCAGGAGGTGGAGGTGCGTGCTGCCGCGAAGCTCACCAAGGAAAGTATCAGCCAGCAGATCCAAGTCCTGGAGAAGAACATGACTAAGATGGGACGTCGCGGGTCCGCAGGTCACAAGGATCTGCTGCAGTTGCAAGATGATATGATGGAGGTGTCGCGAAGGATCTTAAGTCGGGTCGATTCTTTGCTCCGGTGGAGCTGCTTCCGCGCGATCCAGCCCCCGACGATTAGCGATGAGACCGAGATGGGCATCCCGGCGACGACCCAGCGCCGGACTGGCGATGATGATGGAGAGACACATACGGTGCCGAGGATCCGCGGCGAAGGCGGATCAGTGCAGGTCAGTGCGCAGCGTTTCGAGGAGCTGCTGGTTACTATCTTCATATCCATGGCCAGAAACATGTCTGCGGCGGCGCCGGGGTCCGGCTTAAAATTGAACTCGCTCTTGTCGCCGATCGATGAGCTGTGGGATGACATGCGCCAACTGGTCTCAACAGAGACGAAATTTCTAGCGACGTGCGTGTTTACTCGTGAGCCCTTGGCACACTGTATCTCCACATTGCAGTTGATCTCGGCAGTTTTCGACTGGCTCTCTGGATGGGTACCGGCTTTCACTATGAAATTGCTATCCATACGCGAAGATGAGGACATGGAGTGGGATGAGGATGAGGATGAGGATAAGAAGATGCAGATGATTGAGGAGAGCAACTTCGCTAACTACATTAGTCGCTGGGAACGCACATGCAGTAACGGCTGCAGCTTCGAAGACACGAGTGAGTAAACATGTATGGATATGTGCGTGCTTATGCATATACTCCCTTCATTCCTAAATAATTATAGTTGGAGAGAACTAGTCTAGTTCTTTCCAACTAAAATACAATTATTTATGTATAGAGGAAGTATTAATTTGTCTGCTTGAACGGGTTATTTAGTTAGTTCATGTTTGATTAACACATACAGTATTTAACTCGGGGGTCTGCATGCAGCATTGTTGAGCTCCATGCTCTTTACACACTACATACCAGGCCACGCCCCATTGGATGCTGGCTGCCAGCGGACCATGCAGATCTACTCCATGAAAGTTGCAAAATTAGAAGGCCACAGCTGGCCACTGAAGGTGTATGGTGTGGTCGCCGCCCGAGATGTCGTGGACAATCGTCGTAACATTCTCTTCTTTCGCTCTAGGGATGACTACCAACTCCTCACAGAACATGTAAGCGCGGGTTGTTTCCTTTTCTTCGTCTTTTTTTTTTCTTATTGTCTGCATCCTTGTTGATGAGTTAATGTTGAATGATGATGTTTTCAGGATCCTTTTTTGCACTTGACTGGCCCATCTCGAGCAATAATCTCTACGGACACTGTCAAGATTGAGATCCAACTAAAATTAAAGGGTACAACAAAGTCTGAAGATAGAGCATTGATCAGTAAAGCCTTCTCTTATAATGGTGATGTTGGTGATACTTTTTCTACGCGTCACCTCAGTGGCCACTTTTGCACAATAGAGTTGTGCTGTGAGCATCTTGAACGCTCCCTCCAAGCCACTATCCTTAGTATCCGTGTTCTAGAGGGCTCAATGCCTTGTGAAAATGGCATCCGAGTTGTTTGCTCCTCACTGCCTTCTGAGAGCCCATCTGAGCATGTATTGTTGTTTGCTTCAAAAGCTGGAACAAATCCCGTGGGTGAAGGGGGCTATCTAGATCTGTCAAGGCAAGTTATTTCGGTAAAAAGACAAGGAAGGCTGGAAATTCTCGTGGAGATCTTGGAACAATCTGGCTGCACAAGTCATTGCTTTGTCTTCACACCGGAATCCAGCAACGTAAGTCAAAAAGAATTTAACCTTGGTGACTGTAAATTGGAGATTACTGTTGCTTGGTCCCTCCTTATTGGTGACCAACGGTATATCTTGATGATGGGGTATATAGAGCCTTACTCACCAATTCCGCATATCCCTTTAATGGAGCTTGGAGAATGAACTTTGTTTCTTAACTATGGTCATGTTGGCTGTCAATGTGCCTGGTATTCAGTGTTGCGTAGCTGTAGCAAGTGCCTATTTTGGTCTTCAGCTACTTAACTGTAATTTGTATGAAAATTCAAAAGAAAAAACTCTAATTTGTATGCTGGCACTCCTGGCTTACTCGTGGAGCATCTTATTTCTGGATTGTATGCCGATTTGCCTAATGCCCTGATTATGAGTCCTTAATTTGCACTGCATATTTAGGAACGGAGGGAGTACATGTTGATGTGATCGAACTTGCCCTCATTCAAATGTAGCCTTTGTGGATTTAGTTTCCTAACCTCAAAGTGTCGGTCCACAGGGACATACAGGTATTAGATCGTCATCCAGATACACATATACGGATGAAAATCTTTAGAACATGCTTAAATTAGTATCAGATGAGCATGTGAGATCACTTTTTTTTTGCCCCAATCTCTTCCAAAGAATGATAGCATAGAGAGCACCAGCGGATCGAAACTTAGCACTTAATATGGTATGTTTACTAAAAAAAATCTAAATGTCTACAAGACCACATGCAAGTCGACAACCCAGCCAAGCCATGTAACGAACCCAGCTCTCCTTTCACAAAGTATATGGATACATGATACAAATCTCACTGGAGAAAGGATGAGATAGAGTTTAGGATGGGAGGAGCATAGAATTTGGGGTAGATATCAGCAGCAAGGACAGGGAGGAGCTCGCCTGGCCACGAGGGATGGAGGAGGCAGACGAGGAAGAAGGCATCAGCCTGTTCTGTTTGAAAACAGGCTTGCCCTCAAGTCCGTCGATGAGAATAGCAACCAGCCCGGCGTAAGCCCGCCATAGCACCGTAAAAAAAAAAAAGAATAGCCACCAGCCCACCAGGATCACACAACCACTGGACTTCCGCTGACCTTTGCCGGAGCTCGTCGTGAGGTGTTGTGTGGAGTTGCTTGGAGGTTTTTAACCAAAGTTGTAGTCGACAAGAAGAACCCTCAGGATGCCACAATCGTTGGGCATAGACTAACAACTCTTGAAGCTTGTCATGAGGTGCTTGCGGTAGTTGCTTGCCGTCAAGATGTGCAAACAAACGCTCTAGTTGGATGAGCTTACCCAGATCCCATGGCCACGTGAATGACCCACTGTCCACACGGCCAACTTGATCACCCACTGTCCACACGGCCAACTTGATCTCCATGCTTTGCCAATTGAATAGTCGGAACATTCATTGGATGCACATCCTAGCAAAGGAACGATCCGAGGCAACATTTCAGACGAGCGTCCAAATGCTTGCTAATTGAAGCCTGAAGTGTTGTCAGGCCGTAGGTCTTGCAAGACAAAACAACGTCCTCTATCTGAATTCTTCGGTCTTCAAGCAATTGGATTTTTTCCTGGACCTTTAGTTCTTCTCCAGCAAGAGGATTTATGAAATTTAGCTCACATTTATGCCACCATTAAAATTTCCTTGTCATTCCCTGTACTGCTTGCAGTCTCGGAATTTCTTGAAGCCGTGTACTTGTAACAAATTGTGTTACCTTGATCCGGACCAATAAAGAATGCCACTGAAGAATAAGAGAAGTACGTTGACCCTCCAGTCGACCCTAGGAAAATGTTGCTCCTTACTCTTCATGAGAGTGCTTCTTCCCAGAATGAAAGCATTATTTTGCCATGGTTGATTATGTTCAAGCAAGAAGGAATAACCTTGTGTAGCTGAATGTTCATGTGTCAATTCCCTTTTCAAGGCACTTCATAAATAATACAACCTCGATAAAATGGAATGCCCTAGAAACTGAATTGGTTGTTGCAATGGAGCGTAAATTTCAGCAGTGATGCCTAAATTTCTTGCTAGTACAGTACCAGCTGAACACCTTGCAAGCAACTCATTCACATGTGTAATCTGCCCATCACCTACATCTGTTGCCACAACTAACCATAGAGAACACTGTTGGAAATATGCCCTAGAGGCAATAATAAATTAGTTATTATTATATTTCCTTGTTCATCCGACAACATATCTATGAGATGATAGGTTCTCTGTGTTTGTTGCAGATTATAACACAGTGAGAATCTTATAAACCAGGTTAGCCCATTTGACTTGGAGATGGAGTCAAAAGAAACTTACAAAAGTTTCAGGAGCAGTAACGACTATACCATTCGCGAGGTGGTATGAGCCGAGCATTGGGTATCTTATTCTTCTGTCTTGGAAGAAATCTTTCATTTCCTGAACTGTGCAATTGATGCGGAGCCCGAACCTCGGAAGTGTCTGCGCAGGTAAGTAAATATCCGTATCAATTTCGGGTCAAAAATCACCAAGCCAGATATAAGGTTGCCCTTGATCTTTATAGGAAAACCCCAATTCGAGAGAGAGGGGGGGGGGGGGGGGCGTTACCGCGACCTAATGCTGGCGATCTTCTTAGCCCTGACGATTCTAGAGGTATGATCATCAGCGCCGCGCTTCTCTCCGTTGATCCGGTTCATCTCCATGGCCACTTGCTTCTTCATCTTCTCCTCTTCCTCCTTCTCCCGCGCCTCACGAGTGACGCCGCCGGCAGCGGCATGCCTGCTCTGCCTCCCCCCCGTGTTGGGTTTCTTGGGCGGCATTGCGCACTCCTCGCCGCCGCCAGAACCCTAGGAGCACTGGGATGGGGCTGGGGTTTTGGGGGTTGAGCGCGGGGGTTTGCGGGGGTGCCGGGCGGAGAGGGTGCGGGAGCGAAGAGAGATGAGTGGGTTTAGTTGTGCAATCGGCCAGGAGCTCCTGTGCTGCGGGTGCCGGTGTACGGAATGGGCCACAACGGAATGACTCGAGTCGTTCCCTTTGTTTTTTTGCTTTGACTCCCGTCTGAACAGGACGGCTGTCCGCGGCACACGATGCGTTCTGCATTCGTTCATCTGCGCTTGACATTTAGTTGTCCAGTTCAAATGCGAAATTTTTTAACACGTTAATTGCGAAGTTGCAATTGCCAGGATTGTGGAGTCCTAGAAAAATGGTGAGCATGTTTTCAAGCTAGACAAAGTAAAAAGAAAAAAGAAATTCGATGGTTCAGTTATCTCTCCCGGAACGAGAACATGAGAAGACGTTCTTTTCCATTCGAATTTGTCGCCGGTTCCCTCCCCTCGCCAGCCGGTCACACAGCGTGAGGATGAGGAACCCTGTATCTCATCTATGGTGTATATTAAGTGTGGAGTGTGTGTGATGCTCGGTGGTGCTATGGAGGCGGAGGTGCTGCCGGTGGGGAACAATGCCGCCGCCACTCTTTCCTCTCTCTCGCATGGTCATCTGCTTCGTCAGGAAGTTGGAGGCGCACAGTGATCGCGGATCTATAAGTCCACCATAATCTTGTGTCTCCTGGATGACCGACGAGGCGTTGATAGTGGTTGCTCGTGTGAGGCTCTTGTCCTCCGACCCTTTCGACCATGCACCACTATTCCTCCATCGATGGTGTGTGGTTGGTGAGGTTGTGTGTAAGAAGTGTTGGCAGATGTTAGGCATGACAGGAGGCGATGGCAATGTGTTGAAGAGGGCGTCCATTGGACTCATTAGGTTGCCTTGTTCCCCTCCTTTGCATCCTTTTGGCGTGTGTTGGGTCTTCCTCGCCTTCTTGATGGTGGTACTTCGTTTGGGCAACTATGAGAGTGTCACGGTTCAGGCTGCAAGTGGTCACGGGCCGTCCACGGTGCCCACATAAAAGCCCACTTAAATTGTATTCGTGGACACCCACATAACCTGTAATTTACAAAGTGGGTTAAGTGGGCTGACCCATTTATTCCCCTAATAACCTAGTTATTCTCTCGTTCCTTTCCTCCTCGTTCCCCTCCTCGTCTCCTCGTTCCTGGTTCGCCGCCGCCGCCCTAGCGCCAAGCCGTCCACATCCATCGTCTCCATGGACGGCGCAACGCTGCCTTCAACCTCTAGCGTAGTTGTAACACTCCGGACACACCCGTCGGCGGCCGTTACTCCTGGCGGGATCTAGATTGGCCCCACATATCAATGCTAGTCTTTTCTGCGCACTTTGTCCTCACTCATGCGCACCCGGGATGAACTTCCCGGCCGGTCACCCATCCTAGAACTACTCCAAGCCGAGCACGCTTAACCTCGGAGTTCTGTTTGAATGGGCTCCCGGAAAAGAAGGAATTTCTTCGGTCACCCATCTCCCGGAAAAGAAGGAATTCCTTATTGATATGAGTAGTCTACCATCCCTAATAAGCCAGGCTATCACATACACCACCGCTCAGAGGAACTGACGTCCTCGTCGGGCCACAGGAGCGTTCCCTCTTGGTACAAACGTCTGTGCATCCAGTCCAGTACATGTATCATGCCGTGTGCCACGACGGGTCACAAACGTCATGAACAACATGACCGCACACCTATCCGCAAACATCCGTGTAACCGCGAGGGTCGGCTTTGATACCAAACTTGTAACGCCGTTACTCCTGGCAGGATCTAGACTGGCCCCACATATCAATACTAGTCTTTTCTGTGCACTTTGTCCTCACTCATGCACACCCGGGATGAACTTCCGTGTCAGTCACCCATCCTGGCAGCGTCGTCGTCCACCTCTCCCACGGCTGCACCTGTGCCACCGTCTACCTCGCCCACGGCTGAACCAGCGCCGCCTTCCAACACCCCCACGGCCGGACCGGAGAAGCCGTTCATATCCTCCATGCCCTCCCCAGCGGCGCCGCCGTCTACCTCCACTATGGCCGTCACTGGCGATGTCAGCAAGAAGCGACCTCGACATGAACTCCCAAGGTCCGGCTGCAAGAAGAAGAAGAAGGAGACTGTTGTTGTCCAAGAAGAACCTGCCAAGGTATTGGGCTTCTAAATCCAAGCCCTGTGAATCTCTGGTTTTGTTTTTAGCACTAGCGGTAGATGTGATGTAATATATCTGTCTACACCTTCAAACTGTTTCCCACTTGAGTAAGTTAGCTTAAAATATGGAAAACCATGGCATCTTGAGTCCAGACAAATGGAGCGTGCAATACAACACAAATTTCAGAATGCTCAAAATATGGCAGCTTGAGGCAGCAGACAGGTTAGTGATAAACTGCAAGTTGGTTGCCAATGCTCAAGAGATTTCAGTGATTTAGAATTAGTATGGGGATGTTTTAAATAAAGGTAGAACCAGAATATAAGAACTGCATAGGCATGTATTCTGCAGAAACATAACAGTTAAAGTGGTCCTGTGCAACAGAGTTAAGAACACCTTATAATACTTGACGAATGTGCATAAAGTATGTCTTAAAGCACACATGCTGCTTATGTTACTTGTAGCTCTAAACTATAGTGAACACCTACCAAAATTTTTAACTCATTGCAAATGTTATAGAGACTAGCATCGGTATAAACTGTAGTGAACACCTACCAAAAAATCAATTTGCCGATTGATCAGAAAACGGTATGCCTACAGTAAGTTTGCTTTACGAGAAATCAAAAGAAACATATGTTATTTTTCTTTGGTCACTGTGTGGAGCTAAAGAATATACTTCAGGATAAAAACTAGCGACGTCATAATTTCTTGAAGCGGCGCAGGTTTCTTATGCTAATATTCTGAAATTTGTGTTGTATTGCACGCTCCATTTGTCTGGACTCAAGATGCCATGGCTTTCAAACTGTTTTCCACTTGAGTAAGTTAGCTTAATGTTTTTTCAGCTAGCATTTCCGTTATTTGTCTGGGCATTTGAACGCTTACACCTTCTAATTCTTAACTTAATTATTATAGTCTGACCTATTATTATTCACATTGTTCTAGAGAGCTAGTCCACGAGTTTATTCTCCGAAGATTGTGGTGAGCTCCCCAGGGATCAATATGTTAGGAAGATCAACAGCATTGAAGAGAGCTTCATCGTCGGTGAGGCATACTTCCACAAGAAGGGCAAAGTCAACATGACAACTAGAGACACCTTCTTCACAGAGGACGTCACTACAGAACACCCCTTCACTTCAAAATTTGTCTCCTGCGGTGGAAAAAACTAGTTCCCTTGATGAGATTTGTTCCTGGATATTCCTATGTAGAGTCCAAGCATAGACGAGATGCCTCTAAATATTCAACCTCTATGTTTAAGATGTTCTTTTCCCATGCATGCAGGGTCCAAGTGTAGACGCCGTAAGCTGGTATCTAACATTTGGGAGGAGGCCGAGCCAATCTATGATGGTCGAATGCTTGTGGAAGGCCGGTGTAACCATTGCCAACAAATATTTCTAGCCACACGAGACAGTGGGACCAACCAACTACGTCGGCACTTGAAGGCATGCCCAATGAAAACTGCAATGAATGAAATGGTTGATAAGTTGGGTCCTCCTGGGGCGTTAGATCCTAATTGGAAATTCGATCCTCAAGTCTCACGGTTTGAATTAGCGAAGTTTATTGTTGTCAATGAAATGCCGTTCTCTCTCGTGGAGTACAAACCATTTCGGGATTTTGCTGCTTCCTTAAATCCATTGTTCAAAATGCCCTCGAGAATAACCGTCAAAGATGATTGCATGGAAAGTTTTAAGAGATACAGTCTAAAGTTTCAGAAATATTTTGAGAAGTGTACTAGTAGAGTATCTTTGACCGCATATATGTGGACTTCAAACCAAAAATTAGGTTATCTTTGTGTCACGTGCCACTTGATTGATTCAGATTGGAAAATGAAGAAATTTGTCATAAGGTTCGTCATGATGGAGACCCCCCACAATGCTATGAACATGTATGGTGTGATACTAAAGACTATTCAAGATTTTAATTTAGAGGATAAGCTCTTTGGTTTCACGTTAGACAACGCCCCGGTGAATACCGCGATGATTAAACACTTAAGGGATAATTTGGTTAAAAAAGGTTGTCTTCTCTTGAAAGGCGAATTGCTTCATTCTCGGTGTGCTCCTCACGTATTCAACTTAGTGGAGCAAGACAAGGACTACGAGTTTTGTCCAACACCTGTTGAATGGAAAATGGCTGAAGCTGCTTGCAAATTGCTAAAAGGATTTTACACAGCAACAAATCTTCTCTCTGGATCAAATTATCCAACTAGTCATCTCTACTTCCCTCAGTTATGTAAGATCAAGAAGATATTGAAGAGAGATTAATAAAGTAAGAACAGCGGCATTGTGCGTATGGTGCAACAAGTGGAAATAAAGTTACAGAAATACTGGAACGAGTCATACATGTCAATTTGTGTTCCGGTCGTATTTGATCCGAGGTTTAAGTTTGATCTCCTTGAATATATGTTAAAAGACTTTGGAAGTGAAGTGAAGCCAATGAATGGAAGCTTAAATTAAAGAAAGCAATCCAAAAGCTTTTTGATGAGTACTCTCAAGAGATCCATGTTCATCAGAACAAGAAGATTGTGGGAGTCCTCGTGCCGAGGAGGATGAGGAAGACGATGATCCACTTGCAGAGTGGGGCCATTATATCAGTTGCAAAAAAGGACAAGGAAATAATGAGCTGGATCAATATTTGAAAGAGGAGTTGTATCCAAGGAAGAAAGAGTTGGACATATTAGAATGGTGGAAAATCAACTCTCCCAAGTATCCGGTTCTCTCTACCATTGCTCATGACGTATTGGCTATTTCGGCGTCTACAGTGCCTTGTGAATATGCCTTTAGTTCTGGAGGATGCATTGTGAGTGACTATAGGAGCAGTCTTTCTTACTCCACCGTTGAAGCTTTGATTTGCCTACAAGACTGGCTGAGAACAGATGGTTAGTAAGTTTTTCTTTTATTCTTCACGAAAATTGATAAACACAGTTAATCTAATAATTTACGTGTTTTGTGTTTTGTGTTTTGCAGATCCAGAAAGATACAAAGGCGCATCATTAGAACCAGAGTAAGAAGATCAAGGTATATGCTATGCCCCCATGATAATTTACTTGTTTGGATTTTCTCTGGATGCTCTGAATCCTGTGATTATTTATCTGCTAGCTAGTTTAACTCCTTGCCGTGCGGATTACTGTATTTATTTATTTGATTAGATGGGAACCTGCCAGACCATGCCTGCAAATCGTTCCCCTCCCTGCTTTGCTCTGCTCTGCAAATCTCTCTGCTTTGCTCTGCTCTGCACTATACAGCCAACTTGAGTCGTGTATTATTTTTGTTCCTTTGTTTGCTCTGCTCTGCACTATACAGCCAACTTCAGTCCGAAACTGTGCAAGTAGTTAAAGAAACTAAGGAATGTTTGCTATGAAAAAATACAAAATTTGAAAAAAGAATGGCTCTATTAATTTTTGTGCATTAAAGAGAGAAGTCATCTGCACGGCAGGTAGAACGCCACTACCACTGAGGATGGCTAGAAACAAAACGATAAGAAACTTCTCTAGAGATTCATTGCTCATACTTGCTGATTCTATGATTATTCTTACTGAACTTGGAGTAGTGTCACTCCTTGTGTCAACATCTTAGTAATCTTCTTTCTGCTGTCTGCTCTGATTAAGTGATCATTATATCTTCATACGTGTGCTCTGAATATTCATGCTAGTTTACTTCTTTTCTCTGCAGACATATTATCTGATGCAGTTTTCTAAGATGAAGGCACTAGTTTACTTCTTTTCTCTGCAGACATATTATCTGATGCAGTTTTTGAATGTTTTTCAGGTATCAGGTTGTACAACACCCGGAAACTTGTGCCATCCGGCCTTCTTTTAGCACTCTTTCTGGGTGCCATCCGAGCGTTCTATTAGTGCACCTCCGTTTGTTGATCATGATATGATTTGGCCAAGCTTTCGTTCGCCGATGCCGCATCAGTCCTGTATTATTTTTATTCCTTTGTTTTTCCTAACATGTATACCGAATGGGGCCTTAATTTCCTCATCTAATGTTTCACTTAATTTTTGTTTGCCCCCAAGTGGCAATTATATTTCCCGTTGTGTGAAGTTCAGCTCCATTGTTTCTCTGCTTGTCCATCAGTACGATTAGAATCAAATGGTAACATAAATTTCTGACTCGGAATGTACACCTCTGTATTCATCGGAGTATCCCAAAGAATAGTTAACTTTAGTGACATCCCACTAAACCCACTTATCCCGCATAAAACATGTGGGTTTAGGTGGACCTCCCACATAACCTATGTGGCAAATGTGGGGCGGATGCGAAGTCTCGCTTACCGTCCCACTTGCGCCCTGAGTCATGGGGAGGGTCTTTCCCTAGCGAATGTTTGGTAAGCGATGTTTTCATCCCGTCATTTGCAGTGGACATCTACACTAAGCAACTTATTTCTTGTTTAGTTCATTTCTCTGTTTGAGGGTTTAGCTTAGAAAGGTAGGATGATCGAGGCATGGTTTTAGGGTCTTAATTTTAATCTTACATAAACAAAATTTGTTATATGCATTTGGCATATATGTTCGGAATTGTAATCATTGAAACCCTTGTTATCCAAGAAGTCTACCACGTATGTACTTTACTCTAAGAAAAATAAAATTCAAAGTCACACTAGACCGTGGCATCATTTTCATTCCTCTCATTTGCTTGGACATTGAAATGTAATTCAGGTGAAGACCTCCCCACACCACAACCACCCCTCTCACCTTCTCTTTGGAAGTTTAAATGAATATATTCACCCTAAAATTACAAAAAATGAGAAAAGGCATATGCCCGACTTTATAAATAAAGTCAACCAGAACCACAAAACACGAGGATGGTATGAGGCCAATGCTACATCGACAGAAATCTTCTGTCGTCTCTTGAGCTTGCGTTGGTTTTTCCCTTGAAGAGGAAAGGGTGATGCAACAGAAGAGCAGTAAGTATTTCCCTTAGTTTGAGAACCAAAGTATCAATCCAGTAGGAGAATCGCGTCAAGTCCAGAGTACCTGCACAAACACAAAAGAGCTTGCACCCAACGCTATAAAGGGGTTGTCAATCCCTTGAAGATTGATTGCAAAGTGAGAACTGAAGGTAGAAAGTGCAACGAAGTAAAAGTGTAAGGCTGAAAATATGGTGTGAAGTAGACCCCGGGGCCATAGTGTTTACTAGAGGTTTCTCTCAAAATAGCAAATATTACGGTGGGTGAACAAATTACCGTCGAGCAATTGATAGAACCGCGCAAAGTCATGACGATATCTAAAGCAATGATCATACATATAGGCATCACGTCCGAGACAAGTAGACCGATACTTTCTGCATCTACTACTATTACTCCACACATCAACCGCTATCCAGCATGCATCTAGTGTATTGAGTTCTTGATGAACAGAGTAACGCCTTAAGCAAGATGACATGATGTAGAGGGATAAACTCAAACCAATGATGAAAACCCCATCTTTTTACCCTTGATGGCAACAACACGATGCGTGCCTTGCTACCCCTTCTGTCACTTGGTGAGGTCACCGCACGGTATGAACCCAAAACCAAGCACTTCTCCCATTGCAAGAATCATAGATCAAGCTGGCCAAACAAAACCCACAACTCGAAGAGAATTACAAGGATATGAAATCATGCATATAAGAGATCAGAAGAAACTCAAATAAGATTCATAGATAATCTGATCATAAATCCACAATTCATCGGATCTCGACAAACACACCACAAAAGAAGATTACATCGGATAGATCTCCATGAAGATCATGGAGAACTTTGTATTGAATATCCAAGAGAGAGAAGAAGCCATCTAGCTACTAGCTATGGACCCAAAGGTCTATGGTGAACTACTCACGCATCATCGGAGAGGTCATGGTGTTGATGAAGAAGCCCTCCGTATCCGAATCCCCCTTCCGGCAGGGCACCAGAACGTGCCCCATATGGGATATTGCGGAGACAGAAGCTTGCGCCGGCGGAAACGTATTTTTGTGGCTCTCTTGATTTTTTCTGGGATTTTAGGGAATATATAGGCGAAAGACGTAGGCCAGAGGAGGCCAGGGAGCCCACAATCCTAGGAGGCGGGCCCCCCTGGCCGCGGCTAGGGGGCTTGTGGGGTCCCTGGTGGCCCTCTGCCTTGGTTCTCAAGTCTCCCGACCGTCTTCTGTTTCGGAAAAAATCTTTTTGGAAGTTTCTTTCCGTTTGGACTCCGTTTAAAATCCTCCTGTGAAAAGGGTCAAAAACACGGAAAAAATAGGAACTGGCACTTGGCACTGAGTTAATAAGTTAGTCCCAAAAAAGATATAAAAGGCATACAAAACATCCAAAGTTTGACAAGATAACAACATGAAACCATAAAAAATTATAGATACGTGTGGAGTAATAGTAGTAGATGCAGAAAGTATCGGCCTACTTGTTTTGGACGTGATACCTATAGATATGATCATTGCCATAGATAACGTCATGATTTTGCACGGTTCTATCAATTGCTCGACAGTAATTCGTTCACCCACCGTCTACTTGCTTCCATGAGAGAAGCCACTAGTGAACACTACGTCCCCCGGGTCTATTTCACAACTATCGTCTCCACTTTCACCTTTACTTTGCTTATTTTACTTTTTGCTTTCAGTTCTCACTTTGCAAACAATCTATAAGGGATTGACAACCCCTTCATAGTGTTGGGTGCAAGCTCTTTATGTTTGTGCACGTACTTGTTACTTGACGCGATCCTCCTTCTAGATTGATACCTTGGTTCTCAAACTGAGGGAAATACTTACCCCGCAGTGCTACATCACCCTTTCCTCTTCAAGGGAACACGAACGCAAGTCTCCAAGGCCGCGGGGGAATCCTTTGCATATTTGCCAAGGAAGTCCCTATAGGCGTAGCCCGTAGCAGAAGGATTCCTGGTGCCATTGCGAGGGAAGGTCTTTTGTTGCAGTAGCAGAAGTATTTCTAGCGCCGTTGCCGGGAAGAGTCAAGTCAAGATCTATCCAAGTAAGTGTCACAAACTCATCTCTTGCATTTACCTTTTTTGCCAGTTGCCTCTCATTTCCCTCTCCCCCACTTCACATTTGCCGTTTTGATTTGCCTTTCTCCTTTGCCGTTTTCTTTTGCCTTTTGCCATTTTCCTTTGCCAGTTTTCTTGCTTGCTTGTGTTCTTGTTTGTTTGTTGAAGTCATCATGGCTGAAAACACCAAACTTTGCGACTTCTCGAGTACTAATAATAATGATTTTATTAGTACTCCGATTGCTCCCGCCACTAGTGCAGAATCATATGAAATCAACGCTGCCTTGCTGAATCTTGTTATGAAAGAGCAATTTTCTAGCCTTCCTAGTGAAGATGCCGCATCCCATCTCAATACTTTCATTGAACTTTGCGATATGCAAAAGAAGAAAGATGTGGATAATGATGTTGTTAAATGGAAGCTTTTTCCGTTCTCTTTGCGAGATAGTGCGAAAACTTGGTTTTCTTCTTTGCCTAAAATAGTATCGATTCTTGGAATAAGTGCAAAGATGCTTACATATCCAAGTATTTTCCGCCGGCTAAGATTATCTCTCTACGTGACGATATCATGAATTTAAAGCAACTTGATTATGAACATGTTGCACAATCTTGGGAGAGGATGAAGTTAATGATTAGAAATTGTCCCGCTCATGGCTTGAGTTTGTGGATGATTATACAAATCTTTTACGCTTGTTTGAATTTTGCTTCTTGCAATATCTTGGACTCCGCCTCAGGTGGAACATTCATGGAAATCACGTTAGGAGAAGCTACAAAACTCCTAGACAATATCATGACCAACTACTCTGAGTGGCACACTGAAAGGTCACCAGCTAGCAAGAAGGTACACGCTATAGAAGAAATTAACTCGCTTAGTGCTAAGATGGACGAGTTGATGAGTTTGGTTGCTAGTAGAAATGATCCTTTAGATCCTAATGACATGCCACTATCTTCCTTGATTGAGAGTAGCAACGCTAGTTTGGACGTTAGTTTTGTTGGTAGGAACAATTTTGGCAACAACAATGCTTTTAGAGGAAACTATGTTCCTAGGCCTTTGCCTAGTAACTCCTCTAACAACTATGGCAATTCCTACAACAACACTTATGGAAATCATAACAAATTACCCTCTGATTTAGAGAGTAATATCAAAGAGTTCATCAACTCTCAAAATATTTTCAATGCGTCCATAGAGGAAAAACTACTCAAAATAGACGATTTGGCTAAGAGCGTTGATAGGATGTCTTGTGATATTGATGCTCTGAAAGTTAGATGTGCTCGTCCCAAGGTTAACTTGGATGAAACTCTAAAAGCTATGCACGTCTCCATGAATGAGATCAAAGAAAGAACCACCCAAATTCGCGCTAAGCATGAATGGTTTAAAAGGGTGCGTTCTAGTGATGCAAATCACGAAGATCTTAAAGTGCTTGGTGTGACTCCTCTTGAATCTTTGTTTTCGCGTGTCAAACCTATTGATGAAGGGGCTGGATATGAATCCACTTTGGTTGAAAAACGCCCCAATGATTCGGAGTCCACCTATCTTGATGATAAAGGTGTGGAGAGTGGAGTAGAAGAAATCAAAATATTGGGTAGTAATGAAACTCCCACTTTGGATTTCAAGGAATTCAATTATGATAGTTGCTCCTTGTTTGAATGTATTTCCTTGATGCAATCCATTGCAAACTCTCCACATGCTTATAGTCAAAGCAAAGCCTTTACCGCTCATATCGTAGATGCTATGATGAAATCTCTTGAAGAGAAACTCGAATTAGAAGTCTCTATACCTAGAAAACTTCATGATGAGTGGGAACCTACTATCAAAATCAAAATAAAAAACTATGAATGCAATGCTTTGTGTGATTTGGGTGCTAGTGTTTCCGCGATTCCAAAGTCTTTATGTGATATTCTTGTTTTCATGAGATTGAAGAGTGTTCTCTTAATTTGCATCTTGCGGATTCTACTGTCAAGAAACCCATGGTAAGGATCAATGATGTTCTTATTGTTGCAAATAAGAACTATGTACCCGTGGATTTCATCGTACTTGACATAGATTGCAATCCTTCATGTCCCATTATTCTTGGTAGACCTTTCCTAAGGACTATTGGTGCTATCATCGATATGAAGGAAGGGAATATTAGATTTCAATTTCCTCTAAAGAAGGGCATGTAGCATTTTCCTAGAAAGAAAATAAGATTTCCTTATGAATCTATGATGAGGGCTACTTATGGGTTGAGCACCAAAGATGACTATACGTGATTCCATCATTTTATGCCTAGCTAAGGGCGTTAAACAATAGCGCTTGTTCGGAGACAACCCAACGAATCTATCCTTTTTCTTTCTGTTTTGTGTTTTCCACACTTTCATAATTCTGTTATTGTGACAGCCCGATGCCGACGTTCCAGAAGATTCCCCCTTCTATTCCGTTTCCGTCGTGTGTTATATTTTGTTGGTTGCATCATCATTTAGTTTGCATCATCCCATCATGCATGTCATCTTGCATCGTCTGTTGCGTGTGGTGTTTTGAGTGTTGTGCTTCGAGTGATCACCGAGTCGTAGTGCGATAGTAGCTCCCCCTCCTCTCCCCTCTTATTTCGTTTTTTGTGGTTTTGCTGAAGTCTTCTTTTAAACCCCTATTTATAAAGGTTCATCTTCTTTTAAAGAAAATCATTTTATTAAATGTGGGGGCAACCCTTTAAAGAACTTTTATTTTATTTTTGTGGTTTTGTTTTTCTTTTATTCCTCCTCCTGTTTTATTTTAAAAACCGTCTCATTTTTCTTTTCTCCTTTAAAGAACTTTTATTTTATTCTTTAAATAAAAGCGGTTTTATTTTATTCTCTTGTCCAAAGGGGTTTAAATTTTATCCTCTTGTGAAAGGGTTTTATTTTAGGGAAAAGCTTCTGGTCACCCGGTGGATCCCTCTATGTGCATCTACCGCCTCTCTGGCCGTCGGATTTTTTTAATCGGACGATTTTAGAGCATCCTCTTTTTACAGCCTAAGTTTGCAACTGACCCATTGTTGCAATCTTCTTTCCCGCAACTAGTAGTTTGTTACACGATTCCGTTAGGGCATATCCTCTTTTTACAGCCTAAGTTTGCCACTGACCTGTTGTTGCAATCTTCTTTCCCGTAACTAGTAGTTTGTTGCAAGATTCCGGCGGGGCACGCACGCCACCGGACGTGACAGCATCAGGACGAGCAAGCTTTCCTCCGTTGCCAACCCTTCCTGCTCTCCACCTTCTCTTCCTCATCCGTCTTTGTTGAAAAAAAATTATACATGTGTTCCGCAACACTATCTTTGTTGCGGAAAACATTATATAACAAACTTTGTTGCAAAAAAATTACACAGGTATTTCCGCAACACGATCTTTGTTGCAGAAAATATTCTACAGCCATCTGCAGCTCTGTCAGAACCGAAACAAAACGGTTGTTTCCGCAACTGGTTTGTTGTTTCAGGACTTAATGTATCTAGAGAGGAGACCAAGCCGCGTGCCAATAGTTAGTGCGGACGGTTGCACGCGTAGAGATCCAACGGTTATCGTGGTGGTGGATATTTACTAAACATCTACTGGTGGATGCGTAGCGCTCCCCTTTATTTTAATTCTTGAAAAAAAAAGGGTTTCATTTTTTTATTTTTTTATTTGTTTTAAAAAGGTCCCAATCTATTTTTATAAGTTGGAGCTTGTTTTAAGGAGCCCAAAAGTATTTTGTTTTAGTTAAAAATTATTTTTCTTTTGGTTGTGGTATTTTTTATTTTTAAAACCGGCTATTTTATTTTGTGCAAGGCATTTTTTATTTTTTTTCGGGAGAGGGAGTAGCTAGCCGGCCACTTGGGCCTCCAGCCAGCCCAAGGCCCCTGCGCCCCCGCTAGCCCTAGCGATCGGGTACGCTGCCCGATCCCCATCTCCTCTCTCGTCCCTCTCCTCCCGACATCGCGCTTCCTCCCTCCTCCCACGCACACGCACCCAGCGCCGCCCCAGCCTCTGCGCGCCGTGCCTTGCCCCTTGCGCAGCCTTCCTCGAGCCCCGCCGTGGACCTTCTCTTCCCCGTGCAGCCTCCCGCGCGTCGCAGCTAAGTGCCGCAGTTCCATGGTACTCGCCCCTTCGCGCCCAGGCTCCGTCGCCGGAGCAGCCCCGTAGCAGCCTCGGAACCGCCGCGTCCCGACCCCTCTCTCATCCTCCTTCCACCGGGTCCATCTCCCTGCTCACCCCGTTCTTATGACTTTCGTGCGGGAGCTCGCCCGAGCCATGGCGTCGCCGCGCCGATCTGCTCCGGCCGGCGACCGTACACCGTGGCGCGCCCCCGAATGGAGGGTCCGGCCTCCCCCGTTCCGTTCCCTGTCATTCCGCTGCTCGCCCTGCCTTGCCCGTCGCAGTTGCTTGCTGTTGCATGCTGCCGCCGCTGTAGCCTGCTGCTGTCGATGGTGCTTGCTGCTGTCGCTGTCGCGTTGCCTGCTTGCTGATGTTGCTGCTGTCGCCGCTTGTTGCTTGTTGCATGCCTGGTGCTCCGCTTGCTGCTGTTGCTTCCTGCTGTCGACTGTTGTTGTTGCTTGTTGCGTGCGTGCTGTTGTCGCCTGCTGCTGTTTCTTGCTGCCGCTACTTGATGTCGATGTTGCTTAATTGTTGTTGCCTGCTTACTTGTTGTTGCTTGCTTGCTGTTAGCCGCTGTTTTACCATGCCCGCCAGTAGGACCTCGAGCTCGTCGCCTCCATTGTTTCGGTGGCCCCTGCCCAAGTTCCACCATGACTCGAAAGGACTCGGTCTCATCAAGTTCTTCGCGAACAGTGTACAACTACCGACGCGAAGACCGTGTACCACTATGCCGAGCGAACGACTACCGTCGACGAGACCGGTACCACGACTTTCACGATGTCCACGACGACCGTTGTTCCCCTTCACCGAAGCGAACCGCTCCGATTCGCACGCGTCGGAGGTATACCGATGAGACGTGTCGTGTAACGAATGCATGTGTTGTATGAGTTGAATGTATGTATGCACCGTATGTTGCCCGTTGCACGTTGTTTCTCTTTTGTTGTGCCCCGATACATGTGAACCCGATAGACGGGATGACCCCATCATTATTTAACATTCCCGCACACGCTTCCAGTATGTTGGCATGATATCTCGACGAGTTATCGGGATGGAAACATTGCCGTGGCTTCGTTTCCGTTATGCCGCCATGGTTCCCTCTCGCTCGCCGTGGCGACACATGTTTCCTTCTCTTCTTGCCGTGATGTTGAACTCGCATGCATGATGCATTCATGGCATATACATCCTGTGTTGCATGTTCTTGTGCCGTAGCTCCATTCTATGTTCCGCGAGTTAAACCGTCTAGGATGCCATGTAGGATCACCGCTTCACCCCTTGCCATGATAACAACAATTTAATATTGCCGTGTAAATGAACGGGAGTGAACTAATAATAAAACATGGAGTTTTATCGATATGCAACCCGTTGCATATCGAGCTTCAGTTAATGTGTAGAGTTTGCGTGAGGTGAATTGCCATGCCATCCCTTGCATTTTGAACTGATCATGCATCATAGTAGGTTATGCATCATGTTGTGCATCGTGTGGTGAATATTTGTGTTGATGTTTGTTTCCGGTTTGCTCCGTCTCGATAGAGTTTCGCAAGCGTGTCGAAGTGTGAGGACCCATACGACTACGTTGGTTCGCCTGCTTCTCGGACTTGTTCTTCTTCCAAGCGGGATCTCAAGCAAGATGACCATTTCCCCACATACCATTACTATCATTGCCATGCTAGTTTTATCGCTTCTATCGTTTATGTCTCGTTGCCTACCACATGTTAAATATCAGCCTCTCAACAATGCCATGATCACCTTCAACCTGTTCGACCTAGCAAACCGCTGATTGGCTATGTTACTGCTTGCTTAACCTTGTTGTTAGCGTTGCTAGTTGCAGGTGTAGTTGCTTCCATGTGATAACATGGATTCCTTGTCATATCACCATATATTAAATGCTATTTAAATTCAACGCACCTATATACTTGGTAAAAGGTGGAAGGCTTGACCTTTCTAGCCTGGTGTTTTGTTCCACCTTTGCCCCCTTAGTTTCGGCTACCGGTGTTATGTTCCATAAATGAGCGCTCCTAACATGATCGGGGTTGTTATGGGGACCCCCTTGATAATTCTTTTTAGATTAAAGCTGGTCTGGCAAGGCCCAACTTTGGTACTACATTTGCCTAATAACTAATGAACTACATAGGGAGTAATTAACCCGAGGATAATTTAATCAACCCCCGGGCCAGTGCTCCTCATGAGTGTTGGTCCAAATTGGCAGACTACGGGGCCACCGCGGGGCAACCCGAGCTTTGGTATCTCCTAGTGTGACCCATCCGTCGTGTCCTGAGAACGAGGTACGCGACTCCTATCGGGATCATCGACACGTCGGGCGGCCTTGCTGGATTAGTTTTACCTTTGACGAAATATCTTTTGCATCGGGATTCCGGTGATGCTTTGGGTAATCTCAGAGTTGAGGTTTTACACTAGGGAATCCGACGAGATCGCGAGCTTCGTGATTGAGGATTTCTATGCGGCTTGTGGTAATTTGTGATGGACTAGTTGGAGCACCCCTGCAGGGTTAAATATTTTCGGAAAGCCGTGCCCGCGGTTATGTGGCAACGTGGAAGCTTTGTTTAACACTGGTTCTAGATAACTTGAAGTTAATTAATTAAAATATGCCAACTGTGTGCGTAACCGTGGCTGTCTCTTTCGTGGGTTCCTTCTCCGATCGAGGACACGGTGGGGTTATGTCTGACGTAGGTAGGTGTTCAGGATCATTCATTTGGTCATCAGTAGACACGTCCTTTATGCATAGATCTTCCCCCTCTTATTTCTTGTACTCGTAAGTTTAGCCACCAAATATATGCTTAGCCGCTGCTGCAACCTGACCACTTAACCATGCCTCACCCAGTAAGCTTTGCTAGTCTTGATACCTTTGGAAATGAGATTGCTGAGTCCCCTGTGGCTCACAGATTACTACAACACCAGTTGCAGGTACAGGTAAAGGTTACTTGATGCGAGCGCGTTGATTGTTCATTTGGAGTTGCTTCTTCTTCTTCTTCATCGATCTAGGATGGGTTCCAGGCCGGCAGCCTGGGATAGCAATGATGGACGTCGTTCTTCTTTTGTCATTTGTTTTCGTCCGTAGTCGGACCCTGCTCTTCTTCATGATGTTTATGTAATCTGCTGATGTGACTCTGATGTAGCTTGTGGCGAGTGTAAGCCAATTCTATTTATATATCTCTTCTTTTCAGTACATGTACTTGTAACGATATCCATTCTTGCGACACGACGAGATGCGCTTCTATCCCTGACGAGGCCTTCGTGCCAAACTGAGGATAGGGTCGCATCTTGGGTGTGACAGTTATGATTGTGTTTTTTGTGTTTCTTTTGCGTTTGTGCCAAGTGAAACCGTTATGATTAGTCTTGGGGATGATCGTTTGGTCGTGCTGGAAAAGACAAAAACTTTCTGCTCACAAAACGAATTTTCATTGTTTTTCTGTAAGAGCTTTTGAGTTGATTATTTTTGCTTCTGATTGCTACACAAATTCTTGATACGGTCGTAATTGTTCAGAATTTTTGAAGTACCATAAGTATACAAAGTATACAGATTGTACAGACTGGTCTGCTGTTAACATATTCTGTTTTTGTTGAGTTGGTTGCTTATTTTGATGAAACTATGGGTAGTATCGGGGGGTATTAGCCATGGAAGATTGAAAATACAGTAACCCAACATCAACATAAGTAGAATTTAAATTTGCTACAATACCTAAGGAAGTGGTGATTTTCTTTCTTATACTAATGTTATCACGAGTTTCTGTTTAAGTTTCGTGTTGTGAAGTTCTCAAGTTTTGGGTGAAGTTCTTATGGACAAAGAGATAAAGAGTGGCAAGAGCTCAAGATTGGGGATGCCCAAGGCACCCCAAGTTGATTCAAGGATGCCGAAAAAGCCTAAGCTTTGGGATGCCCCGGGAAGGCATCCCCTCTTTCGTCTTCAATCCATCGGTAACGTTACTTGGGGCTATATTTTTATTCACCACATGTTATGTGTTTTGCTTGGAGCGTCTTGTATCGTAGGAGTCTTTTATTTTTGTTGTGTCACAATCTTCCTTGCTGCACACCTAGAGAGAGAGAGAGAGACATGCACTCACAGTGATTTTGTCGAGCTTCACTTATATCCTTTGATTAGGCAATCCAGCTCACATGTGTTTCACTTATATCTTTTGAGCTAGTTGATTTTGCTCTGTGTGTTTACTTCTATCTTTTAGAGCACGGAAGCGCGTGGCGTGGTAGTTGATATATGCTATGAAAGTAGTCTCAAAAGGGGTAGTTATCCAAAGGGATATGAAAACTTCCACCTTCATGTGCATTGAATAGTTAGAGAAGTTTGATTCATCTCAATTAGTTTTGAGTTGTTGTTGTGGTAATATTGAAGTTATACTAGTAAGGTGTTGTGGATCTAGAAATACTTGTGTTGAAGTTAGTGATTCCCGTAGCATGCACGTATGGTGAACCGCTATGTGATGAAGTCTGAGCATGATTAGCTTATTGATTGTCATCCTTTGCGTGGCGGTCGGGATCGCGCGATGGTTTATACCTACCAACCCTTCCCGTAGGAGTATGCGTTAAATGCTTTGTTTCGATTACTACTAAAACTTTTGCAACAAGTATATGAGTTCTTCATGACTAATGTTGAGTCCATGGTTTAGATGCACTTTCACCTTCCACCATCAGAATCTTCTTTACTGCCGTGCAACTTTCGCCGGTGCACAAAACCTACCATATTGCCTCCCTCAAAACAACCACGAGACCTACCTACTATGGCTTTTTCAAAGCCATTCCGAGATATATTGCCATGCAACTACCACCATGACATGTGCCACCACTTCTACATTGCCATTGCATGATCATAAGATAGCTAGCATGATGTTTCCATTGATGTCTATGCCATGCTAGATCATTGTCACGGTACACTACCGAAGGCATTCCATATAGAGTCATCATTGCTCTAAGTTTTGAGTTGTAAGTGTGATGATCATCATTGATGGAGCATTGTCCCATGTGAGGAAATAAAAGAGGCCATCGAAGCCCATTTACAAAAAGAGGCCAAAGATGCCCACCAAAAAAGAGGCCAAAGAGCCCACCAAAAAAATGAGAGAAAAAGAGAGAAGGTACAATGCTACTATCTCCTTTCCACACTTGTGCTTCATATTAAGCACCATGATTTTCATGATTGAGAGTCTCTCGTTTTGTCACCACCATATAGCTAGTGGGAAATTTTCATTATATAACTTGGCTTGTATATTCCAATGATAGGCTTCCTCCAAATTGCCTTAGGTCTTCGTGAGCAAGCAAGTTGGATGCACACCCACTAGTTTTCTTTAAGAGCTTTAACTTACTCCTAGCTCTAGTGCATCATTTGTATGGAAATCCCTACTCATTCACATTGATATCTATTGATGAGCATCTCCATAGCTCATTGATATGCCTAGTCAATGTGACCATCTTCTCCTTGTTTGCCTTGCAACCTCCACCACACTCCATTCCACTTATAGTGCTAGAACCATGGCTCACGCTCATGTATTGCGTGAGAGTTGAAAAAGTTTGAGAAAGTAAAGGTGTGAAAACAATTACTTGGCCAATACCGAGGTTGTGCATGATTTAAATTCGTTGTGCAAGGATGATAGAGCATAGCCAGACTATATGATTTTGTAGGGATAACTTTCTTTTGGCCTTGTTATTTTGAAAGTTCATGATTACCTTGCTAGTTTGCTTGAAGTATTATTGTCTCCACGTCAATAGAAAACTATTGCTTTGAATCTAACGGATCTGAACATTCACATCACATAAGAGGAGTTACAAAGGACATCTATACTAGGTAGCATGAAAGCATGAAAAATTCATTCTTTATCACTTCCCTACTCGAGGACGAGCAGGAGTTAAGCTTGGGGATGCTTGATACGTCTCAAACGTATCTATAATTTTTGATGGTTTCATGATGTTATCTTGTCAACTTTGGATGTTTTATATACCTTTTATATCTTTTTTGGGACTAACTTATTAATTCAGTGCCAAGTGCCAGTTCCTGTTTTTTCTATGTTTTTGACTCTTTTCAGATCTGATTTTGGAACGGAGTCCAAACGGAATAAAATCCCCGGAATAAATTTTTCGAGAACAGAAGATCGGGGGACTTGAGGGCCAAGGCAGGAGGCCCACAGGGAGCCCACAAGCCCTGACGCTGAGGCCAGGGGGGCTCGCGGTGACCAGGCTTGTGGCCTCCCTGGCGCTCCCCTGCCCTAGCTCTTTGGCCTATATATTCCCTAAAATCCCAGAAAAAATCAGGGCGCCCATGAAACAACTTTTCCCGCCGCAAGCTTCCGTTTCCACGAGATCTTATCTGGAGACCCTTCCCGGTGCCCTGTCGGAGGGCACTTTGGAGTTGCAGGGCTTCTACATCAACATCATCGCCTCTCCAATGACTCGTGAATAGTACACTTCAGACCTACGGGTCCGTAGTTAGTACCTAGATGGCTTCTTCTCTCTCTTGGATCTTCAATACAAAGTTCTCCATGATCTTCATGCAGATCTATCCGATGTAATCCTCTTTGGCGGTGTGTTTGTCGAGATCCGATGAATTGTGGATTTGGGATTAGGTTATCTATGAATTATATTTGAGTCTTTGCTGATTTCTTATATGCATGATTTGATATCCTTGTAAGTCTCTTCGAGTCTTGGGTTTTGTTTGGCCAACTAGATCTATGATTCTTGCAATGGGAGAAGTGCTTGGTTTTGGGTTCATACCGTGCGGTGACCTTTCCAGTGACAGAAGGGGCAGCAAGGCACGCATCGTGTTGTTGCCATCAAGGGTAACAAGATGGGCTTTTATCATAGACTTGAGATTGTCCATCTACATCATGTCATCTTGCCTAAGGCGTTACTCTCTTCTTTTGAACTCAATACACTAGATGCATGCTGGATAACGGTCGACGTGTGGAGTAATAGTAGTAGATGCAAAAAGTATCGGTCTACTTGTTTTGGACGTGATGCCTATAGATATGATCATTGCCATAGATAACGTCATGACTTTGCGCGGTTCTATCAATTGCTCGACAGTAATTCGTTCACCCACCGTCTACTTGCTTTCATGAGAGAAGCCACTAGTGAACACTACGGCCCCCGGGTCTATTCACAACTATCGTCTCCACTTTCACCTTTACTTTGCTTTGTTTACTTTTTGCTTTCAGTTCTCACTTTGCAAACAATCTATAAGGGATTGACAACCCCTTCATAGCGTTGGGTGCAAGCTCTTTGTGTTTGTGTAGGTACTTGTGACTTGACGCGATCCTCCTTCTGGATTGATACCTTGGTTCTCAAACTGAGGGAAATACTTACCGCCGCTGTGCTACATCACCCTTTCCTCTTCAAGGGAACACCAACGCAAGGCTCCAAGGCCGCGGGGGAATCCTTTGCATATTTGCCAAGGAAGTCCCTATAGGCGTAGCCCGTAGCAGAAGGATTCCTGGCGCCATTGCCAGGGAAGGTCTTTTGTTGCCGTAGCATGTATCAAGCATCCCCAAGCTTAACTCCTGCTCGTCCTTGAGTAGGGAAGTGATAAAGACTGAGTTTTTGATGTGGAATGCTACCTAGCATAGTTGTCCTTTGTAACTTCTTTCATGTGACATGAATGTTCAGATCCGTAAGATTCAAAACAATAGTTTGTTATTGACATGAAAACAATAATACTTCAAGCAAACTAGCAAGGTAATCACGAACTTTCGAAATAACAAGGCCAAAGAAAGTTATCCCTACAAAATCATATAGTCTGCTATGCTCCATCGTCCCCACACAACTAATTTAAATCATGGATAACCCCGGTATTGGCCAAGTAATTGTTTTCGCACTCTTACTTTCTCAAACCTTTTTCAACTATCACGCAATACATGAGCGTGAGCCATGGATATAACACTATAGGTGGAATAGAGTGTGGTGGTGGTTGTGAGACAAAAAAGGAGGAGATGGTCACATTGAATTGGCTTATCAAAGGGTTATGGAGATGTGCATTAATAGATATCAATGTGAATGAGTAGGGATTGCCATACAAAGGATGCACTAGAGCTATAAGTATGTGAAAGCTCAAGAGGAGAACTAGTGGGTGTGCATCCAACTTGCTTGCTCACGAAGACCTAGGGCAATTTGAGGAAGCCCATCATGGGAATATACAAGCCAAGTTATATAATAAAGATTCCCAATAGCATATGGTGGTGATGAAATGAGAGGCTCTCAATCATGAAGAACATGGTGCTATTATGAAGCACAAGTGTGAAAAAGATAGTAGCATTGTCCCTTCTCTCTTTTTCTCTCTTTTTTTATTTGGGCTCTTTGGCCTCTCTTTTTTTGTTTGGGCTCTTTGGCCTTTTTTCCTCACATGGGACAATGCTCTAATAATGATGATCATCACACTTTTATTTACTCACAGCTCAAAGCTCAGAACGATGATGACTCTGTAGGAAATGCCTCCGGAGTGTACCGGGATGTGCAACGATCTAGCTTGGCGTATGACGTTGAAACATCTCGCTAGCTATCTTACGATCATGCAATGGCAATATGAGAGTGATGGCACAAGTCATGAGACGGAACAGTGGGAGTTGAATGGCAATATATCTCGGAATGGCTATGAAAATGCCATAGTAGGTAGGTATGGTGGCTGTTTTGAGGAAGCCATATGGTGGGTTTGTGCACCGGCGAAAGTTGCGCGGCACTAGAGAGGCTAGCAATGGTGGAAGGTGAAAGTGCATCTATACCATGGAATCACATTAGTCATGAAGAACTCACATACTTGCTGCGAAAGTTTTTATTAGTAATCGAAAGAAAGTGCTAAACGCATACTCCTTGGGGAAGGGTTGGTAGGTGTTAACCATCGCGCGATCCCGACCTCAACACAAAGGATGACAATCAATAGATCAATTATGCTCCGACTTCCTAACATAGTGGTTCACCATACGTGCATGTTACGCGAATCACTAACTTCAACCCAAGTATTTCTAGATTCACAACACCCTACTAACATAACTCTTAATATTACCAAATCCACGTCTCAAAACTAATTGAGAGGAATCAAACTTCTCTTTCTACTCAATGCACATGAAGATGGAGGTTTTTGTATCCTCTTTGGGTACCTATCACCTTTGGGACTACTTCCATAGCACAAGCCAACTACCAAGTCACGCACCGCCGTGCTCTAAAAGATCTAAGTGAAGCACATAGAGCAAAATTATCTAGCTCAAAAGATATAAGTGAAGCACGATGAGCATTCTAGCAAAACCACGATGAGTGCATGTCTCTCTCAAAAGGTGTGCAGCAAGGACGATTGTGACACAAAAATAAAAGAGTCCTACAATACAAGACGCTCCAAGGAAAACACAGATCATGTGGTGAATAAAAATATAGCTCCAAGTGATGTTACCGATGGATTGAAGACGAAAGAGGGGATGCCTTCCCGGGGCATCCCCAAGCTTAGGCTTTTTGGTGTCCTTGAATTTGGATTGGGATGCCTTGGGCATCCCCAAGCTTGAGCTCTTTCCACTCTTTATCCCTTTGTCCATGAGAACATCACCCAAAACTTGAAAACTTCACAACACAAAACTTAAACAAAAACTCGTGATATCATTAGCACAAGAAAACAAACTACCACATCTTTAGGTACTGTAGTAAACTTGAATTCTATTCATATTGGTGTTAGATTACCGTTTTCTCACTTTTCCATGGCTAGTACCCCCGATACTATCCATAGTTGCATCAAAGCAAGCAACCAACTCAACAAAAACAGAATCTGTCAAAAATAGACCAGTGTGTAGCAATTTGTATAATTCGTATTCTTCTGGTACCTCAAAAATTCTGAAAACTTACGAATGCCTGGGAAAGAGGCGTATAAACCAGCAGAAAAAAGAATCAACTCAAAATATCTTTCTGAATAAAAATTTAAAATAATCTCGTGAGCGAAAAGTTTCTGTCTTTTTCCAGCAGGATCAAACAACCATCACCAAGACTAGTCATAAAGGTTTTTCTTGGCTCAAACACAAAAAGAAACACAAAAGACACTATCATAACTGAATTATAATGGTGTGGACGCAAAAAACAGAAATAAAAAGATAAATTCATTGGGTTGCCTCCCAACAAGCGCTATTTTTTAACGCCCTTAGCTAGGCATTGATAATTCAATGATGCTCACAAAAAAGACAAGAATTGAAGCACAACGAGAGCATCATAAAGCATGTGAAAATCACATCGAAGTCTAACATACTTCCTATGCATAGGCATTTTATGGAAAATAGATTGTCAAGACAACCAATAGTTACCATATGCAAGGAAGAAGAAAGATACAATATCAAACTCCACAAAACGGGAGGTAATTTGGTAACATGAAAGTTTCTACCACAATATTTTGCTCTCTCATAGCAATTACATGTGGGATCATATTCATATTCAACAATATAGCTATCCCATAGGATATTATTTTCATGATCCACATGCATGCAAAGTTGACGCTCTCCAAAAATAGTGGGATTATCATCAACTAAAGTCATGACTTCTCCAATCCCACTTTCAATATTATTGCAAATATAATAATAATCATGAGGCTTAAACAAATTTTCAATATCATAAGAAAAATCATTTCCCCAATCATGATCATTGCAACAAGTAGTGGACATAGCAAAACTAGCATCCCCAAGCTTAGGGTTTTGCATATTTTTAGCATGATTGTCACTAATAGAACTCATAGTGAAACCATTGCAATCATGCTTTTCATTCAAGGAGCCCTCGTGAATCACTTCATGAATTTCTTCATCAAAATTTTCAGATTCACGCATCTCAAGCAAAACTCCATAGAGAAAGTCAAGTGCACTCAACTCACTAGCAAAAGGTTCAACATAATTGGATCTCTTAAAGAGATTAGCAAGTGGATGAGGATCCATATCATTAGATTTTCAGCAAGCGAAGATGCAAGCATATTGAAGGCACATAGCACACAAGAAAAGGAAAGGCAAACGGAAAAGTCAAACAAAGAAAAGGGCAAACGAAAAAGGCAAATATTTTTGTAAATTTTTGTTTTTCAGAAGTGGGGGAGAGGAAAACGGGAGGCAAAAAAGTAAATGCAAGAGATGAGTTTGCGACACTTACTTGGATGAGTTCTTGACTTGATCCTCCCCGGCAACGGCGCCAGAAATCCTTCTGCTACGGCGACAGAAATCTTCTGTCGTCTCTTAAGCTTGCGTTGGTTTTTCCCTTGAAGAGGAAAGGGCGATGCAGCACAGGAGCAGTAAGTATTTCCATCAGTTTGAGAACCAAGGTATCAATCCAGTAGGAGAATCGCGTCAAGTCCAGAGTACCTGCACAAACACAAAAGAGCTTGCACCCAACGCTATAAAGGGGTTGTCGATCCCTTCAAGATTGATTGCAAAGTGAGAACTGAAGGCAGAAAGTGCAACGAAGTAAAAGTGTAAGGCTGAAAATTGTTGGGGAACGTCGCATCGGAAACAAAAAAATTCCTACGCGCACGAAGACCTATCATGGTGATGTCCTTCTACGAGAGGAGATTTGGATCTACGTACCCTTGTAGATCGCAGAACAGGAAGCGTTAAGAAACGCGGTTGATGTAGTCAAACGTCTTCACGTCCCTCGAACCGCCCCAAGAACCGTCCCACGAACCGTCCCGCGATCCGTCCCACGATCCGTCCCGCGATCCGTCCCATGAACCGTCTCGCGATCCGTTGCACGAATCGTCCCACGATCTGTCCCGATCTAGTGCCGAACGGACGACACCTCCGGGTTCAGCACACGTACAGCTCGACGATGATCTCGGCCTTCTTGATCCAGCAAGAGAGACGGAGAGGTAGATGAGTTCTCTGGCTCGATGACGATCTCCACCTTCTTGATTCAGCAAGAGGGGGCATAGAAGTAGAAGAGTTCTCCGGTGGCGTGACGGCGCGCCGGTGGTGGTGATGATCTACTCCGGCATGGCTTCGCCTAACCTCCGCAGAAATACGATCTAGAGGAAAAACTGCGTGGTATAGGGTCGAGCAACACGTGCAAAAATTGTGTCTCAAAAACCCTCAATACCTCTAGTATATATAGGAGGGAGGGAGGGGAGGAGGCAGCCTCAAACCCTCAAGGTTTGGCCGAAATTGTAGGTGGAGGAGTCCTACTCCAATCCGACTTGGAGTAGGATTCCACCTTCCCACTTGGAAACTCTTTCCACCTTGTGTTTTTGCCTTCTCAAACCTTATGGGCCTTAGTGGGAACTTATTCCAGCCCACTAGGGGCTGGTTTATATCTTCCAATAGCCCATGAGACCCCTTGGGGCGTTACACCCCTCCCGATGGTCCCCGGCACCCCTCCCGGCACTCCCGGTACACTATCGATGAGCCCGAAACTTTTCCGCTGACCACAACAGGACTTCCTATATATCAATCTTTAACGCCGGACCATTCCGGAGCTCCCCGTGACGTCCTAGATCTCATCTGTGACTCTGAAAAACTTTCGGTTACCAACACCTATAACTCAACTATACCGAAACGTCACCGAACCTTAAGTGTGCAGACCCTGCGGGTTCGAGAACTATGTAGACATGCCGCGAGGTACTCCTCGAGCAATATCCAATAGCGGGACCTGGATGCCCATATTGTATCCTACATATTCTCCGAAGATCTTATCGGTTGAACCTCAGTGTCAAGGATTCATATAATCCCGTATGTCATTGCCTTTGTCCTTCGGTATGTTACTTGCCTGAGATTCGATCGTCGGTATCCGCATACCTATTTCAATCTCGTTACCCGCAAGTCTCTTTACTCGTTGTGTAATACAAGATCCCGTGACTTAGACAGTCACATTGCTTGCAAGGCTTGTGTGTGATGTTGTATTACCGAGTGGGCCCCGAGATACCTCTCCGTCACACGGAGTGACAAATCCCAGTCTTGATCCATACTAACTCAACGGACACCTTCGGAGATACCTGTAGAACACCTTTATAGTCACCTAGTTACGTTTTGACGTTTGATGCACACAAGGTATTCCTCCGGTGCCAGTGAGTTATATGATCTCATGGTCATAGGAACAAATACTTGACACGTAGAAAACTGTAGGAATAAAACGACACGATCAACATGCTACGTTCATAGTTTGGGTCTTGTCCATCAAATTATTCTCCTAATGATGTGATCCCGTTATCAAGTGACAACACTTGCCTATGGCCAGGAAACCTTGACCATCTTTGATCAACGAACTAGTCAACTAGAGGCTCACTAGGGACAGTGTGTTGTCTATGTATCCACACATGTATTTCAGTTTCCAATCAATACAATTCTAGCATGGATAATAAATGATTATTATGAACAAGGAAATATAATAATAACTAATTTATTATTGCCTCTAGGGAATATTTGCAACAGTCTCCCACTTGCACTAGAGTCAATAATCTAGTTCACATCACCATGTGATATTCAACGAATCCAACACCCATATAGTTCTGGGGTCTAATCACGTCTTGCTCGTGAGAGAGGTTTTAGTCAACGGTTCTGAATCCTTCAGATCCGTGTGTGCTTTTACAAATCTTTATGTCATCTTATAGATGCTGCTACTATGTGCTATTCGGAAATACTCCAAATATCTACTCTACTATACGATGTGTTTTTACTACTCATAGTTATTCAAATTAGTGTCAAAGATTGCATCAACGTAACCCTTTACGACGAACTCTTTAACCACCTCCATAATTGAGAAAAATTCCTTAGTCCATTAGTTACTAAGGATAACTTTGACCGTTGTTCAGTGATTCAATCCTGGATCACTCTCTGTACCCCTTAACAGACTTGCGGCAAGGCACACATCAGGTGCGGTACACAGCTTAGCATACTTTAGAGTCTATGGCTAAGGCACAGGGGACGACCTTCGTCCTTTCTATTTCTTCTGCCGTGGTCGTGCTTTTGAGTCTTACTAATATTCACACCTTACAACACAGCCAAGAACTCTTTCTTTGCTGATCTATTTCGAACTCCTTCAAGAACTTGTCAAGGCATGCATTTCATTTGAAAGTTATGTTTAGCATTTTGATCTATCTCCATAGATATTGATGCTCAATGTTCAAGTAGCTCTATCCAGGTCTTCCTTTGAAAAACCCCTTTCAAATAACCTTTATGCTTTACATAAATTCTACATTACTTCCGATCAACAATACGTCAACCACATATACTTATCAAAAATTCTATAGTGCTCCCACTGACTTCTTTGGAAATACAAGTTTCTCATAAACCTTGTATAAACCCAAAAGCTTTGATCAACTCATCAAAACATATATTCCAACTCCGAGATGCTTGCACCAGTCCATAGAAGGATCGCTGGAGCTTGCATACTTGTTAGCATCATTAGGATCGACAAAACTTTCTGGTTGTATTACATACAACCTTCCCGCCGACGAAAACAATGTTTTGATATCCTATGTGCAATATTTCATAAATAATGCAGCAACTGCTAACATAATTCCAACAGACTTTTAGCATCGCTACGAGTGAGAAAGTCACATCATAGTCAACTCTTTGATCTTGTCGGAAACATCTTTGCGACAAGTCGAGCTTTTCTTAATAGTGACTTATCACCATCATCGTCTGTCTTCTTTTTAAAGATCCATCTTTACTTAATAGTCTTACTACCATCAAGCAGTTCTTCCAAAGTCTACACTTTGTTTTATACATGGATTCTCTCTCGGATTTCATGGCCTCCAGCCATTTGTCGGAATCCGGGCCCACCATTGCTTCTCCATAGCCCGCAGGTTCATTGTTTGTTCAACAACATGACCTCCAAGACAGGGTCACCGTACCACTGTGCAGTAGTACGCGACCTTGTCGACCTACGAGGTTTGTAGTAATTTGATCCAAAGCTCAATGATCACCATCATCAGTTTTCTACTTTAATTGGTGTAGGCGCCACAAGAACAACTTCGTGCGCCCTGCTACACTCTGGTTGAAGTGATGGTTCAATAACCTCATCAAGTTCCACCACCCTCCCACTCAATTGTTTCCAGAGAAACCTTTCCTCGAGAAAGGATCCATTTATAGAAACAAACATTTTGCTTTCGGATCTGAGATAGGAGATGTACCAACTATTTTGGATATCCTATGAAGATGCATTTATCTGCTTTGGGTTCGAGATTATCAGACTTAAACCTTTTCACATAAGCGTCGCAGCCCCAAACTTTCAAGAAACAACAACTTAGGTTTCTCCAAACCATAGTCTATACTGCGTCATCTCAACGGAAATACGCGGTGCCCTATCCAAAGTGAATGTGGTTGTCTCTAATGCATAACCCATAAAGGATAGTGGTAATTCGATAAGAGACATCATAGTATGCACCATATCAAATAGGTCGCGGCTATGACACCATCACACCATGTTGTTCTTGGTGGCATGAATTGCGAAACAACTTCCACATTGTCTTTACTGTGTACCAAAACTTGCAACTCAGATATTCATCTCTATGATCATATCGTAGATAGTTTACCCTCTTGTTACGACGAACTTCACTCTGAAACAGAATTGAGCTTTTTTCAATATTTTAGACTTGTGATTCATTAAGTAAATACTCCTGTATCTACTCAAATCATCATTGAAGTAAGAACATAATGATATCCACTGCGTGCCTCAGCACCCATTGGACTGCATACATCAAAATGTATTACTTCCAACAAGTTACTATCTTGTTTCATCTCAATGAAAACGAGGCCTTGCTCATGTGGTATGATTCTCATGTCACAAGTGATTCAAAAATCAAGTGAGTATAAAGATCCATCAGCATGGAGCCACTTCATGCAATTTATACCAACATGACTCAAGCGGCAGTGCCACAAGTAAGTGGTACTATCATCATTACCTTGTATCTTTTGGCACCAATATCATGAACATGTGCAACACTACGATCAAGATTCAATAAACCATTGAAGGTGATTATTCAAGAAAATAGAGTAACCATTATTCTCTTTAAATGAATAATCGCATTGCAATAAACACGATCCAATCATGTTCATGCTTAACGCATGCACCAAATAACAATTATTTAGGTTTAACACCAATCCCGATGGTAGAGGGAGCGTGCAACGTTTGATCATATCGACCTTGGAAACACTTCCAACACGTATCGTCACCTCGCCTTTAGCTAGTCTCCTGTTTATTCCGTAGCTTTCATTTCGTGTTACTAATCACTTAGCAACCGAACCGGTATCCAATACCCTCGCGCTACTAGGAGTACTAGTAAAGTACACATCAAGATCATGTATATCAAATATACTTCTTTCGACTTTGCCAGCCTTCTTATCTACCAAGCATCTAGGGTAACTCCGCCTCAGTGACCGTTCCCCTCATAACAGAAGCACTTAGTCTCGGGTTTGGGTTTAATCTTGGGTCTCTTCATTAGTGTAGCAATTGTTTTGCCGTTTCACGAAGTATCCCTTCTAGCCCTTGCCTTTCTTGAAACTTAGTTGTTTTACTAACCATCGACTATTGATGCTCCTTCTTGATTTCTACTTTCGCAGTGTCAAACATCGCGAATCGCTCAAGGATCATTGTTTCTATGATTGATATGTTATAGTTCATCAAGAAGCTCTCACAGCTTGGTGGCAGTGACTTTGGATAACTATCACTATCTCATCTGGAAGATTAACTCCCACTTGATTCAAGCGATTGTCGTACTCAGACAATCTGAGCACATGCTCAACGATTCAGATTTTCTCCTTTACTTCGTGGACAAAGAATCTTGTCGGAGGTATCATACCTCTTAACAAGGGCACAAGCATGAAATCACAATTTCATCTCTTTAGAACATCTCTTATGTTCCGTGACGTTTCAAAACGTCTTCGGCGCCTTGCTTCTAAGCCATTAAGTATTTTGCACTGAACTATCGCGTAGTCATCAGAAACGTGTATGTCGGATGTTCACAACATCCACATAAGACGCTCGAGGTGCAGTACACCGAGTGGTGCATTAAGGACATAAGCCTTCTGTGCAGCAACGAGGACAATCCTCAGTTTTACAGACTGAGTCCGCAAAGTTGCTACTATCAACTTTCAACTAAATTTTCTCTAGGAACATATAAAAACTGTAGAGCTATAGCGCAAGCTACATCGTAATTCATAAAGACCATTAGACTATGTTCATGATAATTAGTTCAATTAATAATATTACTTAAGAACTCCTACTCAAAAAGTACATCTCTCTAGTCATTTGAGTGGTACACGATCCAAATCCACTATCTCAAGTCCGATCATCACGTGAGTCGAGAATAGTTTCAGTGGTAAGCATCTCTATGCTAATCATATCAACTATACAATTCATGCTCGACCTTTCGGTCTCTTGTGTTCCGAGGCCATGTATGCACATGCTAGGCTCGTCAAGTTTAACCCGAGTGTTCTGCGTGTGCAACTATTTTGCACCCGTTGTATGTGAACGTTGAGTCTATCACACTCGATCATCATGTGGTGTCTCGAAACGATGATCTGTCGCAATGGTGCACAGTCGGGGAGAACAAAATTTCGTCTTGAAATTTTAGTGAGAGATCACCTCATAATGCTACCGTCGTTCTAAGCAAGATAAGGTGCATAAAGGATTAACATCACATGCAATTCATAAGTGACATGATATGGCCATCATCAAGTGCTCCTTGATCTCCATCACCAAAGCACCGGTATGATCTTCTTGTCACCGGCGCCACACCATGATCCCCATCATCGTGCCGCCATCGAGGTTGTCGTGTATGCTATGCTATTACTACTAAAGCTACGTCCTAGCAATATAGTAAACGCATCTGCAAACACAAACGTTAGTTTAAAGACAACCCTATGGCTCCTGCCGGTTGCCGTATCATCGACGTGCAAGTCGATATTAACTATTACATCATGATCATCTCATACATCAAATATATCACATCACGTCGTTGGCCATATCACATCACAAGCATACCCTGCAAAAACAAGTTAGACGTCCTCTAATTGTTGTTGCATGTTTTACATAGTTGCCATGGGTATCTAGTAGGATCGCATCTTACTTACGCAAACACCACAACGGAGATGTATGAATTCCTATTTAACCTCTCTCCAAGGACCTCCTCGGTCAAATCCGATTCAACTAAAGTTGGAGAAAACGACACTCGCCAGTCATCTTTGAGCAACGGGGTTGCTCGTAGCGATGAAACCAGTCTCTTGTAAGCGTACGAGTAATGTCGGTCCGAGCCGCTTCGATCCAACAATACCGCAGAATCAAGAAAAGACTAAGGTGGGCAGCAAATCGCACATCACCGCCCACAAAAACTTTTGTGTTCTACTCGAGATAACATCTACGCATGAACCTAGCTCATGATGCCACTGTTGGGGAACGTCGCATGGGAAACAAATTTTTTCCTACACGCACGAAGACCTATCATGGTGATGTCCATCTACGAGAGGAGATTTGGATCTACATACCCTTGTAGATCGCACAACAGGAAGCGTTAAGAAATGCGGTTGATGTAGTGGAACGTCTGCACGTCCCTCGAACCGCCCCACGAACCGTCCCGCGATCCGTCCCACGATCCATCCTGCAATCCGAACCACAAACCGTCTCGCGATCCGTTGTACGAACCGTCCCACGATCCGTCCCGATCTAGTGCCGAACGGACGGCACCTCCGCGTTCAGCACACGTACAGATCGATGACGATCTCCACCTTCTTGATCCAGCAAGAGGGGGCGGAGAGGTAGAAGAGTTCTCCGGTGGCGTGACGGCGCGCCGGTGGTGGTGATGATATATTCCGACAAGGCTTTGCCTAAGCTCCGCAGAAATACGATCTAGAGGAAAAACTGCATGGTATAGGGTCGAGCAGCACGTGGCAAAATTGTGTCTCAAAAACCCTCAATACCTCTAGTATATATAGGAGGGAGGGAGGGGAGGAGGCAGCCTCAAACCCTCAAGGTTTGGCCAAAATTGGAGGTGGAGGAGTCCTACTCCAATCCTATTTGGAGTAGGATTCCACCTTCCCACTTGGAAACTCTTTCCACATTGTGTTTTTTCCTTCTCAAACCTTATGTGCCTTAGTGGGAACTTATTACAGCCCACTAGGGGCTGGTTTATCTCTTCCCATAGCCCATGAGACCCCTTGGGGAGTTACACCCCTCCCGATGGTCCCCGGCACCCCTCCCGGCACTCCCGGTGCACTACCGATGAGCCCAAAACTTTTCTAGTTACCAATACAGGACTTCCTATATATAAATCTTTACCTCCGGACCATTCCGGAGCTCCTTGTGACGTCCTGGATCTCATCTGGGACTCCAAACAACTTTCGGTTACCAACACCTATAATTCAACTATACCGAAACGTCACCGAACCTTAAGTGTGCAGACCCTGTGGGTTCGAGAACTATGTAGACATGCCCCGAGGTACTCCTCGGTCAATATCCAATAGCTGGACCTGGATGCCCATATTGGATCCTACATATTCTCCGAAGATCTTATCGGTTGAACCATAGTGTCAAGGATTCATATAATCCCGTATGTCATTTCCTTTATCCTTGGGTATGTTACTTGCCCGAGATTCGATCGTCGGTATCCGCATACCTATTTCAATCTCGTTACCGGCAAGTCTCTTTACTCGTTCTGCAATACAAGATCCAGTGACTTACACTTAGTCACATTGCTTGCAAGGCTTGTGTGTGATGTTGTATTACCGAGTGGGCCCCGAGATACCTCTCCGTCACACGGAGTGACAAATCCCAGTCTTGATCCATACTAACTCAACGGACACCTTCGGAGATACCTGTAGAACACCTTTATAGTCACCTAGTTACGTTGTGACGTTTGATGCACACAAGGTATTCCTCCGGTGCCAGTGAGTTATATGATCCCATGGTCATAGGAACAAATACCTGACACGCAGAAAACTATAGCAATAAAACGACACGATCAATATGCTACGTTCATAGTTTGGGTCTTGTCCATCACATTATTCTCCTAATGATGTGATCCCGTTATCAAGTGACAACACTTGCCTATGGCCAGGAAACCTTGACCATCTTTGATCAACGAACTAGTCAACTAGAGGCTCACTAGGGACAGTGTGTTGTCTATGTATCCACACATGTATTTGAGTTTCCAATCAATACAATTCTAGCATGGATAATAAATGATTATTATGAACAAGGAAATATAATAATAACTAATTTATTATTGCCTCTAGGGCATATTTCCAACAAAAATATGATGTGAAGTAGACCCGGGGACCATAGTGTTCACTAGAGGCTTCTCTCAAAATAGCAAATATTACGGTGGGTGAACAAATTACTGTTGAGCAATTGATCGAACCACGCAAAGTCATGACGATATCTAAGGCAATGATCATACATATAGGCATTGCGTCCGAGACAAGTAGACCGGTACTTTCTGCATCTACTACTATTACTCCACACATCGACCGCTATGCAGCATGCATCTAGTGTATTGAGTTCATGACGAACAAAGTAACGCCTTAAGCAAGATGACATGATGTAGAGGGATAAACTCAAACAAATGATGAAAACCCCATCTTTTTACCCTTGATGGAAACAACATGATGCATGCCTCGCTACCCCTTCTATCACTGGGTGAGGTCACCGCATAGTATGAACCCAAAACCAAGCACTTCTCCCATTGCAAGAATCATAGATCAAGCTGGCCAACCAAAACCCACAACTTGAAGAGATCTACAAGGATATGAAATCATGCATATAAGAGATCAGAAGAAACTCAAATAAGATTCATAAATAATCATATCATAAATCCACAATTCATCGGATCTCGACAAACACACTGATACGTCCATTTTGCATCATGCTTTCATGTTGATATTTATTGCTTTTTGGGCTGTTATATTACTTGTGGTACCATATTTATGCCTTTTCTCTCTTATTTTGCAAGGTTTATTTGAAGAGGGAGAATTCAGGCAACTGGAATTCTGGACTGGAAAAGGAGCAAATCCTAGTCCACTGTTCTGCACATCTCCAAATGCCCTGAAAAGTTACGTGTATTTTTCTGGATTATATAAAAAAATACTTGGCGAAAGAACTACCGTAGGGGGGCTGCCAGGGCGCCACAAGCCCTGACACCGCCACCCCCTGGTGGCGGAGTGGGGGCTTGTGGGCTCCCTGACGGCCCACTAGCCCCCCTCTTTTGATATATGAAGCGTCCTGGTCCAGAAAAAAATAATCGGGAGCTTTTTCGTGGTTTCGCCACCGCCATGAGGCGGAACTTGAGCAGATCCAATCTAGAGCTCCGACAGGACGATCTTGCCGGGGATACTTTCCCCCCAAAGGGGGGAAACGTCACCATCGTCATCACCAACACTCCTCTCGTCGGAGGGGAGGCATCTTCATCAACATCTTCATCAGCACCATCTCCTTTCCAACACCTAGTTCATCTCTTGTAACCAATCTTCGTCTCGCGACTCCGATTGGTACTTGTAAGGTTGCTAGTAGTGTTGATTACTCTTTGTAGTTGATGCTAGTTGGATTACTTGGTGGAAGAGTTTATGTTCAGATCCTTGATGCTATTCATTACACCTCTCATCATGATTATGATTATGCTTTGTGAGTAGTTACTTTTGTTCCTGAGGACATGGGATAAGTCATGCTGATAATAGTCATGTGAATTTGATATTCGTTCGGTATTTTGATATGCTGTATGTTGTATTTTCCTCTAGTGGTGTTATGTGAATGTCGACTACATAACACTTCACCATATTTGGGCCTAGAGGAAGGCATTGGGAAGTAGTAAGTAGATGATGGGTTGATGGAGTGACAGAAGCTTAAACCCCAGTCTATGCGTTGCTTCGTGAGGGGCTGATTTGGATCCACTAGTTTAATGCTATGGTTATACTTTGTCTTAATTCTTCTTTTGTAGTTGCGGATGCTTGCGAGAGAGGTTAATCATAAGTGGGATGCTTGTCCAAGTAAGGGCAGTACCCAAGCGCCGGTCCACCCACATATCAAACTATCAAAGTAACGAACGCGAATCATATGAACATGATGAAACTAGCATGACAGAAATTCCCGTGTGTCCTCGGGAGCGTTTTTCCTCCTATAAGACTTTGTTCAGGCTTGTCCCTTGCTACAAAAGGGATTGGGTCACTTGCTGCACCGTTGCTACTACTTGTTACTTGTTACTCTTTGCTTGCTACGTTTCACCTCGCTACACAATCACTTGTTACCGCTACTTTCAGTGCTTGCAGTTATTACCTTGCTGAAATCCGTTTATCAGAGCCTTCTCCTCCTCGTTGGGTTCGACACTCTTACTTATCGAAAGGACTACGATTGATACCCTATACTTGTGGGTCATCAAGACTCTTTTTTGGCGTCGTTGACGGGGAGTGAAGCGCCTTTGGTAAGTGGAAATTGGTAAGGAAACATTTTTATAATGTGCTGAAATTTATTGTCACTTGTCAGTATGGAAACTGTTCCTTTGAGGAGTTTGTTCGGGGTATCTTCACCAAGAACGGAAGCACGGGAGTTGCTCCTCAACCTGAGGTACCTACTGAAAATATCTTCTATGAAATTCCTTCGGGTATGCTTCAGAAACTGCTGGCTAATCCTTTCACAGGAGATGGATCTTCACATCCAGACTTGCATCTAATCTATGTAGATGAAGTTTGTGGTTTATTTAAGCTTAAAGGTTTGCCCGAGGATGAGTTAATGAAGAAAGTATTTCCTTTATCTTTGAAGGATAAGGCGTTGACATGGTATAGGCTATGTGATGATACTGGATCATGGGGCTCCAATCGGTTGAAATTGGAATTTCATCAAAAGTTCTATCCTATGCATTTAGTACATCGTGATCGGAACTTTATTTATAACTTTTGGCCTCGTGATAGGGAAAGAATAGCTCAAGCTTGGGGGGAGGCTTAAATCAATGCTATATTCATTCCCCAATCATGAGCTCTCGAGAGAAATCATCACTCAAAACTTTATGCTCGGCTTTCTCATGAAGATCGTACCATGCTTGACACTTCTTGTGCCGGTTCTTTTATGAAGAAGGACATTGATCACAAGTGGAATTTATTGGAGAGAATCAAACACAACTCTGAAGATTGGGAGCTGGAGGAAGGTAATAAGTCAGGTATGATTTTCCAGTTTGATTGCGTTAAATCTTTTGTTGAGACAAACACTTCTAGAGATTTTAGCGCTAAGTATGGACTTGACTCTGAGATAGTAGCTTCTCTATGTGAATCTTTTGCTGCTCATGTTAATCTTCCCAAAGAGAAGTGGTTTAAAAATCATCCTCCTGTAGAAAGAAACATAGCCAAAACCAATCTAGTTGAGGAGAAAGTCATTGCTTTTAGTGATCTCGTTGTTCCTTGTGCTTACACTGAGAAACACCATACCCTGCTAGGATAAAGGATTATTCTAAAGCTCCAACTGTGATACGTAGGGGTTACATTAGATCACTTGCACCCCCTGAGGAGATTAGAGTTGAACCTAGTGTTGCGATTATCAAAGATATCTTAGCCGAAGACATAGATGGGCATGTTATCAAATTCTGTGAGGACTCCGCTAGAATTGCTAAACCTCACACGAAAGACAAATACGAACCTGTAGTTGGCCTGCCCGTTGTTTTTGTTAAGATAGGAGATCACCGTTACCATGGTTTATGTGATATGAGAGCTAGTGTTAGTGCAATACCCCGTTCTCTATGTGATGAAATCAAAGATGAGATTGCACCTGCTGAGTTAGAACCCATTGATGTCACTATTACGCTAGCTAATAGAGACACTATATGCCCTCTGGGAATTGTGAGAGACGTAGAAGTCCTGTGTGGTAAGACGAAGTATCCTACTGATTTCCTCGTCCTTGGTACTGCACAAGATAGCTTTTGTCCCATCATATTCGGTAGACACTTTCTCAACACTGTCAATGCTCACATTGATTGCATTAAGCAGACTGTCACAGTAAGTTTCGAGGGTGTGTCTCATGAATTTAACTTCTCCAAGTTTGGAAGACAAACCCATGAAAGAGAGTCGTCTGGTAGAGATGAAATCATTGCTCTTGCCTCTATTGCCGTACCTCCTACGGATCCTTTAGAGCAATATCTGCTTGAGCATGAAAATGATATGCATATGGAGGAGAGAGATGAGATAGATAAAATTTTCTTAGAACAATATCCAATTCTCAAGAATAATCTACATGTTGAACTGCTTGGGGATCCTCCCCCACCAAAGGGTGATCCTGTGTTCGAGCTTAAACAGTTGCCTGATACTCTTAAGTATGCCTATGTTGATGAGGAGATATATCCTGTCATTATTAGTGCTCTCCTCTAAGAGCGCGAAGAGAAGAAGTTACTAAAAACTCTGAGGAAGCACCGCGCTGCTATTGGATATAATCTTGATGATCTTAAGGGTATTAGTCCTACTCTAGGTGAGCACAAGATTAAAACCGATCCTGACTTTAAACCAGTTGCTGATCATCAAAGGAGATTAAATCCTAAGATGAAAGAGGTCGTTAGAAAAGAAATATTAAAACTTCTGGAAGCAGGAATCATTTATCCTGTTGCTCATAGTGATTGGGTAAGTCCAGTACATTGCGTACCTAAGAAGGGAGCTATCACCGTCGTTCCTAATGATAAGGATGAACTAATCCCACAAAGGATTATTACCGGCTATAGAATGGTGATAGACTTCCGGAAATAGAACAAGGCAACCAGGAAAGATCATTATCCTTTGCCGTTCATCGACCAAATGCTAAAAAGGCTATCAAAACACACACACTTCTGCTTTCTAGACGATTATTCAGGTTTCTCGCAAATACGTGTTGCACAATCAGATCAAGAGAAAACCACTTTCACCTTCCCTTTCGGTACCTTTGCCTATAGACATATGCCTTTTGGCTTATGTAATGCACCTGCCACCTTCCAAAGATGTATGATGGCTATATTCTCTGACTTTTGTGAAAAGATCGTCGAGGTTTTCATGGATGACTTCTCCGTTTATGGGTCTTCCTTTGATGATTGCCGCAGCAACCTTGATTGAGTCATACAGAGATGCGAAGAAACCAACCTCGTCTTGAATTGGGAGAAGTGCCACTTTTATGGTTAATGAAGGTATCGTCTTAGGACCCAAAATTTCTGAGAGAGGCATTGAAGTTGATAAGGCTAAGGTTGATGCAATTGAGAAAATGCCTTGCCCCACAGATATCAGAGGTATACGAAGTTTCTTAGGTCATGCTAGTTTCTATAGAAGCTTCATTAAAGACTTCTCTAAGATTTCTAGGCCTCTTACCAACCTCTTGCAGAAGGTTGTTCCTTTTGTTTTCGATGAGGATTGTGAGGAAGCGTTCGAAATACTTAAGAAGGCTTTGATAACCGCACCTATTGTTCAACCACCTGACTGGAACTTGCCCTTTGAAATCATGTGTGACGCTAGTGATTATGCTGTTGGTGCTGTTCTAGGACAAAGAGTTGACAAGAAGTTGAATGTCATTCACTACGCTAGTAAAATTCTAGATAGTGCCCAAAGAAACTATGCCACTACGGAAAAGGAATTTTTAGCAATCGTGTTTGCATGTGAAAAGTTCAGATCTTACATAGTTGACTCCAAAGTCACTATTCACTTTGATCATGCTGTTATTAAGTACCTCATGGAGAAGAAGGACGCTAAACCTAGGCTGATTAGATGGGTTCTCCTGCTACAGGAATTTGATTTGCACGTCGTTGACCGAAAGGGTGCTGATAACCCTGTAGCAGATAACTTGTCTAGGCAAGAGAATGTCCATGATGACCCACTACCTATTGATGACAGCTTTCCTGATGAGCAACTAAATGTCATCCGCACTTCATTTAGTGCACCGTGGTATGCCGATTAGGCAAACTATATCGTAGCCAAATACATACCACCCAGTTTCACCTATCAGCAAAAGAAGAAATTCTTCTTTGATTTGAGACACTACTTTTGGGATGATCCTCACCTTTATAAGGAAGGAGTAGATGGTGTTATTACATGTTGTGTGCCTGAACATGAATAGGGACAGATCCTGCAGAAGTGTCATTCCAAAGCCTACGGAGGACACCATGCTGGAGATAGAACTGCCCATAAGGTATTGCAATCAGGTTTCTATTGGCCCACTCTCTTCAAGGATGCTCGTAAGTTTGTCTTGTCTTGTGACGAATGCCAAAGAATAGGGAACATCAGTAAGCGTCAGGAAATGCCTATGAACTATTCACTTGTCATTGAACCATTTTATGTCTGGGGCTTTGATTATATGGGACCCTTCCCGAGTTCCGATGGGTACACTCACATCTTACTTGCTCTGGATTACGTTACTAAGTGGGTAGAAGCTATCCCCACTAAAAATGCTGATCACCACACTCTATTAAGATGCTTAAATAAGTCATATTCCCAAGATTTGGAGTCTCTAGATACTTGATGACTGATGGCGGTTCACACTTCATTCATACTGTTTTCCGCAAGATGCTAGCTAAGTATGATGTCAACCAAGTTGCATGTCCTTATCATCCTCAGTCTAGTGGTCAAGTGGAGTTGAGTAATAGGGAGATCAAGTTGATCCTACAAAAGACCATCAATAGATCTCGAAAGAACTGGTCTAGCAAACTTGACGATGCACTATGGGCTTATAGGACTGCTTATAAGAATCCCATGGTCATGTCACCGTATAAAATGGTTTACGGTAAGGCCTGTCATTTACCTCTTGAGCTGGAACACAAAGCTTATTGGGCAATCAAAGAGCTCAACTTTGATTTCAAACTTGCCGGTGAGAAGCGGTTGTTTGATATCAGCTCGTTAGATGAATGGAGAGCCCATGCATATGAGAATGCCAAGTTGTTCAAGGAAAAGGTTAAGAGATGGCATGACAAACGAGTACAGAAACGAGAGTTCAATGTAGGTGATTATGTCTTGCTATACAATTCTCGTTTGAGATTCTTTGCAGGCAAGCTTCTCTCTAAATGGTAAGGTCCCTATGTTGTCGAGGAAGTATATCGTTCCGGTGCCATCAAAATCAATAACACGGAAGGAAATTTTCCTAGAGTGCTAAATGGGCAAAGAATCAAGCATTACATCTCTGGTACTCCCATAAATGTTGAGACCAATATCATCAATGTCATAACTCCAGAGGAGTACATAAGGGATGTTTATCAGCCTGTTTCAGACCTTGAAAACGAAGATGTATCTGTTTCAGTAAGAAATTGGACTCCGATACTTTCCCAATAGGAAATTTCCTTAGTTTTGGAATTTTTGGAAAATTAGAAAAATAAAAAGCAGTCCGGAGAGCGAATGAGGCAGCCGCAAGCCCTGCCACCGCCCCCTACCCCCTGGTGGCGGAGGGCAAGCTTGTGGGCACCTCGTGTGCCTCCCGGACTCTGTTTTCTTGCGGAGGACTCCGTATGGCCCAGAAAAAGCAATATATAGTCGCCTGAAGGTTTTGATCTCTGTATCGCGCAGTTTTCCTCTGTTTTCGTTTCGAGCTTGTTCTGCCGCAGATCTAGGTCAAGATGTCTTCTCAAGATTTAGAGGGAGAGAGCTATGTGGCTGACTACCTTGCTAACCCCAAGGTCTATGGGGACTTGGAACCATATGGCTGGACCACTAATGAGGAAGAGGACTATGAGCCCAAAGGGAAGGAGCAAACGAGTTCCGATGAAGAGCAGGCTCCTCTACCTCAACCTGCAAACACCCATGTGGAGTTCAAGAAGTCAAGCCTCCCTGACCATAGGAAGAAACCTAAGACCTTGTTTATCCCTTCTCGTTTCTTGCAGGAGAGTAAGAAGGAGCTTTCCCATAGAGTTTTGAAACTTGAGGAGGAAAATGACGATCTATGGCTTGCTCAAGTGGAAATTAGACAAGCTCAAGACTGCTCCAACAACACCACCATCACCACCAAAGGAAGACAACTAAGCATTGGTGTGGGCAATCCCCTTGGCTTCTGTCAAGCTTGGGGGAGTTGCCCTGGTATCGTATCACCTTTATATCTTTTGCTTTTACCTTTGTTTTAGTTCTTTCCTTTGTTAGTTTTTATTTCTTCTTTTAGAGGAATAAGTCTTTCGTTTTTAGTTTGAGTCTTTTTCTTTTGTCTCTCCCCCGATGTATTCGAGCTTACGAGCTATATAATAAAGAGTGTCTTAGTCAAGGGCTTTGCTTTGTGCCATGATCAAAAAGTATGAAAAGAACGATAGCATGAAAGATCATGAGACGATCTTATGGAAAGTGATAACTTCACTTATGACACTTATGATGATTGAAACTTGTTGAGAATAAATCAACATAGACCTCAGTCATTGTTGCAATTAATAAGAAGTAATAAGGAAAGATAGGTTCACATATAAATATATCATCTTAGACACTTTTTGCAATTGTGAGCACTCACCAAACTATTACATGCCTAGGAGTAGATGTTGGACAAGGAAGACAACATAATGAATTGTGTTTGCTTGGTTCCAAACAATCTTATATGATTAGAGATCCCTTAGCACGTGACGATTGCTTCCACCTCATATTAGCCAAAACTCCTGCACCAAGTAGAGATACTACTTGTCCATCCATAAACCTCCAACCAGTTTTGCCATGAGAGTCCACCATACCTACCTATGGATTGAATAAGATCCTTCAAGTAAGTTGTCATCGGTGCAAGCAATAAAAATTGCTCTCTAATATGTATGATCTATTAGTGTGTGGAAAATAAGCTTTGTACGAACCTGTGATGAGGAAGACATAAAAGCGATGGACTACATAATAAAGTTCTTTATCACATGAGGCAATATAAAGTGACGTTCCTCCGCACTAAAAGGACACACATAAAAACCTCAAAAGCGCATGACAACCTCTGCTTCCCTCTGCGAAGGGCTATCTTGTACCTTTACTTTTTACCCTTGTAGGAGTCATGGTGATCTTCACCAATTCCCTTTTTGCTTTGTCTTGGCTACCGTCACATGCTTGGGAAAGATCTATATTCATATATCAACTTGGAGTTGAGTACTCATGCTTTATTGTTGTCGACTTTATCCTTGAGGTAAACCGTTGGGAGGCAAAACTATAAGCCCCTATCTTCCTCTGTGTCCAGCTGAAACTTTGACACCATGAGTACCACGTGAGTTGTAACAATTGTGGAAAAACAAAAGAGATGATTGAGTATGTGGGTTTGCCTTACAAGCTCTTATTTGACTCTTTCTGATGTTGTGATAAATTGCAATTGCTTCAATGACTATGGACTATTGTTGGTTACTTCTCGGTAAGGTTTTTGCTTCATGCTTTGCTTTGTGAACGAATTGTTACTTTCCCATAAGAATCTTTATGATGTATTGCTGTTCTATGTGTGATCATGATGCCCTCATGTCCGTATTATGTTTTATCGACACCTTCGTCCCTCAACATGTGGACATGTTTATGGAACTTGGTTTTTGCTTGAGGACAAGCGAGGTCTAAGCTTGGGGGAGTTGATACGTCCATTTTGCATCATGCTTTCATGTTGATATTTATTGCTTTTTGGGCTGTTATATTACTTGTGGTACCATATTTATGCCTTTTCTCTCTTATTTTGCAAGGTTTATTTGAAGAGGGAGAATTCAGGCAACTGGAATTTTGGACTCGAAAAGGAGCAAATCCTAGTCCACTATTCTGCACATCTCCAAATGCCGTGAAAAGTTACGTGAATTTTTTCTGGATTATACAAAAAATACTGGGCGAAAGAACTACCGGAGGGGGGCTGTCAGGGCGCCACAAGCCCTGACACCGCCACCCCCTGGTGGCGGAGTGGGGGCTTGTGGGCTCCCTGGTGGCCCACTAGCCCCCCTCTTTTTCTATATGAAGCGTCCTGGTCCAGAAAAAATTAATCGGGGGCTTTTTCGTGGTTTCGCCGCCGCCACGAGGCGGAACTTGAGCAGATCGAATCTAGAGCTCCGGCAGGACGATCCTGCCGGGGAAACTTCCCTCCCGGAGGGGGGAATCGTCGCCATCGTCATCACCAACACTCCTCTCGTCGGAGGGGAGGCATCTTCATCAACATCTTCATCAGCACCATCTCCTCTCCAATCCCTAGTTCATCTCTTGTAAGCAATCTTCGTCTCGCGACTCCGATTGGTACTTGTAAGGTTGCTAGTAGTGTTGATTACTCTTTGTAGTTGATGCTAGTTGGATTACTTGGTGGAAGAGTTTATGTTCAGATCCTTGATGCTATTCATTGAACCTCTGATCATGATTGTGATTATGCTTTGTGAGTAGTTACTTTTGTTCCTGAGGACATGGGATAAGTCATGCTGATAATAGTCATGTGAATTTGATATTCGTTCGGTATTTTGATATGCTGTATGTTGTCTTTTCCTCTAGTGGTGTTATGTGAATGTCGAATACATAACACCTCACCATATTCGGGCCTAGAGGAAGGCATTGGGAAGTAGTAAGTAGATGATGGTTTACTGGAGTGACAGAAGCTTAAACCCCAGTCTATGCGTTGCTTCGTGACGGGCTGATTTGGATCCACTAGTTTAATGCTATGGATAGAATTTGTCTTAATTCTTCTTTTGTAGTTGCTGATGCTTGCGAGAGAGGTTAATCATAAGTGGTATGCTTGTCCAAGTAAGGGCAGTACTCAAGCGCCGGTCCACCCACATATCAAACTATCAAAGTAACGAACGCGAATCATATGAACATGATGAAACTAGCATGACATAAATTCCCGTGTGTCCTCAGGAGCGTTTTACCTCCTATAAGACTTTGTTCAGGCTTGTCCCTTGCTACAAAAGGGATTGGGCCACTTCCTGCACCATTGCTACTACTTGTTACTTGTTACTCTTTGCTTGCTACATTTCACCTCGGTACACAATCACTTGTTATCGCTACTTTCAGTGCTTGCAGTTATTACCTTGCTGAAATCCGTTTATCAGATCCTTCTGCTCCTCGTTGGGTTCAACACTCTTACTTATCGAAAGGACTACGATCGATCCCCAATACTTGTGGGTCATCACACACCGCAAAAGAAGATTACATCGGATAGATCTCCATGAAGATCATGGAGAACTTTGTGTTGAAGATCCAAGAGAGAGAAGAAGCCATCTAGCTACTAGCTATGGACCCGAAGGTCTATGGTGAACTACTCACGCATCATCGGAGAGGTCATGGTGTTGATGAAGAAGCCCTCCGTACCGGAATCCCCCCTCCGGCAGGGTACCAGAATGTGCCCCAGATGGGATCTTGCGGAGACAGAAGCTTGCGGCGGCGAAAAAGTATTTTCGTGGTTCTCTTGATTTTTTCTGGGATTTTAGGGAATATATAGGCGAAAGACCTAGGGCAGAGGAGGCCCAGGGAGCCCACAAGCCTGGGAGGCGCCCCCCCCCTTGGCGGCGGCTAGGGGGCTTGTGGGGTCCCTGGTGGCCCTCTGCCTTGGTTCTTAAGTCTCCCGATCGTCTTCTGTTTCAAAAAAAATCTTTTGTAAGTTTCTTTCCGTTTGGACTCCGTTTAAAATCCTCCTCTGGAAAGGGTCAAAAACACGAAAAAAACAGAAACTGGCACTTGGCACTGAGTTAATAAGTTAGCCCCAAAAAAGATATTAAAGGCACACAAAACATCCAAAGTTTGACAAGATAATAGCATGAAACCATAAAAAATTATAGATACGTTGGAGACATATCACCCAACAAGCAATAGCACACACGCCCAAAAAGTTTAAAGGCATGTAGGCCAACAACAACATAGCAAAATCAGGCACGCAAGCCAACAACCTGCCACTAAAGATCTCGGATGACGAAGTTCAGCATTGGCACCATCAGCTGGCACTAATAAGGAAAAGCCTATAAATGGAGGACTAACAATAGCGCGGGTGATGGAGATGCACTACTACAACTTTACAGTAGCGCGAGCAAAAAACACGCGCTGCGGGTATAACTTTATTAGTAGCGCGTGGGAAGTAAACCGGGCTATTGCTAAGATGGCCATACCGTACCCACGAGGCTACGCATAGTAGCAACGCGCCTTAGAATGACGCGCTACTGCTAACTATATGGCAGTAGCGCAGTTCGCGGACCCGCGTTGCTGCTATTCTACCCTTATCCTCTTACCCACCCGTGCGTTGCTCACTGTCCCGTCCACTGTCTCTCTCGCTCATCGCACGCGGCTCCCGTGTCGTCACCATCGTTGCCGCACCATCATCCTCTCTCCTCCATTACGTAAGCCTCATCCCCTTCCCCTCGCCCTCCTCCCTCCTTCATCCTTGCCCTCCTCCCCCCTCGCCCTCCTTCCTCCTTCGTCCTCTCCCCTTCCTCATCTGGCCGCCACCCTTCCTCCCCCCTCCATCCTCTCCTTCTTTCCTCCTCTGACCGTCGTCCCTCCTCCCTCCTCCATCCATCGCCCCTCTTCCTCCTCCAACCACCGGCCCCTCCTCCTTCCCAAGTTTTATAATTTCTTCATGTTCTAGGTCTATATGGAGATGGTGTTCAAATAGTATTTATAGAAATGTGAATTTGCAGTAGTTGTAGTAGTATAGTATATGTAGCAGTAGTAGATGTAGAAGTAGTAAAAATGTTCCTCCATTACCGTACATGTAGAAGTAGTAGATGAGTAGCTGTAAACATGTGCAAATAGTTTTTCTTAAATGAAAATGTGAAAGCATGTATTTCTTTGAAATGCAAATGTGAAGCTAGTTTTTTAATGCAAATGTGAATTTGCAGAACACCTCCTAGTGCCTTTGTTTTGCCGGAATTATGATTCATTTCCATTCTGGCAAATTTCAGGCGCTCGATATGTCCTATTTTAGCAATGGTCATGCCGAACTTTTGGCATGACTTGTTCTAGAAAGTGGGAAATATCGAATGCCCGTGATTTGGTAGAACAAGAATTAGATGACATTCCGGCAAAATATAGGCCATTTTTATGCCATTACTCCATAAATGCAATGTTAATTGACGTGTGCTTATTCATTCTATCGGACCTCCTTTTTTGACTTTTAGTATGTTCTTGATGGAGGAATCCCGACTGTTGTTGTGGGTGTCGTTTCCTCTTCTTCTTATTGCAATATATACCTTGATATAATGCGCGAGAGAGGAAGAGGAAGCGACCAACACCGACGGTCGAAATATCAGAGGAAGAATCTTGATTGTTGTGTGATAATTCCCAACTGCAAGGAATCACTGTAGCACTTTCCAAAGATGGAAGTGATAAGTATGGAGTGTCGAACCCACAAGGAGCTAAAGGTAGGATCAATATTCTCTCAAGTCTTATCTACCATCGATATGACTCTACATACACCAAATGTTTGCTTCTATCTAGTAATGAAATCACATATGCTCCCTTTGTGGTTTTGATAATTCATGACAACATATATTGTCTCTTGGACTAGCACTTTTACCTAGTATTTTTCAGGTATAGTCCATAGAGAGCCTTGGCTATAGGATTGTGAGGAGAAGCCCCTTGATGCAAGGAAAGAATGGGATTGGCTCAAGCTTCAAGCAAGAAGACTCTACATTTTATATTTGTGAGAAATCACTTTGAGTCCATAGGAAAGCCAATACTATTAAAAGGGGGTGAGGTATTATGATCAATTGGTTGCTCAAGTGCTTATAGGTAGACACCAAAAATACTCGGCCATTCTCCCACAAAATATCTCTGTCCAAACCCAAACCTGCAAAATCGGTGCCACCAACAATTTTCATTCGGCCCTACCGATTTTATACCTCACACACCCTATGCCAAACCCTACCATCTCGGTACCACCAACTTTCACATCGGTACCACCGAGATTCAGTGACCAATTTTCTGTTGAGAGAATTTGAAGAATCATAATTTCTGAGTTTGAAATCGGTCTCACTGAGATTTGGAAACTGGTCTAGGTCATAGTATCGGTACCACCGAGATTCCTATATCAGTCTCACTGAGAATTCAAAAATTGCCACATTTAGTGCAACTTGGTACCACCGAGATTCATTTTGGTGTCACCGAGTTGGGCAATAATGTTGTAACGGTTGGATTTGGGGGTATGCCTATATATACCCCTCCACCTACCTCTCATTCGAGAGGAAGCACTCAGAACACACTTACACTTGCCAGATCCATTTTTCTGAGAGAGAGCCACCTACTCATGTGTTGAGATCAAGAGATTCCATTCCAACCATTTGAAACTTGATTTCTAGCCTCCCCAAGTTGCTTTACACAAGATCAATCTCTCCTACCCCTGCCAAAACTGAGAGAGAGTGATTGAGTGTTGTGGAGACTATCTTTAGAAACACAAGAGCAGGGAGTTCATCATTCTACCACATATATTACCTTTTCTAGGGTGGTGCCTCCAAGATTGGTTAGGTGTTGGTTGGAAGCCTCCTACTTCATGATGTGGAGTTGAACCAAGAAGTTTGTACGGGCAAGGAGATCACCTACTTTGTGAAGATCTATCATAAGTGAGGCTAGTCCTATGCGTATGGAAGCCATGGTGGAATAGAAAAGGCCGCTTCTTTTTGGACCCCTTGTGGGTGGAGCCCTCCATGGACTCTGGCAGCCGTTAGCCTCCATGGGTTGAAGTCTCCACTAACATGGACGTACGATAGCGCCACCTATCGGAACCGTGCCAAAAATTGTCGTTTCAACCTCTTTGCGTTTTATCTTCATAAACTCTACTCCTTATTACATGTGCAAAGTCTTTACTTTCCGCTGCCATATTTGTTGACTAGCATGTGTAGGGTGCGCTAGACTTGTTAGAAATGCTAAAAATCTGCCAAACCATTGAAATTGGGAAAAGGCTAGGATTTTAATTTATGCAAGTAGTCTATTCAACCCCAATCTAGACACCTCTTCTATCGATCTCACAATTGGTATCACAACAATGTCTGCATAACCTTGGTTTAATCACCATTGGAGGAAGATCGATGTGCCTAGTTTGGGGAATATTAGTTGTAGAATGCCTATTCTTGATGGGGAATATTATAGACAATGGAAAGATGACATGCTTGATATATTTGATGAATTCCATTTGCAGAAGTATATTGAATATCCCTATGAGCCTCCCATCGATCCTTTACATCCATCTCATGATGAAGAACTCGATATGCTTGGTAATCTTAAAACTATAAATCTAATCATTAGAGGACTGCCAAGAAATGTGCTAAATCAATTGCAGAATTTTGAGTGTGCTCATACTTTGTGGGAAACTTAGAGAAAAGATATTCCAACTATTCACTGAAAAATCTTGAGATCATTTTCCATAAACGCATTGCATTTCACAAAATGAAGCCAACTGATCCTAATTTTGGTAAATGTCTATTTGAGATTCGTGACCTCATGCGTGCTAAAGGAGATGTCATTACCATTAACAATGTCATTGTTGAAGCCATTCGCATGCATAAACATTAACATTGTCATAGTCAAAATTCTGATGAAATTTTTGTTTCTTATGACGAGGATATTTCGTTCGACAATGACAATGTGGATCATGGCTAGTATGATGAAGATGAAGACTTTGACATTGAGTACGAGAAGACCATGAGGAACCATAGTCTTATAGAGAACCTTAGAGACTACATGGCCGGAGGATAGGAGTGGATACTTGACGCTGGATGCACCGATCACATGACCAGACATAAAGACATGCTCCATGAGATCACACCAAACCGTGGACCTCGAAGGTATGTGACCTTTGGAGACAACTCGAAGGGTAAGGTACTTGGTCTTGGTAAGGTGGCCATATCTCATGATAGTTCCATTCAAAACATCATGCTTGTTGAATCCCTTGGATACTATCTTCTTTCCGTATCTAGAATAGCTGATTTTGGTTTCAATGTGCTATTTACGGAAGTTAACTGCCAAGTGTTTCGACATGGTCTTTACTGGTTTTTGAAAACGTGATTTATACATTGTCGATTTCACTAAAAAAATCCAAACCCCATACATGTCTTATTGCAAAATCTTCTAAAGGTTGGTTATGTCATAGAAGGTTAGGACACGTAGGTATGCGTAACCTTGACAGGCTTATCAAAGGTCATCATATTCTTGGTGTTAAAGATGTTATCTTTGAGAAAGATAGACTTTGTGGTGCTTATCAAGCAGGAAAGCAAGTCGGTGGAAGTCATCCTATGAAGATCATCATGACTACAAGAAGGCCACTCAAGCTGCTACACATGGATCTTTTTGGTCCCAATGCTTACAAGAGCCTTGGTGGAAAATGTTATGGTCTAGTTATTGTTGATGAATTTTTCATATTTACGTGGGTATTCTTTCTTGATGATAAGTCACAGGTACAAAAGATCTTCAAGAACTTCGCTCGGAAATCTCAAAATCAATTTGAAGTGAAGATCAAGAAAGTTGGGAGCAACAACGGAACGAAGTACAAGAACGCAAATGTGGATACTTTTCTTGACGAATAAGGTATCTCACATGAGTTCTCAGCAACATACACACCTCAACAAAATGGAGTTGTTGTGAGGAAGAACCAGACTCTCATAAAGATGGCCAGAACGATGCTTGACGAATACAATACGCCAAGAAACTTTTGGGCACGAGCCCTGGAAACAACTTGTCATGCCATAAACCGACTCTACTTACACAAGCTTCTCGGTAAAACGACATACGAGCTACACACCGATAACAAACCCCAAGTTGGATACTTTTCAGTATTCGGCTCTAAGTGCTACATTCTTGATAAGCATCGTCGCTCTAAATTTGCTCCTAAATCTCATGAAGGTTTCCTACTAGGTTACGGATCAAACTCTCACACTTATCGTGTCTACAACAACTTCACTCGAAAAGTTGAAGAGACGGTAGATGTGAAGTTTGATGAAACTAATGGTTCACAAGTTGAACAATTGCCAAATGATGTAGGAGATAAGAAACCTTCAGAAGCCATCCAAGATCTACCTATCGGCAAGATTCGTCCCATGTAGGTGAAGGAAAGTACTTCATCAACTCAAGTGAAAGCTCCTGCTTCACGTCAAGGTGAACCACAAAACAACATGGAGGCATCCACAAGCGGTACATGAGATGATGAAGAAGAGGAAGAAGTACAACGTGATGATCAACCTCAACCTTTCTCACCACCACCTCAAGGAGATGACACCGTCAACGACAACATGCAAGAAAATGATGATGAAGAAGTTCCACCATCCAACAAGAAGAAGTTGTCACGAGTTCGAGCAAGAGTGGACAAAGATCATCCGCTGAATCAAATCTTCGGTGACATGCAAACCGGGAGAATCACTCGCTCTAAATCTTGTTTAGCTAACTTTTGTGAGCATTATTCATTTATCTCTAGCATTGAGCCTTTGAAAGTTGAAGAAATCCTTCAAGACCCGGATAGGGTGAGTGCCTTGCACGAAGAGCTACACAACTTCGAGAACAATAAAGTGTGGACACTTGTTGAAAAGCCCGAAGACAAGCACAACATCATCGGTACAAGATGGGTGTTTCGGAACAAGCAAGATGAATATGGTCAAGTTGTACACAACAAGGCACGTCTCATAGCCCAAGGATACATGCAAGTCGAAGGTATTGACTATGGTGAGACCTATGCCCCTGTTGCTAGACTTCAAACCATTTGCATTCTTCTCGCTTATGCCAATCACCATGATATTACTCTTTACCAAATGGATATCAAAAGTGCTTTTATAAATGGTGAAATTGAGGAGGAGGTTTATGTCAAACAACCTCTTGGCTTTGTGAACTCCAAGAAACCTAATCATGTTTAAAAACTTCATAAAGCTTTATATGGTCTTAAGCAAGCCCCTAGAGCTTGGTACAAATGTCAGACAAAGTTTCTTATATAAAAGGGTTTTGAGATTGGTAAAATTGACGCGACCTTATTCAATAAAGACTTAATGGCGAACTATTTGTGTGTCAAATATATGTGGATAATATTATCTTTGGTTCTACTAACCCGCATTTTAGTGAGAAGTTTTGAAGGTTGATGTCAGAGAAATATGAGATGTCAATGATGTGCGAGCTCAAATTCTTCCTTGGATTGCAAATCAAACAATCGAGAGAAGGTACGTTTATCTCTCAAACCAAGTACACTAAAGACTTAATCGGGAAGTTCAATATGCAAGAGTGCAAAGGTATGAGAACCGCCATGCCTACTAGTGGACATATTGACCTCACTAAGGAGGACAAACCGGTTAATCAAAGAGTTTATAGATCAATGATTGGTTCCTTGTTATATCTATGTGCTTCCCATCCTCATATAATGTTTAGTGTTTGCATGTGCCTGATACCAAGCGACACCTAAAGAGTGTCATCTATTCAATGTTAAAAGAATTGTTAATACCTGATACATACACCAAACTTTAGCATATGGTATCCCAAGGGATCTTCTTTTAATCTTGTTGGCTATTTTGACTCGGCTATGCTGGAGACAAGGTTGCTAGAAAATTCACCTCGGGTACATGTCAATTTCTTGGGAGATCTCTTGTGTCTTGGTCATCCAAGAAACAAAACTCGGTATCTTTATCTACTACCGAAGCTGAATATATAGTCATCACATCATGCTTTGCGCAATTACTATGGATGACTCAAACTCTTAAGGATTATGTCATTCATGTCAGAAATGTTCCATTATTGTGTGAAAATGAAAGTGCTATTAAAATTGTCGATAATCTTGTGCAAGATTCTCGAACAAAACATATTCAAGTGCGACATCATTTCATTCGTGATCATGTTGGTAAAGGAGATATAGATCTTAAGCATGTTCGTATCAACAAACAATTTGTTGATATCTTTGCCAAACCACTTGATGGGAAAGTATTTTGTCATTTGAGGAGTGAGTTGAACATCATTGATGCTTCAAACTTCAGCTACTCACTCGAATGCATGCAAGGGCATGAGCTTGATTGTCTATTCCATGGTGCTATTGATATGACTATCTTATATCTTGGAAAACTATGCTCCCTTGTATTGCATCTAACCCTTTTGTAGGTACTTGGAAGAACTACACTTCACAAGATTGCCATCAACTCACATCAAAAGCAATCTTGTCATGGCCAAGTATCAACAATCCCTTCTCCGGAGATGAAGGAAGAAGACAACAAAATCATATCCTTGACAACTATATGATAATGAAATTCACTCATGTCATTTGGATATATTATGTTCTTCCTTGCATGACTAACAATTGTAGGTGAAAAATGGATCAAAACGACAAGGATAGCTCCCAACTCAAGATGATCTTCATCAACTTTGAGCATCCATGACAAGTTCACCTATATGCCATGTCATCAACATCATTCGAAGGTATGCACTCATATCCTTGATAAAGGTTTGCACCAAGTCATGATGTAAAGCAACTCAAGTGATATGAAGACATTAAAAGCTTAATCGAAAAATGGTAACCCCATTTTGCGCTTAACGATGAGTATGACCTATGATCAAGCATTCTTCTTTGACTCCTCAAGTCAAATACTCTAATATAGGTGACCTAGTCATCGCCCACATCTAGATGAAGATTCTTGTATGGTTCACATTTTCATTGCATGCTTTCTTGGAACCATACAACTCTCATCTATATGTATGTATATATTACAAAATTATATATATATATAAAATAAAAAAATCTTTTCTCTTATTTCCTTTTTATCTTTGGATAGTTTCTTTTTCAAAGTTTATGGATATTTTCTATCTATTTTAAGTTAAGGAGTTGATTTTCAATTCAACTCGGTTTCACCAATGTGGGAAACTCGGTCCAACTGATTTCTACGAGAGGCCTGCTGTCATTCTCGGTTCTACCAAACCATATTGCCTCGGTGACTCCGAAATTTATCGCTGCCTAAGATTTTCACATATTTTCTAGACTTTTGCCTTAGGGGGGAAAGATTGTCAATGATCCCAAGTTTCATTACCTTTTAAGCTCTTATTGAAAATTTTAGGAAACAATATTAGTTTTAGCATAATTTCCGAGGGGGAGAAAACTTCTCTAGGGGGAGACAACCTCAAAGACCCCATACAATATAAGAGGGAGAAACATCTAGGATCCCTAACCCAGGGGGAGATAGTTCAAAGAACTCTTATCAATTCTTAAGGGGGAGAAAAGTCAAATTCAAGGAACCCTTATCAAAGAGAGAAGAATCAAGGATCACTTTATTTCAATGACCCCTTAGCCAATGAACTTTTTGGAAATTAATGCCAAAGGGGGATATTTATCAAAGCTTTCAATAAGCCTACATAAGGAGGAGAAATATCAAGAGGGGAGATACATGCTCCTAAAGGAAGGTCTACCTAAGGGGAGATATACCTTATACACTCACGAGGAGTAACACCATTAAGGGAGAGAGCGATAAAATTGCATCAGATATATTTGTTTTTCACTATCTTTGGATTGAACTTGTCTCACTCGACCTACTCCCAATATCTGCATGCTATGATTCAGGGGGAGAGGAAAATCTTACATATTCATCCTTAGGGGATAAAGTTCTAAATTCTCTTAGAGACTATTTATCACCACATCCTATTTTCAATATGTTCTCCATATCTTGGTAAGTTTGAGGCTCTTTGCATCTTTAAAATAGAGTACTCTTGTGTTATCTAACATTTGTTTCCGAAGTGTACTCCTACTGCTAAGACGCTCAAGAACCTCGAGGTAAGTATTGATATCCCACAAGTATAGGGGATCGCGTGTAGCCTTTTCGATAAGTAAGAGTATCGAACCCAACGAGGATCTAAAGGTTGGATAAATATTCTCTCAAGTTCTATCAACCATTGACACAGTTCTACGCACACTAAACGTTTTGCAATATCTAGGAGATAAAACTAGAGTGACAATACGGGTATGAGAAAAAGCTTTGCAAGATAATAAATACAATAAAGTAAATGTTAGTGCTGCAGCGATAAAATATACTAAGTAACCATAATCTAACAGTACCATGAGTGCGAAAAAGTGGTGGTAATTGTGGTGGAATTGTCCATGATCAAATAGTCAAATACAAGGTTGATATTCCTCTTTTACGTGGGAGAGGCAAAGCTAACAAGCTCTCACTAGCCAATTATTGCAAGTACTTATGATTGGAACTCTAGCAAAAATCCGTAAATACTAGAAGATGCATTAAGGTAAAAATACCCAACCATAGCATTAAGATCAAAAGGTCCTCTTTATTCCATATGCTTTGATCACTAGATTGGGGCTCATGTTTCTGTCACTCAAGCAGCCCACCCTCTAGCTTTCTCCACATACTATAAAACCTATGATGTGATCCATGCGCACATAAACATATGATGGGAACCATAGGACTGTAACAAATTCAATATATAGCTCAAACCATCCATGGAGATTCAACAATCAATCATATGACAAAAGGGAACTACACATACATGACATATGTGCAATAGATCATTTGCAAATAATTTATAACATCAAACACCATGTTTACATAGAGGATTACAGAGGTTTGTGGGAGAGTAGACCGTTTTAGCTATGTAGGATATGATTATGGAGGTGTTGGTGAAGGCGGCATCATGGTGGAGAGGATGGAGAAGGGGCAGCACGTGAGGTGCACGGCGACGCCGGCGGCCGTCAGAGGCGCAGGGGCTCCTCCTGCGCCGGACGGCCATCATGGGGGAGCACCCCCTTAGCCCCCTTCCTCCATGGCTTCTTGGTGCTGTAGATGAGCCCTCCTCCATGGAGATGAGGCCATGGGGAGGCAAAATTCGTGGCTTTTGGTGGCTGCCCCGAAATCAGGGTTTTCCTCTCCTTATATGAGCTGGGTCGATCATCCTTGACCCTCTGATGGATGCCCCTTTGATCCAAGGGCTCTTGGACACCTATAGAACCTTTCTAGGGACCCCTCTCAGCCCTAATGAGGTCCCAAAGTCAGTCTTGGCCGAATCCATCAAATATGGTAAGAGTTGGACTCAATCACGTCACCGATTCCCGTAATCCCGTAATCAGATATTTGTCCTCCAGTAAAACGGGCTTTCCTGGAGCGTCCGGACTCCAAATGGGCCGAATTTTATGTCTAGAATTATAATCATAAAATTCCCCACACTTTTGTCTTCTGTGATATTTCCTTTTGAGGCCGTATTTGACCCGTAACGTGGCAATCGTTAAAAAGATTTTTCACACAAATTTCAGGAATGTCCCAATTCGACTCCAACAAGGTTTCCTCTTCTATTTTTGATAGTTCCTACACATAAAAGTGTAAAAGAAGAACATTGTGCACTTTTGAAACTATTAATAGGTTAGTCCAAATAAATAATAAACTTAATATAAAAACAATTAAGCATAAAAATAACATGAAACCATCAAAAATTATAGATACGTTTTGGACGTATCAACATCCCCAAACTTAGTTCCTACTCATTCTCGAGTAGGTGAAACGATAAAAAAAAATTAATTTTTGAGGTGACATGGTACCAACATAACGTTGATCATCATATTTGTAAAAGCATTTGTAAGCTTAGATCATAGCACTCTAAACATAGGCATGATAGATATAATTCTAACAATGAAACTTAGCAACCATGTTGCAACATGAAAGGTAACACAAACAAAAGATCATGAATAATAATGCACTTGAAAGTTATACGTTTGTTTCGAGGATAAAAAAACATAGCAAAGTGGTATTTCGCTTGTCCTTAAGAGTGGGGCAAAATATAAATGCCAGGACACCTTCAAAGTTCAAGTGGATGACTAAAACAAATAATTTGAGAGCAAGTAATAACACATCATGAATGAATCAATAATAAATTTTGGGACTATGCACATTATACTTAGAATGACAAGTATGCTCTCTTAATTGGTGCATAAAGTTAGAAGATGAAGACTCAACATAAAAGTAAAAGAAAAGCCCTTCGCAGAGGTAAGCAGGGATTACTCATGTGCTAGAGCTTTTAGATATTTTTGAAATCAATAAGATTGTAAAACAAGCTTTTGGGAGGTGCATAATTCGTCAACAAATGCTAGCATATGGCCCAATATTTCTCATGTTGGACAAGTTTTGAGGAACGGCTTCCAAAGTGGGGACGATCACATCCCCTTAGCCTCCTTTGTTTATCACTATTCTGATTTCTCATGAACAAAGCGTGAACGAGGTTTTGTTTGATGCTATTATCTTTTACGAGCTGGGCGCACTCATGCCAGTCCCTCCTCGTATTAGGGGTTCGCAGATTAAACATGCAAACTCAAGATAAAGCTTGTCGAGTATGAGAAGATCATGAATTATCTACTACTTCCTCATGAGCTAAAACAGAGGCACAAAACAGGAATAATTTTGAAAGTTTTAAAGGTAGCACATGAGAAATTTACTTGGAGTGGTGGTTAAATAGCACATGTAGGTAGGTATGGTGGACACATTTGGCAAAATTTGGTTTTTGGGATTTGGATGCACGAGTAGAGCTCATACTCAGTACATGTGGAGGCTAGCAAAAGACTCAGAGCGACAAATTAAGAGAGCAATAATGGCCATAATCATGCATAGCGACAAAAACATTATTAATCAAAGCATAAATGGTATCAAAAGTCAAAACCTAAATGATCATAGAGGCTATAAGTGACTGGTTTGTAGTCATAACATGGTGCGAGCATGCGCCAAGTCAACCCAAATGAAGTAGTAAAGTAGAATACCACAATATTATGCTTCGATATGATAAAAACTACAGATGATTCTTTCAATGGCACATTAAGCACTCTCAGCTATTTGAGACAAGTGATGACGGGATGATGTATATAATTCTCGCCCCTCGTTGGTTACCCCAAGTGGAAGGTGGAGATGTAGTCAGCAGCAAATTTCCCTTACACGGAGACTGTAAGGTTTATCGAACCAGGAGGACTCCTAGGCTTAACAAGTAGGTGTCTTCCACCCTGGCGCTAGCAGAAGACGTGAACTTGCACACACAACAAATAACTTTGCACCCAACGAGTACAGAGAGGTTGTCAATCTCTCCGGCCTTGTAGTTTGCAAAGGATGAAATCACAAGCGGGAAGGTAATAGTGATTGCAACGAAAAAGTAAATGAAAGCGGTAAATGATGGAGGTGTAAACAATGATGGTGATATGGACCGGAGTCACATGATGTTCACTAGTGATGTCTCTCTCCCAAAAGACTATAAACAACTATGCTAGGGTAAACAAATCACAGTTGGGCAATTGACAGAATTATGATCGCACCGCAATGCTAATTATGCTCCTTGATAGTTAGAGGTTCAATAGTAATGGGCAGTACGCCAACACAAGTAGACCGTTTATTCATCAACATCTACTTACTAATCATCCACCTTGAGATATCTATCCAGAACATCTCTCCAATATTAAGTTGCGAGCCCCACCCGAAGTGTAAACTCAAAGCAACGGACAACTGCATTAACGAACTATGCGTAAGGTAAACAATCCTTGCAACCATGGTCACACGCACTGTTGTTTTCTCCCTGGTGGCAACAAGCACATCCCCTAGTCTCATGTTTCTGTCACTCAAGCTAGACATCGAGGGGCCTGAACCCACAATCATGCATAACGCTCCCTCTTGGAGTTACGATCTACTACTTGGCCAAAGCAATAAAAAGCAACGGAGAACATGCAAGAATCACTAAGGAACATAATGTAAAAGGATAATCAAATATATAACTCATAACAATCTGAACATAATCTCATAATCCATCGGATCCCAACAAACAGAGCATAGCAAAAACAAGAGAATTACATAGATGCCTTGATCATGTAGGGCAGCTCACAAGGATTAACCATTGAAACACAATATTGGAGAGAAGACATCACATAACTATTGGTCATGGACTTATGGTCCAAGGAGGAATACTCACGGCATGTCCGGGAAGCGTCCATGGCGGTGGAGAAGCTCCCGGAGGTCAATCCTCCTTTCGGCAGGGTGCCGGGAAGAGATCTCCTGACGCTCCCGATCTTGGAAGCGCTGCGGCGGCAAAACGATGGATAAATTCGCGATTCCAGAGAGTCTGTGAGGGTTTCCTCACGTAACACTAAATATAGGCCAAAGGAGGGCACCGGAGGAGGTGGGACCCACCGAGGCGACCTCCTGGCGCGACCTAGGGCCTGGCCGCGCCAGCAGGCCACCCGGGAGGCCCGTGGCCCCCCTCTGGGCCTCCTTTGGTGATCCCGAAGCTTCTGTTTTGCTGATTTTTTATATATTTTTCTGGATTTTTTCGGGCTTCGGAAAATTGGGTAAAAGCTCGTGCAAAATAGACATGAGTAGACAGAAACTAGCACTCGGTGCACTGAGTTAGTAGGTTAGTCCAAATATGTGTAAAATGACATAAAAGTGTAGAAAAACATATAACATTGTCACCCAAAAGATCATGGAACAAGCACAAATTATAGATACGTTTGGGACGTATCAACATCCCCAAGCTTAATTTTTGCTCGTCCTCGAGTAGATAAATTATAACACAATAATTTCTGTGGTGACATGCTAACACACATATAAGAAATTCAAAGTAAATCAAGTGAGATATGCAATTCAAGTCAAGACAATAACAAGCAAGAGTCTATATCTAGTATTGAATTTAGCAAAGTAAGAACATAAATGTGCAAGAGCTCTCGCTGTCCGTGACTCGAATGTCTCCAAATGGTGTTTGTGTGCAAGAAGTGGGAGATGGGTTGAGAGATAAAATATTTTTTAATTGAGAACTCAATCTACTAAACCCCACACTTAGTCTCCTTCGGAATCTTATTTTGACTCATCCCCAGACCACTTGTCAGGCACAAGTCAAAATGATCCTTTCCATTTTGATTTTGAGCACTCATGCAATGGATGAGCGTAAGCAAGATATGTTGGCACTTAGGATGGAAAATAGAATAATGATGGGGAAGGAAGACAAAAAGGGTGTGAAAGGCTCACATCAATGAGTACAACCATAGGCGAGAGAAAGCCAAATGATAGATATGATGTGAGGAGTAGGGGTTGCCATGTAACGGATGCACATATGAGCTAAGGTAAGATCTCCAATGGAACTAGTGGGGGTGCATCCAACTTGTTTGCTCATGAAGACCTAGAGCTCATTTGAGGAGGCTCATCATTGGAATATGCAAACCAAGTTCTATAGTGTAAGGGTCCCCACATAGTAATGCATGAATAATAATCTCTATGTAGTACCAATATAGTAATGGAGTACGAGTGTAGATCTTTCAAAAGGAATAGTAGTGTTGCCACTTTCTCTCTTTTTATTTCTTTTTCCTTTTCTCTTTTTGTTTTAATTTTTACGTAGCCTTTTTGGCTCTTCTTTTTTATCTCTCATTTGTCCTCTTTGGGATCTTTTGTTTTGTCCACTTTGGGATCTTTTCCTCTCTTACGGGCAACACTCTATGTTTTACATGAATAGAAAGAAAAATCATCACACTTTATAAGAAGTACTCAACATAAAGACAAGTGAAAACTATCATGATGTATGCAAATGTATGCCTCTGCCACTTTAGCAGGATATGCAATGATACTAGTGCGTCATGTAGTAGTAAGGCCCAACTAGCATGCGTCTCTACGATCAAGCAAAAGCATGTATGACATGAAGATCAAGTCATGAGATGGTGGATGTTGCATGGCAATGTATCTCGAAAAGGCTCTGGAAAAGCCTTAATAGGTAGGTATGGTGGCTGTTTTGCGGAAACATATAATGAGGCTTATGTTTGAGTATGACAGAGCATATCATGTCATGGGTTTGGATGCACCGGCGGAGTTTGCACCAACTCTCAATGTGAGAAAGGGCAATGCACGGTACCGAAGAGGCTAGCAAAATATGGATAGTGGAAGTGCCAACAATCGAATACTCACATTAGTCTGAAGAACTCATACACTTATTATCGGTAACTCTCTATCTAGTTAGGAAATTCACAAAGAGACAAGTACCCCGAGGAGGAATGTTTGGGGGTTTGGTTATCCTTGTGCATCCTTGACTCATGGTAACGTGAGGGTACTCTATCTATTCCAACCCCTCTAGAGGTTAGCGATTAATTTAATAGCTAGAGTTCTCAACTAATTTTAGATTTTGAAAAACACACAGATTTCCCAAAATACGACACCTATCACTAATAGGCTAAATCTCTTGGCACCAATATACCGAACATTACTCAAATCAATACCTTAAAACTATTGCAAGTTACTAGTATACTTAAATAGCAACCTCAATTACTGATGACCCACGAGTATAGGGGATCTATCGTAGTCCTTTCGATAAGTAAGAGTGTCAAACCCAATGAGGAGCAGAAGGATCTGACAAGTGGTTTTTAGCAAAGTAATCTCTGCAAGCACTGCAATTATCGGTAACAGATAGTTGTGTGGTAAGATGATTCGCAGCAAGTAGCAAGTAACAAAAGTAACAACAGTGCAGCGAAGTGGCCCAATCCCTTTTGTAGCAAGGGACAAGCCTGGACAAACTCTTATAGAAGGTAAATCACTTAAGATCATTAAGAGTATATCCAATAGCCCTTAAGAACGGTTTTAATCTTGTGCTGGCCTAGAGTGGGACTAATGCCCTTAAGATCATCAAGAGTATATCCAATAGCAGCACGGTGCTTCCTCAGAGTTTTTAGTAACTTCTTTTCTTCATGCTCTAAGAGGCTAGCACTAATAATAATAGGATATATCTCTTTTTCATCGAGATAAGCATACTTAAGAGTATCAGGCAACTGTTTAAGCTCGAACACAGGATCACCCTTTGGTGGGGGTGGATCTCCAAGCAGTTCAACATGCAAATTTTTCTTAAGGATAGGATATTGTTCAAAGATAACTCTATATATCTCATCCCTTTCATCCATATGCATATCATTTTCATGCTCAAGCAAGTATTGCTCTAAAGGATCAGTAGGAGGCACATCAATAGAAGCTAGGGCAATAATTTCATCCTTACTAGGAAACTCTTTTTCATGAGGTTGTCTACCAAACTTGGAGAAATTGAACTCATGTGACACACCTTCAAAGCCAACAGTGATAGTTTGCTTCTCATAGTCAATATGAGCATTGACAGTATTGAGGGAAGGTGTGCGAAATATGATGGGTCAAAAGCTATCTTGTGTGGTAGCAAGAACGAGGAAATCGGCAGGATACTTTGTTTTAGCACACAAGACTTCAACATCTCTAACAATTCCCAAAGGGCAGATAGTATCTCTATTGGCAAGCTGAATAGTGACATCAATAGGTTCCATCTCAACAGGTGCAATCTCGTCTTCAATTTCATCATATAAGGATTGAGGTATTGCACTAACACTAGCACCCACATCACATAAACCATGATAACAATGATCTCCTATCTTAACAGAAACAACAGGCGTGCCAACAACATGCCTATGTTTGTCTCTAGCATGTAGTTTAGCAATTCTAGCAGCATCTTCACATAAGTGAATATTACGGCCATCAACATTGTCGGACATGATGTCTTTGATAATAGCAACGCTAGGTTCTACTCTAATTTGCTCAGGGGGTGTAGGTATTCTAATGTAGCCCCTACGTATCACAATTGAAACTTTAGAATGATCCTTAATCCTAACAGGGAAAGGTGGTTTCTCAATGTAAGCACTAGGATGAATAGGATCATTATAAGTAATGACTTTTTCTTCAACTGGATTGGGTTTAACTACATTGACTTCTAAGGGAGGATGATATTTAAACCACTTCTCTTTAGGGAGATCAATATGAGCAGCAAATGATTCACACAATGAAGTTACTATCTCATAATCATGTCCAAATTTAGCGCTAAAATTAGAAAAAGTATTTGTTTCAACAAAGGATTTAACGCAATCAAACTTGAAATTTATACCTGACTCCTTACCTTCATCAAACTCCCAATCTTCAGAGTTGCGTTTAATTCTTTGCAATAAATTCCATTTGAAGTCAATATCTCTCTTCATAAAAGGACCGGTACAAGAAGTGTCAAGCATGGTGCGATCATCATGAGAAAGCCGAGCATAGAAGTTCTGAATGATAATTTCTCTTGAGAGCTCATGGTTGGGGCATGAATATAACATTGATTTAAGCCTTCCCCAAGCTTGAGCGATGCTTTCTCTGTCACGAGGCCAAAAATTATAAATATAATTCCGATCACGATGTACTAGATGCATAGGATAAAACTTTTGATGAAATTCCAATTTCAACCGGTTGTAGTTCCATGATCGAGTATCATCACATAGCCTATACCATGTCAATGCTTTATCACTCAAAGATAAGGGAAAGACCTTCTTCTTGACCTCATCCTTGGGCAAACCTGCAATCTTAAATAAACCACAAACTTCATCTACATAAATTAGATGCAAGTCGGGATGTGATGTTCCATCTCCTGTAAAAGGATTAGCCAGCAGTTTCTCAAGCATACCCAAAGGAAATTCATAGAAAATATTTTCAGTAGGTGCAGCAAGTTGAGGAGCAACTCCTTGTGCTTCCATTCGAGGCGAAGATACCCCAAACAAGCTCCTCAAAGGATTAGTTTCCATAGTGACAAGTGACAATAAATTTCAGCACACTATATAAATGTTTCCTTACCAAATTCCACTTACCAAAGGCGCTTCACTCCCCGGCAACGGCGCCAGAAAAGAGTCTTGATGACCCACAAGTGGTTTCGAACCCAACGAGGAGCAGAAGGATCTGACAAGTGGTTTTTAGCAAGGTAATCTCTGCAAGCACTGAAATTATCGGTAACAGATAGTTGTGTGGTAAGATGATTCGCAGCAAGTAGCAAGTAACAGAAGCAACAACGGTGCAGCAAAGTGGCCCAATCCCTTTTGTAGCAAGGGAAAAGACTATACAAACTCTTATAGGAGGTAAAGCGCTCCCGAGGACACACGAGAATTTCTGTCAAGCTAGTTTTCATCATGTTCATATGATTCGCGTTCACTACTTTGATAGTTTGATATGTGGGTGGACCGGTGCTTGGGTGCTGCCCTTACTTGGACAAACCTCCCACTTATGATTAACCCCTCTCGCAATCATCCACAACTACGAAAGAAGATTTAAGACAAAGTCTAACCATACCATTAAACTAGTGGATCCAAATCAACCCCTTACGAAGCAACGCATAAACTAGGGTTTAAGCTTCTGTCACTCTAGCAACCCATCATCTACTTACTACGTCCCAATGCCTTCCTCTAGGCTCAAATAATGGTGAAGTGTTATGTAGTCGACGTTCACATAGCACCACTAGAGGAAAAACAACATACACCACATCAAAATATTGAACGAATACCAAATTCACATGACAAATTATAGCATGACTTATCCCATGTCCTGAGGAACAAAAGTAACTACTCACAAAGCATAATTATGTTCATGACCACATAGGTATTGAATAGCATCAAGGATCTGAACATATAATCTTCCACCAAGTAATCCAACTAGCATAAACTACAAAGAGTAATTAACAGTACTAGCAACCTTATAGGTACCAATTGGAGTAGCGAGACGGAGATTGGTTACAAGAGATGAACTAGGGTTTGGAGATGAGATGGTGCTGATGAAGATGTTGATGGTGATGAGTCCCCTCCGATGAGAGGAGTGTTGGTGATGACGATGGCGACGATTTCCACCTCAGGGAGGGAAGTTTCCCCGGCATGATAGCCCCGTCGGAGCTCTATATTGGTTCTGCTCAAGTTCCGCCTCGTGGCGGCGGCGATTCCTCCCGAAATCCTCCTCTTGATTTTTTCTAGAACGAAACCCTCCTTATAGCAAAAGAGGGGGGGCTAGAGGGCCAACTGGGAGCCCACAAGCCCCCTAGGCGCGACCAGGGGGTAGGCCGCGCCTAGCAGGCTTGTGGCCTCCTGGTGGCTCCCCTCTGGTACTTCTTCCGCCCGGTATTTTTTATAAATTCCAAAATAAATCCTCGTTGATTTTCACTGCTTTTGGAGTTGCGCAGAATAGGTATCTCAAACTTGCTCCTTTTTCAGGCCAGAAATCCAGCTGCCGGCATTCTCCCTCTTCATGTAAACCTTGCAAAATAAGAGAGAAAAGGCATAAGTATTGTACCATGAAGTGTAATAACTGCCCATAAAGCGATAAATATCAACATGAAAGCATGATGCAAAATGGACGTATCAACTCCCCCAAGCTTAGACTTCGCTTGTCCTCAAACGGAAACCGAGATCAATAAATATGCCCACATGTTTAGAGAGAGAGGTGTCGACAAAACAAGATATGGACATGCAGGCATCATGATCATAATCAGAACAACAATATCATCATATAATCTCTCATGCTAAAGTGATAATTCCTTCACAAAGTAAAGTATGGATCAAGAACCTTATTGAGAATTAACAACCAATAGCCTTTAGTCACTGAAGCAATTGCGATTTATCATAACATCGGAAAGAGTCAAATAAGAGCTTGTAAAGCAAATCCACATACTCAATCATCCTTTCGTCTTCTACAATTCCTACAACTCACGTGGTACTCATGAGATCAAAGTTTCAGTTGGACACAGAGAAAGATAGGGGCTTATAGTTTCGCCTCCCAACTGCTTACCTCAAGGGTAATGTCAACAATAATAATTCATGAATACTTAATTCCAAGTTGACATATGAATATAGATCTTTCCCTAGCAGATGATGTTATCCAAGATAAAGGCGAAATAAGGAATTGGTGTAGATCACCATGACTCTTTCAAGGGCAGAAAGTAAAGGTACAAGATAGGCCCTTCGCAGAGGGAAGCAGAGGTTGTCATGCGCATTTGAGGTTTGGATGTGCGACCTCTTAGTGTGAAGTAACGTCACTTTATATTGCCTCCTGTGATAAAGAACTTTATTATGCAGTCCATCGCGTTTATGTCTTCCTCATCACAGGTTCGTACAAAGCTTATTTTCCACACACTAATAGATCATACATAATTAGGGAGCAATTTTTATTGCTTGCACCGATGACAACTTACTTGAGGGATCTTATTCAATCCATAGGTAGGTATGGTGGACTCTCATGGCAAAACTGGGGTTCAAGGTTTATGGATGCACAAGTAGTATCTCTACTTGGTGCGGGAGTTTTGGCTGATATGGGGTGGAAGCAATCGTCAGGTGCTAAGGGATCTCTAGTCATATAATCATTGTTCGGAACCAAGCAAACATAATTCATTATATTGTCTTCCTAGTCCAACATCTACTTCTAAGCATGCAATAGTTTAGTGAGTGTTTACAATCATAGATGGTGTCAAACATGATATATTTATATGTGAACCTCTCCTTCTTTATCACTTCCTATTAATTGCAACAATGACCAAGGTCTACGTTTGTCCACCCTTAACAAGTTTCAATCAACATTCTTTTTATATGTGAAGCCATCACTTCCCATCAGATCATTACATGATATTTCATGCTTTTGTTCTTTTATCATTCTCTTGATCATGGCATGAGGCAAGGCCCTTAACTAAAACTCTCTTTATTATATGACTCACGAACTCGAATACATCGGGGGTGACACAAAGCAAAACTCAAGCCTAAAACACTAAGAACTTTAATCTACTAGAGAAAGATAAAACCAAAAAGGATCGAACTAAGAAAAGGTAAGGGCAAAAGATGTGATGGTGATACGATACCGGGGCAACTCCCCCAAGCTTGACACAAGCCAAGGGGATTGCCCATACCCGTGCTTAGTTGTCTTCCTTTGGAGGTGATGGTGGTGGAGTTGTTGCAACCTGGGTTTGATCCTCCATCTTCCAAGGCGTAGGTGCTCCATCATGGAAAGATGATCGAGTCTCCGGAATCCTCAAATCTGCAGCCAACCGTATTGATTTAAATCTATACTCATACTCACAGTTTTGGTTCTGCAGGTCATAGATCTGGGGTTGGAGGTGATCAATTCTGTCATAGAGCCTGGAGAGGTGCTTCCCGATGTCATTGCCATCGATGTTGTGCTTGTTGGTGAACTCCGTGATCATCATGTGGTTGGCGTTGAGTCCACGCTCCACCATCCCTTGGCACTTGAAGACTTGTTGCTCCATTGCTTCAAGCCTCGCCTCCATGCTTCCGGTTTTCTTGGGCCCCTCAACATCACGGATGTGCAGTACCCCCTCACGCATCTCGATAGATTGAGGGTGTTGCAGCACTCCCATGAGGTAGGGATTGATGACCTTCTCGAAGAACTTGTCCTTCAGAGCTTTTGGGGATGCCATAACGATCTAGATCTGTCTGCACAACAGCTCGATATGAAAATAGAGGAAAATTTGCGTGATACGAGGGTCAGACCTTTCGGGAGAATATATAATGATTTTTTTCCGACCAGAAGGAGTACTCCGCAAGAAAACGGAGTCCGGGAGGCACACGAGGTGGTCACAAGCCCCTGAGGCGCGGCTAGGGGGTGGCCCGCGCCTGGCAGGCTTGTCGCCTCCTCGTGCGCTTTCCGGACTACTTTAAATTTTTCTGTTTTTCTAAAAATTCCAAAACGGAGAAAAAATCCTACTGGAAAAGTTTTGGAGTCGGTTTACTTACCCAATCACATACCTCTTCGTTTTTGGAGTCTGAAATAGGTTGATAAATATCCCTTATGTACTCCTCTGGAGTTATGGTATTGATAATATTGCTTTCAACATTTATGGGAGTACCTGAGATATAATGCTTGATTCTTTACCCATTTACCACTCTCGGAAAATTATCTTCCGTGTTGTTGATCTTGATGGCACCAAAACGATATACTTCCTCAACAATGTAGGGACCTTCCCATTTAGAGAGAAGCTTAGCTGCAAAAAAATCTTAAACGAGAATTATATAGCAGGACATAACCACCTACATTGAACTCACGTTTTTGTATCCTTTTATCATGCCACCTCTTAACCTTTTCTTTAAACAACTTGGCATTTTCATATGCCTGAGCTCTCCATTCATCAAGCGAGCTAATATCAAATAACCTATTCTCACCAGCAATTTTGAAATCAAAGTTGAGCTCTTTGATTGCCCAATAAGCCTTATGCTCTAGCACAAGAGGTAAATGACATGCTTTACCGTAAACCATTTTATACGGAGACATGCCCATGGGATTCTTATAAGTAGTTCTATAAGCCCACAGTGCATCATCGAGCTTCTTAGACCAATTCTTTCTAGACCTATTGACAGTCTTTTGCAGAATTAGTTTAATCTCTCTATTACTTAGCTCTACTTGACCACTGGACTGAGGGTGATAGGGAGATGCAATTCTATAGTTGACATCATACTTAGCAAGCGTTTTACGGAAAGCACCATGAATAAAATGTGAACCACCATCGGTCATTAGATATCTAGGGACTCCAAATCTAGGGAAAATAACTTCTTTAAGCATCCTGATAGAAGTGTTGTGAACAGCACTACAAGTTGGGATAGCTTCTACCCACTTAGTAACGTAATCAACAGCAACTAGGATATGAGTATACCCGTTGGATTTTGGAAAAGGTCCCATATAATCAAAGCCCCAAACATCAAATGGTTCAATGACAAGTGAATAATTCATAGGCATTTCCTGACGTTTACTGATATTACCTATTCTTTGACATTCTTCGCAAGACAAGACAAACTTACGGGCATCCTTGAAGAGAGTGGGCCAGTAGAAACCTGATTGCAATACCTTGTGTGCAGTTCTATCTCCCGAATGGTGTCCTCCATAAGACTCGGAGTGATACTTCTATAGGATCTGTCCCTGTTCATGCTCAGGTACACAACGTCTAATAACAACATCTACTCCTTCTTTATAAAGGTGAGGATCATCCCAAAAGTAATGTCTCAAATCAAAGAAGAATTTCTTCTATTGCTGGTATGTGAAACTAGGTGGTATATATTTGGCAACAATATAATTTGCATAATAAGCATACCACGGTGTACTACATGAAGTATTGATGACATTCAATTGCTCATCAGGAAAGCTATCATCAATAGGTTGTGGGTCATTAAGAACATTCTCCAACCTAGACAAGTTATCTGCTACGGGGTTATCAGCACCCTTCTTGTCGACAACATGAAAATAAAATTCTTGTAGCAAGAGAACCCATCTGATAAGTCTAGGTTTAGCGTCTTTCTTTTCCATGAGGTACTTAACAGTAGCGTGATCAGTGTGAATAGTGACTTTGGAATCAACTATGTAAGATCTGAACTTTTCACATGCAAACACGACTCCTAAAAATTCCTTTTCAGTAATAGCATAGTTTATTTGGGCACTGTCTAGAGTTTTACTAGCATAGTGAATAACATTCAACTTCTTGTCAACTCTTTGTCTTAGAACAGCGCCAACAGCATAATCACTAGCATCACACATGATTTCAAAAGGTAAGTTTCAATCAAGTGTTTGAACAATAGGCGCAGTTATCAAGGACTTTTTAAGTATTTCAAAGGCTTCCTGACAATCATCGTCAAAAACAAAAGGAATATCCTTTTGCAAGAGATTGGTAAGAGGCCTAGAAATCTTAGAAAAGTCCTTAATGAACCTTCTATAGAAACCAGCATGACCAAGGAAACTTCTTATACCTTTGATATCTGTAGGGTATGGCATTTTCTTGATCGCATCAACTTTAGCCTTATTGACTTCAATACCTCTTTCAGAAATTTTATGTCCTAAGACGATGCCTTCATTAACCATAAAGTGACACTTCTCCCAATTCAAGACAAGATTGGTATCTCTACATCTCTGCAAAACTCGATCAAGGTTGCTGAGGCAATCATCAAAAGAAGACACGTAAACGGAGAAGTCATCCATGAAAACCTCAACAATCTTTTCACAAAAGTCAGAGAATATAGCCGTCATACATCTTTGAAAGGTGGCAGGTGCATTACATAAGCCAAAAGGCATACATCTGTAAGCAAAGGTACCGAAAGGGCAGGTGAAAGTGGTTTTCTCCTGAGCAGATTGTGCAACAGGTATTTGGGAGAAATCAGAATAACCATCTATAAAAAAGAAGTGTGTGTGTTTAGATAGTCTTTCTAGCATTTTTTCGATAAAAGGCAAAGGGTAATGATCTTTCCTAGTGGACTTATTTAATTTCCTAAAATCGATCACCATCCTATAGCCAGTAATAATCCTCTGTGGGATCAATTCATCCTTATCATTAGGGACAACGGTAATACCTCCCTTCTTAGGGACGCAATGCACCGGACTCACCCAATCACTGTGAGCAACAGGATAGATAATACCTGCTTCCAGGAGCTTTAGTATATCTTTTCTCACTACCTCTTTCATGTTAGGATTTAATCTCCGTTGATGATCGGCAACTGGTTTGGAATCAGGATCATTTTTAATCTTGTGCTGGCATAGAGTGGGACTAATGCCCTTAAGATCATCAAGAGTATATCCAATAGCAGCACGGTGCTTCCTCAGAGTTTTTAGTAACTTCTTTTCTTCATGCTCTGAGAGGCTAGCACTAATAATAACATGATATATCTCTTTTTCATCGAGGTAAGCATACTTAAGAGTATCAGGCAACTGTTTAAGCTCGAACACAGGATCACCCTTTGGTGGGGGTGGATCTCCAAGCAGTTCAACATGCAAATTATTCTTAAGTATAGGATATTGTTCAAAGATAACACTATCTATCTCATCCCTTTCATCCATATGCATATCATTTTCATGCTCAAGCAAGTATTGCTCTAAAGGATCAGTAGGAGGCACAACAATATAAGCTAGGGCAATAATTTCATCCTTATTAGGCAACTCTTTTTCATGAGGTTGTCTACCAAACTTGGAGAAATTGAACTCATGTGACACACCTTCAAAGCCAACAGTGAGAGTTTGCTTTTCACAGTCAATATGAGCATTGACAGTATTGAGGAAAGGTCTGCCAAATATGATGGGACAAAATCTATCTTGTGTGGTAGCAAGAACGAGGAAATCAGCAGGATACTTTGTTTTACCACACAAGACTTCAACATCTCTAACAATTCCCAAAGGGCAGATAGTATCTCTATTGGCAAGCTGAATGGTGATGTCAATAGGTTCCATCTCAACAAGTGCAATCTCATCTTTAATTTCATCATATAAGGATTGAGGTATTGCTCTAGCACTAGCACCCACGTAACATAAACGATGATAACAATGATCTCCTATCTTAATAGAAACAACAGGCAACTGCAGAAGATAGCAAAAATATCAGAGTCGTCCCCTATGCCTCGCCCATAGGCACTATCATGTATGCAATGTCGTGGACAAGACTGGATGTGAGCCTTGCCTTAAGTATGGCTGGAAGGTTTCAAAGTGATCCACGAGTGGAACATTGGACAACGGTCAATAATATCCTTAAGTACTTAAAGACGACTAAGGAAATGTTTCTCGTTTACGAAGGTGATCAAGAGCTCGTCGCCAAGGGCTACCTCGGTGCTAGCTTTGACACTAATCTAGTTGACTCTAAGTCTCAAACCATATATATATTTATTCTAAATGGTGGAGCAGTTAGCTGGTGTAGCTCCAAGCAAAGCTTGGTAGTAGCATCTACATGTGACGCGGAATATATAGCTGCTTCGGAAGCAATGCAGGAAGGTGTATGGATGAAGCAGTTCATGACAGATATAGGAGTTGTGCCTAGTCCACTGTATCCGATGACACTCCTTTGTGACAACACTGGTTCCATTCCATAGACATTCTTAAAGTACATACAGATCTAAATGTTGAACACCCATTGACTAAACCTCTCTCATGAGCAAACCATGATCAACACTAGAACTCTATGGGTGTTAGATTCACTACAATGTAAAATAGATTGTTGACTCTAGTCCAAGTGGGAGACTGCTACGGCGACGGAAATCTTCTATCGTCTCTTGAGCTTGCGTTGGTTTTTCCCTTGAAGAGGAAAGGGCGATGCAGCACACGAGCAGTAAGTATTTCTCTCAGTTTGAAAACCAAGGTATCAATCCAGTAGGAGAATCGCGTGAAGTCCAGAGTACCTGCACAAACACAAAAGAGCTTGCACCCAACGCTATAAATGGGTTGTCAACCCCTTCAAGATTGATTGCAAAGTGAGAAATGAAAGCAGAAAGTGCAACGAAGTAAAAGTGTAAGGCTGAAAATATGATGTGAAGTAGACCCGGGGGCCATAGTGTTCACTAGAGGCATCTCTCAAAATAGCAAATATTACGGTGGGTGAAAAAATTACTGTCGAGCAATTGATAGAACCGCGCAAAGTCTTGACGATATCTAAGGCAATGATCATACATATATGCATCACGTCCGAGATAAGTAGACCGATACTTTCTGCATCTACTACTATTACTCCACACATCGACCGCTATCCAGCATGCATCTAGTGTATTGAGTTCTTGACGTACAGAGTAACGCCTTAAGCGAGATGACATGATGTAGAGGGATAAACTCAAACCAATGATGAAAACCCCATCTTTTTACCCTTGATGGAAACAACACGATGCGTGCCTCGCTACCCCTTCTGGCACTGGGTGAGGTCCCCGCACGGTATGAGCCCAAAACCAAGCACTTCTCTCATTGCAAGAATCATAGATCAAGCTGGCCAAACAAAACCCACAACTCGAAGAGAATTAAAAGGATATGAAATCATGCATATAAGAGATCAAAAGAAACTCAAATAAGATTCATAGATAATCTGATCATAAATCCAGAATTCATTGGATCTCGACAAACACAAGGCAAAGAAGATTACATCGGATAGCTCCATGAAGATCATGGAGAACTTTGTATTGAAGATCCAAGAGAGAGAAGAAGCCATCTAGCTACTAGCTATGGACCCATAGGTCTATGATGAACTACTCACACATCATCGGAGAGGCCATGGTGTTGATGAAGAAGCCCTCCGTATCCGAATCCCCCGTCTGTTAGGGGACCAGAACGTGCCCCAGATGGGATCTTGCGGAGACAGAAGCTTGCAGTGGCGGAAAAGTATTTTCATGGACCTCTTGATTTTTTCTGGGATTTTAGGGAATATATAGGCGAAAGACCTAGGGCAGAGGAGGCCCAGGGAGCCCACAAGCCTGGGAGGCGCGGGCCCCCCTGACCGCGGCTAGGGGGCTTGTGGGGTCCCTGGTGACCCCCTGCCTTGGTTCTCAAGTCTCCCGATCGTCTTCTATTTCGGAAAAAATCTTTTTGGAAGTTTCTTTCCGTTTGGACTCTGTTTAAAATCCTCCTCTGAAAAGGGTCAAAAACACGAAAAAAACAGGAACTGACACTTGGCACTGAGTAAATAAGTTAGTCCCAAAAAAGATATAAAAGGCATACAAAACATCCAAAGTTTGACAAGATAACAGCATGAAACCATAAAAAATTATAGATACGTTGGAGACGTATCAAGCATCCCCAAGCTTAACTCCTGCTCGTCCTCGAGTAGGGAAGTGATAAAGATTGAATTTTTGATGTGGAATGCTACCTAGCATAGTTGTCCTTTGTAAGTTCTTTCATGTGACATGAATGTTCAGATCCGTAAGATTCAAAACAATAGTTTCCAATTGACATGAAAACAATAATACTTCAAGCAAACTAGCAAGGTAATCATGAACTTTCGAAATAACAAGGCCAAAGAAAGTTATCCCTACAAAATCATATAGTCTGGCTATGCTCCATCATCCCCACACAACTAATTTAAATCATGTACAACCCCGGTATTGGCCAAGTAATTGTTTTCGCACTCTTACTTTCTCAAACCTTTTTCAACTATCACGCAATGCATGAGCGTGAGCCATGGAAATAGCACTATAGGGGGAATAGAGTGTGGTGGTGGTTGTGAGACAAAAAAGGAGGAGATGGTCACATTGGCTCGGCGTATCAAAGGGTTATGGAGATGCCCATTAATAGATATCAATGTGAATGAGTACGGATTGCCATACAAAGGATGCACTAGAGCTATAAGTATGTGAAATCTCAAAATGAGAACTAGTGGGTGTGCATCCAACTTGCTTGCTCACGAAGACCTAGGGCAATTTGAGGAAGCCCATCATTGGAATATACAAGCCAAGTTATATAATAAATATTCCTACTAGCATATGGTGGTGACGAGACGAAAGGCTCTCAATCATGAAGAACATGGTGCTATTATGAAGCACAAGTGTGGAAAAAGATAGTAGCATTGTCCCTTCTCTCTTTTTCTCTCTCTCTTTTTTATTTGGGCTCTTTGGCCTCTTTTTTTTATGTGGGCAACTTTGGCCTATTTTTTTTCCTCACATGGGACAATGCTCTAATAATGATGATCATCACACTTTTATTTACTCACAACTCAAAGCTCAGAACGATGATGACTCTATAGGAAATGCCTCGGGCAGTGTACCGGGATGTGCAACGATCTAGCTTAGCGTATGACATTGAAACATCTCGCTAGCTATATTACGATCATGCAATGGAAATATGAGAGTGAAGGCACAAGTCATGAGATGGAACGGTGGGAGTTGCATGGCAATATATCTCAGAATGGCTATAAAAATGCCATAGTAGGTAGGTATGGTGGCTGTTTTGAGGAAGGCATATGGTGGGTTTGTGCACCGGCGAAAGTTGCGCGGCACTAGAGAGGCTAGCAATGGTGGAAGGTGAAAGTGCATCTATACCATGGACTCACATTAGTCATGAAGAATTCACATACTTGTTGCCAAAGTTTTTATTAGTAATCGAAACAAAGTGCTAAACGCATACTCCTAGGGGAAGGGTTGGTAGGTGTTAACCATCGCTCGATCCCGACCTCAACACAAAGGATGACAATCAATAGATCAATTATGCTCCGACTTCCTAACATAGCGGTTCACCATACGTGCATGCTACGGGAATTACTAACTTCAACACAAGTATTTCTAGATTCACAACACCCTACTAACATAGCTCTTAATATTACCAAATCCACGTCTCAAAACTAATTGAGAGGAATCAAAACTTCTCTTTCTACTAAATGTACATGAAGATGGAGGTTTTTGTATCCTCTTTGGGTACCTATCACCTTTGGGACTACTTTCGTAGCACAAGCCAACTACCAAGTCACGCACCGCTGTGCTCTAAAAGATCTAAGTGAAGCACATAGAGCAAAATTATCTAGCTCAAAACATATAAGTGAAGCACGATGAGCATTCTAGAAAAATCACGATGAGTGCATGTCTGTCTCAAAAGGTATGCAGCAAGGATGATCGTGACACAACAAAAAGAAAAGACTCCTACGATACAAGACGCTCCAAGCAAAACACATATCATGTGGTGAATAAAAATATAGCTCCAAGTAATGTTACCGATGGATTGAAGATGAAAGAGGGGATGCCTTCCCGGGGCATCCCTAAGCTTAGGCTTTTTGGTGTCCTTGAATTTGTCTTGGGATGCCTTGGGCATCCCTAATCTTGAGCTCTTTCCACTCTTTATCCCTTTTTCCATAAGAACATCACCCAAAACTTGAAAACTTCACAACACAAAACTTAAACAGAAACTCGTGATATCATTAGCACAAGAAAACAAACTACCACCTCTTTAGGTACTGTAGCAAACTTGAATTATATTCATATTGGTGTTAGATTACTGTATTATCACTTTTCCATGGCTAGTACCCCCCGATACTATCCATAGTTTCATAAAAACAAGCAACCAACACAACAAAAACAGAATCTGTCAAAAACAGACCAGTCTGTAGCAATCTATATACTTTGTATACTTCTGGTACCTCAAATTTTTTGAAAACTTACGACTGCCTGGGAAAAATACATATCAACCAGCAGCAAAAATAATCAAGTCAAAATCTCTTTCTGAATAAAAATGAGAAATAATCTTGTGAGCGAAAAGTTTCTGTCTTTTTCCAGCAGGATCAAACAACCCTCACCAAGACTAGTCATAAAGGTTTTGCTTGGCTCAAACACAAAAAGAAACACAAAAGACACAATCATAACAGAATTATGATAGTGTGGACGCAACAAAACAGAAAGAAAAAGATAAATTCATTGGGTTGCCTCCCAACAAGCGCTATTGTTTAACGCCCTTAGCTAGGCATAAAGCGTTAGAATCACGTATTGTCGTCTTTGGTGCTCAAACCAAAAGTAGCCCTCATCATGGATTCATAGGGCAATCTTATTTTCTTTCTAGGAAAGTGTTCCATGCCCTTCTTTAAAGGAAATTGAAATCTAATATTCCCTTACTTCATAGGGCATGTAGGATTGCAATCAATGCCAAGCACAATGAAATCCACGGGTACATAGTTCCTATTTTTAATAATAAGAACATCATTGATCCTTCTCATGGGTTTCTTGATAGTAGAATCCGCAATATGCAAATTAAGAGAACACTCCTCAATCTCATTAAAACCCAGAACATCACATAAAGACTTTGGAATTGCGGAAACACTAGCACCCAAATCACACAAAGCATTGCATTCATAGTTTTTGATTTTGATTTTGATAGTAGGTTCCCACTCATCATGAAGCTTTCTAGGGATAGAAACTTCCAATTCAAGTTTCTGTTCAATAGATTTTATCATAGCTTCGACGATATGATCGGTAAAGGCCTTGTTTTGGCTATCAGCGTGTGGAGAGTTTAGCATGGATTTCATCAAGGAAATGCATTCAATCAAGGAGCAACTATCATAATTGAATTCCTTGAAATCCAAAGTAGTAATTTCATTACTACTGAAAGTTTTAATATCTTCTACTCCACTTTCAATGCTTTTAGCATCAAGATAGATGGACTCCGAATAATTGGGGCGTTTTTCAACCAAGGTGGATTCATATCCAGCCCCATCATCATTAGGTTTGACACAAGAAAACAAAGATTCAATGGGAGTCACACCAAGAACTTTAAGATCTTCGTGATTCTTATCACGAGGACACGCCTTTTTAAGCCATTCATGTCTAGCACGAATTTGGGCGGTTCTTTCTTTGCTCTCACTCATGGAAACACGCATAGCTTTCAAAGTTTCATCCATATTGATTTTGCGAGGAGCACATCTAACTTTCAAAGCATCAATATAACTAGACATTCTATCAATGCTCCTAGCCAAATCGTCAATTTTGAGTAGTTTTTCCTCTATGGACACATTGAAAATCTTTTGCGAGTTGATAAACTCTTTGATATTACACTCTAGATGAGAGCGTAATCTATTGTAATTTCCATGAGTATTGTTGTATGAGTTGCCAAAGTTATTAGAGGGGTTACTAGGGAAAGGCCTAGGAACATAGTTTCCTCTAAAAGCATTGTTGTTGCCAAAATTATTCCTACCAACAAAATTAACGTCCAAGCTAGCGTTGCTACTCTCAATCAAGGAAGACAAGGGCATGTCATTAGGATCTAAAGGAGCACTTCTACTAGCAACCAAATTCATTAACTCATCCATCTTAGCACTTAACGAGTTAATTTCTTCTATAGTGTGTACCTTCTTACTAGTAGGTGACCTTTCAGTGTGCCACTGAGAGTAGTTCTTCATGATATTGTCTAGGAGTTTTTTAGCTTCTCCTAACGTGATTTCCATGAACGTTTCACCTGAGGCGGAGTCCAAGATATTTCTAGAAGCGAAATTCAAGCCAGTGTAAAAGCTTTGTATAATCATCCAAAGACTCAAGCCATGAGCGGGACAATTTCTAATCATCAATTTCATCCTCTCCCAAGATTGTGCAACATGTTCATGATCAAGTTGCTTAAAATTCATGATATCATTCCAGAGAGAGATAATTGATACGTCCATTTTGCATCATGCTTTCATGTTGATATTTATTGCTTTTTGGGCTGTTATTACGCTTCAAGGTACAATACTTATGCCTTTTCTCTCTTATTTTGCAAGGTTTACATGAAGAGGGAGAATGCCGGCAGCTGGAATTCTGGGCTGGAAAAGGAGCAAGTTTGAGATGCCTATTCTGCGGAACTCCAAAAGCCGTGAAAATCAACGTGGAATTTTTTGGGAATATATAAAAAATACTGGGCGGAAGAAGTACCACAGGGGCGCCACTTGGAGGCCACAAGCCTGCCAGGCCCGGCCTACCCCCCTAGCCGGGGCTGGAGGGCTTGTTGGCCCCCTGTTGCCCCTCCGGTGCTCATCTTTTGCTATATGAAGGGTTTCGTACGGAAAAAAATCAGAAGGGAGCTTTTCGGAAGATTCGCCGCCGCCACGAGGCGGAACTTGAGCAGAACCAATGTAGAGCTCCGGCAGGATGATCCTGCAGGGGAAACTTCCCTCCCGGAGGGGGAAATCGTCGCCATCGTCATCACCAACACTCCTCTCATCAGAGGGGACTCGTCACCATCAACATCTTCATCAACACCATCTCATCTCCAAACCCTAGTTCATCACTTGTAACCAATCCCCGTCTCACGACTCTGATTGGTACTTGTAAGATTGCTAGTAGTGTTAATTATTCCTTGTAGTTGATGCTAGTTGGATTATTTGGTGGAAGAGTTTATGTTCAGATCCTTGATGCTACTCATTACCTCTCTGGTCATGAACATGATTATGCTTTGTGAGTAGTTACTTTTGTTCCTGAGGACATGGGATAAGTCATGCTAATAGTAGTCATGTGAATTTGGTATTAGTTTGATATTTTGATGTGGTGTATGTTGTTTTTCCTCTAGTGGTGTTATGTGAATGTCGACTACATAACACTTCACCATTATTTGGGCCTAGAGGAAGGCATTGGGAAGTAGTAAGTAGATGATGGGTTGCTAGAGTGACAGAAGCTTAAACCCTAGTTTATGCGTTGCTTCGTATTGGGCTGATTTGGATCCACTAGTTTAATGCTATGGTTAGACTTTGTCTTAATTATTCTTTTGTAGTTGCGGATGCTTGCGAGAGGGCTTAATCATAAGTGGGATGCTTGTCCAAGTAAGGGCAGTACCCAAGCGCCGGTCCACCCACATATCAAACTATCAAAGTAACGAACACGAATCATATGAACATGATGAAAACTAGCATGACAGAAATTCCTGTGTGTCCTCGGGAGCGTTTTTCCTCCTATAAGACTTTGTTCAGGCTTGTACCTTGATACAAAAGGGATTGGGCCACTTTGCTGCACCATTGCTACTTTTGTTAGTTGTTGCTTGCTACGAATCATCTCACCACACAATCACTTGTTACCGATAATTTCAGTGCTTGCAGATATTACCTTGCTGAAAACAACTTGTCAGATCCTTCTGCTCCTCATTGGGTTCGACACTCTTACTTATCGAAAGGACTACGATTGATCCCCTATACTTGTGGGTCATCAAGACTCTTTTCTGGCACCGTTGCCGGGGAGTGAAGCGCCTTTGGTAAGTGGAACTTGGTAAGGAAACATTCATATAGTGTGCTGAAATTTATTGTCACTTGTCAATATGGATACTAATCCTTTGAGGGGCTTGTTTGGGTTATATACACCTCGAACGGAAGCACAAAGAGTTGCTCCTCAACCTGCTGCACCTACTGAAAATATTTGCTTTGAATTTCCTTCAGGTATGCTTGAGAAACAGCTGGCTAATCCTTTTACAGGAGATGGAACATCACATCCAGACTTGCATCTAATCTATGTAGATGAAGTTTGTGGTTTATTTAAGCTTGCAGGTTTGACCGAGGATGAGGTCAAGAAGAAGGTCTTTCCTTTATCTTTGAAGGATAAGGCGTTGACATGGTATAGGCTATGTGATGATACTGTATCCTGGGACTACAATCAGTTGAAATTGGAATTTCATCAAAAGTTTTATCCTATGAATTTAGTACATCGTGATTGGAATTATATTTATAATTTTTGGCCTCATGACAGAGAAAGCATCGCTCAATCTTGGGTGAGGCTTAAATCAATGTTATATTCATGCCCCAAGCATGAGCTCTTGAGAGAAATTATCATTCAAAACTTCTATGCTCGGCTTTCTCATGATGATCGCACCATGCTTGACACTTCTTGTACCGGTTCTTTTATGAAGAGAGATATTGACTTCAAATGGAATTTATTGGAGAGAATTAAACGCAACTCTGAAGATTGGGATCTTGAAGAAGGTAAGGAGTCAGGTATGAATTTCCAGTTTGATTGCGTTAAATCCTTTGTTGAAACAAATACTTTTTGTGACTTTAGCGCTAAGTATGGACTTGACTCTGAGATAGAAACTTCATTGTGTGAATCATTTGCTGCTCATAATTATCTCCCCAAAGACAAGTGGTTTAAATATCATCCTCCTTTAGAAGTCAACGTAGTTAAACCCAATCCAGTTGAAGAGAGAGTCATTGCCTATAATAATCCTGTTGTTCCCAGTGCTTACATTGAGAAACCACCTTTCCCTGTTAGGATAAAGGATCATTCTAAAGCTTCAACTGTGATACGTAGAGGCTACATTAGAACACCTACACCCCTTGAGTAAATTAGAGTTGAACCTAGCATTGCTATTATCAAAGATCTTTTGTCCGACGATGTTGAGGGACATAATATTCACTTATGTGAAGATGCTGCTAGAATTGCTAAACCTCACGTTAGAGATAAACATAGGCATGTTGTTGGCACGCCTGTTTTTCTGTTAAGATAGGAGATCATTGCTATCATGGTTTATGTGACATGGGTGCTAGTGTTAGTGCAATACCTCAAGCCTTATATGATGAAATCAAAGACGAGATTGCACCTATTGAGATAGCGCCTATTGATGTCACTATTCATCTTGCCAATAGAGATACTATCTGCCCTGTGGGAATTGTTAGGGATGTTGAAGTCTTGTGTGGTAAAACGAAGTATCCTGCTGATTTCCTCGTTCTTACTACCACCCAAGATAGCTTTTGTCCTATTATATTTGGCAGACCTTTTCTCAATAATGTCAATGCTCATATTGATTGTGAGAAGCAAACTGTCACTGTTGGCTTTGAAGGTGTGTCACATGAGTTGAATTTCTCCATGTTTGGTAGACAACCTCATGAAAAGGAGTTGCCTAGTAAGGATGAAACTATTGCCTTAGCTTCTATTGTCGTGCCTCCTACTGATCCCTTAGAGCAATACTTGCTTGAGCATGAAAATGATATGCATATGGATGAAAGGGATGAAATAGATAGAGTTGTCTTAGAACAATTTCCTATTCTTAAGAATAATCTGCCTGTTGAACCGCTTGGGGATCCACCCCCACCAAAGGGTGATCCTGTGTTCGAGCTTAAACAGTTGCCTGATACTCTTAAGTATGCATATCTTGATGGAAAAGAGATATATCATGTTATTATTAGTGCTAGCCTCTCAGAGCATGAAGAAAAGAAGCTACTAAAAACTCTGAGGAAGCACCGTGCTGCTATTGGATATACTCTTGATGATCTTAAGGGCATTAGTCCCACTCTATGCCAGCACAAGATTAAAACTGATCCTGTTTTCAAACCAATTGCTGATCATCAAAGGAGATTGAATCCTAAGATGAAAGAAGTAGTGAGAAAATAAATACTAAAGCTTCTGGAAGCGGGAATCATTTATCCTGTTGCTCATAGTGATTGGGTGAGTCCGGTGCATTGCGTCCCTAAGAAGGGAGGCATGACCGTTGTCCCTAATGATAAGGATGAATTGATCCCTCAGAGGATTATTACTGGCTATAGGATGGTGATCGATTTTAGGAAATTGAATAAAGCCACTAGGAAAGATCATTACCCTTTGCCTTTTATCGACCAAATGCTAGAAAGACTGTCTAAACACACACACTTCTGCTTTCTAGACGGTTATTCTGGTTTCTCCCAAATACCAGTTGCACAATCTGATTAGGAGAAAACCACTTTCACCTGCCATTTCGGTACCTTTGCTTATAGACGTATGCCTTTTGGCTTATGTAATGCACCTGCCACCTTTCAAAGATGTATGATGGCTATATTCTCTGACTTTTGTGAAAATATTGTTGAGGTTTTCACGGATGACTTCTCCGTTTATGGGTCTTCTTTTGATGATTGCCTCAACAACCTTGATCGAGTATTGCAGAGATGTAAAGACACCAATCTTGTCTTCAATTGGGAGAAGTGCCACTTTGTGGTCAATGAAGGCATCGTCTTAAGACATAAATTTTCTGAAAGAGGTATTGAAGTCGATAAGGCTAAGGTTGATGCAATCCATAAAATGCCATACCCCACAGATATCAAAGGTATAAGAAGTTACCTTGGTCATGCTGGTTTCTATAGAAGGTTTATTAAAGACTTCTCTAAGATTTCTAGGCCTCTTACCAATCTCTTGCAAAAGGATATCCCTTTTGTTTTTGACGATGACGACACCTATTTTTCAACCACCTGATTGGAACCTACCTTTTGAGATCATGTGTGACGCTAGTGATTACGCTGTTGGTGCATTTCTAGGGCAAAGAGTTGATAAGAAGTTGAATGTTATTTACTATGCTAGTAAAACTCTAGACAGTGCCCAAAGAAACTACGCTACTACGGAAAAGGAGTTCTTAGTAGTCGTGTTTGCATGTGAAAAGTTTAGGTCTTACATAGTTGATTCCAAAGTCACTATTCACACTGATCACGCTGCTATCAAGTACCTCATGGAGAAGAAAGACGCTAAACCTAGACTTATCATATGGGTTCTCTTTCTACAAGAATTTGATTTGCACGTTGTCGACAGAAAGGGTGCTGATAACCCAGTAGCAGATAACTTGTCTAGGTTAGAGAACGTTCTTGATGACCTACAACCTATTGATGATAGCTTTCCCGATGAGCAATTGAATGTCATCAGTACTTCACGTAGTGCACCGTGGTATGCTGATTATGCAAACTATATCGTTGCCAAATATATACCACCTAGTTTCACATACCAGCAAAAGAAGAAATTCTTCTTTGACTTGAGACATTACTTCTGGGATGATCCTCACCTTTATAAGGAAGGAGTAGATGGTGTTATTAGACGTTGTGTACCTGAACATGAACAGGGACAAATCCTACGGAAGTGTCACTCCGAGGCCTACGGAGGACACCATGCGGGAGATAGAACTGCACACAAGGTATTGCAATCAGGTTTCTATTGGCCCACTCTCTTCAAGGATGCCCGTAAGTTACGAATGTCAAAGAGTAGGTAATATCGGTAAACGTCAGGAAATGCGTATGAACTATTCACTTGTCATTGAACCATTTGATGTCTGGGGCTTTGATTATATGGGACCTTTTCCAAAATCCAACGGGTATACTCACATCCTAGTTGCTGTTGATTATGTCACTAAGTGTGTCGAAGCTATCCCCAGTAGTAGTGCTGATCACAACACCTCTATCAGGATGCTTAAAGAAGTTATTTTCCCTAGATTTGGAGTCCCTAGATATCTAATGACCGACGGTGGTTCACATTTCATTCATGGTGCTTTCCGTAAAACGCTTGCTAAGTACGATGTCAACCATAGAATTGCGTCTCCCTATCAACCTTAGTCCAGTGGTCAAGTATAGCTAAGCAACAGAGAAATTAAACTAATTCTTCAAAAGACTGTCAACACGTCTAGAAAGAATTGGCCTAAGAAGCTCGATGATGCATCGTGGGCTTATAGAACTGCCTATAAGAATCCCATGGGCATGTCTCCGTACAAAATGGTGTACGGTAAAGCATGTCATTTACCTCTTGAGCTAGAGCATAAAGCTTATTGGGCAATCAAAGAGCTCAACTTTGATTTCAAACTTGCTAGTGAGAAGAGGTTATTTGACATTAGCTCGCTTGATGAATGGAGAACTCAGGCATATGAAAATGCCAAGTTGTTCAAAGAAAAGGTTAAGAGGTGGCATGACAAGAGGATACAAAAGTGTGAGTTCAATGTAGGTGATTATGTCTTGCTATACAATTCTCGTTTAAGATTTTTTGCAGCAAGCTTCTCTTTAAATGGGAAGGTCCCTATATTGTTGAGGAAGTATATCGTTCCGGTGCTATCAAAATCAACAACACGGAAGTTAATTGTCCGAGAGTGGTAAACGGGCAAAGAATCAAACATTATATCTCAGGTACTCCCATAAATGTTGAGAGTAACATTATCAATACCATAACTCCGGAGGAGTACATAAGGGATATTTATCAACCTGTTTCAAACTCCAAAAATGAGGAGGTATGTGATTTCGTAAGTAAACCGACTCCAAAACTTTTCCTGTAGCAATTTTCCTCCATTTTGGAATATTTGAAAAAATAGAAAAATTTAAAGCAGTCCGGGAAAGTGTCCGAGGAGGCGACAAGCCTCCTAGGCCCGGCCTACCCCTCTGGCCGGGGCTGAAGGGCTTGTGGCCACCTCGTGCCCCTCCCGGACTCTGTTTTCGTGCGGAGTACTCCTTCTGGTCTGGAAAAAAATCATTATCTATTCTCTCGAAAGGTCTGACCTCTGTATCACGCAAATTCCCTCTGTTTTTGTTTCGAGCTTGTTTTCTGCCGCAAATTTAGAGCAAGATGTCGTCTCAGGAATCTGTGAGGGAGAACAATCTCCCTCAAGTCTATGGATAAGTATATGCTGATCTGAAAAGGATGGAAGTCATGGAAGCCAAGGAAAGGCTACCTAAAGAAACCAAGGGCAAAACTAAGGAGAAGAGTCAGGCATGGGACAAAGTGCAATCTGTGCTCAACAAGGAAGAAGTTGAAGAAGTGGATTTCCTCCAACCCTACCTCCACCTACTGTCTCCATCCTTGATTGAACTCTTGAGGTTTTGTGAAGCAACTCGTGCTCGCAATACTTATTGCACTCGTGAAGTTGTTTTGCTGGAGAAACATATCACAGATCTCCAAGGTATAAATCAAATATTAATGGTCCTCTTGGAATCAAAGGTTGCACCAACTCTACCACCATCACCTTCAAAGGAAGACAACTGAGCATGGTTATGGGCAATCCCCTTGGCTTGTGCCAAGCTTGGGAGAGTTTCCCCGGTATCGTATCACCATCATATCTTTTGCCTTAACCTTTGTTTTATTTTGTTCCTTTTCAGTTTTCTCTTTCTCTAGTAGAATAAAGGTCTTAGTGTTTTAGTCTTGAGTTTTGCTTTGTGTCTCCCCCGATGTATTCGATCTCGTGAGCTATATAATAAAGAGTATCTTAGTTGAAGGGCTTTGCCTCTTGGCATGATCAAAAGATCGAGAAAGAACAAAAGCATGAAAGATCATGTAGTGATCTTATGGGAAGTGATGGCTTCACATATAAAAAGGATGATGATTGAAACTTGTTGAGGGTAGACAAACGTAGACCTTGGTCATTGTTGCAATTAATAGGAAGTGATAAAGAAGGAGAGGTTCACATATAAATATATCATCCTTGACACAATCTATTATTGTGAACACTCATTAAACTATTACATGCCTAGAAGTAGATGTTGGACAAGGAAGACAACATAATGAATTGTGTTTGCTTGGTTCTGAACAATGTCATATGATTAGAGATCCCTTAGCATGTGACGATTGCTTCCACCTTATATTAGCCAAAACTCCCGCACCAAGTAGAGATACTACTTGTGCATCCACAAACCTTCAACCCAGTTTTGCCATGAGAGTCCACCATACCTACCTATGGATTGAATAAGATCCCTCAAGTAAGTTGTTATCGGCGCAAGCAATAAAAATTGCTCCCTAATATGTTTGATCTATTAGTGTGTGGAAAATAAGGTTTGTACGAACCTGTGATGAGGAAGACATAAAAGCGACAGACTGCATAATAAAGTTCTTTATCACAGGAGGCAATATAAAGTGACGTTCCTCCGCACTAAGAGGACACGCATCCAAACCTCAAAAGTGCATGACAACCTCTGCTCCCCTCTGCGAAGGGCCTATCTTGTACCTTTACTTTTTGCCCTGGAAAGAGTCATGGTGATCTTCACTAATTTCTTGTTTCGCCTTTATCTTGGCTAACGTCACATCCTAGGGAAAGATCTATATTCATATGTCAACTTGGAGGTAAGTATTCATGAATTATTATTGTTGACATTACCCTTGAGGTAAGCAGTTGAGAGGCAAAACTATAAGCCCCTATCTTTCTCTGTGTCCAGCTGAAACATTGATCTCATGAGTACCACATGAGTAGTAGCAATTGTAGAGAACAAAAAGATGATTGAGTATGTGGATTTTCTTTACAAGCTCTTATTTGACTCTTTCTGATGTTGTGATAAAATTGCAATTGCTTCAATGACTAAAGGCTATCGGTTGTTGATTCTTAGTAAGGTTCTTGATTCATGCTTTACTTTGTGAAGAATTTGTCACTTTATCATGAGAGATTATATGTTGGTATTGCTATTCTAAATCTTGATCATGATGCCTGCATGTTAGTATCTTGTTTTGTCGACACCTCTCTCCCTAAACATGTGGTCATGTTTATTGAGCTAGGCTTTCGCTTGAGGACAAGCGAGGTCTAAGATTGGGGGAGTTGATACGTCCATTTTGCATCATGCTTTCATGTTGATATTTATTGCTTTTTGGGCTGTTATTACACTTCGAGGTACAATACTTATGCCTTTTCTCTCTTATTTTGCAAGGTTTACATGAAGAGGGAGAATGCTAGCAGCTGGAATTCTGGTCTGAAAAAGGAGCAAGTTTGATATGCCTATTCTGCGCAACTCCAAAAGCCGTGACAATCAACGTGGAATTTTTTGGGAATATATAAAAAATACTGGGTGGAAGAAGTACCAGAGGGGCGCCACCTGGAGGCCACAAGTCTGCCAGGCCCGACCTACCCCCCTGGCCGGGGCTGGACGACTTGTGGGCCCCCTGTTGCCCCTCCGGTGCTCATCTTTTGCTATGTGAAGGGTTTCGTCCGGAAAAAAAATCAGAAGGGACATTTTCGGAGGATTCGCCGCCGCCACGAGGCGGAACTTGAGCAGAACGAATCTAGAGCTCCGGTAGGACGATCCTGTTGGGGAAACTTCCCTCCCGGAAGGGGAAATCGTCGCCATCGTCATCACCAACACTCCTCTCATCGGAGGGGACTCGTCACCATCAACATCTTCACCAGCACCATCTTATCTCCAAACCCTAGTTCATCACTTGTAACCAATCTCCGCCTCACGACTCCGATTGGTACTTGTAAGGTTGCTAGTAGTGTTAATTACTCCTTGTAGTTGATGCTAGTTGCATTATTTGGTGGGAGTTTATGTTCAGATCCTTTATGCTACTCATTAGCTCTCTGGTCATGAACGTGATTATGCTTTGTGAGTAGTTACTTTTGTTCCTGAGGACATGGGATAAGTCATGCTAATAGTAGTCATGTGAATTTGGTATTCGTTCGATATTTTGATGTGTTGTATGTTGTTTTTCCTCTAGTGGTGTTATGTGAACGTCGACTACATAACACTTCACCATTATTTGGGCCTAGAGGAAGGCATTGGGAAGTAGTAAGTAGATGATGGGTTGCTAGAGTGACGGAAGCTTAAACTCTAGTTTATGCGTTGCTTCGTAAGGGGCTGATTTGGATCCACTAGTTTAATGCTATGGTTAGACTTTGTCCTAAGTCTTCTTTCGTAGTTGCAGATGCTTGCGAGAGGGGTTAATCATAAGTGGGATGCTTGTCCAAGTAAGGGAAGTACCCAAGCGCCGGTCCACCCACATATCAAACTATCAAAGTAACGAACACGAATCATATGAACATGATGGAAACTAGGATGACAGAAATTCCCATGTGTCCTCGGGAGCGTTTTTTCCTCCTATAAGACTTTGTTCAGGATTGTCCCTTGCTACGAAAGGGATTGGGCCACTTTGGTGCATCGTTGCTACTTTTGTTACTTGTTGCTTGCTACGAATCATCTCACCACACAATCACTTGTTACCGATAATTTCAGTGCTTGCAGATATTACCTTGCTGAAAACCACTTGTCAGATCCTTCTGCTCCTCTTTGGGTTTGACACTCTTACTTATCGAAAGGACTACGATTGATCCCCTATACTTGTGGGTCATCTATAATCTTAGCCGGCGGAACATACTTGGATATGTAAGCATCTTTGCACTTATTCCAAGAATCAATACTATTTTTGGGCAAAGACGAAAACCAAGTTTTTGCTCGATCTCGCAACGAGAAAGGAAAAAGCTTCAAGTTAATCACATCATTATCCACATCTTTCTTATTTTGCATATCGCAAAGCTCAATGAAGGTATTAAGATGGGATGCGACATCTTCACTAGGAAGGCCGGAGAATTGCTCTTTCATAACAAGATTCAGCAAAGCAACATTGATTTCGTATGACTCCGCACTAGTGGCGGGAGCAATCGGAGTACTAATAAAATCATTATTATTAGTATTCGAGAAGTCACAAAGTTTGGTGTTTTCAGTCATGGTGACTTCAGCAAGCAAGCAAGCACACAAGCGAACAGAAAGCAAGCGAGAGAAAAGGACGAACGAAAAAGGCAAATATTTTTGTAAATTTTTGTTTTTCAGAAGTGGGGGAGAGGAAAACGAGATGCAAAAAAGTAATGCAAGGGATGAGTTTGCGACACTTACTTGGATGAGTTCTTGACTTGATCCTCACCGGCAACAGCGCCAGAAATTCCCCGGCAATGGCGCCAGAAATTCTTCTGCTACGGCGACATAAATCTTCTGCCGTCTCTTGAGCTTGCGTTGCTTTTTCCCTTGAAGAGGAAAGGGCGATGCCGCACAGGAGTGACTGGCACTCTCTAGCAATAGCTAGACGAATGCTGATTCTGTGACAACAAACCTTCCCTTGCAACGACACCAGAAGAATGCTGCTAGCACTCCCCGACAACAAAACTAGAAGAATGTTGTTCATGGCCCACCAGCGCGTGGGTTCGCAGCAGTTTTCGAGGGTAGAGTATTCGGCCCAAATTTGTTGATCGCCAAACACGAGGTAAGAGAATACTCTCGAGTATTAGCAGCTGAATGTGTCAGATTCAACCACACCTGAAAGGTTAGTATCTGCAAGCAAAGTAGTAGCAACAAAGTAACGAGTAACGACAGTGGTGATAGCAGTAGGAAGTAGCAACAGAGCAAGCGACAATAGTAACAGCAGAGCAAGACAAGTAACATCAGCAGCAACAGTATTAACGGCAGCAACAACAAAGCAAGATCAGTAACAGCAACAGTGGGACAAACTCGAAGGCAATGGGTCGGTGATTTGTTTGGATGATATTCATCATGCAACAGTTATAACACGGAGAGATATGTGGCTAGCTCCCATTCGTCAATGTGATGTAGGCATGCATTCCGTGTGTCGTCATACGTGCCTAGGGAAAAGAACTTGCATGACATCTATTGTCCATCCCTCCCGTGGCAACGGGGTCCAAAAGGAAACTACGGGATATTAAGGTTCTCCTTTTAATAAAGAACCGGACCAACGCATTAGCACTTGGTGAACACATGAACTCCTCAAACTATGGTCATCACCGGGACTGGTTCCGATTATTGTCACTCTGGGGTTGCCGGATCATAACACATAGTAGGTAACTACAACTTGCAAGATCGGATCTAAAACACACATATATTGGTGACAACATAATACTTTCAGATCTGAAATCATGGCACTCGGGCCCTAGTGACAAGCATTAAGCATGGCAAAGTAGTAGCAACATCAATCGCAGAACATATTGGATACTAGGGATCAATCCCCATCAAAACTAACTCGATTACAGGATAGATCTCGTCCTACTCATCACCGTCCAGCGAGCCTACGAATAGATTACTCACGAACGACAAAAAGCTTCATGGAATTGGAGAGGGAAGAAGGTTGATGATGACGATGGCGACGATTTCCCCTCTCCGGAGCCCAAAACGGACTCCAGATCTGCCCTCTAGATAAAGAACAGGTTGTGGCGGCGCCTCTGTATCGCAAACACGACGAAATCTTCTTTTTTTATTTTTTCTGGGACGAAAGTGAACTTATAGAGCCGACATTAGGGGCGGCAGAGCCGTGTGGGCCCCACAAGCTTGCCCACCGCCACCAGGGGGGTGGTGGCGGTAGCACGGCTTGTGGCCCACTGGCCCACCCCCTCAGGTGGATCTTTGCGTCGGTATTTTTCATATTTTCCAAAAATGTTCCCCGTAAATTTTCAGGACGTTCTGAGAACTTTGATTTCTGCACAAAAATAACACCAAGGCAATTCGGCTGAAAACAGCGTCAGTCCAAGTTAGTTCCATTCAAATCATGCAAATTAGAGCCCAAAACAAGGGCAAAAGAGTTTGGAAAAGTAGATACGACGGAGACGTATCAAGGAGCAGTAAGTATTTCCCTCAGTTTGAGAACCAAGGTATCAATCCAGTAGGAGAATCGCGTCAAGTCTAGAGTACCTACACAAACACAAAAGAGCTTGCACCCAACACTATAAAGGGGTTGTCAATCCCTTCAAGATTGATTGCAAAGTGAGAACTGAAAGCAGAAAGTGCAACGAAGTAAAAGTGTAACGCTGAAAATATGATGTGAAGTAGACCCGGGGGCCATAGTGTTCACTAGAGGCTTCTCTCAAAATAGCAAATATTACGGTGGGTGAACAAATTACTGTCGAGCAATTGATAGAACCGCGCAAAGTCATGACGATATCTAAGGCAATGATCATACATATAGGCATCACGTCTGAGACAAGTAGACCGATACTTTCTGCATCTACTAGTATTACTCCACACATCGACCGCTATCCAGCATGCATCTAGTGTATTGAGTTCATGACAAACAGAGTAACGCCTTAAGCAAGATGACATGATTTAGAGGGATAAACTCAAACCAATGATGAAGACCCCATATTTTTACCCTTGATGGCAAGAACATGATGCGTGCCTCGCTACCCCTTCTATCACTTGGTGAGGTCATCGCACGGTATGAACCCAAAACCAAGCACTTCCCCCATTGCAAGAATCATAGATCAAGATGGCCAAACAAAACCCACAACTCGAAGAGAATTACAAGGATATGAAATCATGCATATAAGATATCAGCAGAAACTCAAATAAGATTCATAGATAATCTGATCATAAATCCACAATTCATCGGATCTCAACAAACACACTGCCAATAAGATTACATCGGATAGATCTCCATGAAGATCATGGACAACTTTGTATTGAAGATCCAAGAGAGACAAGAAGCCATCTAGCTACTAGCAATGGACCCGTAGGTATATGGTGAACTACTCACGCATCATCGGAGAGGTCATGGTGTTGATGAAGAAGCCCTTCGTATCCGAATCCCCCCTCCGCCAGGGCACCAGAATGTGCCCCAGATGGGATCTTGCGGAGACAAAAGCTTGCGGCGGCGAAACAGTATTTTCGTGGATCTCTTGATTTTTCTGGGATTTTAGGGAATATATAGGCGAAAGACCTAGGGCCGAGGAGGCCCAGGGAGCCCACAAGCTGGGAGGAGCGCCCCCCCTGGCCGCGGCTAGGGGGCTTGTGGGGTCCCTGGTGACCCCTTGCCTTGGTTATCAAGTCTCCCGATCATCTTCTGTTTTGGAAAAATTCTTTTTGGAAGTTTCTTTCCGTTTGGACTCTTTAAAATCCTCCTCTGAAAAGGGTCAAAAACACGGAAAAAAAGGAACTGGAACTTGGCACTGAGTTAATAAGTTAGTCCCAAAAAAGATATAAAAGGCATACAAAACATCCAAAGTTTGACAAGATAATAGCATGAAACCATGAAAAATTATAGATACGTTGGAGACGTATCAGAGAGTATTGGAAATATGCACTAGAGGAAATAATAAAGTGGTTATTATCACATTTCCTTGTTCATGATAATATTTTATTATCCATGCTAGAATTGTATTGAACGGAAACTTACATACATGTGTGACTATATAAACAACATTGTGTCCCTTGTGAGATTCTACGAGACTGGCTCGTTGCTCAAGGATGACTAAGGTTTCCTAACCATAGACACGAGTTGTCATTTGATAATGGGATCACATCATTAGGAAAATGATGTGATGGACAAGACCCAACGGTAAGCATAGCATTTGATCGTATCACTTAGTTTGTTGCTACTGCTTTCTTCAATGTCAAGTATGTATTCCTATGACCACAAGATCATGCAACTCCCTGACACCGGAGGAATACCTTGTGTGCTATCAAACATCACTTAATAATTAGGTGACCATAAAGGTCATCTACAGGTATCCCCGTGGGTGTCTGTTGGGTTGGCGTGGGTTGATACTTGGATTTGTCACTCCGTATGACAGAGAGGTATCTCTAGGCCCTCTCGGTAATATGACATCACAAGAAGCTTGCAAGCATTGTGACTAAGGAGCTAGTCATGGGCTCTTGTATTATGGAACGAGTGAAAAGACTTGCCGGTAACGAGATTGAACAAGGGATGAGACACCGATGATCAAATCTCGGGCAAGTAACATACCGATAGACAAAGGGAATGGTTTATTGAATCTCGATCGTAGTGATACACATGTTCATGATATTGATACCAAAATATGCAAAGTTAATTATGATAGTACCACATACTTGTGGCACCATCGCTAAGGTCATATTGGTGTAAAGCACATGAAGAAACTCCATACTGATGGCCTTTGGTAATCACTCGATTTTGAATCGCTTGATACATGCAAACCATGCCTCATGGGCAAGATGATGAAAACCCCATTTTCCGTAATGGATCGGGCAAGTGACTTGTTGGAAATCATACATATTGATGTGTGCGGTTAAATGAGTGTTGAAGCATGCAGTGGACATCATTATTTTTGACCTTCACTGTGATTTGAGTAGATATGGGTATATTTACTTAATGAAACACAAGTCTATAATGTTTGAAAAGTTCAAGCAAATTCAGAGTGGAGTTGATAATCATCATAACAAGAAGATAAAGTTTCTACAATTTGATTGTGGTGGAGAATATCTAAGTTATGAGTTTGGTATGCATTTAAGACAATGTGGAATTGTTTCACATCTCACGCCACCTAGAACACCATGGCGTAATGGTGTGTCCGAGCTTTGTAGTCGTACTCTATTGGATATGGTGTGATCTACGATGTCTCTTATCGATTTACCACTATTATTTTGGGGTTATGCATTAGAGACAACTACATTCACTTTAAATATGGCACCATCTAAATCCGTTGAGACGACACCACATGAATTATGATTTGGCGAGAAACCTAAGCTATCGTTTCTTAGAGTTTGGGAATGCGAAACTTATGTTTAATAAGCTCGAACCCAAAGCGGAAAAGTGCAACTTCATAAGATCCCCTAAAGCAACAATTGGGTATACCTTCTATCACGGATCCGAAGGCAAGGTGTTTTTTTGCCAAGAATGGATCCTTTCCAGAGAAGGAGATTCTCTCGAAAGAAGTGAGTGGGAGGAAGGTAGAACTTGATAAGGTTATCGAACCTTCACTTGAACTAGAAAGTAGCACAACGCACAAAGGTGTTCCTGTAATGCGTACACCAATTAAAGAAGAAGCTAATGATGATGATCATGAAACTTCAGATCAAGTTACTACCAAACCTCGTAAGTCGATAAGAACACGTTCTGGCCCGAGTGGTACGGTGATCCTGTCTTGGAAGTCATGTTGTTAGACAACGATGAGCCTACGAACTAGGAGGAAGCGATGATGGGCCCGGATTCCGATAAATGGCTAGAGGCCATGTAATCTGAGATCGGATCCATGTATGATAACCAAGTATGGACTTTGGTAGACTTGTCCAATGATCGACAAGCCATTGAGGATAAATGGATCTTTAAGAAGACAAATGCCGGTAGTAATGTCACTATATATAAAGCTTGACTTGTTGCAAAGGTTTTTTTAACAATTTCAAGGAGTTGACTACGATGAGACTTTCTCACATATAGAGATGCTAAAGATTGTTGGGATTATGTTAGCAATTGCTGCATTTTTCTATTACGAAATATGGCAGATGGATGTCAAAACAACATTTCCTCAATGGTTTCCATGAGGAAAGGTTGTATGTGATACAACCGAAAGGTTTTGTCGATCCTAAGGATGCTAAAATATGCAAGCTCCACCGATCCTTCTATACACTGGTGCGAGCGTCTTGGAGTTGGAATATAGGATTTTATGAGGTGATAAAGACTTTTGGGTTTATACAAAGTTTATGAATAAACTTGTATTTACAAGAAAGTGAGTGGGACCACTATGGAATTTTTTATAAGTATATGTGGATGAAATACTGTTGATCGGAAATGATGTATAATTTCTAGAAATCATAAAGGGTTATTTGAAAGGAGTTCTTCAAATAAAGACCTGGGTAAAGCTGCTTAAATATTGGGCATCAAGATCTATAGACATAGATCAAGACGCGTGGTAATACTTTCACAGAGAACATACCTCGACAAGATTTTGAAGGAGTTCAAAATGGATCAGTCAAATAAGGATTTATTTCCTGATTTGTAAGGTGTGAAGTTCAGTAGGACTCAAATCTCAACCACGACAAAAGAAAGATAAAGGACGAAGGTCGTCCCCTGTTCCTCAGCCATAGGCTCTATATATAGTATATGCCATGCTATGTACCACACCTCATGTGTGCCTTGCCATGAGTCTGGCAAGGGGGTACAAGAGTGATCCAGGAGTAGATCACTGGACAACCATCGAAATTATCCTTAGGTAACTAGAGGACTAAGGAAATGTTTATCGATTATGGAGGTGATAAAGAGTTCATCATAAAGGGTTACGTCGATGCAAGCTTTGACATCGATCTAGATGACTCTAAATACCAAACTAGAGACATATAATGGAGTAGTCATTTGGAATAGCTCCAAGTGGAGCATGGTAGCAACATCTACAATATGACATATAGATTTCCAAAAGTACACATGGATCTGAATGTTGCACACCCGTTGACTAAAACCTCTCTCACAAGCAAAACATGATCAAACCCCAGAAGTCATTGGGTGGATATCACATGGCGATATGAACTAGATTATTGACTCTAGTGCCAGTGGGAGACTATTGGAAATATGCCCTAGAGGAAATAATAAATTGGTTATTATCATATTTCCTTTTCATGATAATCGTTTATTATCCATGTTAAAATTGTATTGACCGAAAACTTAGATACATGTGTTGATACATAAACAACACCGTGTCCCTGGTGAGCCTCTACTAGACTAGCTCGTTGATAAAAGATGGTTAAGGTTTCTAATCATAGACATGAGTTTTCATTTGATAACGGGATCACATCATTAGGAGAATGATGTGATATACAAGACCCAAATTGTAAGCATAAAATTTGATCATATCACTTAGTTTACTGCTCTTGCTTTCTGCATGTCAAGTATCTCTTCCTAAGACCACGAGATCATGCAACTCCGTGACACCGGAGGAATGCCTTGTGTGTATCACATGTCACTTCATAACTGAGTGATCATAAAGGTACTCTACACGTATCTCCAAGGGTGTCTGTTGGGTTGGCATGGATCAAGACTGGGATTTGTCACACCGTTTGATGCAGAAGTATCTCTGGGCCCTCTTGGTAATACAACATCACAAGAAGCTTACAAGAAATGTGACTAAGGAGTTTGTCAGATGATCTTGTATTACGGAATGAGTAAAGAGACTTTCCAGTAAAGAGATGGAACTAGGTATGGAGATACCGACGATCGAATCTCGGGCAAGTAACACACCGCTAGACAAAGGGCAAGTAACACACTTTAATACCCAACGCGGTCCTTTGGAACAAAAATCTTACACATTACTATCGCAAACGGTTGTATTATGTGAACCATGTGTGTTCATGTATGGATTTAAGTGCGGCCACTCGCCCCTCTCTTTATTGGAGAGTACTACCTCGGTCGTGATTCATTGGTGTTAGAGCATATTTCTCCATATGTGGTTTTGGTAATTGATGACAATCCCTATGGACTAATGGTTGCCTTAAGTTATATTCGAAGGATTTGTCCATAGGCACTTCTTGAAGTCCATCTGTTGGTTTCAAGGAGTTTATATGATGACCAAGGTGGTATCCACGGTATTATCCAAAGATTGGTCATAAAGACACAAGGTTGATCAAGACTAAGCAAAGAGTAAATCAAGATGATCAACACACAAAGTGTACAAGATGTACCGAGAGGGATCAAGTGATCCCATGGTATGGTAAGAATTGTCCATAACGTTTTTGTGTACTAACCCATTGACTTCGTGAGAGTTCTATGTGGGGTATGGTGTGGTTCCATGGGTTTGCATCAAGAGGAAGATCTCATTCAACCTATGAAGGATGACATCAAGTGGTGATCGTCATCAAGATTGCGGGGTGCAAGTTCAAGTGGAGCATCACGAAGATATCATGCTTGAAGTTTGCCATCCATTGTGGTGGCAATGGACTTGTGAACATGTGTTGAAGAGTGTCTCACCCATAGTGAGTATGGGGGAGCAATAAACTAGTCTTCGTCAAACCAACGCAATCAATAAAGGCGGTCCATCTTGAGTAAGCCAAGATCATCATCATCTAGCTCAAGAGGACTAGGTGCAAGGTATAGGTTTGCCCTTGATAGGTTTTCTATGTTAGGATAGATTGTTGTACTGTCAAGGGGGCTCTCAAGTGAGTAGCTTGACCGTATCGTTCGTTGAGAGCTGAAACCATTTGCATCCTTGCATCATATTTCTTGGTTCTTGTTTGATGTTTCTCTTTGTGAGTTTTAGAGCTTATGGTCATCTTCATGACAAGCTCGAGTTCATCAAAAATGGAGTCCATATGCATCTTCTATGATGTTTTCAATGTTGGTAGTTTTTGCCAGTTCTTCATTCATAGAGGTCTCACATCTCTATATCGTTGTTTGATAGCTCTTGTCATCATGAATCCAACAAGCTTGGGTTTGCTCGATTCGGAGCTCGTATGCAAAAGTTATGGCAGTTTCAGTGGCCAGCGGTAGCACTCCTCTTGGAGCGGTAGTAGTTTTTTACTACCGCTCCGTCGGACTTTTTTCGCATCCTTTTGCCTCATCAGTGGTAGGCACGGTAGTAAATTTTTACTACCATGGTTGGTGAACCTATCGTGCGGTAGTACCACTCCTAGCAGCGGTAGTACCATTCCGCTGAGGCTGTGAGTGGGGGTAATAGTCAGATTCTTTCTGTAGCGACCCGACTCAAAACGAGTCAAGCCTCTGTGTATCTGTGCCATCCCTGGATCAGTATGCTGGCACACACAGTACATCAATGTATATATCAAAGTGCAATCACATGTAAATAGCGTAAAACTGATATATACCTTAAATATCTTAGCGGAAGCAGTCAAGGGAGTGGAGTCCCAATAAACACCAACGACAAGTTGAGTGTAGACCGTAACCCTGAATCGTACTCTTACTCATCGAAGAAAAATATCTGCAACATAAGACGTTGCAGCCGTGTAGGTCAGCATATTGAATATGCCGGCAAGTCACATATGAGAGGGGGTAAAATATCATCTATACTATATGCATATATGGCACGTGGTGTTGTAAGTTTTAGCGTAAAGCAAATTTTCTCCTACCACAAGAGGGGCTAAAAGAAAAATATTACTTCGCTGTTGGTTGTTAATGAGATGGTTCCGCCAACCAGTTCTCATACCCAGGCTATCAATATTACCCACATCAAATATATATAAATGGTGTTGAGAATTCCAGATAACTTCAGTTCCTTTGGCTCAAGTTGTCCATGACCGTGGACACGGCTAATCGATTAGGTTTGAGTACTCTGCAGAGTTTTGCACACGTTCCCCACAATATTTGATCGCCTCCGTGTATGTCCTCGCACTTCAGGGTGTTTGAAGACCGGATGATCAAAACATGGTCTTTCAACAGGTCCCTCTGGATCCCTGTCGGTGCCCATCCAAATCCTACCGTTCTTCTATATCTCCTGGCACCGCCTGTCCAGAGTCGCCGCGTTGTCCAATAAAGCCAGAGCCCATAATGACTTGTGGCTATGCAGGTAAGCCTTGGGTCTTGAAAATATCCGCCCGTCTCTTTGAGCCTGGGTGAAGCTTTCCGCAAGATGTCATGGCATGTCTCCAGCATCCCGGGTCATCCACTGGTTTCTCCAGGGAGCCGATCAACCGTCCTTCACCTAGAGTTGCATTGCATCACGAGGTCTTGAAAAGTCTTGACTTAACCAGTCTTGGTTATTAAATTGTTGTCGCATCACTCGTGATAAACTCTCAACCAGAATCCCGTCTACTCAAGCCTAGAAATATGAAATTTGTTGTCTCCGGCCAAGTAACGGGGTTGTTGGGGTGCCTACCACATGATACTACAATATGTAACCATAATTTCCAAGTACCTACTCAGCATGAAATTGGGCATAGGATGGTAGAACTACGATGCATAAAACATAGGTGATACATGATCAAATGACTTGCCTCGTGATGTTGACGAAGAAGAATTTTCGTTCTCGAGGAATAACTTGATAGACTACTCGTCACTCTCCGATGAAATCTATATAACAACCATATCACTCACGTAAGCACTCATACTAGCAATCATTCTAGCAATCAAAACAAAAGAGAGAGAGCGAATAAGAATCCGAAGGAAACTTCAAATAAGACTAGGCAGTCTTCTACTACATCAAACACTAAATAGTTTTTGTCTAACAGAAAACTGAAACACTTAAATAACAGGGAACTAATATATAAATTTAACTAAGATAAAATAAAGTATTTTTCACAAAACTATTTGAAAGTATTTCCAAACGGGATTTGAAACAGTAGAGAAACCAATTCCAAGTTCTTAGAGAACTAGAATTGATTTCATGATAACATATAAAAATAAAATCAAAACTTGTTGCAAACCTACTGTTAACTAACAGAAACAAGACGTAATCTTTCTGAAATACGAAAGTAAAATAATTTAAAAACAACTAAAGAAAGAAATATAGTCATAATCCTAAAGGAAGTGAAACAGAAAGTGTTTCACCAGAAAGAATGAGCTAAAATACTCAAACAACTCTGAAATTTTTACCACTGATAAATAAGATCACTAGTGATCAGTAGCAAAAATAATTAATTAAAAATCTATTTTTAAACTCCCGGAATAAGAAAAACAAGGTTTACACTAAATCTGATCTAATTCAAATTTGCAAATTTCAAACATAGGCAAATAATATGTTTTTGAAAACTACAGAAAAATTGTGATCTACGGAAAAAGAATCAACTAATTCAGAGTTATAGACTAAAAAATATGAATTTTATAAGTTTGCTCTTTTTCTGAAAAAAAAACAGTGACGGGATTTCTATGAAGCTCACCATGGGTGACAGAGAGGAAGAACTCCGGCGAGGTAGCTGCTCCGGCGAGGTGGGGAGGTCGCCGGCGGGGTGAGGAATCGGCGGAGGAGGGGTGGGGCGCGCAGGGGTGTGGTGCAGCGAGGGTAGGGGTGATGGGGAGGTCCGCAGGGAGCTCCTGGACTCGACCGGGGCAGGGTTACTCCGGCGAGGTGGCCGGCGGCTAGAGGCGATGAGGGTGGCGTCTCTTTGGGAAAATGGAACGAGGACGCCGGGTGGGTTCTTATAGGGGGCTCGGGAGGCGCCGGGAGGGAAAGACGCGGGAGATCGGGAGGGAGAGGATTCCTTCCTCCATTGATGGAAGTTTCCTCGAAACGTGAATGACCAGAGGAAGGAGAACATAGTAAATGGGCCAGATTTGGAAACTCCTTAATGGGCCAGCGCTTTATTTCCTATTAAACGTGATTTCTTTCCTTTTCCAAAAACAGGAAAGTAAAACGATAAAAGGGAAACCAAATAAATTCGGAATATAGAGTTTCTATATGCTAAAATTATCAGAAAAATAAAATCTAAAGGATGGGCATTTTTCCACGGCCAAAATAAAAACTTTAAAAAAATGTTTTTCAAAAAATCCGTAAAAGCTTCATTTATTTTTGCAAAAACAAATTCAAATAAAACTTTGGTTTTTCTTGGCTCAAATATTTTCAAAAATACCCCTGATTTGGGAGGGTCATTTTCCTCCGCTCTTTCTTGCTTGGAAGAATTATTTTCGGGGTATTTCTCGGGGAAGAAAAATAGAAATGCAAAAGCAAAAATTTGAAAGAATTCAAATGCAAACTCCATTCAAATTCTTTATAGTTGAAGAAGTCATGTCATCTTCTCTCATTGCTTTTGAATTGATGAATTTTAATTTACGGGAGAAGGGGAAGTCATTTTATTCCCTCTCATTCAAAAGATTCGAAAAGTTTCAAATTTCACTCAAGTTTCAATCACTCAAGCAAACAAACAAACAATCTAATAATTATTTTAACATTCCAAAATTTGGGATGTTACACTTTCCCCCACTATATTGAGGGGGTCTTCTTCCCCATTGGATTGAATCCACTCGTTGAGCTTGTGTTCTTCCCCCATTGTTGACCTTCTTAGAGCTTGCTAACTCTCAATCCCTCCAATTATTCTTGCTAGTTCTTGAGGGAAAAGAAAGAGGAGAGCTAGATCCACATCTCCACCAATCACTTTCTCCTCTATGTGAGGGGAACCCCTTGGATCTTGATCTTGGAGTTCTTTGTGAGCTCCTTGTTCTTCCTCTCATATTTCTCCATAGCTTTGTTGTTGTGGAGGGATTTGAGTGTGAGGGACTTGAACACTTTGTGTGTTCTTGCCATTGTAGTAGTTTGAGTTCTCCACGGTGATACATGGAAGTGAGAAGCTGAGAAGCCTGTTACCCTTGGGTACTTGGTACCTCTAGAAGCTTGGTGGTGCCTCGGAGCTCAATCATTGTGGTGTAAAACTCCGAGCAAGTGTCGGGGTCTCCAATTAAGTCGGGGAGATTGTCCTGAGCATTTGTGGTCACCTCGAAGCCATATGACATTGTGGTGAAGATTCATGGTGTTGTTGGGAGCCTCCAATTAAGTTGTGGAGATTGCCCCAACCTTGTTTGTATGGGTTCAGTGACCACCCTCAGGGGTCCCTTAGTGGAATCACGACTTCTTGCATTGTGCGAGGGCGTGAGGGGATTACGGTGGCCTTAGTGGCATCTTGGGGAGCATTGTGCCGCCACACCGCTCCGAATGGAGATTAGCATCCGCAAGGGTGTGAACTTCGGGATACATCGTCGTCTCCACGTGCCTCGGTTATCTCTTACCCGAACCCTTTACTTATGCACTTTACTTTGTGATAGCCATATTGTTTCTTGTCATAAATCTTGCTATCACTTAGTTTTTTATCTTTCTTAGCATAAGTTGTTGGTGCACATATGTGAGCCTAGTTGTTTTAGGGTTTTTTCTTGACAAAATAAACGTTAGTTTTATTCCGCATTTGTTCAAGCCTAAACCGTAACTATTTTAAAGCGCCTATTCACCCCCTCTTTGTATTTTGTGCAAATATTTAAGCATAGTCGGTGGTGTGCGTTCCACTATTTGATTTGACGGGACGAGCACGAGCACTCCGCCATGCAGGCTCGATGGGATGCGAGCGAGAACCCCGGGCCGCTGTTTAACATGCACTTAATTAAAGCACCTGGACCGAGGGTGTTTTCTTGTGATCCCATGGCCTTGCTCAATGTTAAGCATTTGTTTTGTTCGTGCCTCGCTGAGATCATGATTTTAGCTAGTTTCCAACTCATATTCTGGATAATTTAAAATGCCACATGCGGCAATGGATAATACGATCACAAAATTAAATGGCAACAGATAATACGAGGACAAATTTACCATGACGTGGATAATATTTGTCTTACATATTCCCAATAATTTTAAATGCCACACGCGACAATGCACGGAAGACACATGGGCAAGAGAAGAAGGAAATCGAAGGCAACGATCTGGGTCGGTACTGTCTCTACTCCTTGATGGATCCCCGGGCATTGAGTTCCTCGAGCTCCTTCTTCAAATAGTCCAGACTTTTCTTGAGAGCAGCCACGGATTCCTCCACCTCCTCCTCGCTCTCGATGCGGAGCTTCCTCAAGTCACCCATAAGTTTTGTAGCAACCCGACTCAAAACGAGTCAAGACTTTGTGTATTCTGTGTAATCCCTGGATCAGTATGCTCGCACACACAGTACATCAATGTATATATCAAAGTGCAATCACATGTAAATAACGTAAAACTGAATTATACCTCAAAATCTCAGCGGAAACAGTCAAAGGGAGTGTAGTCCTGATAAACATGAACAACACGTTGAGTGCAGACCGTAACCCTGAATCGTACTCTTACTCATCATAGAAAATATCTGCAACATAAGACGTTGCAACCGTGTAGGTCAGCATATTAAATATGTCGGCAAGTCACAAAAGAGAGGGGTGAAAATATCATCTATACTATATGCATATATGGCAGGTGGGGTTGTAGTTTAAGTTTAGCGCAAAGCAAATTTTTCCTACAACAAGAGAGAGGCAAAAGCAAAATGTGTTACATTGTTGGTTGTTAATGAGAAGGTTCCACCAACCATTTCTCATACCCAAGTTATCAATATTACCCACATCAGTAAGTTAATGGTGTTGAGAATTCCTGATAGCTTCAGTTCCTTTGGCTCAGGTTGTCCATGACCGTGGACATGACTACTTTATTAGGTTTGAGTACTCTGCAGAGTATTGCACACGTTCCCCACAAGATTTGATCGCCTCTGTTGAATGTCCTCGCACTTCAGGATGTTCGAGAACCGGATGATCAAAACATGGTCTTCCAAAGGGTTCTCCGAGACACTGCCGGTGCCCATCCAATCCTACCGTTCTTCTACATCTCGTAGCACCGCCCGTCCAGAGTCGCCACAATGTCCAACCAATCCATAGCCCATAATGACTTGTGGTTGTGCAGGTAAGCCTCGGGTCTTGAAGAATCCATCCATTTATTTGTGCCTGGGTGAAGCTTTCCGTAAGATGCCATGATGCTTCCCCATGCATGTCGGGTCATCCACTGGCTTCCCCAGGGTGCCCATCTGAACCGTCCTTCACCGAGAGGTATATTGCATCATGAGATCTTGGAAGTCTTTAAGTCTTCAGGTCTTGATTATTAAGTTCTCACAACACTCATGATAAACACTTAACCAAACCCTGTCAACTAGAAGCATAGCAAAATAATGTCCCGGCCAAAGTAACAAGGGTTTAAGGGTGCCTATCACAATATACTACTCAAGACCCACAATTTCCAAGTACCTACTTTGCATGCAATGGGTGGAGATGGTTGATCTAATGCAATAAAACCATAGTTAAATTATGATCAATGTGAACTTGCATGGTAAGGTTGATGAAGGTAGATATCGCTCGCAGGAAATAACTTGATATAACTATTCTTCACTCTGTGATGAAATCTATATAGTCACACATAGTATTCACATAATAAATCATACTAACAATCATCCTAACAATCAATACAAAAGCAACAATTAATATTGATGCAATAAATAGATAACAAAAATCAAATATGAATCCAAAAGGAACTTCGAAGAAAAGCTATGGGGTCTTCTACTACAACAACACAAAATAGTTGTTTGTTCTAATTGAACTTAACAGCAAATAAAACACTAAAATTGTAAAATAACAGAAAATAAAAATATAAACCAACTAAGATAACATAAAGTATTTTTCATAAATTTTGTTAGCAAAAGAACTAAAGGAAAAATCTTTTATCTAACTATAATTATGATCAAAACAATGTTAAACAATTTCAACTTTAATACAAACTTTTGCTAATCTAAACTAAAGTTAATAGAGAATAAAACTCATAAAACAATATGTATAAATTATTTTCAAATAGGAATTTAATTTGGCAACGAAATAAATTTGCAAGTTATTATTGAACTAGAATTGATTACATGCAATCAAATAAAATTAAATAAAATAAAATTTTGTTGTTTTTGTTGAAAAGTTACTGTTAAATAACACAAAACAAAATATAACTTGTCACAATTACAAGAGCAAACAAATTAAAAACAATTAATACAAAATAAAAAGCAATAAGCCTAAAAACAACTAAAACAGAATCTGTTTTGCTTAAAATCTTAATTTAAATAATCTAATTTTTTTGAAATTATACCTAATGATAAATAAGATCACTAGTGACCATTAGCAAAAAGAATCAACTAAAAACATATTTTTAAACTCAATATATTTAGAAAACAAGATTTGAATCAAATCTGTTTGAATTCAAAATTACAATATTAAAAAATGGTCAAACTTTATATCTACAGAAACTAGACAAATTTTTTGACACAATGCAAAAATAATCACTCAAAAATAAATTAAAACATAAAAGTTATAGCTAAACTAAAAACAGAACTATTTCTGTTAAAAGAACTAAAATCGAAAAAAAAACTACTCTAGCGAACAGGGGCTACGTGGCGTCTACTGATTGGCTAACATGCGTGTACGCGTAGGTAAAGGAGCGGACGGCCGCACGGTAGGAGAAAACGGTTCGCTGAGTAAGTGATCTAATCTCTTACGTTGATAGAGGATCAGACACGTGAGGGGAGGGAGAGAACTCACAGTGCGCGGAGTCGCCGGTGATAGAGGACTCCGGTAAGGCAGGGGGGCGGTGGTGCTCGCCGAGGGGTTTCCGGTGGTCGGGGACGGCAACAGAGGCGACCAGGCGACGCCGAGGAGGTCCGACGAAGGTTGGCGTCATCGGTGGGGAAAGGGAGGTCGGGGGCGAGCTCCTCAAGCTCCTGGAGCTTCGGCTCAAGGCCGATTTTGGTGAGGTGGGGCGGGGCGCCTGGCGAGGGGAGTCCGGGGCTTGGGGAAAAACAGAGTGCGGGGGGGAGGTGGGGGTTTTATATGCGGCTTCGGGGCGTCCAGATGGCAAGGGATCGATCCAGGGATCGGGCTCCGGCGAGGGAAGGAAAGAGGGGCGCGAGGAGGAAGGTGAGCGCGTGGAGAGGGGAAGCGGTCGGTTGGGTCAAACGATCAGCGAGGGAGAGAGGGGAAAGAAGGGATCGGGCGACCGAATGGAAAGGGGCTCGGGATTGGGGACGCTGGGGTTGTGCTGCTGACACTAGTGGGTCGGGGCCTTTTCCTAATTAAAAGATTTTTTTTAAACAAAACAAAAAAAGTTAAACAAAAACCATAATACTATTACATAGACATATATATATATTTATATATTTATACATATATATATATCAAAATTTACAGAAAAACATTTCGTACAAGATGAACATATTTTCAAAGCCAAATAAAAATCTCACAAACTCGAATAATTGAAACAGTGTTGCTGTTTTAAATAAAATGCAAATAAATATTTTGAAAATACTAAAATGATCTCAAATTCATTTCTCTCCATTTTTATATTGGTGGGTATTATTTTACCCTATTTTCCATGTATTTTATTTTTGGAGAAAAATAAATTTTAAAACCACTTCAACAATTTCTTTTGAAACATGATATGAATATTTTTAAAATAGTCTTGTGAGTTTCATAAGTTCAAATATAATTCAAATGGCCCCTGGTTTGGAGTGTCATATTGCTCCTCTCAAGATTCTGAATTTGGGCAAGGGGATTTGAATTCATTTAAACTTTTAAATAGGACCAAATACGAAATAGATTGCAAAAGGAATTATTTTCACAAACCATTTTTCTCCAAGCCCTTTATTTTGAAGAAGTCATGTTATCTTCTCTGAGTGATTTGAATTGGATGAAATTGGATTCATAAGAAAGTGGGAAAGTCATTTTATTCCCTCTCATTTAAAAGTTTCAAATTCACTCAATTTTTAATCACTCAAACAAACAAACAATCATTCTAGTAATTATTATAACATACAAAAATTTGGGATGTTACAAGTTTCTCGACGACCGCTTTCAGCGTCATCCCCGTGGCACTGCTGTGCTCATGCAGCTTCATCTAGCAGTGGCCTCCTCCTCCTTATTAGCGAGCTCCTTGAGGAGCTTTGCATTGTCACCAGGGCCGACCATGAGGGGGGGGGGCGGTGATACGTCTCCATCGTATCTACTTTTCCAAACTCTTTTGCCCTTGTTTTGGACTCTAATTTGCATGGTTTGAATGGAACTAACCCGGACTAACGCTGTTTTCAGCAGAATTGCCATGGAATTCCGAGAACTTTTATTTCTGTGAAAAAGCAACATTTTTCTCCAAGCCCTTTATTTTGAATTGCAAAAAATAAAAGTTCTCGGAATGACCTGGAAATTTATGAGGATTTTTTGTGGAATGTATAAAAAATACTAGCGCAAGAATCAACCGGAGGAGTGGAGCGAGGAGCCCACAAGCCCACCAGGCGCGGGCCCCCCTGGCCGCGCCTAGCAGGCTTGTGGGGCCCTCAGGGCTCCGCCGCCTCCAACTCCAGCTCTATTTAGTCCCTTTCATCCGAAAAAATCAAGGAGAAGAGTTCATCGCGTTTTACGATACGGAGGCGCCGCCACCACCTGTTCTTCCTCTGGAAGGCAGATTTGGAGTCCGTTCAGGGCTCCGGAGAGGGGAGATCATCGCCATCGTCATCACCAACCTTCCTTCATCGCCAATTCCATGATGCTCTTCACCGTTCATGAGTAATATCATCATAGGCTTGGTGGACGGCGATGGGTTGGATGAGATCTATCATGTAATCGAGTTAGTTTCGATGGGGATTGATCCCTAGTATCCACTGTGTTCTGAGATTGATGTTGCTACTACTTTGCCATGCTTAATGCTTGTCACTAGGGCCCGAGTGCCATGATTTCAGATCTGAACCTATTATGTTCTTGTCAATATATGTGAGTTCTTGATCCTATCTTGCAAGTTGTAGTCACCTACTATGTGTTATGACCGGCAACCCCGGAGTGACAATAGCCGGAACCACTCCCGGAGATGACCATAGTATGAGGAGTTCATGTATTCACTAAGTGCTAATGCTTTGTTCCAGTTCTCTATTAAAAGGAGAACCTTAATATCCCGTAGTTTCCATTAGGACCCCACTGCCACGGGAGGGATGGACAATAGATGTCATGCAAGTTCTTTTCCCTAAGCACGTATGACTACATACAGAATACATGCCTACATTACATTGACGAACTACATCTAGTTACATATCTCCCCATGCTATAACTGTTGCATGATGAATGTCATCCGGCATAATTATCCATCACTGGTCCAATGCCTACGAGTCTTTTCCTACTGGTCCTTGCTACGTTACTTTGCCGCTACTGCTATCACTACTGCTACTGTTGCTGCTACTGCTGTCACTACTGCTACTGTTGCTGCTACTGCTGTCACTGCTGCTACTGTTACTGCTACTGCTGTCACTGCTATTGTTACCGTTTCTACTGTTTCTATCACACTACTTTGCTAGTGATACTTTGCTGCAGATACTAAGTATTTCAGGTGTGGTTGAATTGACAACTCAACTGCTAATACTCGAGAATATTCTTTTGCTTCCCCTGGTGTCGAATCAACAAATTTGGGTCGAATACTCTACCCTCGAAAGTTGTTGCGATCCCCTATACTTGTGGGTTATCAAGACTATTTTCTGGCACCGTTGCCGGGGAGGCATGGCTCTATTCTCTGAGTTACTTGGGATTTACGTCTGCTGATCACTATGAGGAATCCGAGAGATCCAAAAACTAAAGTCTTGCCCTCAACTATGAGGACAGGTAAGGAACTGCCATGTAGCTCTGCACTTGATTCACCTTCAGTTATGAGTAAGTTTGCGACACCACCTCCTGCTAGAAATTTTGATGTGTCGCATGTGCTTGATGATGCTACTTCTGCTATCCATGATGCTTGTGATGATGCTTGGCTTGATACTGCTTTGCCACTAGGTGCATTCCTTGATGCACAAATTGCTAGAGTTGCTGCTAGATGTGATGGTACTTCTGAAACTGCTGAAATTATTGAAGTAGAACCTGCTATTTCACCTGTTAGAACTAGCTCTCCTAGATATGAATTGCTTGATATGCCCGAGGGTTATGTTATTGAGGGAGAGATAGCTGAGGACTTTCTTGCTTGTAAGGATAGCTAAGATCTTGAGAAATTACTGCGCAAGTGGAAAGAAAAATCTTTGAATGCTAGGATGAAATACGACCCGAAGTTTTCTACTTCGCCTATCTTTGTGACCGATAAGGATTATGAATTCTCTGTCGACCCTGAGTTAATCACTTCGGTCGAATCTGATCCTTTTCATGGTTATGAGTCTAAAATGGTTGTAGCACATCTTACTAAGTTGCACGATATAGCCACCCTATTCACGAGTGAGGAAAAGATCCGCCACTTCTATATCCTTAAGCTGTTTCCTTTCTCGCTAAAGGATGATGCTAAGACTTGGTTCACTTCTCTTGCTCCTGGTTGTGTACGTAGTCCCGAGGATATGACCTACTACTTCTTTGAGAAATATTTTCCTGCCCATAAGAAGCAAGCCGCCTTGCAGGAAATATACAACTTTGCGCAAGTTGAAGAAGAGAGTCTCCCACGAGCTTGGGCGAGGCTTGTCCAGCTACTGAATGCTTTGCCCAATCACCCTCTTGAGAAGAATGAAATACTTGATATCTTCTATAATGGACTAAGCGATGCTTCTAAGGACCACCTAGATAGTTGTGCTGGTTGTGTTTTCAGGGAACGAACTATGGAACAACCTGAGATCCTATTGAATAATATCTTGTGCAATGAGAATGCTTGGACTATTCTCGAACCACCTTCGAAGCCAACTCCGAAGAAAAGAGGTATTCTATTCCTCAGTCGTGAAGATATGCAAGAAGCTAAGAAATCTATGAAAGAGAAAGGCATTAAATCTGAAGATGTCAAAACTCTACCACCTATCGAAGAGATCCATGGTCTTGATAACCCGACACAGGTAGTAGAGGTAAATTCTCTTTGTAGATTCGATGAGAGTGATATTCCTTTTGATAAACCTGCTAGCTTATGCCTGGGTGAATTTGATAGCTTTGTTGCCAAACAACAAAGTTTCAATGATTATGTTAGCATACAGTTGGAACAGAATGCTCGTATACTTAGTCATTTAAGTGCTTGTGTGGACAAAAACGTGAATGATCTTAAGCTTTTGAGTAAACATGCCTCTATGGTTACTACTCAAGTAGAACAAGTACTTAAGGCTCAAAATGACTTGCTCAATGAGTTGAATGACAATTCTGTCAGAGTCGTCACTAGAGGTGGTAGAATGACCCAGGAACCTTTGTATCCCGAGGGTCATCCTAAGAGAATTGAACAAGATTCTCAAGGAGTTAGCATCGAGGCACCTAGTCATCCTAGAAAGAAAAAGAAAGATGATAGGATCTTGCATGCTAGAATCCATGTTGCTGTTACACCCGAGAATCCAAACGATATCTCTGTTTCTGATGGCGAAACACAATCTGGTGATGAACATGAGCCTGATGATAATATCGATAGTGATGCTCATGAAGATGCTCAACCTAGCAATGATAAGGATGTGGAGATTGAACCTAGTGTTGATCTTGATAACCCACAACCTAAGAATAGGAGATACGATAAGAACGATTTCATTGCTAGGAAGCATGGTAAAGAAAGGGAACCATGGGTTCAGAAACCCATGCCCTTTCCTCCCAAACCATCCAAGAAAAATGATGATGAGGATTTTGAGCAATTTGTTGAAATGATTAGACCTGTCTTTGTGCAAATGCGTTTGACAGATATGCTTAAAATGTCTCTGTATGCTAAATACATGAAGGATATTTTGACTAATAAGAGGAGGATACCTGAGGTTGAGATTTCCACCATGCTCGCTAATTACACCTTTAAGGGTGGAACTCCTAAGAAACTAGGTGATCTCGGAGTGCCCACTATACCTTGCTCCATTAAAGGCAACTACGTTAGAACTGCTTTATGCGATCTTGGAGCCGGTGTTAGTGTTATGCCTCTCTCTCTTTATCGTAGGCTTGAACTGGATAAGTTGACACCCACTGAAATCTCTCTGCAAATGGCCGACAAATCAACTGCTTTCCCTATCGGCATTTGCGAGGATGTGCGTGTTGTGGTTGCTAACGTTACTATCTTAACGGACTTTGTTATCCTGGATATTCCCGAGGATGATGCCATCGCGGTCATCCTTGGAAGACCCTTTTTAAACACTGCAGGGGTTGTTATTGATGGCAACAAAGTGTGACAGCCCGATGCCAATGTTCCAGAACATTCCCCTTTTCTTTCTGATTTCCTCGTGTGTCTATTTTCTTTTGTCGCATCATCATCGCATCATGCGCATCATCTGCATTGCATCGGCATCTCCGTTGCCGCCAGTTTTCAAACTTGCATCCGTTAGTAGTTGTCCGATCTGAGTCCGGCCGCACTCGCACGCGCCCGCGGCATCGTCAAATCCCTGTTTTTAAAAGTGTGCGTAAAACTTTCTCTGATCGGGCTGAAACTTGGCATGCGATCGTAATTAGTTCTAGCTAGGCCGCCTGTTGAATTTCGTCGCGGCCCGAGCCCGTCTGGTACCCGAACGGTCAACCGTAGCGGCACCGTATTCGGTCTATCGTCGGAAGTGTGCCGGTGTTTTAAATCGTGTTGCCGCGCCGCACTATTTCCCTCTCTCCCCTACTTAGCCCGTCTACACAGGTCGGTAGTGCCACCTAGCCACTTCCTCCGTTCGTGGTCATCGGATCGCGATCGGACGAACCAGGTCCACCCGACCAGAGACCAACCCTATATAAGTATCACCCCCTAGAGAGACCCTCTCACTTCACTAGGGTTTCCTCTAGCCATTTTTGCAGCCACCCCCCTCAAAAACCCCACCTGCTAGCCCAAACCCGTCAAATCCCGCATCCCTAGCCTCCCTATTCTTTCCCATCACTCAGATCTCAGATCTAGGGCTCACATAGCCCCAAATCCCCACCTACCGGACATGTCCGTGGTCAAATCGGACATGTCCGGGCGACCACAGGAGCCATCCCATGCCCGCAGAATCCCGCAGCTCCTCCCGAGCCCCTCGTCCAGCAGCCCGAGCAGCTCGCCCCTCGCCGGAGATCGCCGTGCCCCGCCGCCCAACACCTTCCGGTTGCCGCAACGACGTGCCTCGCAGGCCAGAGCCCGAGCCGAAGGTTCCCCTGCTCCTCTCCCTCTTCCTTCCCACTTCTTCTCTCCTCCATGTCCGGTTAATCTCTCTCTCTCCCCGCAGGTCGCCGCCCCAGCCCTGATCCGGGCAGATCCGGCCGGCCCCGCCATCTCCCGCACGCCGCCCCATCGGATCCGCCCCCTGCGCGCCTCCGTGCTAGCCGGACTTCGCCGGGACGTCACCTCGTTCTCGGCTTCGTCTAGAGGTCGGGGACGAGAGCACTCCCTCCCTCGCCAGCGCGACCCCGCCTGGGCCTCCAGCGCCCTAGCGGCCCAGCTGGCGCCGCGTCGCTCGGCCTCCTCCCGGCCCAGTCGCCCGCGCCGCCTCGGCCCACTACTCCCCGCTGGCCCAGCCGCAGCCGGCCTGGCCAGCCTCTCCACCATCCGGCCCAAGTGGCTGCCCCCCCCCCCCCCCGCGTTGACCAACGCCTGGCCATGCGTGGCGTTATCGCGACCAGCCGCTGCGGCCCAGACCGCCATGCGCCGGCCCATCTGCTTCACCCCCAGGCCGTCCTCGCCTCGCCCCTGGTCCGCCTCGAGGCCTTCGGCCCAGCACCCTCCAGGCCGGTTGCCCCCTCTCTCCAGGCCGGCCCAAGTGGCCGAGGTGAGAGCCCTCGCCCGCGTGCATTTTTTTTATGTTACGCCCATGCTCTGTAGCCCATTAGTAAATAGTATGGGCCCGATAGTTATTTTTTCTTTTAGGGATTTTTCGGAATTATAACTAATTCCAGAAAAATAACGTATATTAGAATGCCCGTAACTTTAAATCCCTAAGTCGGATTGCGACATGTAGTATATGTTTTTCACGTAGTTTTGCGCGTAGAATACGTTGGTCCAACTTGCATAATTGTTTGACGTTGATTAGCGTGTCGGATGCCTAGAATAACGTGCTGTTTTAATAGGATACGTCCCGTATTTTATTTTTCGCGCAAGTCCGAATTGCTCGTGTGCCGTAGTAGATATGCCCATGTTTTAGGAACCTATTTTCCATGTATTTTAGAGCAGTCATTTGTATTTTTGCGTGTAGGGAATTGCGGTAGTTTATTTTCCCGTGTATAGGTTATTTTCTCGCATTTACGTGTGGCAATAATTTTCTTGCGCAACCCCACATATTATATATGTTTTCGGGGTAGAAAAATCCATGGGATTTTTCTGTGCAATTAGTTTAAGCATTAGAGCAAGTTCATTCGCGCGATATTTTACCGTGATGCCCTTTAGTTTAATTCGTAGGATTTAATCCGTTCTTCATTTGACGGAGCTGTCAACTAGGGAGTTGTTCTTGGGTGTTTAGTCTAGCCCTTGGTATTTTATGTTGCAATAGAAATGCATGTTTAGGTGTGGTTTTATTGCTCTCAAGTTGCTAGAAATAGTGTTGTTTTGGACGTGCTGAAATATTTCTAAGTCTGGAATCTTTTATATTTTGTTGCTGTTTTGTTTTGCTTCTATCTTGTGATTTGTAACTCTCTTGAGGTTGGTCCAATGGAATTTGTTGTAAACCTTGTGTTTCTCTAGCATTCTGTAAATTTTCATGCCATTTGGAATCATGTAGCTATAGGTTTTGCTGCTGTCAATATGGCTTTAAATCAAAAACTGCACTTTCATGAGGTGTAATTTTCACCAAGTCTGAAATAGTATGTGAGATGCCATTTTGTGTCTTCTTCCCATAGTGATCCATGATGCCATGCTAGTTGTTCTTAGTTGTTTGTAGTAGTGCTTCTGGCCCTCTTTCGTGTCATGCCTTGCTTGAGTTATCGGAGTTGTGGGGCGTAGAAAATGCTATGTGGCTGATTTTGGCAGATTGTAGTGATTTCTTGTTTTGCTCGTATCTTTTGAACCGTAGCTCCGTTTTGATCGTGTCCTACATGAAACTTGCTTAGAATCTCGTGAAGTTTCATTTTCTCTTGTTGGATGTATGTTTTGAAGTGCTCGTGACCGTCGTTGTACACATATTGCATTCATGCCATCATATCTTGCGATGCTTGTATCTTTTGAACCATAGCTCCGTTGGAGATGTTCTTTATGTGTAGTTTGCTTGAAATGACGCATAGAATCACGTGAACCTATTTGTTTATATGTTTAACAACTAATTAAATGTGTTAGCTCAGATCTGGACAGAATTATAAATTAACATGTGAGGTCGTCTCGGAGGTGCTATATGTCATTTCCGACCTCATTTAAAATGCCTAGATAGGTAGATTAATTGCGCTTCACCTCTTGCCATGTTTAATCACATTTAATATTGCCGTGTATCTACTCGGGATAGAACTAAATAATTACCGTGGAGTTTCGTCAATATGCAACTCGTTGCATATTGAACTTCACTTAATGTGTAGTGTTTGATTGTGTGAATTGACATGTCGTGACTTGCATATAATCAACTGCTCATGCATCATTTGTGTTGTGCATCGTGTGGTGAATTCCGTGTGTTGATTTGTGTTTCTGGTTTGCTTCGTCTCGATAGAGTTCCGTAGCGTGTCGGATTGTGAGGACCCGTTCGACTACGTCGGTTCGTCTCCTTCATGGAGTCATTCTTCTTCCAAGCGAGATCTCAAGCAAGATGACCATTTCCCCAGATACCATTACTATAATTGGCATGCTAGTTTTATCGCTTCTATCGATTATGTCTCGTTGCCTACCACATGTTAAATATCAGCCTCTCAACAATGCCATGATTACCTTCAACCTGATCGCCTAGCAAACCATTGATTGGCTATGTTCCTGCTTGCTTAACCCTGTTGATAGCGTTGCTAGTTGCAGGTGCAGATGCTTCCATGTGATAACATGGGTTCCTTGTTATATCACCATATTTAAATGCTATTTAATTTAATGCACCGATATACTTGGTAAAAGGTGGAAGGCTCGGCCTTTCTAGCCTGGTGTTTTGTTCCACCTTTGCCCCCCTAGTTTCGGCTACCGGTGTTATGTTCCATAAAAGAGCGCTCCTAACACGATCGGGTTTGTTATGGGGACCCCCTTGATAATTCTCTTTAGATTAAGAATGGTCTGGCAAGGCCCAACTTTGGTACTACATTTGCCTGATAACCTAATAATAACGCATAGGAACCCGCCGGCACCCGAGGAAATTTAATCAACCCCGGGGCCAGTGCTCCTCATGAGTGTTGGTCCAAATTGGCAGACTATGGGGCCACCGCGGGGCAACCCGAGGTTCGGTATCTCCTAGTGTGACCCATCCGTCGTGTCCTGAGGACGAGGTACGGAACTCCTATCGGGATCGTCGACACGTCGGGCGGCCTTGCTGGATTAGTTTTACCTTTGACGAAATATCTTGTGCATCGGGATTCCGGTGATGCTTTGGGTAATCTCAGAGTTGAGGTTTTCCACTAGGGAATTCGACGAGATCGCGAGCTTCGTGATTGAGGATTTCTATGCGACTTGTGGTAATTCGTGATGGACTAGTTGGAGCACCCCTACAGGGTTAAATCTTTTCGGAAAGCCGTGCCCGTGGTTATGTGGCAACCTGGAAGCTTTTGTTTAACACTCGTTCTAGATAACTTGAAGTTAACTTAATTAAAATATGCCAACTGTGTGCGTAACCGTGACTGTCTCTTTCGTGAGTTCCTTCTCCGATCGAGGACACGGTGGGGTTATGTCTGACGTAGTTAGGTGTTCAGGATCATTCCTTTGATCATCAGTAGTACACGTCCGTTATGCGTAGATCTTCCCCCTCTTATTTCTGGTACTCGTAAGTTTAGCCACCAAATATATGCTTAGCCCCTGCTGCAACCTCACCACTTAACCATGCCTCACCCATTAAGCTTTGCTAGTCTTGATACCTTTGGAAATGAGATTGCTGAGTCCCCTGTGGCTCACAGATTACTACAACACTAGTTGCAGGTGTTGGTAAAGGTTATTTGATGTGAGCGCGTTGATTGTTCATTTGGAGTTGCTTCTTCTTCTTCTGCTTCTTCTTCATCGATCTAGGATGGGTTCCAGGCCGGCAGCCTGGGATAGCAAGGATGGATGTCGTACTTATTTTTTTCTCGTTTGTTTTCGTCCGTAGTCGGACCCTGCTCTTACTCTTGATGATTATGTAATGTACTGTTGAGACTCTGATGTAGCTTGTGGCGAGTGTAAGCCAACTCTCTCTACATATTTCTTCTTTTCAGTACATGTACTTGTAACGATATCCATTCTTGCGACACGACGAGATGCACTTCTATCCCTGGCAAGGCCTTCGTGCCAAATTCAGTATAGGGTCGCATCTTGGGCGTGACAAGTTGGTATTAGAGCAGTACCGACTTAGGAGCCCCCTTGATTGATCGAACTTGGCCGAGTCGAGTCTAGTGAAAAAACTATTTGAGTCTAGTTATATATCGGAGAGTAGGATTCTTTTTTCTCCTCTTCTATGCTCTGGTGAGGAATCTCGACGTAATATTTTAATTCTCCTCCTCTTCTCACTCAAAAAAAAATTTAGGTTCACTCGGATATTCTTGGGATCTATATGATGCCGATGTGACGGAGTTCTATCTTGGTGCCTCCTATCTGCTTTGAGTTTCAGGGGAGTTGAGCTCCACGGGATTCTTGAGCACATCGTTACCATTCAGATTTCTTAGTATCTCAGGACGAAGGATGTTCGTAATTGCTTCAATACTAGTCGTGGCGAGATAACCCCGATGTCCCAGTACTGGTGCAGATTGTTCGAGAGTACCGCCATACTTTGTATCATCGTGATCACGAGGGTCTATAGTAGATGAAGGTCCGAGATTCTGGCCGTGTGTTGACGGATGTGATACAGGTGACGGGTTAGTATAGGAGTTGTGTGAATATTACTCCTTGTATCCGTGTACCAGATTGCATGATCAGATATTTCGGGAATTCATAGGTGGGAATTCAAGTAGTTGCTTATAGGACAATCTTTCGACAAATGCATGATGTTAGGTTGGGGTTCGACATCTCGTGGATTCATTTGTTCACGGTCGACTTACAGCGTTACACGTTGTGTCTTAAAGAGTCCTTGTAGCTTGCTACGACTCGGGGACGCTTCGTATGTCGGGTGCACTACCTTGCACTTGATGGCTACTGTAAAATCGAGCCTGTGCGATCCTGTCCACGAAAATATCGGATGAAATCTCTCTCATGAGTTTGTTCTGGCTTGTTTCATAAGCCTCTCCCTTTGTTTTGTTGATTATGGTAATTTGTGTTGCTTCGATGTCAAGTGGTGATTTCAGATCTTTTCTAAGAGGTGATCTCATATTTTTATGAGAGTATTAATTCTTTTGCTCTATCAATTGTCTTATCAATTCCTTTCAACCGGAGTCATCGTATCAATTCCATTCAACCGATGTGCTTCTCTGCAACTGAATTCAATCTTCTCCAGTCGTTGCAGATCATTCTCTCATTTTATTCTGGAGTTCATCTCATCTGTCCCAAGTCGTCTTTGTTTTTTTCCCGCCCTCCCACCCTTTTTCCTCAGTGATTCAATTTTAATCCAAGAGTTTTCTTTTCATTGTGCTTCCGCTGTCTGTGCTTTTCTCTCTTACCCGGTGATTCATTGTGAAGAGTCTCACGAGCTTCGTGTTCTTCTTTATTCAATCTTGTTATCTTTTCTGGTGAATTTAATTCAGTTGTTTATGTTCAACATATCCTTTTCATCCTTGTAAATTCTTTCCCATGTTGGAGTTTCTTGTCAGCCTATCCTGTTGTTCATTTCTCTCTAGCCTATCTGGAGTGTTGAAGTTTTCTCAGTAGTTCTTGTTTCCAATATTTTCAATTATTTCGAGGTGCTCAACATCATCTAGTTTTCATTTGTACCGGTGCAATATCCCTCTTCTAAGCAATCTTGTCAACGGTGATTTCTTCGAGTGGGCCCATAACCCACAGGTTTTTCCCAGGATCTTATATAGCTCTGTAATCTTCCCGGAGGTCTTTAATTCTTTTCAACTATGACATAAGTATGAATTCATCAATCATATCCCTTCTCCAAGGCCTATTCAAATTAATTCTCATATTTGGCTCAACCTTGCATTCTTCATTATTCTGGAGTGTCTTAGTTAATTCTTGACGGTGTTCTCCTCATCATTCCAACTTTGATGGCAGAAGGAGTGTTTCTCTCAAATCTTGGTTCATTCTCTTGAAGATTCATCTTTTCAGCTTGGTGCCATCATCTTAATTGTTCCAATCATGTGTATCCCTTTCTTGCTATCTGGTGCACTTCTGAGTTGTTTTCATTCTCGATCCTCCGAAGGCCATCATTTCAGAAGATTCTTTGTTCTCAGCTTTCAGCTTTCATCCTCAATTCTTCTCAATTGTTGTCTCTTCGTTCGTATCTCGATTATCCGGTGCCTTGTTCAAGTTTTCTCTCAGGTGGCTCATGATCTCTTCATTCTCAGGTGTTTCCACGCATTCTTGGAATTCCCATTCAGTTGTGAATTCTTACCGGTGCGTCCTGCAATCATGCCTCTAGTGGTGCTTATCTCTCTGCCTCTTCAAGATTCATTTCTAGTAGAATAAGTGATATGCTAAATCTGTTGCTTGTCATCAATTAAACTTGATGAAGGATAAGCATAACATAATTCTTATTCCTGTTCATAGTAATCTGAATTCTTCTTTAGGAGTGCCTCATGATATCAATTCCTTTTTCTCAATTGTTATTATCTTTTCTTTTCCAGAGTTCCAAGTTTTCTCAAGAATCTCTTTGTGAAGCTTCATATAAATCTTGGCAAGGTCATAATCTTATTCTTTCTTCCTTCATATCTTTTCATCATTCATTTGTATACGGAGGTCCTTCATGGTGGTTCATCAAGGTTTCAATCCATTCTCAAGTGTTCTTCAAGATTCTTATTGGAGAACCTCAAGTTTTCTTTCTCTTGCATTTCCAATGTGTTTGTTCTCCTTTAACCTTTGAGGTGGTATTGTAGAATTCTTGTTAGTGTAGGAGCCTCGAAGAGATTTCCTTTCAAGAATGAGATAATTAAATCCATCAATCCTTTGATCATGAGATTATTCTTAACTCATGGTTTCTTCATTGAGCTATCTTGGTTTGGATTACACCTAAAGCTTTCCTATGGATTGTTGATGTCATGGTGCTTATCATTAATCCAAGTTCTCAATGTATCCTCTTGGTGTAAGAATTATTCATATCTTGTTTCTCCCAATCAATCCTTGTTTCTTTTAGTGGTTGGTTGTCACCTCATATTTGTTGAGATGATTTCCATAAGCCCACTACTATCTTCTTCTTCGTTGTTGGTTTTTCCAACTACTAAGTCAATTCTCTATACGGAGGCTCTTCAATTCTATTGTGATGATAGTTGTCATTATTTTGCTTCATTCTCTTCTTTCGTTTGAGCTAGTTCATATTCTCTTGTTCCGGAGGCATTGTGTTGTTGCTCTTTTGGGTCTATTATGTTGTTCTACCAAGATCATGGTGTTCCCTTGCTCTATTTAGTTGTTTGTTATGAATATTGTCTATTTCGTCTACCTTTTCGAAATTTTTGTCCCATTTTCCTACCGAAGTTCTGCCGAAATTTTCCGTGAATTCTTGCTTCTTTATCATATCATTCCTCATCTCTTTGCAACTTTCAAGGATCGTTGGTTTCACTCGTTTGTCAAAGAAGCGGCTAAGTTTTACCTCTTGCCTTCTCATCCTCTCCCCCTTTCATTCTTGGATCTCGGGGCGAGATCCTCTTGTAGTATAGGACAGTTGTGACAGCCCGATGCCGACGTTCCAGAAGATTCCCCTTTTCTTTCCGTTTTCGTCGTGTGTCTATTTTCTTTTATCGGATCATCATCGCATCATGTGCATCATCTGCATTGCATCAGCATCTCCGTTGCCGCCAGTTTTCAAACTTGCATCCGTTAGTAGTTGCCGGTTCTCGTCGTTGTCCGTTCTGAGTCCGACCGCACTCGCACGCGCCCGCGGCATCGTCAAATCCATGTTTTTAAAAGTGTGCATAAAAATTTCTCTGATCGTGGTTAAACTTGGCATGCGGTCGTAATTAGTTCTAGCTAGGCCGCGTGTCGAATTTCGTCGTGACCGGAGTCCGTCTGGTACCCGAACGGTCGACCGTAGCGGCACCGTATTCGGTCTATCGTCGGAAGTGTGCCGGTGTTTTAAATCGTGTTGCCACGCCGCACTATTTCCCTTTCTCCCCTACTTAGCCCGTCTACACAGGTCGGTAGTGCCACCTAGCCACTTCCTCCGTTCGTGGTCATCGGATCGCGATCGGACGAACCAGGTCCACCCGACCAGAGACCAACCCTATATAAGTATCACCCCCCTAGAGAGACCCTCTCACTTCACTAGGGTTTCCTCTAGCCATTTCTGCAGCCACCCCCCTCAAAAACCCCACCTGCTAGCCCAAACCCTTCAAATCCCGCAGCCCTAGCCTCCCTATTCTTTTCCATCCCTCAGATCTCACATCTAGGGCTCAGATAGCCCCAAATCCCCACCTACGGACATGTCCGTGGTCAAATCGGACATGTCCAGGCGACCACAGGAGCCCTCCCATGCCCGCAGACTCCCACAGCTCCTCCCGAGCCCCTCGTCCAGCAGCCCGAGCAGCTCGCCCCTCGCCGGAGATCGTCGTGCCCCGCCGCCCAGCACCTTCCGGCCGCCGCGACGACGTGCCTCGCCGGCCAGAGCCCGAGCCGGAGGTTCCCCCGCTCCTCTCCCTCTTCCTTCCCACTTCTTCTCTCCTCCGTGTCCGGTTAATCCCTCTCCCTCCCTGCACGTTGCCGCCCCGGCCCGGATCCGGGCAGATCCGGCCGGCCCCGCCATCTCCCGCACGTCGCCCCGCCGGATCCGCCCCGTGCGTGCCTCCGTGCTGGCCGGCCTTCGGCGGGACGTCGCCTCGTTCTCGGTTTCGTCCAGAGGTCGGGGACGAGAGCGCTCGCTCCCTCGCCAGCGTGACCCCGCTTGGGCCTCCAGCGGCCTAGCTGGCGCCGCGTCGCTCGGCCTCCTCCCGGCCCAGTCGCCCGCGCCGCCTCGGCCCACTGCTCCCTGCTGGCCCAGCCGCAGCCGGCCTGGCCAGCCTCTCCACCATCCGGTCCAAGTGGCTCCCCCCCCCCCGCGTTGACCAACGCCTGGCCACGCATGGCGCTATCGCCAGCAGCCGCTGCGGCCCAGACCGCACCGCGCCGGCCCATCTGCTTCACCCCCAGGCCGGCCTCGCCTCGCCCCTGATCCGCCTCGAGTCCTTCGGCCCAGCACCCTCCAGGCCGGTTCCCCCTCTCTCGAGGCCGGCCCAAGTGGCCGAGGTGAGAGCCCTCGCCCGCGTGCATTTTTTTTATGTTACGCCCATGCTCTGTAGCCCATTAGTAAATAGTATAGGCCCGATAGTTATTTTTTCTTTTAGGGATTTTTCGGAATTATAACTAATTCCAGAAAAATAACGTATATTAGAATGCTCGTAACTTTAAATCCATAAGTCGGATTGCGACATGTAGTATATGTTTTTCGCGTAGTTTTGCGCGTAGAATACGTTGGTCCAACTTGCATAATTGTTTGACGTCGATTAGCGTGCCGGATGCCTAGAATAACGTGTTGTTTTAATAGGATACGTCCCGTATTTTATTTTTCGCGCAAGTCCGGATTGCACGTGTGCCCTAGTAGATATGCCCATGTTTTAGGAACCTATTTTCCATGTATTTTAGAGGAGCCATTTGTATTTTTGCGTGTAGGGAATTGCGGTGGTTTATTTTCCCGTGTATTGGTTATTTTCTCGCATTTACGTGTGGCAATAATTTTGTTGCGCAACCCCACATATTTTATATATTTTTGGGGTAGAAAAATCCATGGGATTTTTTGTGCAATTAGTTTTAGCATTACATCAAGTTAGTTCGCGCGATATTTTATCGTGATGCCCTTTTGTTTAATTCGCAGGATTTAATCCGTTCTTCGTTTCTCGGAGTTGTCAACTAGGGAGTTCTTCTTGGGTGTTTAGTCTAGCCCTTGGTATTTTTGGTTGCAATAGAAATGCATGTTTAGGTATGGTTTGATTTCTCTCAAGTTGCTAGAAATAGTGATGTTTTGGACGTGCTGAAATATTTCTAAGTCTGGAATCTGTTATATTTTGTTGCTATTTTGTTTTGCTTCTATCTTGTGATTAGTAGCTCTCTTGAGGTTGGTCCATTGCAGTTAGTCGTAAACCTTGTGTTTCTCTAGTATGCTGTGAATTTTCATGCCATTTGGAGTCATGTAGCTATAGGTTTTGCTGCTGTCATTATGGCTTCAGATCGAAAACTGCTCTTTCATGACGTGTAATTTTCACTAAGTCTGAAATAGTATGTGAGATGCCATTTTGTGTCTTGTTTCCCTAGTGATCCATGATGCCATGCTAGTTGTTCTTAGTTGTTTGTAGTAGTGCTTCTTGCCCTCTTTCGTGTCATGCCTTGCTTGAGTTTATCGGAGTTGTATATCCCGTAGTTGTCGGGCGTAGAAAATGCTATGTGGCTGATTCTGGCAGATTGTAGTGATTTCTTGTTTTGCTCGTATCTTTTGAACCGTAGCTCCGTTTTGATCGTGTCCTACATGAAACTTGCTTAGAATCTCGTGTACTTTCATTTTTTCTTGTTGGATGTATGTTTTGAAGTGCTCTTGACCGTCATTGCACACATATTGCATTCATGCCATCATATCTTGCGATGCTTGTATCTTTTGAACCATAGCTCCGTTGGAGATGTTCTTTATGTGTAGTTTGCTTGAAATGACGTGTAGAATCACGTGAACCTATTTGTTTTTCTGTTTAACAACTAATTAAATGTGTTAGCTCAGAACTGGACAGAATTATAAATTAACATGTGAGGTCGTCTCGAAGGTGCTATATGTCATTTCCGACCTCATTTAAAATACCTAGATAGGTAGATTAATTGCGCTTCACCTCTTGCCATGTTTAATCACATTTAATATTGCCGTGTATATACTCGGGATAGAACTAAATAATTACCGTGGAGTTTCGTCAATATGCAACTCGTTGCATATTGAACTTCACTTAATGTGTAGTGTTTGATTGTGTGAATTGACATGTCGTGACTTGCATATAATCAGATGCTCATGCATCATTTGTGTTGTGCATCCTGTGGTGAATTCCGTGTGTTGATTTGTGTTTCTGGTTTGCTTCATCTCGATAGAGTTCCACAGCGTGCCGGATTGTGAGGACTTGTTCGACTACGTCGGTTCGTCTGCTTCACAGAGTCATTCTTCTTCCAAGCGGGCTCTCAGGCAAGATGACCATTTCCCTAGATACCATTACTATCATTGCCATGCTAGTTTTATCGCTTCTATCGATTATGTCTCGTTGCCTACCACATGTTAAATATCAGCCTCTCAACAATGCCATGATTACCTTCAACCTGACCGCCTAGCAAACCACTGATTGGCTATGTTCCTGCTTGCTTAACCCTATTGATAGCGTTGCTAGTTGCAGGTGCAGATGCTTCCATGAGATAACATGGGTTCCTTGTTATATCACCATATTTAAATGCTATTTAATTTAATGCACCTATATACTTGGTAAAAGGTGGAAGGCTTGGACTTTCTAGCTTGGTGTTTTGTTCCACCTTTGCCCCCCTAGTTTCGGCCACCGGTGTTATGTTTCATAAATGAGCACTCCTAACACGATTGGGGTTGTTATGGGGACCCCCTTGATAATTCGTTTTAGATTAAGACTGGTCTTGCAAGGCCCAACTTTGGTACTACATTTGCCTAATAACCTAATAATAATGCATAGGGACCCGCCGGCACCCGAGGAAATTTAATCAACCCCCGGGCCAGTGCTCCTCATGAGTGTTGGTCGAAATTGGCAGACTACGGGGCCACCGCGGGGCAACCCGAGGTTTGGTATCTCCTAGTGTGACCCATCCGTCGTGTCCTGAGAACGAGGTACGCGACTCCTATCGGGATCGTCGAGACATCGGGCAGCCTTGCTGGATTAGTTTTACCTTTGACGAAATATCTTGTGCATCAGGATTCTGGTGATGCTTTGGGTAATCTCAGAGTTGAGGTTTTCCACTAGGGAATCCGACGAGATCGCGAGCTTCGTGATTGAGGATTTCTATGCGGCTTGTGGTAATTTCTGAGGGACTAGTTGGAGCAACCTTGCAGGGTTAAATCTTTTCAGAAAGCCGTGCCCGCGGTTATGTGGCAACGTGGAAGCTTTTGTTTAACACTTGTTCTAGATAACTTGAAGTTAACTTAATTAAAATATGCCAACTGTGTGCGTAACCGTGACTGTCTCTTTCGTGAGTTCCTTCTCCGATCGAGGACATGGTGGGGTTATGTCCGACGTAGGTAGGTGTTCAGGATCATTCCTTTGATCATCAGTAGTTCACGTCCGTTATGCGTAGATCTTCCCCCTCTTATTTCTGGTACTCGTAAGTTTAGCCACCAAATATATGCTTAGCCGCTACTGCAACCTCACCACTTAACCATGCCTCACCCATTAAGCTTTGCTAGTCTTGCTACCTTTGGAAATGAGATTGTTGAGTCCCCTGTGGCTCACAGATTACTACAACACTAGTTGCAGGTACATGTAAAGGTTATTTGACGCGAGCGTGTTGATTCTTCATTTGGAGTTGCTTCTTCTTCTTCTGCTTCTTCTTCATCGATCTAGGATGGGTTCCAGGCCGGTAGCTTGGGATAGCAATGATGGACGTCATACTTATATTTTTCTCGTTTGTTTTCGTCCGTAGTCGGACCCTGCTCTTACTCTTGATGATTATGTAACGTATTGTTGAGACTCTGATGTAGCTTGTGGCGAGTGTAAGCCAACTCTCTATATATATTTCTTATTTTCAGTACATGTACTTGTAACGATATCCATTCTTGCGACACGACGAGATGCGCTTCTATCCCTGGCGAGGCTTACGTGCCAAATTTAGGATAGGGTCGCATCTTGGGTGTGACACAAAGGCAATGTCACTTTCCATGTCAATGGTAATGAGCATACCGTGCACTTTCCGAAGAAACAATATCGAGTACATTGCATCAATGCTATTGAAAAAACTTCATCGATTCTTATTGGGAGCTTTGAATGCCCTATACCTACGGTTAAGATGAAGTATGATTTGCTTGTTGGGGATATGCAAATCCCCATTTTGGTAACCTAGTGACTATTCGAAAATTCTCCGGTTTTATGCGATTCGAAAAAAGTTTGTCAAGGAGACTTGATCAACCTCATTGACGGATTTCTCTTGATGACCATGAGATGGATGAATCTGAGAGTCACAACCCTGTGTTCCCAACCTTTACCTTCGGTTGCTTAGAAGAAAAATGATAGATTTAGCTTTAGTTTTTCCTGTTTTCTGCTTCTTGCATCCCGTAGAAAAGTGTCCCAAAAATAGAATTCTCCGAATGCCCTGAAAATCATGTATGATTTTTTCCGGAATTTTTGAAAAATTCTGAGACGAAGAGCTAGTCACGGGGATGCACCAGTGGGCCACAAGCCCAGGAGGTGCGGGCACCCCCTGGCCGCGCCTACCAGGCTTGTGGGGCCCACGTGTCCCCCTCCACTTATTCCAGCTCCCATCTCCTTCTCCTACCTCCAACAAAATTCATTCTACAGCTCAAACCCGTGTTCTTGCTCTTCTTGCTGCGATTTTCGATCTCCTTGTGCAAAGCGCCATTCACCAAACTGTTTTGGGGGAAATTGTTCCTTGGTATGGACTCCTCCATTGGTCCAATTAGTTTTTTCTCTAGTGCCTTATTCGTTGCGTCTTTTTGCTGCCTTGGTGACCCTGTGCTTGAGCTTTGCATGCTAATTTTAGCTCGTCCCAAGTAGTTTTGATGCGTGATATGGCCTCTAGGCACTTGTCGGAGTAGTTGCTACGAGTTTCGTTGGGCCTTGTTCACTTTTCCTTAGAGATACTAAAGTTTTCCAAAAAGGAAGATGTTCAGGAGAAACTATCATGGTGGTTCCTCAAGCAAGAGGGGTCCCCGTCTCGCGATTCGGGAACCCGATCCTTACCAACCGAGGAACGCACAGGTACAGCCATGTGAATGGCCTTGTGATGAATTCATGATTGATGTAGGTTTCAAAGACGAGTTTGATACACTTGTTCACAATGTTGGACTTGAAGAATTTAGCTCCGATAAATGTGAATAGTATACTACTCTCACTGCCTCTTTTGTTCGTAGATTCAAATTTTCAGCTGGCCGTGACACATCCGTACTGTTTGATCTCTATGACAAATCGTATACCATGGATTTAGAGGATTTCAATAGAATTTGCAAGATACCTGATTGGGGTAGTCTCAATGATCCTCCTAAATCTTCGGTTAGAGATTTTTTCTCTAGTATAACTGTCGAAGAAACTAGAGATATTACGCATGCTACCATGGGGAGCATTCATTTTCCTGCCTTGCATTACTTTGCCCTCTTCATAGGTAGATGCATTAACGGCAAGATCGAGCATTGTCACCTATGCGCACATGACCTTAGGCTTCTTAAGAGCGCAGTAACGGGTGATAGAAGTTTCAACATGGGAGCTATAATAGGAAGGAGGCTGAATAATAATGCTAATGAAGGGGATTTCTTTGGTGGGATCTATGCCACTTGCATAGCAAATTTTCTTGGAGTACCCATCCGCGAAGGAGATCCCCCACTCCATACAACTTTCCTTGATCGCGCCGCTATGACACGCTATCAGTTCCTTGAGAGGGATAATGAATCCCTCCTATGCCGGTTAATATTTAACCGACAACGTCTTTTCCATATTACCCTTCCTACTCATGTCTTCTTTGACTTTCAGGTAAAACGGAGATATTACATAACCAGAGGAGAGGCAAGGAGTATGAGAGGGAGGCAAAGGCTGCTCGCCTCCGTGAGGCAGCTATTCAGGCAGTGGCTGTCGCGCTCCCGTACAACCCCCATTATGATATTGGATATCGCCCGGACCAGCCATGGGAGTAGACCAACTTAGGCCAAAAGCCTAAGCTTGGGGGAATACGTGTTTCTCACCGACTTTATATTCATGCTCACGCTTTCACTTTGTTAGTCGGTGTTCACACCTTGCCACTGTATCATCCATGCTAGTTTATTTTCTTTTTCTCGTTTTCTTCTCGTGTGTTTGTCTAGTTTGAGAAAACCCAAAAAGATGTCTCGTTCTTCTTTTGCTTGTTGGGAGCTTTCCCGTGTAAATAGTTTTCTTTTTCTTTGGGTCAAGGTAGAAGACCATGGTTACAATGTTTAGTGGCTCTCCCATGCATATCTGTTTATCTGTCAAAGAGCCATATTACTTTGTCTTCTCCTTTGTGCTTGCTTGTAGATTCGAGCGTAGTCCAATGCACGAACACTCTTATTATTGTTCATATCATTCGGTCATGCAAGTGAAAGACAATAATGACGATATATGATGAAGTGACTGAGCCTGGAAGAGATGGTATGAACTTGATCTATTTTGTTTTTGTAAATATGACTAGCTCATCATTCCTGATTCAGCTTTGTTGTGAGAGAAACATGTTTGCAATGACAACGTAGAGATCATAGTATCTGATGCCATGCTTAATTAGCTAGGAGCTTATAATGGTTTGTTTTGGATGCCAACATGAATTTTGAGATGATTATGATGTAGTATGATAGGATGGTATCCTCCTTTGAATGATTCAAGTAGCTTGACTTGGCACATGTTCATGCATGTAGTTGAAACAAAATCAACATAGCCTCTATGATATTCATGATCATGGTGATTTATGTCCTACTCATGCTTGCACTCAATGTTGGTTAATCTCAATGCATATCGATAACTGTTGTCGCTCTCTAGTTGGTCGCTTCCCAGTCTTTTGCTAGCCTTCACTTGTACTAAGCGGGAATACTGCTTGTGCATCCACTTCCAAAACCCAAAGTTGTTCCATATGAGTCCACCATACCTACCTATATGTGGTATCTACTTGTTGTTCCAAGTAAATTTGCACGTGCCACTCTGTAAACCTTCAAGAAATAATCTGTTTTGCATGCCCGAACCGCTCATGTGGTGACAAGGGGTGATCAGTATCTTCCATGCTAGGCGTGTTATCCTCGATATGTGTTTATTCACTATCATTCACGAGAAAGTGCCCGGTGATTGGAATGCCCAGTTCCATGCTCAAATCGAAAAGATAATTGCAAACAAAATCCAGATGGATTGTTGTTGGTATGGACGGCACCCGAGTATTCGGCTAGTCGTGGAGTGTGATTGATCGGTTGTGGGGGAGTCAAAACTTTACTTTTCTGTTTGGGAACCGCATATAGCATGTGTAACATGGAAGATGGTGAAAACTCTTGGTCATTGCATTGACAATGAAAGCATGCCACCCGAAATTATTTATCTCTGTCTTCAAAGCTTGAGCTCTGGCACCTCTGCAAATTAATGGTTCCCTCTGTGAAGGGCCTATCTATTTCTGTTTCTGTTGAGTCATCCTCTTCTTATAAAAGCACCAATTAGAGAGCACCTCCATCATTTTTATGCTTTGCTTTTAATTGTTATTGAGTATGACTGTGACTGGATCTTCTTTGCCATGAATTACAATGTTCAGTCAGCCCTTGGTCTTTGAAGGTGCTCTGCATTTATGTTTTGCGATCTCAGAAAGAGCTAGCGAGATACCATCTGTTCATATCGCTTCATGATTGTTTTGATTGAAGTGTTGACGTTTGAAACTTATTATTATTGCTCGCTAGTTGATTATGCCATTGATATGAGTTCCTCTTGAGACCTAAATGTCATTGCTTATGTGGTTAGCTTATGATCTTGCTGAAAATCTGAATATGAGTTAGACATAATTGCAACAACAAGATCAAACAGAGTTTGTAAAAGTTTTTCTTTTGTCTCTTTCAGTTTGTCAACTGAATTGCTTGAGGACAAGCAAGGCTTTAAGCTTGGGGGAGTTGATTCGTCTCCATCGTATCTACTTTTCGAAACTCTTTTGCCCTTGTTTTGGACTCTGATTTGCATGATTTGAATGGAACTAACCCGGACTAATGCTGTTTTCAGCAGAATTGCCATGGCGTTGTTTTTGCATAGAAATAAAAGTTCTCGGAATGACCTGGAAATTTACGAGGATTTTTTGTGGAATATATAAAAAATACTGGCGCAAGAAACAACCGAAGGAGTGGAGCGAGGAGCCCACAAGACCACCAGGCGCGGGCCCCCCTGGCCGCGCCTAGCAGTCTTGTGGGGCCCTCAGGGCTCCGCCGCCTCCAACTCCAGCTCTATTTAGTCCCTTTCGTCCGAAAAAAATCAAGGGGAAGAGTTCATCGCGTTTTATGATACGGAGGCGCCCCCACCACCTATTCTTCCTCTGGAGGGCAGATCTGGAGTCCGTTATCGGCTCCGGAGAGGGGAGATCGTCGCCATCATCATCACCAACCTTCCTTCATCGCCAATTCCATGATACTCTTCACTGTTCGTGAGTAATCTCATCATAGGCTTGCTCGACGGTGATGGGTTGGATGAGATCTATCATGTAATCGAGTTAGTTTTGATGGGGATTGATCCCTAGTATCCACTATGTTCTGAGATTGATGTTGCTACTACTTTGCCATGCTTAATGCTTGTCACTAGGGCCCGAGTGCCATGATTTCAGATCTGAACCTATTATGTTCTTGTCAATATATGTGAGTTCTTGATCCTATCTTGCAAGTTGTAGTCACCTACTATGTGTTCTGACCTGGCAACCCCGGAGTGACAATAGCCGGAACCACTCCCAGAGATGACCATAGTATGAGGAGTTCATGTATTCACTAAGTGCTAATGCTTTGTTCCGGTTCTCTATTAAAAGGAGAACCTTAATATCCTGTAGTTTTCATTAGGACCCCGCTGCCACGGGAGGGATGGACAATAGATGTCATGCAAGTTCTTTTCCCTAAGCACGTATGACTACATACGGACTACATGCCTACATTACATTGACGAACTGGAGCTAGTTACATATCTCCCCATGTTATAACTGTTGCATGATGAATGTCATCCGGCATAATTATCCATCACCGATCCAATGCCTACGAGTCTTTTCCTACTGGTCCTTCATACGTTACTTTGTCGCTACTGCTGTCACTACTGCTACTGTTGCTGCTACTGTTGTCAGTACTGCTACTGTTGCTACTACTTCTATCACCACTGCTACTGTTACTGCTACTGCTATCACTGCTACTGTTATCGTTGCTACTGTTGCTATCTCACTACTTTGCTACTCATACTTTGCTGCAAATACTAAGTTTTTCAGGTGTGGTTGAATTGAGAACTCAACTGCTAATACTCGAGAATATTCTTTTGCTTCCTGCTGATGCAACAAAAGACCTTCCAACGGCGCCAAAAACACATGGTGACGGGAGACTCTTCTTGTCTTGATTCTCCTCAGCAATGGCACCAGGAATCCTTCTGCTACGGCTAAGCCTTTAGGGACTTCCTAGGAAAATATGCAAAGGATTTCCCCGTGGCCTTGGAGCCTTGAGTTGGTGTTCCCTCGAAGTGGAAAGGGTGATGTAGCGCAGCGGTGGTAAGTATTTCCCTCAGTTTTGAGAACCAAGGTATCGATCAGTGAAGGAGTATCACAAGTACCTGCACAAACACAAAGAACCTGCACCCAACGCTATGAAGGGGTTGTCAATCCCTTATAGATTGTTTGCCAAGTGAGAACTGAAAGCAACAAAGTAACAAAGCAAAGTAAAAGCGGAGGTGTAAACGATAGGTGTCAATAGACCCGGGGGCCGTAGTGTTCACTAGTGGCTTCTCTCATGAAAGCAAGTAGACGGTGGGTGAACAAATTACTGTCGAGCAATTGATAGAACCGCAAAAAGTCGTGACGTTATCTATGGCAATGATTATATCTATAGGCATCACGTCCAAAACAAGTAGACCGATACTTTCTGCATATACTACTATTACTCCACACGTCGACCGATGTCCAGCATGCATCTAGTGTATTAAGTCCAAAAGAACAGAGTAACGCCTTAAGCAAGATGACACGATGTAGATGGACAATCTCATATCTACGAGAAAGCCCACCTTGTTACCCTTGATGGCAACTACACGATGTGTGCCTTGCAACCCCTACTGTCACTGGGAAAGGTCACCACACGGTAAGAACCCAAAACCAAGCACTTCTCCCATTGTAAGAATCATAGATCTAGTTGGCCAAACAAAACCCAAGACTCGGAGAGACTTACAAGGATATCAAATCATGCATATTAGAAATCAGCAAAGACTCAAATATAAATTATAGATAATCTGATCACAAATCCACAATTCATCGGATCTTGACAAACACACCGCCAAAGAAGATTACATCGGATAGATCTCCGTGAAGATCATGGAGAACTTTGTATTGAAGATCCAAGAGAGAGAAGAAGTCATCTAGCTACTAACTACGAACCCCTAGGTCTGAAGTGAACTACTCACGAGTCATTGGAGGGGCGATGATGTTGATGAAGAAGCCCTCCAACTCCAAAGTCCCCTCCGACAGAGCACCGGGAAGGGTCTCCAGATGAGATCTCGCGGAAACGGAAGCTTGCGGCGGCAGAAAAGTGTTTTCGCACTACAACAAGAACCCCCCTTCAGCAACGCATCGATGCGTTGTGGAATGTCCATATAATCGTTGCTGAGAGCAACACCAACGGATGTATATGCGTTGCCGTTGGTGACGTTGCAAGGGCCTACAACAACACATCTAATTGCGTTGGTAAACAACGTGAATAGTGTTGCAAGGTAGCAACACATATATTGACAAGACAACAACACTTCATATGCATTGGTGCTTGCACATACCTAGTTTGGAATGGACATAAACCTATTGGTGCAAGCATTAATGCATAGCATGAACAATTACCGGTATTTTATATATTGCCAACAAGAATTATTGGGTTAATACTGAGGGTGCACAGGAGTGACAAATCAGTAAATTGGAAGACCCCATATATTGAATTTGATTGGTGCATTACATAGAACAAAATCCAAAGAGTAAACACATGATTTTCTTTATGTTGACCCTAAAAATGACATCACATCATTTTCTATACACTGACCAAGAAGATGGTATTCTAAAAAAATAACATAAAACTATCTTGATAGTAGTCCCACCCTCCGCCTTGCCATAAAAAACTTAGACATGCATCCTCTATTTATCTTGGTAATCTACATCAAAAATAAAACTGACATGAGTAACGTACCATTAGAGAAAGAAAAAATGTGGCCAACAGAGCAATACAATTGAATAGAGGGGGCACATAGAAAGACTGAAGGCCTCATAATGTAGTTGCATGACAATTACTTTTGACATTTTGAGTGGTCGTATCAACAAATCATATTTTTCTAATGTAGCATTAGAATGGTTGCTGATCTAGGTTGGTTGCATTACATAGAAGTAGATGAGCATGTTGTTCGCCTCACATCCAGTCTTGCACATTGCATATTCTGGTAAGTTTGATTTGCTAAATAAAAATAACTTCACAATCAAAATAACTTCACGTTTTTATGGGTGTGACACGCTAAATACTTTCACAGCCGTTGTTATTTAAAGATTTAGATCATTTCTATCATAGTAAGTGCAAACCAGTGTAAACTTCCTTTGTGGATTCACGTATTGGGAACTATTTCTATCATAGCTATTTGAAAATTTTATGTTATGTATTATTAAAAAACTAAAAAACATGTTTATAGTCTCTTATATACTGAAATCTGAATGAACTGTGCAGTAATCTTATTACAACATTGATCATTGGTACAGGATGAAAAAAAATATAAATTCCATAGAAGTGTACATTTTTTTCTTAGACAATTGATGTGCTTGATTATGCTAGATGGATGTACCTAATTTAACTTTAGTGGCATCAAGTTCAATTTTTGTTTCACATTCACGAAACCAGTGAAAAACACGTCATTGTGGGGTGACAGAAGCTTATCTATATGGCGGCGCATCTTTTGTGCAGCTTCAGATGGGGCGACATTGGTAGATGGCTGGTCCAAAAATACAAAGAATTACAAAGAATTATGGAAGTCGGATGTTCTCGAAGTTAAAATCAAGAGAAATGCATGCAACAAGTTCAAAGATGTGCAATTAGCTGCCATGAGTTAAACTAAAAAAAGAAGCAAAGCATCCACGCATAAGAAAACGTAATGCTCATCTTAATTACTCGCCCACCTGTCCTCAAAAGTAGAAAATGGCCGCCTTAACATCATCTAGAATCCCTAGTTCATTTCCGATGTGATATATGAAAAGTACTTTATTTAGAAACCAAAAATATGGTTCAGATAAGATGACACTCACGAGCAGAATCCAATAGACCTTAGATCCAAATTTGTGTAATCTTCTCACCACTAAATAGACATCAATAACATCAGTACATCATGCGAAGCACGCACTATAGAAAATAAAAGGTAGTCACATTTTATTCATGAGAAGTGAAAGTCAGCATTTAGATTTTTGGAAATATCATCACTCGGACGCAATGACATACTCCTCTGCTATGTACCAAGCTGAATGAAGAAGTTACAAAATATAAACCAAAAATAGATCTTACTGAATACATGTGATTGTTTTGCCATGTCATCAAGCTGTTATTAGCAAAAAAGCAAACATAAATTAGTAAAGTACACACTGATTCCCTATACTTAGTACTTAGAACCTCTTATTTTAGTGCAGACACAATTGCAGAGGAGAACTCAGACCGTGGAGGGGGCATGGATGCATCGATCATGCGATTGATCAAGGTAGCATAGATCATCGTCGAGATTGCTAGAAAATAAACAACGTTGGCATGATGGCCAAGCCACACCTAACATGAGCAAAGGTAAGAGAACAGGTGGTCAGTGCCTTACTGTACCGTCGATGTCAGAGTCGTGGTAGCTGAGGCAGCGCAGCACCATCGAACCCGAGCTGATAGCCGCTCCGTTCGTGCAGACACGCGGAGTGGTGGGCCGACAAACCGGAGGTGCCAAAGCTATGCGGCGACCTGTGGTGACTAGGATTTCAGCGGGGTCGTGGGCAGGGGTGCGCAGGACATCACAGAGGCGACTGATTAGAGGAGAAGAAAAGGTTGGATCCGAACCGAGAATAGCAGTTCAGGGGAGCGACGAAGCGACCTGGAATCGATGGTGGAGCAGGAAGAGGAATGAGGGGAGAGAGGCGGCAAAGAGAATTTTTTTCTTTCATCCTTAGATGCATAATATTAGGCGGACGAGGTGGTGGTGGTGGTTTGCTGGATAGAGGTTAGAGACAGTCATGGCTCGTGGGGAGGTGGGAGGGTTAACCCAACAACAACACATGCTATAATTCGTTGCTACATATGCATTGGTATATGGGGGTGTTTGTTGTAGTGTAGTGGATGCCCTGATTTTTTCTGGATTTTTAGGGAATATATAGGCCAAAGACCTAGGGCAGGGGGCGCCAGGGAGGCCACAAGCTTGGTTGTCGCGGCCTCCCCCCTGGCCGCGGCAACAGGGCTTGTGGGCTCCATATGGGCCCACTTGCTTGGCCCTCAAGCCTCCTGATCTTCTTCCGTTCTGGAAAAAAATCATTTTGGAGATTTTATTCCATTTGGACTCCGGTCCAAAATCAGATCTGAAAAGAGTCAAAAACAGAGAAAAAACAGGAACTGGCACTTGGCACTGAGTTAATAAGTTAGTCCCAAAAAAGATATAAAAGGTAAACAAAACATCCAAAGTTGACAAGATAACATCGTGAAACCATCAAAAATTATAGATACGTTTGAGACGTATCACTTCCCCTTGTGTCGAATCAACAAATTTGGGTCGAATACTCTACCCTCGAAAACTGTTGCGATCCCCTATACTTGTGGGTTATCAGGGGGCAGGGGGAAACCGCCCCGGACCCCCAAACTTCAGCCCCCGGCAAGTTAGGTAGGTAAGCTTTGGCCCATGGAGTCTGCTATCGGTCAGAAAAAATATGGATGGGCTTCATGCTGCACCTCGCACGCAAGCCGGTCGATTCGTTTCTAGGAGCAAGATCGATCTGGTGACCCATTTCCTTCACGAAGCATCACAACCCGAGACCGTCGCCACCGTAATACCCCCTCCTTCTCATATCCTTCCTAATCTTGTTCACCGCCGCCACCAATCTTAATTCCAGGGCACCCATCATGATGTAATTTGCATGCTCTCAGTTGCCAGACTCAATAGGCCTTGTATATGTAGCCACTCCCAAACGGATTGATACACATCACAAGGTATATTAGATTGATGTTCCTTTGATGCATGAATCTGCAATAATTGATGCGTTTTCTTTCCAGTGTTATGTGGAATCACGACGTCCAGAAAATATGCATCGTCTAGCCACAGAAAGAAAACAAATACTCACAGGATGAAGATGCTCATAATTTTTCAAGAGTAATAATGGTGCTTCCACTGGTTCAAAAAATCACACGAACATCAATGATAACAATGTCGAGAGTCTCCAACCGAATGTCACTCATACTATCATCACCGAGCGTCTCAAGCGATCACACAGGTATACTGTAACGCCCAAGATGTGATCATATCCTTATTTTGGCGCGAGGGCCTCAATGGGATAGAAACACATCTCGTCGTTTCGCAAGAATGGATATCGTTACAAATACATGTACTCAAAGGATGAGTATAAGGAGTTGGCTTACACTCGCCACAAGCTACATGAAGATCACATCAATATAGAAATATACAGTCATAAGGTAGAAGAGCAGGGTCCGACTACAGACGGACACAAATGATAAAAGAATGACGTCCATCCTTACTATCCCAGGCTGCCGGCCTAGAACCCATCCTAGATCAATGAAGAAGAAGAAGAAGAAACTCCAAATAGAACAATCATCGTGCTCACGTCAAAGTAACTCTTTACCTGTACTTGCAACAATTGTTGTAGTAATCTGTGAGCCACATGGACTCAGCAATCTCATTTCCAAAGGTATCAAGACTAGCAAAGCTTAATGGGTGAGGTATGATTAAGTGGTGAGGCTGTAGCAAGTGACTAAGCATTTATTTGAGTGGCTAACTTATGAGTACAAGAATAAGAGGGGTATGATCTACGCATAACCAACGTGCATTAATGATGATCAAATGAATGATCCTGAACACCTACTTACGTCACACATAACCCCACCTTGTCCTCTTCCGGATGCAGAACTCACGTGAAGAGATAGTCACGGTTACGCACACAATTGGCATATTTAAATTAAGCTTACTTCAAGTTATGTAGAACCGGATGTTAAACAAAGTTTCCAAGTTTGCCACATAACCGCGGGTGGCTTTCCGAAAGATTTAACCCTCAAGGGGTGCTCCAACTAGTCCATCAAAAATTACCACAAGCCGCAAAGAAAGCCTCGATCACGAAACTCGTGATATCCTCGGATTCCTTAGTGGAAAACCTCAACTTTGAGATAGCTCAAAGCATCACTGGAATCACGATACACAAGATATTTCGTCGAAGGTAAAACTAATCTAGCAAGGCCGCGCGGCGTGTCGACGATCCTGATAGGAGCCGCGTATCCCGTTCTCAGGACACGACGGATTGTCCAAACTTCCGGTAGGCCAATCACAGAGTTGCCCCTGGTAGCCACCGGCGGTTGACAGGTTGGACCAACACTCATGCGGAGCACTGGGTCGGGGATTTGATTAATTTTCCACGGGGTCCGGAAAGTCCCTATGCAATTTTATTAGGTTATTAGGAAAATGTAGTACCAATGTTTGGCCTTGTCAGACCAGTCTTAATCTAAAACGAATTATCAAGGGGGTCCCCATAACAACCCCGGTCGTGTTAGGAGCGCTATATTATGAAATATAACACCGATAACCGAAAGTAAGGCAGCAAAGGTGGAACAAAACACCAGGCTAGAAAGGTCGAGCCTTCCACCTTTTACGAAGTATATAGGTGCATCAATTTAGATAGCATTAATGTGGTGATATAACAAGGAACCCATGTTATCACATGGAAGCAACTGCACTTGCAACTAGCAACGCTAACATGGTTAAGCAAGTGGTAAGATAGCCAATCAGTGGTTTGCTAGGTTGTACAATGGTTGAATGTTTCATGGCAATGTTGATAGGCTGACATTTAACATGCGTTAGGCAACGAGACATAACGAAAGAAATGAGACAACTAGCATGGCATTGATAGTAATGGTTTTTAGGGAAATGGTCATCTTGCCTGAGATCCCGCTTAGAAGAAGAACGAATCTGTGAAGCAGGCGAACAGACGTAGTCAAATGGATCCTCACATTCCGACACGCTCATGGAACTCTCTCGGGACGAAGCAGACCGAAAACAAGAATCAACACACGATATTCACCATGGCACATGCATGATATGATGCAATTCCATTTCAATTATGCATGACATGGCATGGCAATTCACAACAATCAACACTACACATTAAGTGAAGCTCAATATGCAACGAGTTGCATATTGACAAAAATCCACATACAAATTATTTAGTTCACTACCGTTTAGGTACACGACAATATTAAATGTTGTTTAAACATGGCAAGAGGTGAAGCATGTGATTCTACACCTCATTCTAGTCGGTGAACACATAAGAACATTGAGCGGAGCTATGGTTAAAAGATACATGCCACATAGGGTATTATGCCATGAATGCAACATGCATGCAATTTGATGAAAACACTAGCAAGAAGGATATGAAGCATGTGTCGCCATGGTGAAAGAAAGGGAACCATGGTGGCAAAACGGAAACGATGACAGGGCAACGTTTCGGTCCCAATAACTCGATGAGATACCGATGCCAATCAATTGGGAGCGTGTGCATGCCATGCCAAGAATGATGGGGTGATCCCGGTTACTGGGTTCCCATGTGTTGGGGGCACACGGCAAAAGAGGGACACCGTGCAACTAGCATGGCATCTACGAAATGGACAACATCGCCTCTCATACAACAACGCATTCATCCACGGGTATCGTCTCGGCGGTATACCTTTGAAGAGTGCCTCTCAAAGCGTGGACATCGTGGAAGTAGTGGTACATGGGTCTTCACGGGCGGTTGATGTACATGGCAACCGTAGCGGTGCTAAGCGTCGGTCCTCGCGGTTCGGGTATTGCATGACTTGACGTCCAGGTAAGTCGATCCTGAAAGTCGTCGATCTCAAGGAATCCTTGGCACCTTTGTTCCGAAGCTGGCTTCGAGCCTCACAACACACCAGAGTGCAACATGCCACAACTTGGCGTGGCAGGGTCCGAAGCTGCAGTGGGATGCCATGTCAAAGGGCAAGAGTAGGGGAGGCGCGAAGGTTGCTGCTATCGATCTACGCACTAGACAACTAAGCAGCAGCATGGAGGATGCAACGACGCGGTTCAACGCGAGCATGCGCGCGACGGTGCTGCAGCAAGAGAGGTGGGTGGCGGAGCTTTATGGCTAGGCGGGCATGGCTGCGTGGCGACGCCATGGCGGCTATAGGCGGGCTTGAGGAGAAGCGGGCTAGCACGCGGAGGAGGGCGGAGCTGCTGCCAGGCGCATGATGTTGAGGACGTGGTTCATGCGCGGCGTGCTCGCCTGGATGAATGACGCGCACGGGAGAGCTGATGGCATGGTCTGAGGGCATGGGGATGGAGTGCAGGGGACCTGCAGGAGTGAGCTGCACAAAACAGGCGCGAGGCAACGGGATCCATTGCTTGGCGAAGAAGCTTCGACGGGCATCCATGGCGCGGCTGAAGAAGCTCCTTGGACGGCGACAGGGAGATCTGGTGGTGGGGCACCAGATACGTTGATGGACGGCGGGGCAACGGCGAGGAGACGGGGCTGACGACATAGGATGGCGACGAGAGTGATGGCTCGGGTGACGGGGTCGGTCACCCAAGGCGCGGAGGAGGCGGGCGCTCGCATCTCTCTTCGTGGGTGTGTGTGGGTGTTTGGGGAGGAAGGCAGCGCTGCTGGGAGGGCTCGAGGGTCGAGGCCATGCCTCGGTCTCTCATTAGGTGGCGGCGGGGCCAGAGAATGAGAGGGAGAGAGATCGAGAGGAGAGTGAGGTGGGGATCGGGCACCGCTCTCCCCTGTCACTAGGGTTAGCGAGGGCGATGGGCCGGCCCAGAGTTTCCAATCTGGCCTGCAACATTGGCCCCTCTCTCTCTTCCATACTAGTCCTACCATCTATTAACAGGAAAAAACAAAGAGAAGAGAGAAATAAATGTTTAGAAAAGGAATTTGGGCATGGGGTTAATTTTGCAAGTGTGTTATGGTTAATTCCAATTGATGGAATATTCATTATAGCTCCCTAAAATATTGGGCGAATATGTTATTACGAGAAATCATAGTATGAATTCCCTCAATTTAAATGGACCAAAGGTACATAAAATTTATTTATTTGAGATGCAAAAAAGTTAATGGCATGATGACATGATGAATGCAACAAACAAATAATTAACACGGCGACAACGGAATAAAAGGGGAATCTCCTGGAGCATCAGTCTCGGGCTGTTACAACTCTCCTACACTAACTAGAGATCTCGCCCCGAGATCTAAGAATGAAGAACGAAAGAGGAAGGGAAAGAGCAAGAGGTAAAACTTAGTCACTTATTTAACAAATGAGTGAAACCAACGACCCTTGAAGGCTGGAAAGAGATGAAGAATGGTATGATAAACAAGCAAGAATTCACACAAAATTTCAGCAACACTTCGGTACGAAATTGAGGACAAAAATTTGATAATATGGAAATATCTTGACAAGATTCACAACAAACAAACTAAATTGATAAGCAAGGAAAGAACATGATCTTGACAACCCGAGATGATTGATACAAAAGAGCAACATCACAACATCTCCGAACAAGAGAATAGAAACTTGAGCATTGGAAAGAAAAGAATGGAGAAGAAATTGACACATTCTACCACAATTGAACTAGAAGAGCACCCTTAGAAAGAATAATTGAACGGAGTTGTTGGAAAACCAACAACGAAAAGAACAAGCTTGTTGTGGGCTTATGGAAACCATCTCAACAATGAGGTGACAAGTAACCACAATTGGAAAAAAATTGATTCATTGGGAGCAACAAGATATGAAAACTCCTTACACCAAGAGGATACCTTGAGAACTTGGATCGACGATAATCACCATAATAGAAACAATCCTTAGGAAAAGCTTTAGGTGAAGTCTAATCCAAGATAACTCAATGGAAGAAAAGATGGGTTGAAAATATCTCATGATCATAGAATTGGTGGGTTTAAATATTTCATTCTTGAAACAAATACTCTTTGAGACTCCTCCACTAACAAGAAAGCTATAACACCACCTCAAAGGATAAAGGAGGGAGAATTGCAATTGGAATGCAAATCACAGGATATTCGAGCCTCTCCAACAAGAATGTTGAAGAACACTTAAAGAAGGAATTGAAACCTTGATGAATCACCATGAAGAACCACTTGGATAACACCAGGATGAAAGGATGATATAAAGAGTTGAATGTTGAAAAGAATAAGATTGAAGCCTTGCAAATATTTTGATGAAGCTTCACAAGGATATACTTGAGACAAGCTTGGAATTCCCAAAAAAGAAAAGATAAGAACAATTAGAAAAAATGATATCATGAGCCACACCAGAAGAAGAATTGAAATCACCTTGATCAACGAGAAAAAGAATTATGTTATGCTCACCCTTCATCAAGTTAAATTGATGACAAGCAACAGATTTAGCATACCATTTATTCTTCTTGAAAAATATTCGGGAGAGAGAGATGGAGCACAAACTGAAAAAGTCTTGAAAGAATCACCGGTAAGAATTTGGAATGAAAGAGGATAACACAAATGAACTGGCTACATGAGGACAAAAGAGGATGATTCGATTAGAGAAAGATTTATTAGGCCACAGGTAAGAATTTGCAAATGAATAAGGATACGAAGATTGAATGGAGATACATGAGAATGAAGACATCTTGATCCACCTGAGAGAAAACTTGATCAAGGGACCGGAATAATTGAGATGAACGAAGAGACAACAAATGAGAAGAATTTGAGAATGAAAGCTGAAAGCTGAGAATGAAGAAATCTTCTGAAATGATGGCCTTCGGAGGATCAAGAAATGAACACAACACGGAAATGCACCGGATAGATATGGAAAGAACTACTCATGATTGACAACAATTCAGAAGATATCACGAGCTGAGATGACAATCTTCAAAAGAATGGACAAGATTTGAGAGAAACACTCCTTCGGTCTTCGAAGCTGAAAATGATGCGGAGAACACCACCAAGAATTACTGAGTCACTCCAGAATAATGAATAATGACCAGGTTGAGGCAATGATAAAATAATTCAGATTGATCTTGGATAGGGAATATGACTCATGAAAATAATTCTTACGGCGCACTTGAAAAGAATTAGACTCAAGAAAAGATTAGAAGAGCCATGAAGATCCTGGGAAAACCTATGGGTTATGGGCCCACTCAAAAGAAACCACCATTGAACTGATTGCTAAGAAAGATAGATTGCACCGGTACAAATAAAAAATTGATGAGGTTGGGAACCTCAAAATAATTGAAAGGATTGAAAAAAAGAAACTCTGAGATATCTTCAGCACTCCGGATAGAACAGAGAGACATGAAAAACAAGAAAGACTTGATAAGAATTACCAACACAGAAATCATTAGAGGATGAAAAGGGTATGATGAACACCGAGAGCTTGAATTGAATTGACCGAAAAGGAGAACAAGAATGAAAAATAACTAACTCAGAACTCCTGAGAATCTTCACAATGAATCACGGGATAAGAGAGAAAAGAAAAAGATAGCGAAAGCAACCATGAATTGAACTACACTTGGATGATAATTAAATCATGAAGAAAAAGGGGTGGGAGGGCGGGAAAAACAAAGACAACTTGGGACAGACGAGACAACTCCGGATAGAAATGAGAGATTGATCTTGCAAATACTAAAAAAAGGATTGAATTGACTTGAAGAGAAGCACACCGGTTGAAAATGAATTGACATGACGACTCCGATTGAAAAGAATTTATAAGACAACTTGATTGGGCAACATAATTAGCATTCCCATAGAAATATGAGAACATCACTTAGAAAAGATATGAAATCACCATTTGACATTGAAGCAATTCGAATTACCATATTCCAACAAAACAAAGGACGAGGCTTGCAAATTAGCCAGAACAAACATATGACAGAGATTCCGCTCGATATTTTCATGGATACGATCGCACGGGCTCGATCGTACATTGGATTGTCATATTAAAATGACGCTCAAATATGCTCCCTAGAAGTAGCGAACTATAGGGCTTGTCAAAGCATACCGATGACATATGTCAAGATTGTCCTGTGTAAAAACGACCGTGAACAAACGAATCCACTAGATGTCGAACCCCAACCTCACATCATGCATTTGTTGGAAGGTTGTCCTATAAGTAACTACTTGAATTCCCACGTAACAACTCCCGAAATTTTCTCGTCATGCAATCGGGTCCACGGATACAAGGAGTAAAATCCATCACTCAACTCCTAGCAATAACAATAACCCGTCCAGTGTATCACATCCCTCAACACATAACCAGAGATCTCGGAAACTCATCTATCTCAGACTCTCGTAATCACAACGATACTAAGTATGGCGGTACCCACGAACTCTCTGCACCAGTACTGGGGATGTCGGGCTTATCTCTCCACAACTTGTATTGAAGCAATTTCGAACATCCTCCATCCTGAGATACTAAGAAATCCGAATGATAACGATGTGCTCAAGAATCCCCTGGAGCTCAACTCCCCGGAATAAGATCAACACAGCAGGAGGCACCAAGTCAAAACTCCATCACATTGACATCATATAGATTCCAAAAATATATGCGTGATACTAAAAAGAAATTTGAGTGAGAAGAGGAGTAGGATTAAAATTATTACGTCAAGATTCCTCACCCGAGCATAGAAGAGGAGAACAAAGAATCCAAATCTCCGATATATAACTAGACTCAAAGCAATTTTTCACTAGACTCGACTCGGCCAAGTTTGATCAATCAAGGGGGCTCCTAGGTTGGTACTGCCTTGATACCAACTTGTAACGCCCAAGATGCGATCCTATCCTTATTTTTGTGCGAGGGCCTCGATAGGGATAGAAACGCAACTCATCGTCTCGCAAGAATTAATATCATTACAAGTACATGTACTGAAAAGATGAGTATAAGGAGTTGGCGTGCACTCGCCACAAGCAAGATCACATCAATATAGCAATATACAGTAATCATGTAGAAGAGCAGGGTCCGACTACGGAAGAAAACAAATGATAAAAGAATGACGTCCATCCTTGCTATCCTAGGCTGCCGGCCTGGAACCCATCCTAGATCAATGAAGAAGAAGAAGAAACTCAAAATAGAACAATCATCACGCTCACGTCAAAGTAACTCTTTACATGTACCTGCAACTGTTGTTGTAGTAATCTGTGAGCCACAGGGACTCAGCAATCTCATTTCCAAAGGTATCAAGACTAGCAAAGCTTAATGGGTGAGGTATGATTAAGTGGTGAGGCTGCAACAAGTGACTAAGCATTTATTTGAGTGGCTAACTTACGAGCACAAGAATAAGAGGGGGCTGATCTACGCATAACCGATGTGAATTAATGATGAACAGATGAATGATCCTGAACACCTACTTACGTCAGGCATAACCATACAGAACTCATGAGAAGAGACAGTCACGGTTGCGCACACAATTTTCATATTTCAATTAAGCTAACTTCAAGTTTTCTAGAACCGGTTGTGAAACAAAGTTTCCAAGTTTTCCACATAACCGTCGGCACGGTTTCCAAAAGATTTAACCCTCCACGGGTGCTCCAACTAGTCCATCACAAATTACCACAAGCCGCATAGAAAGCCTCGATCACGAAACTCGTGATCTCCTCGGATTCCTTAGTGGAAAACCTCAACTCTGAGATATCCCAAAGCATCAACGGAATCCCGATGCACAAGATATTTCGTCGAAGGGAAAACTAATCCAGCAAGGCCGCCTGGCGTGTCGACGATCCCGATAGGAGCCACGTATCTCGTTCTCAGGACACGACGGATTGTCCAAACTTCCGATAGGACAATCATAGAGTTTCCCCTGGAAGCCACCGGCGGTTGACAGGTCGGACCAACACTCATGCGGAGCACTGGCCCTGGAGGGTTGATTAATTTTCCACGGGGTCCAAAAAGTACCTATGAAATTTTATTAGGTTATTAGGCAAATGTAGTACCAATGTTGGGCCTTGCGGGCTAGTCTTAATCTAAAATGAATTATCAAGGGGGTCCCCATAACAACCCCGATCATGTTAGGAGCGCTATATTATGGAATATAACACCGGTAACGGAAACTAAGGCGGCAAAGGTGGAAAAAACACCAGGCTAGAAAGGCCGAGCCTTGCACCTTTTACTAAGTATGTAGGTGCATTAATTTAAATAGCATTAATATGGTGATATAACAAGGAACCCATGTTATCACATGGAAGCAACTGCACCTGTAAACTAGCAACGCTAACGCATGGTTAAGCAAGCGGTAACATAGCGAGTCAGTGGTTTGCTATGTTCTAGAATGGTTGAAGTTTTCATGGCAATGTTGAGAGACTCACATTTAACAAACGGTAGGCAACGAGACCTACCGAAAGAAACGAGACAACTAGTATGGCATTGATAGTAATGGTATCTAGGGAAATGGTCATCTTGCCTCAGATCCCGCTTGGAAGAAGAACGAATCCGTGAAGAAGGTGAACCAACGTAGTCGAATGGATCCTCACATTCCGAAATGCTTGCGGAACTCTATCGAGACGAAGCAACCAGAAACAAGAATCAACACACGATATGCATCATGGCACATGCACGATATGATACACAACCTAATATGATGCATGTCCATTTCAATTATGCAAGGCATGGCATGGCAATTCACAACAATCAACACTACACATTAAGTGAAGCTCAATATGCAACGAGTTGCATATTGACGAAACTCCACATACGAATTATTTAGTTCACTCCCATTTAGGTACACAACAATATTAAATGTTGTTTAAACATGGCAAGAGGTGAAGCATGTGATTCTACACGTCATTCTAGTCGGTTAGCACATAAGAACATTGAAATGAGCTACGGTTAAAAGATATCTGCCACACAGGATATTATGCCATGAATGCAACATGCATGCAATTTTGTGAAAACACTGGCAAGAAGGATATGAAGCATGTGCCACCATGCAGAACGAAAGGGAATCATGGCAGCAAAATGGAAATGATGCCATGGCAACGTTTCGGTCCCGAAAACTCGATGAGATACCGATGCCAACGAATTGGGAGCATGTGCGTGTCAAGCCAAGAATGATGGGCTGATCCCGGTTACTGGGTTCCCATGTGTTGGGGCACGGCAAAAGAGGGAAAACGTGCAACTAGCATGGCATCCACGAAACAGACAACATCGCCTCTCATACGACAATGCATTCATGCACGGGTATCGTCTCGGTAGTATACCTTTGAAGCGTGCCTCTCAGAGCGGGTCAAGTCGTAGGGGTGTAGTTGTACATGGGTCATCGTGGATGTCGTGGAAGTAGTGGTACATGGGTCTTCAGGGGCGGTAGATGTACACGGAAACCGTAGCGGTACTAAGCGTCGGTCGTCGTGGTTTGGGTCTTGCATGAATTGACGTCCGGGTAAGTCGATCCTGAAAGTCGTCGATCTCAGGGAATCCTTGTCACCTTTGTTCCAAAGGTGGATTCGAGCCTCACAACACATCAGAGTGAAACATGCCACAAGTTGGCATGGTGGGGTCCTAAGCTGCAGTGGGGTACCATGTCAAGGGCAAGAGCAGCGGAGGCGTGTAGGTTGCTGCTATCGATCTACGCAGTAGACAGCTAAGCAGCAGCATGGAGGATGCAATGACACAGTTGTGGGCGTGGATGCGCACGACGGCGCTACAGGAAGAGAGGTGGGCAGCCGATCTTGATGGCTAGGCGGGCATGGCTGCATGGCGACGCCATGGCGACTATATGCGGACTTGAGGAGAAGCGGGCGAGCATGCGGAGGAGGGCTGAGCTGCTGCCGGGCGCATGAGGTTGAGGACGTGGTTCGAGCGCGGCGTGCTCGCGTGGATGAAGGAGGTGCATGGAGAGCTGATGGCCTGGTCCGGCGGTATGGATATGGAGTGCAGGGGACGTGCAGGGGCGAGTTGTGCAAAACAGGTGCGAGGCGACAGGATCCATGTCTTGGCTGACAATCTTCGATGGGCGTCCATGGCGCGGTTGGAGAAGCTCCTTGGACAGTGACGGGTAGATCGGGTGGTGGGGCACCGGATCCGGCGATGGACGGCGGGGCAACGGCGAGGAGAAAGGGCTGACAACGTGGGATGGCGACGACAGCGAAGGCTGGAGCGATGGGGTCGGCCACCTCAGGCAGGGAGGAGGCGGGCGCTCGCATCTCTCTTCGTGGGTGTGCATGGGTGTTTGGGAAGGAAGGCGGCGCTATCGGGAGGGCTCTAGGATCGAGGCCATGCCTGGGTCTCTCGTCAGGTGGCGGCGGGTGTAGGGAACGAGAGGGAGAATGAACGAGAGGAGAACGAGGTGGGGATCGGGCACCGCTCTCCCCTGTCGCTAGGGTTAGTGGTGGCGATGGGCCCACCAAGAGTTGTTGACCTGACCTGCAACATTGGCCCCTCTCTCTTCTATACTACTCCTACCATCTATTAACAGGAAAAAAGAAACAGAACAGAGAAAGAAATGGTTAGAAAGGGAATTTGGGCATGGGGTTAATTTTGCAAGTGTGCTATGGTTAATTCCAATTGATGGAATATTCATTATAGCTCCCTAAAATATTGGGCGAATATGTTATAAAGAGAAATCATTGTATGAATTCCCTCAATTTAAATGGACCAAAGATCCATACAATTTCTTTATTTGAGATGCAGAAAACTTAATGGCATGATGACATGATGAATTCAACAAACAAATAATTAACACGACGACAACATAATAAAAGGGGAATCTCCTGGAGCGTCGGTCTCGGGTTGTTACATATACAATATTATCCTTCCCTATACCTATTTTTCTAATTAAGTAATTTATCCGTATGTACATGATGCATAGCTTGCATTGTTCAACGTTTCATTCAATTTTTTTGGCCTTCCTATTATTCATCCGCCTTTTTGGTTCTAGCATGAGTCAATATTTCCGCCATCCCGCCAAGTCAGATTTGTCCTTGTATATGTTGTACCGCAGTCCACCACTCTCGTGGATTGATGTGGCACTGTCGCGTTTGCCCCAGCCATATCCTCCGACGTAGGTAGACCACCTCTGAACCATGATTCTAGTGACCCTATCTCTTACGATGACGACCCCATAACACCCGCCACTATCGACCATTGACTCCTCGCCACTAGTGATTCTGAGTATCCTGTTGGGGTGCCGTAGACGGTGCCACCTTGCCTTTTCTCTAGGAAAATCAGTCGACACCATGGACATTTAGCAAACTGTAATTTCATTATTATGATGTTTATCTTAAGCGGGCCCTAGTTTTTGTTCTGCCCCGGGCCTCTAAAATGTCAGGACCGGCCCTGGTTGTCACCCATGAGTCGTATGACGAGGCCGATCTCCTTCTCAGCCGAGACATCGCTAATCTTCATCTGTCGACCAGCTCCTCCAGCCTAATTAGGCTAGCGAGACTAGCGTCATCGATGGCCAAGGACTTCAGCACAACCATTTCTTCACGTTCGCTGTTGCGGCGAGTGGGCTTGCGAGAGCGCTCGCCTGTCGGTGAGAGCTCATTCGAGGCCTCCGCGGCGTGCCAAGACATCTTTGTTACGTCTGTCGTGAAATGGCGAGACCTTTATAGTGCTTCCACGGCTTAGGTCTTTTCTCCTTGATTATATGTCGACACAAAACTCCTCCTACGGGTCATGGCGGAATGACTTGACAGGAAAGACCTGTTTAGTGGGTGATGAGGAGAGGAAATGAGAAGTAATTTTTGAGTGGGTAGCTTTTGTAGCCCGGTGCTAAGTGTGAACACGTTTAGGTTTGATCGGTGTGAGCACATTTGCAATTACTTATTATCTGGTAATCTAGAATGTGACAAGAAACAAGTTCAAAATTTATTGATGGTTCTCGGCTCAAAGCCCGAAACAGACCTTCATATGGCTATGTTCAACTGTTATATGCAATAATTATGCAGGTATTTGCTCGCCGTTTAAGCAGTTGCGGCACGTTGTGCTCGCGTCCCTCCGCGTGCTCTTCTCGTCGTTTAGGCGCCAAGGCGCACTCGGTCGCGTCCCTCCACGCACCCTCTACTAACAGTTGGGGTCAGCGTGTTGGGGAACGTTGCATGGGAAAAAATTCCTACGTGCAAACAGATCTATCCATGGTGATGACCATCTACAAGTGGAGAGATTGGATCTACATACCTTTGTAGACTGCTAAGTGGAAGCCTTCAAGAACATGGTTGATGTAGTGGTACGTCTTCGCGATCCAATCACGAACCGTCCCGCGATCTACCGATCAAGTGTCGAACGGACGGCACCTCCGCGTTCAACACACGTATAGCTTGGTGACGCCTTCACCTCCTTGATCCAGCGAGCGATTGTGAAGTAGCAGCCCGAGTCCTTTGGCAGAACGATGATGTGGTGAGGTGTTGGTGGTGACAGCTCGGCAGGGCTTCACCGTGGGGTTATAGAGGAGAGAAACTGCGAAGGAGATGAGGGACAGCGTCGGGGCAAGATTGTCGTGTGGCTGCCCCCTCTCTACCTCTCTATATATAGGAGGAAGAGAGAGGGGAGGGCGCTCTAGGGTTACCCCCTAGGGGCTGGCGGCCAAGGGAGGGGGGAGATAGCGACTAGGGTTAGGGTGGCCCCCCACTTGGGTGCCTTGCCACCCAAGTAGGGCTGGCTGCACCCCAAGGAGGCCCACCCCCTTCGGACAAAGTGGGATGGGTAGAGGGTTGTGCCCATCCCCCTGGTGGGCTGCGGTGCCCCTCTCCTTGGGCCATGAGGCCCCCCAACAATTGTCGGGGCTTCCCGAAACCCCCTTCGGCACTCTCTGAATTCATCAGTACGCCTCGGAACACTTCCGAACTCTGATAAACTTCATCCTATATATCAATCTTCACCTCCGGACTATTCAGGAGTTCCTAGTCATGTCTGGGATCTCATCTGGGACTCGGAACTTCCTTCGGTCACCAACACTATGACTCAGTTATGCTTATATCGTCACTGAACCTTAAGTCTGTAGACCCTGCGGGTTCGAGAACTATGCAGACATGACTAAGACACTCTCCGGTCAATAACCAATAGCGGGACTTGGAAGTCCATATTAGTTCCTACATATTCTACGGAGATCTTTCATCGGTTGAACCTCAATGTCAAGGATTCAATCAATCCTGTATGGTCTTCCCTTTGTCCTTCAATATGTTACTTTCCTGAGATTCGATAGTCGATATCTCCATACCTAGCTCAATCTCGTTACCGGCAAGTCTCTTTAATCGTTCCATAATACAAGATCCCGTGACTGCTTCCAGTTGCTCAACAATTAGCAATTGTCTTGCAATGGCCCACCAGCGTGTGGGATCGCGGCAGTTTTCGAGGGTAGAGTATTGTGACATCCTCGACTTTTGCTACAGTAAATATTGTAATTAACCTACAGTGATCACCCGCTAATGATACCACATCATCGAGAATTACCGTCGTTGACCCGCATTGAAGTTCTATCCGGATTCAGAAATTGAAAACAAAAGAAAAGTATATTTATAAATCATATTAACTATTAAAGGAAGATATGCATAGAAAGAAATATTAAAAATAATAATAATAAAAGAAACAAAAGAAAATAAATTAAAAAGAAAAAAAAAGGAAATTAGAAAGAGGAAATAATAGAAAAAGAAAAAACAAAACAAAAGAAAAAAAGAACAAAAAAAGAAAGAAAAGGAAACCCCACCCCCTAGCCGACTGGGCCAAAGTGGCCCAGCCGAGCCGGCCCACCAACGCCCCTCAAACCCTAGGGCGAGGGAGCCCCCCTGCCTCGCTCCCTCCCCTCGCAGCGCCGCCAACCCCACCCATCGTGGGGCCCCCTCCCCACCGATCCCCTCTCTCTCTCTCCGTCGGTGCACACCCACCCCACCGACAGCCTATCTCTCCCTCACCTCTCGTAACCCCCTCCCCACGAGAGACTCTCCTCGATCCAGCCCCCACCTTCCCCACGAGAGCCCCCTCTCTCTCTCGGCTCTCTCCCTCCCCACGATCTCCCTCTCCCCCCCCCCACTGGCCTCCTCTGCGCCAGGCCATCCTCTCCACCTCGCCCCCACCCCGGCCGGCGAGCCCCACTTCCTCTCTCACCACCGGCGAGCCACCTCTCCCTCCCGTCCTCCTCCTCTCGCCGGCGAGCCCCCTCCCCCACCGGGCCTCCCCTGCATCTTCACCCCGCCAGCGAGCCCCCTCCCCCATCGGGCCTCCCCTGCATCTCCACCCCGCCGGCCGGCCCCAACCCCCCCCCCCCATCGACCTTCCTCCCGCTCGGTCCAAGAAGGACCGGGCAGGGAGACACCTCCACCTCGCCGGATCCGGCCGGCCTCACCTTGGCCGGCCCCCACCTTCAACGCCCCCCCCCTTCGGGAGGGTCTCTTCCTCATCGGGGCTCTCTCGACATCCTCACCGGCACCACCGTCATCACCGCGCCATCACCACCGTCACCTCCTCCTTCCCGCGAACTCCGGCTTCACCGGGCCGTCTCATCAACATTGGTGAGCCCCTCCTCGGGCTCCTCCCACCATCGCGTTCCCCTCACCGTCCCGGTTCCGTTCCGGCAAACGGGACTCCGATCCGTCGACGGTAGTGACCGGTAGGAAGATTTGAAGGATGTGTTCTTCTATGTTGAGTTAGAGCACAGAGTTTTGTGTAACTCTGTTAACAAAGAGAGAGATGGGAGTGTTGAGAGTTAAAAGATAATAAAATAAAAGATGTATTAGATGCCGTATGTATGTATGTATGTATGTATGAGATGCGATGTATGTATTGCATATATAGGTATTTGGAGGAATACGATATTTGCATGATTATGTATCTGTGAATAAAATCGAGTATTTGGCCTAAGGTCACTTACTGGTGAGGCCAACGCACCCGCTGTCTATGACAGGGAGGCCCCACGCGATAATTAAAAAAAAAAGATAATGATAATGTTTTTATTAAATAAATAAAATAGATATATTAGTTAAATTAATTAATTGGATAATTAGAATAATTAGAGTATGACACGTGGGTCCCCCACTAAATTAATCTTATTAATTAATATTTAATCTTAATTAAAACTTGTGCCCATGACGTTTGGGACCCGCTGGTGAGTTGACCAGTCAAATGTTGATGTCACCATGCCGTCATGCTGATGTCATAATAGCTTTTTAGTAAATTATTTAAATCTGTTTTTAATTCCTAATTATTGAATAAAACTTTAAAAATTAATATTAAATAATCTGTAAGTCAGATCAAAATATTTTCAACATGAAAGTTGATGAGCAGAACGAGACGAACCCGGATACACGGCCCGTTCGTCTGTCACATGGAACTTTTCCATCGTTTCCAATATAACCGGTAGTAGCCCGAGACCCGGAAAATATCGTCAGATATTCTTCCGACCTGTCTATGACGGATGTTGCTGTGTTAGCTCATGTCTGGCCTGCATCTTGCCATGGCATGCTTTGTGTTGCACCGTTGCTATTATTTATTGTTTCTTCCCCCTCTTACCGGTAGACCCCGAGACTGACGCTGCTGCCGGGTACATCTACGACCCTACCGATCAGTCATTTTCCATAGAGCAGCAAGGCAAGCAAACCCCCTTGATCATTCCTATATCGCCTCTGTCTTTCTTCCTACTGCTTGCATTAGTATTTTGCTATTGTTATAGTTAGCTCCTATATCTGATGCATAGCCTATTTTTGATGAACTGCTACTTTCAGTCTTGTACTTTAAATATGCTTAGTATAGGTGGAGCAGTCATCCCCTCTGACCCCGTAGTCCAGTTGCCCCGCTTGTTTTCAAATCTCGATCTCTGATCGACGAGCCAGACCCGACACAGCACATTCACCCCCTTCGTTGTACGAGCTACACAGATACTATCGGGTACCGAGGGTGACACCTCGCTAAGTACTCGTGATGATATCTCTATAGTATAGCTAGTCGGTTGTGGTTATCGAGGGTGATTCATCTTTCACCATTCCCGATGACGCCTCTGTCGTACAACCCCTCAATTGTGGGACCCCTGAGGGTGATTCCTCTAAGCCCACCTTGACGGGTACATCGTTCGGAATCCGACGAGGGTGATACCTCGGATTCCCCCCGATGTTACAACCACACAGTTACTCGACCTTGTTACGGGGATCTTTGGTGATTAGTTGTAAGACGGGTGGATTCCCGTGAGACTGTGTTGCTGGCCTAATTAAAATGTTAATGGATTTGGGTATTTGATCTGGGTTGGTCGGAGACCTTTTCGCACTAACCAGCTACGCGGGAAGAATTATGGGTACTCGGCTTCACGGTATCAGCCGAAGCTTTTCAGATGTCAGCAATCCTAGTGGCGCGCGCCCGAGTGGTCCCGAGATGCATTGCGCTTGTGATTAGGGGATGCTAGGACTGACGTCGGCCGCCCTCGCATCGTGCAGGAGCGCGGAGGGGAACTGGGCCCATGAACCCTTTGCGCTTAGGATTTAGACCGGCGGGATGACCTCTCTGATTAGTCTTAGGTGGGGCTGCGACGTGTCGATATTCCGAGGCCGGGCAGGACCCAGAAAAGTATGTCCGGCCAGAGTGTTATCGAGCGTGACGGGACATGTGGTGCACCCCTGCAGGGTTGAAAATTAACTATTCGGATAGCCGTGTCCACGGTTACAGGACGACTTGGAGTTGTGCCCCGATCTTACACAACTACAATTGTTACTTAACTAGAATTAGTTTGCCTCGGGATTGCTTCCTCGCAGGGAGTCGAGGAAGGATCTTTAGGCGTGACCTCACTTTAATATTGCTGCAACAATATGACTATTAATGTTTTACCCGTGTTCTACTCTCGTCTATTGCTGCAAGACCCTGAAGATGCTAGTCTTCGATAGGACTAGGCTTTCTCTCTCTATTCTTGCTTTGCTGCAGTCAGTCCACATATAACACCCCCCTTCTTTGATACTGGTGCATATTAAGCATAGTTCTGATGTAAGTCTTGCGAGTACTTTGGATGAGTACTCACCGCTGCTTTGCTCCCCCCCCCTTGTCCCCTTGATCCGTTTGCTGCGACCAGATGATGGAGCCCAGGAGATGGAGGTCCCCGCCGCCGACGACTGCTACTCCGACGGTGCCTACTACTACGTGGAGGCCGCTGATGATCAGGAATAGTTAGGAGGTTCCCAGGCAGGAGGCCTCGCCTCTTTCGATCGTTGTATCTTTTGTGCTAGCCTTCTCTAAGGCACCCCATGTTTTATATCTGTACTTAGATATTATTGCTTCCGCTGACTCATGTGTTTATCGAGCTTCGGTATTCTAGCCCTCGAGGCCCCTGGCTTGTAATATGAAGCTGATGTTATTTTTATTTGTGTCTAGAGTTGTGTTGTGATATCTTCCCGTGAGTCCTTGGGTTTGATCGTACGCATTTGCGTGTATGTTTAGCGTACGATTAAATCGAGGGCGTCACAAGTATTCAACCCAAATTTGTTGGTTCGACACGATGGGAGTGAAAGGATATTCTCCAGTATTAGCAGTTGAGTTGTCGGCTCAACCACACCTAAAAGATTAGTATCTGCAAGCAGGATATAAGCAGCAAAGGTAGTATGATAACAACGGTGCTAGGAAAGAATCTATTGACGGCAGATTATTCCTAACTCAAGTATCAATGGCGCCAGTAAAGTATTGTAGCAGGTAGCAGCAGGGTAACGAGTAACAGCAGTGGCATGGAACAGCAGTAGTAACAGCAGTGGCAAGTAGCAACAGTAGCAAGTAACAGCAACAACAAGTAAGAGTAGTAGCAACAGTAGTGGCAGCAGCAGCAGGACAAAGCAAGTAACAGTAGCAGCAATAGTAGTAACAGCGGTAGAAGCAGAGCAAGTAACCGTAGCAGTGGGACAAACTCGTAGGCAATTGATCGGTGATTTATTGGATGGCATTCATCATGCAACAGTTATAACACAGAGAGATATGTGGCTAGCTCCCGTTCGTCAATGTGATGTAGGCATGCATTCCGTCTGTAGTCATACGTGCTTAGGGAAAAGAACTTGCATGACATCTATTGTCCATCCCTCCCGTGGTAGCAGGGTCTAAATGGATACTACGGGATATTAAGGTTCTCCTTTTAATAAAGAACCAGACCAACGCATTAGCACTTTGTGAACACATGAACTCCTCAAACTCTGGTCATCACCGGGAGTGGTTGCGGTTATTGTCACTCCGGGGTTGCCGGATCATAACACATAGTAGGTAACTACAACTTGCAAGATCGGATCTAAAACACACATATATTGGTGACAACATAATAATTTCAGATCTGAATTCATGGCACTCGGGCCCTAGTGACAAGCATTAAGCATGGCAAAGTACTAGCAACATCAATCTCAGAACATAGTGGATACTAGGGATCAATCCCCGTCAAAACTAACTCGATTACATGATAGATCTCATCCTACTCATCACCGCCCAGCGAGCCTACAAATAGATTACTCACGAACGATGAAGAGCTTCATGTAATTGGAGAGGGAAGAAGGTTGATCATGATGATGGCGACGATCTCCTTGATCCGGAGCCCAAAACAGACTCCAGATCTGCCTTCCAAGGCAAGAACGGGATGTGGCGGCGCCTCTGGATCGTGAAACGCGATGAACTCTTCTCTCTTTATTTTTTACAGGGACGAAAGGGAATAAATCACACTAGAATTGGGGGCGGCAGAGCCACGTGGGCCCCACAAGCCTGGTAGCCGCGGCCAAGGGGGAGGCCGTGGCTACAAGGCTTGTGGCCTACTGGTCCGTCCCCTCCGGTGGATCTTTGCACACGTATTTTTCATATTTTTCAGAAATATTCTCCGTAAATTTTCAGGACATTCCGAGAACTTTCATTTTTGCACAAAAACAACACCATGGCAATTCTGCTGAAAACAGCGTCAGTCCGGGTTAGTTCCATTCAAATCATGCAAATTAGAGTCCAAAACAAGGGCAAAAGATTTTGGAAAAGTAGATACGATGGAGACGTATCAACTCCCCCAAGCTTAAAACATTGCTTGTCCTCAAGCAACTCAGTTGACAAACTGAAAGAAAAAGAAAAACTTTGACGAACTCTGTTTGATCTTGTTGTTACAACTATGTCTAACTCATAACGAGAATTTCAGCAAGATCACAAGTTAACCACATAAGCAAGTGACACATAGGTCTCACGGTAAACTAATATCAATTGCATAATCAGCTAGCGAGAAAATAATAATGAGTTTCAGATACCAACAATTCAATCAAAACAAGCATGAAACAATATGAATAGGTGGTATCTCGCTAGCTCTTTCTGAGACCGCAAAACATAAATGCAGAGCACTTCCAAAGATCAAGGGCTGACTAAACATTGTAATTTGTAGCAACGAAGATCCAGTCATAGTCGTACTCAATATCAATCAAAAGCAAAGCATAAAAATGACAGAGGTGCTCTCTAATTGGTGCTTATATAAGAAGAGGATGACTCAACAGGAAAATAAAGAGACAGGCCCTTCGCAGAGGGAAGCATTGATTTGCACAGGTGCCAGACCTCAAGCTTTGAAAACAGAGATAATAATTTTGGGTGGCATGCTTTCATTGTCAACGCAATGACCAAGAGTTCTCAATATTTTCCATGATACTCATGCTATAGGCGGTTCCCAAACAGAAAAGTAAAGTTTTAACTCCCTCACCACCAATCAATCACACTCCACGGCTAGCTGAATCCTCGGGTACCGTCCATACTAACATCAATCCGGGGGGAGTCTTGTTTTACAGTTATGTTTTCGATTTAAGCATGGAACTGGGCATTCCAATTACCGGCCCCTTTCTCGTGAATGACAGTGAATAAACACATGTCGAGGATAACACGCCTAACATGGAAGATACCAATAGCCCCCTGTCACCACATGAGCGGTTCGGGCATGCAAAACAGATTATTTCTTGAAGGTTTAGAGAATGGCACATGCAAATTTACTTGGAACGGCAGGTAGATACCACAAATAGGTAGGTATGGTTGACTCTCATGGAAAAACTCTTGGGTTTATGGAATTGGATGCACAAACAGTATTCCGCTTAGTACAAGTGAAGGCTAGCAAAAGACTGGGTAGAGACCAACTAGAGAGCGACAACAGTCATCAAGATGCAATGAGTTTGACTAACATTGAGTGCAAGCATGAGCAGGATATAAATCACCATGAACACGAACATCATAGAGGCTATGTTGATTTTGTTTCAACTACATGCATAAACATGCTCCAAGTCAAGCCACTTGAATCATTCAAAGGAGAATACCATCCTATCATACTACATCATAGTCATCTCAAAATCTATGTTGCATTCAAGACAAACCATTATAAGCTCCTAGCTAATTAAGCATGGCATCAGAAACTATGATCTCTAAGTTGTCATTGCAAACATGGTTCTCTCTCAACAAAGCTGAATCTGGGAGGACAAGCTAGTAATATTTACAAAAACAAAATAGATAGAGTTCATACCAGCTTTTCCAGTCTCAGTCACTTCATCATATATCATCATTATTGTCTTTCACTTGCACGATCGAACGATGTGAACAATAATAAGAATGCTCATGCATTGGACTAAGCTAAATCTATAGGCAAACACAAAGGAGAAGACAAAGTAATATGACTCTTTAACAAATGAACAGGTATGCATGAGAGAGCCACTAAACATTGTAACCATGGTCTTCTACCTCGACTCAAAGAAAAAGAAAACTATTTACACGGGAAAGCTCCCAACAAGCAAAAGAAGAAAGGAAAATCTTTTTGGGTTTTCTCAAAAGGACACAAAACAAGGAAACAAGAAAACGAAAATAAACTAGCATGGATAATACAGTGGCAAAGTGTAAAACCGACTAACAAAGTGAAAGTATAAGCATGAATGTAAAGTTGGTGCAAACACGTACTCCCCCAAGCTTAGGCTTTTGGCCTAGCTTGGTCTACTCCCAAGGAGGCAAATAACCAGCTTCGGTATACTCCGGAGCGGACTGTGGATGCCACTGTTGTGTGAACTCCTCTGACTCCCACTGATAAACTGGCGTCTGGTACTCGACTGGCGGCTCGGGCACAGGCAACTGTGGTTGGGCCAAGCCCCAATATGCGTAGATGTCCAAGGGCATAATAGTGTACCTGCCTACATGAAGATTGAACAAAGAAGGAGCAGGCAAAGTAATAGTCTCACGAGTACCCTGACTAAATACCATGTTATAAATCATCCTTCCACCTATATCTCTATCAAGAAAATCATGGCGAACCATGCTATCGTAATCTAGATATCTCTCGGGAAGAAGCATCTCTTCTTCCTCGTCCCGTCTAACGGGTATCTAAAAGTGTCTGGCAAGATGGGTAGCATAGATACCTCCATAGACGACACCTTTGGAACGGTTTGTGTTCAACCGCTGAGCTACTATAGCACCTAGGCTATAAGTCTTATTATTATAAAGGCCTTCGCGCAAAACCGCAAGGTCTCGAGAGCTAAGTGATCCAGCCTCCCCACGACCAATGAAACATTTTCCCACAAATAATGAGAAGTACCGAATCACAGGAAAATGTATGCTAGCAATTCTAGCGCGAACACTCCTCTCTCCTCTCCAACAGCAATAGTATCTATGAAAGCCTCCAAGTCCCGTGGACGAGGATCATGAATATCCCCAACATAAGGTAATTTGCAAACATTGCAAAAATCTTGTAGTGTCATGCGCTGGGGGATATCGTATAACATGAACTCAACCATAGGAGGATTCTTCCTCGGATAAAAGTTGAAGCTTTGAACGAAAATATTGGTGAGAAGGAGGTATTGTGGGCACTTATCTTCAACGAACGCGGTAAGACATGCATTCTCCACCAAGTAATAAAACTCTTCATAAAGCCCAGCGGCGCGCAAAAATACATCACTTGGCCACTCGCACGCTCGAACTTATGTGACTCGAGGAACCACGTACTTGGGGTGGTTCTTCTCATCCTCCTTGGGGTTACGGCTTGAAGAGCCTCTCAAGAACCTCCTCATCTTTTCCCTTTTCTAACTCTGAAAAATTCTAACATTTTTAGAGACTTCGAAAGAAAAGTGAGTAAGGATTAACCCAACTCGTAGCAACTACTCCTACTAGTGCCTGGAGACCGTATCACGCGCTAAAACTACTTGGGACGAGCTAAAATCAACATTTCAAGCTCAAGAACAGGGTCACCAAGGTAGCAAGAATACGCGAAGGATAAAGTACTAGAATAGAAACTAATTGGACCAATCGAGGAGTCACTTACTAAGGAGTAATTTCCCCAAAACGGTTCGGAGAATGGTGCTTTGAGGAAGGAGATCGAAAATCACACCCAAATGAGCAAGAACATGGGTTTGAGGTGTGAAACGATTTTTTCTAGAGTAGAAGAAGAGGATGGGAGCTGGAATGAGTGGAGGGGGTCCCTGTGGGCCCCACAAGCTTGGTAGCCGTGGCCAGGGGGAGGCCGCGGCTATAGGGCTTGTGGCCCACTGGTGTAGCCCCCAGGCCAGCTCTCAGTCCTAGTATTTTTCAAAAAAATCCAGAAAAAATCATATTTGATTTTCAGGACCATCGGAGAACTTTTATTTTCGGGGTACTTTTCTCCGGGACGCTAAAACAGAAAACAGGAAAAACTAAACTAAATCTATCATTTTTCTTCTAAGCAACAGAAAGTGAAAGCTTAAAATAGAGGTATGTGACTCCTTGATTCATCCATTTCATGGTCATCGAAAGAAATCCGTCAATGGGGTTGATCACATCCTTATGACAAAACTTTTTCGAATCGCAAATGGAAACGGAGAATTGTTGAATAGCCACTAAGTCACCTCAATGGGGATATGAATCTCCCCAACAAGCAAATCATACTTCATCTTAACACGAGGAATAGGGCATTCAACGCTCCCAATAAGAATCGATGAAGTTTTTTCGATAGCATTGATGCAATGTACGTGATATCATTTCTTCAGAAAGTGCACTGTATGCTCATTACTGTTGACATGGAAGGTGACATTGCCTTTGCTGCAATCTATAATAGCCCTTACAGTGTTTAAGAATGGTCTTCCAAGAATGATCGCCATGGCATCATCCTCAGGAATATCCAGGATAACAAAGTCCGTTAAGATAGTAACGTTAGCAACCACAACAGGCACATCATCGCAAACTCCGACAGGGAAAACAGTTGATTTGTCAGCCATTTGCAGAGAAATTTCAATGGGTGTCAACTTATCCAGTTCAAATCTACGATAAAGAGAGAGAGGCATAACACTAACACCGGCTCCAAAGTCACATAAGGCAGTTCTTACGTAGTTTCCTTTAGTGGAGCAAGGTATAGTGGGCACTCCGGGATCACCAAGTTTCTTAGGAGTTCCACCTTTGAAAGTGTAATTGGCGAGCATGGTGGAGGTCTCAAGATCTGGTATCTTCCGTTTATTAGTCACGATATCTTTCATGTACTTGGCATATGGAGACATTTTGAGCATATCAATTAACCGCATCTGCAGAAAGACGGGTCTCAACATTTCAATAAAGTGCTCAAAATCCTCATCATCCTTTTTCTTGGATGGCTTGGGAGGAAAGGGCATGGGTCTCCGAACCCATGGCTCCCTTTCTTTACCATGCTTCCTAGCAATGAAGTCATTCTTATCGTATCTCTTAGGTTGTGGGTTATCAGGATTAACCATAGGTTCAATCTCCACATCCTTATCATTGCTAGGTTGAGCATTATTATGAACATCGTTGTCCATATTGTCACCAGGTTCATGTTCATTGATACGTCTCAGACGTATCTATAATTTTTGATGGTTTCATGCTCTTATCTTGTCAATTTTGGATGTTTTATATACATTTTATAAATTTTTTGGGACTAACTTATTAATTTAGTGCCAAGTGCCAGTTCCTGTTTTTTCTGTGTTTTAGACTCTTTTCAGATCTAATTTTGGAACGGAGTCCAAACGGAATAAAATCCCCGAAATGAATTTTTCCAAAACAGAAGAAGATCGGGGGACTTGAGGGCCAAGGCAGGAGGCCCACAGGGAGCCCACAAGCCCTGTTGCCGCGGCCAGGGGGCCCGCGGCCACTAGTCTTGTGGCCTCCCTCGAGCTCCCCTGTCCTAGCTCTTTGGCCTATATATTCCCTAAAATCCTAGAAAAAATCAGGGCGTCCACGAAACCACTTTTCCGCCGCCGCAAGCTTCCGTTTCCGCGAGATCTCATCTGGAGACCCTTCCCGGTGCCCTGTCGGAGGGGACTTTGGAGCTGGAGGGCTTCTACATCAACATCATTGCCTCTCCAATGACTCGTGAGTAGTCTACTTCAGACCTACGGGTCTGTAGTTAGTAGCTAGATGGCTTCTTCTCTCTCTTGGATCTTTAATACAAAGTTCTCCATGATCTTCATGGAGATCTATCCGATGTAATCCTCTTGGCGGTGTGTTTGTCGAGATCCGATGAATTGTGGATTTGTGATCAGATTATCTATGAATTATATTTGAGTCTTTGCTGATTTCTTATATGCATGATTTGATATCCTTGTAAGTCTCTCTGAGTCTTGGGTTTTGTTTTGCCAACTAGATCTATGATTCTTGCAATGGGAGAAGTGCTTGGTTTTGGGTTCATACTGTGCGGTGACCTTTCCCAGTGACAGAAGGGGCAGCAAGGCACGCATCGTGTTGTTGCCATCAAGGGTAACAAGATGGGCTTTCATCATAGATTTGAGATTGTCCATCTACATCATGTCATCTTGCTTAAGGCGTTACTCTGTTCTTATGAACTCAATACACTAGATGCATGCTGGATAGCGGTAGGCGTGTGGAGTAATAGTAGTAGATGCAGAAAGTATCGGTCTACTTGTTTTGGACGTGATGCCTATATGTATGATCATTGCCATAGATAACGTCATGACTTTGCGCGGTTCTATCAATTGCTCGACAGTAATTCGTTCACCCTCCGTCTACTTGCTTTCATGAGAGAAGCCACTAGTGAACACTACGGCCCCCGGGTATATTCACAACTATCATCTCAGCTTTCACTTTTACTTTGCTTTGTTTACTTTTTGCTTTCAGTTCTCACTTTGCAAACAATCTATAAGGGATTGACAACCCCTTCCTAGCGTTGGGTGCAAGCTCTTTGTGTTTGTGCAGGTACTTGTGACTTGACGCGATCCTCCTACTGGATTGATACCTTGTTCTCAAACTGAGGGAAATACTTATCGCCGCGGTGCTACATCACCCTTTCCTCTTCAAGGGAACACCAACGCAAGGCTCCAAGGCCGCGGGGGAATCCTTTGCATATTTCAAAGGAAATCCCTATAGGGATAGCCAGGAGTAGAAGGATTTCTGGCGCCGTTGCCGGGAAAGGTCTTTTGTAGCAGCAACATTCATCACCAGATTGTGTTTCTGCATCAGACGCAGAAATATCATTTGGTTCTTCAGGTGTGACAGTATTTGGTGAATTGACATGTAGGTTTCTATCATCCTTCTTCTTATTCTTAGGGTGACTGGGTGTATCAGAATTAATTCCTTGAGAATCTTGATCAATTCTCTTAGGATGGCCTTCAGGATACAAAGGTTCCTGAGTCATTTTGCCTCCTCTAGTAATGACTCTGACAGAGTTGTCATTTAATTCATTGAGCAAGTCATTCTGAGCTTTAAGTACTTGTTCTACCTGAGTAGTAATCATAGAGGCATGTTTACTCAGAAGCTTTAGATCATTGACATTTCTGTCTACACAAGCACTAAAATGACTAAGCATACGAGTACTTCGTTCCAATTGTCTGCTAACATAATCATTGAAACTTTGTTGTTTGGCAACAAAGTTGTCAAATTCATCAAAGCATAGGCTAGCAGGTTTGTCAAAAGGAATATCACTCTCATTGAATCTACGCAGAGAATTCACCTCTACTACTTGTATCGGGTTATCGAGACCATGGATATCTTCGATAGGCGGTAGATTTTTGACTTCTTCAGATCTAATGCCTTTCTCTTGCATAGATTTCTTGGCTTCTTGCATATATTCATGACTGAGGAATAGAATACCTCTTTTCTTAGGAGTTGGCTTAGGAGGTGGTTCGGGAATAGTCCAAGCATTATCGTTCATCAAGATGTTATTCAGTAGCATCTCACCTTGTTCTATAGTTTGTTCCCTAAAAACACAACCGGCACAACTATCTAGGTGGTCTCTAGAAGCATCGGTAAGTCCGTTATAGAAGATATCAAGTGTCTCGTTCTTCTTAAGAGGGTGATCACGCAAAGCATTCTGTAGCTGGATGAGCCTCCCGCAAGCTTGTGGGAGACTCTCTTCTTTGAGTTGAGCAAAGTTGTATATTTCCTGTAAGGCAGCTTGCTTCTTATGGGTAGGGAAATGTTTATCACAGAAGTAATAGACCATATCCTGGGGACTACTCACACATCCAGGAGCAAGAGAAATGAACCAGGCTTTAGCGTCATCCTTTATAGAGAAAGGAAACAACTTAAGGATATAGTAGTAGCGGATCTTCTCCTCACTAGTGAAAAGGGTGGCTATATCGTGTAGTTTGGTAAGATGGGTTACGACCGTCTCAGAATCATAACCGTGGAAAGTATCATATTCGACTAGAGAGATTATCTCAGGGTCGACAGAGAATTCATAATCCTCATCGGTGATAAAGATAGGTGAAGTGACAAACTTCGGGTCGTATTTCATCCTAGCTTTCAGAGATTTTTCCTTCCACTTGACAAGTAATTTCTCAGCGTCATAGGCATCCTTACACGCAAGAAAAACCTCAGCTATCTCTCCCTCCATAACATAACCCTCAGGTATATCTGGCAATTCATATCTAGGAGAGCTAGATCTAGCAGGAGCAAAAGCAGGTTCTATCTCAATAGTATCGGCAGTTTCAGAAGCATCACGAGCATTGGCAGTAACTCTAGCAATATGAGCATCAAGGAATACCCCTAGTGGCATATCAGGAAAAGTAGTATCTCTAGCAGTATAAAGCATAGCATCATCAGGCAAAATAGCATCTCTAGCATCATCAGGCAAAGCAGTATCAAGCATAGCATCTCTAGCAGTATCAGGCATAGCATCACTAGCAGTATCAGGCATAGTATCTCTAGCAGTATCAGGCATAGTATCATCATAAGCATCATCAATAGCAGTAGAATCTCTAGCATCATCTAGCACAGGCGACATATCAAGATTTCTAGCAAGAGGTGGTGTCGCAAACTTACTCATAACTGAAGGTGAATCAAGTGTAGAGCTAGATGGCAGTTCCTTACCTCCCCTCGTAGTTGAGGGCAAGACTTTGGTTCTTGGATCTTTCAGATTCTTCATAGTGATCAGAAGATATAAATCCCAAGTGACTGAGATAATATAGCTATCCCTCCCCGGCAACGGCGCCACAAAAGAGATGCTTCCAGTTGCTCAACAATGAGCAATTGTCTTGCAATGGCCCACCAGCGTGTGGGATCGCGGCAGTTTTCGAGGGTAGAGTATTCAACCCAAATTTGTTGGTTCGACACGATGGGAGTGAAAGGAAATTCTCCAGTATTAGCAGTTGAGTTTTCGGCTCAACCACACCTTAAAGATTAGTATCTGCAACTAGGATATAAGTAGCAAAGGTAGTATGATAACAACGGTGCTAGGAAAGAATCTGTTGACGGCAGATTATTCCTAACTGAAGTATCAATGGCGCCAGTAAAGTATTGTAGCAGGTAGCAGCAGGGTAACGAGTAACAGCAATGGAAAGGAACAACAGTAGTGACAGCAGTGGCAAGTAGCAACAGTAGCAAGTAACAGCAACAACAAGTAATGGTAGTAGCAACAGTAGTGGCAGCAGCAGCAGGACAAAGCAAGTAACAGTAGCAGCAATAGTAGTAACAGCAGTAGCAGCATAGCAAGTAAAAGTAGGAGTGGGACAAACTCATAGGCAATGGATCGGTGATTTGTTGGATGACATTCATCATGCAACAGTTATAACACGGAGAGATATGTGGCTAGCTCCCGTTTGTCAATGTGATGTAGGCATGCATTCTGTGTGTAGTCATACGTGCTTAGGGAAAAGAACTTGCATGACATCTATTGTCCATCCCTCCCGTGGCAGCGGGGTCCAAATGGATACTACGGGATATTAAGGTTCTCCTTTTAATAAAGAACCGGACCAACGCATTAGCACTTGGTGAACACATGAACTCCTCAAACTATGGTCATCACCGGGAGTGGTTCCGGTTATTATCACTCCGGGATTGCCGGATCATAACACATAGTAGGTAACTACAACTTGCAAGATCGGATCTAAAACACACATATATTGGTGACAACATAATAATTTCAGATCTGAATTCATGGCGCTCGGGCCCTAGTGACAAGCATTAAGCATGGCAAAGTAGTAGCAACATCAATCTCAGAACATAGTGGATACTAGGGATCAATCCCCGTCAAAACTAACTCGATTACATGATAGATCTCATCCTACTCATCACCGCCCAGCGAGCCTACGAATAGATTACTCACGAACGATGAAGAGCTTCAAGGAATTGGAGAGGGAAGAAGGTTGATGATGACGATGGCAATGATCTGCTTGATCCGGAGCCCAAAACGGACTCCAGATCTGCCCTCCAGGGCAAGAACGGGATGTGCTGGCGCCTCTGGATCGTGAAACGCGATGAACTCTTCTCTCTTGATTTTTTCCGGGACGAAAGGGAATAAATAGCGTTGGAATTGGGGGCGGCGAGCCACGTGGGCCCCACAAGCCTGGTAGTCGCGGCCAGGGGGGAGGCCGCGTCTACAGGGCTTGTGGCCCACTCGCCCGTCCCCTCTGGTGGATCTTTGCGCAGGTATTTTTCATATTTTCCAGAAATATTCTCCGTAAATTTTCAGGACGTTCCGAGAACTTTCATTTCTGAACAAAAACAATGCCATGGCAATTCTGCTGAAAACAGCGTCAGTCCGGGTTAGTTCCATTCAAATCATGCAAATTAGAGTCCAAAACAAGGGCAAAAGAGTTTGGAAAAGTAGATACGATGGAGACGTATCAGTGACCAACTCCTTACTTACATTGCATGCAAGCTTATTGTGATGTTCTATTACCGAGTGGGCCTAAAGATACCTCTCTGTCACACAAAGTGAAAAATCCCAGTCTCGATCCATGCCAACCCACCAGATACCCTCGGAGATACCTGCATAGCAACTTTATAGTCACCTAATTACGTTGTGACGTTTGATACACACAAGGCATTCCTCCGGTGTCCGGGAGTTGGATTATCTCACTGTCATAGGAACAAATACTTTGACATGTAGAAAACAACACTAGTAAACTAACACGGTCATATGCTACGTTTATAGTTTGGGTCTTGTCCATCACATCATTCTCCTAATGATGTGATCCCGTTACCAAATGACAACTCATGTCTATGGTCAGAAAACCTTGACCATCTTCGATCAACGAGCTAGTCCATTGGAGGTTTACTAGGGACAACGTGTTGTCTATGTATCCACACATGTATTTTAGTTTCCAATCAATACAATTCTAGCATAGATAATAAACGATTATCTTGAACAAGGAAATATAATAATAACTCTTTTACTATTGCCTCTAGGGCATATTTCCAAGAGATTGTAATAATCTAGCTCACATCTCTATGTGATTTAGATTGTAATGAATCTAACACCCTTACAGTTCTGGTGTCGATCATGTTTCGCTCGTGGAAGAGGTTTAGTCAACGGGTCTGCAACATTCAGATCCGTGTGCACTTTGTAAATATTTATGTCTTCCTCCTTTATGTAATTGCGGCTGGAATTGAAGCGTCCCTTTATGTGTCTGGTTCTCTTGTGAAACCTTGGTTCCTTTAACAAAGCAATGGCACCAGTGTTGTCATAGAGGAGAGTCATTGGATCCAGTGCACTAGACACAACTCCAAGATCTGTCATGAACTCCTTCATCCACACACCTTCTTTAGCCGCCTCCGAGGCAGCTATACTCTGCTTTGCATGTAGAATAAGCTACCACGCTTTGCTTGGAACTGCACCAACTTACCGCACCCCATTGAGAATATATACGTATCCGGTTTGCAACTAAGAGTCATCTGGATCAGTGTCAAAGCTTGCATCGACGTAACCCTTTACGACGAGCTCTTGATCACCTCCATACATGAGAAACATTTCCTTAGTCCATTTCAGGTACTTCAGAATATTCTTGACCACTGTCCAGTGTTCCATTCCTGGATCACTTTGAAACCTTCCCGCCATACTTAGGCAAGGCTGACATCAGGTATTGTGCACAACATTGCATACATGATAGAGCCTGTGGTTGAAGCATATGCGACGACACTCATCTTTCCTCTATCTTTTGCAGTCACTAGGCATTGAGTCTTACTCAACTTCACACCTTGTAACACAGGAAAGAACCCTTTCCTGGATTGTTCCATATTGAACTTCTTCAAAACTTTCTCAAGGTATGTGCTTTGTGAAAGTCCTATCAAGCATTTCGGCCTATCTCTATAGATCTTCATGCCCAATATGTAAGCAAGTTCTCCTAGGTCCTTCGTTGAAAAACTCTTGTTCAAGTAATCCTTTACACTTCCCAAAAATTCTATTTGTTTCCAATCAGCAATATGGCATCCACATATAATATTAGAAATGCTATAGATCTCGCACTCACTTTCTTGCAAATACAAGCTTCTCCATAAACTTATAGAAACCCAAACGCCTTGATCACTTCATCAAAACATTGACTCCAACTCCTAGATGGTTGCACCAGTCCATAAATGGATCACTAGAGCTTGCCCACTTTGTTAGCATTCTCTGGATCGAAAAAACCTTCTGCTTGCATCATATACAACTCTTCCTTAAGGAAACCATTAAGGAACGTTGTTTTGACATCCATCTTCCAGATTTCATTATAAAAAATGCAGCTATTGCTAACATGATTCTGATGGACTTAAGCATGGCTACGGGTGAGAAAATCTCATCGTAGTCAACTCCTTGAACTTGTGGAAAACCCTTCGCCACAAGTCGAGCTTCATAGACGATGATATTACCGTCAGCGTTCATCTTCTTCTGAAAGATCCATTTATTCTGAATGGCCTTTCGCCCTTCACGTAATTCTTCCAAAGTCTACACTTTGTTTTCATACATGGATCCTATCTCGGATTTCATGGCCTCTAACCATTTGTTGGAATCCGGGCCCACCATCACTTCTCCATAGCTCGTAGGCTCATCATTGTCCAACAACATGATCGTAAACACATGGTTTCCGTACCACTCAGGAGTGGTGCGTGCCCTCGTCGACCTACGAGGTATGATAGCAACTTGATCTGAAGCTACACGGTCATCATCATTGGCTTCCTCTTCAACTGTTGCATGCTCCACAGAAACATCGTTTTGCGCTGCGCTACTCTCTGGTTGAAGTAAAGGTTCAATAACCTCATCGATTTCTATCTTCCTCCCACTCAATTCTTTCGAGAGAAACTCTTTCTCAAGAAACATTCCAATTTTAGCGACAAACACTTTGCCTTCGGATCTGAGATAGAAGTTGTACCCAACTGTCTCTTTTGGGTATCCTATGAAGACGCATTTCTTCGCTTTGGGTTCCAGCTTTTCAGGATGAAACTTTTTGACATAAGTATCACATCCCCAAACTTTAGGAAACGACAACTTTGATTTCTTACCAAACCACAGTTCATATGGCATCATCTCAACAGATTTTGATGGTGCCCTATTTAAAGTGAATGCAGCTGCCTCTAATGCATAGCCCCAAAATGATAATGGCAAATTGGCAAGAGACATCATAGAACGCACCATATCCAAAAAAGTACGATTATGAAATTCGGACACACCATTGCGCTGTGGTGTTCGAGGTGGAGTCAACTATAAAACAATTCCACATTGTCTTAAGTGAGTGCCAAACTTATAACTCTGATATTCTCCTCCTCAATCAGATCATAGGAATTCGATCTTCTTGGTACGATGATTCTCTACTTCACTCTAAAATTACTTAAACTTTTCAAACGTTTCAGACTTGTGTTTCATTAAGTAAATATAACCATATCTACTCAAATCATCGGTGAAGGTGAGAAAATAACGATATCCACCGTGCACCTCAATGCTCATTGGACCGTAAACATCAGTATGTATGATTTCCAATAAGTCACTTGCTCGCTCCATTTTTCTAGAGAACGGAGTTTTGATCATCTTGCCCATGAGGCATGGTTCACATGTGTCAAGTGATTCAAAATCAAGTGACTCCAAAAGTCCATCGGCATGGAGTTTCGTCATGCGCTTTATACCAACATGACCAAAACGGAAGTGCCACAAGAAAGTGGTATTATCGACTCTACATCTTTTGGCATCAATGTTATGAACATGCATGTCATTACTATTGAGATTCAATAAGAATAAAACCCTCACATTTGGTGCAAGACCATAAAAGATATTACTCATATAAATAGAACAACCATTATTCTCTGATTTAAATGAGTAACCGTCTCGCAATAAACAAGATCCAGATATAATGTTCATGCTTAACGCAGGCACAAAATAACAATTGTTCACGTTCATCACTAATCCCGATGGTAACCGAAGTGAGAGCGTGCCGACGGCGATCACATCAACCTTGGAACCATTTCCCACGCACATGGTCACTTCATCCTTCGTCAACCTTCATCTATTCCGTAGTTCCTGTTTTGAGCTGCAAATGTGAGCAACCGAACCGGTATCAAATACCCAGGCACTACAACAAGAGTTGGTGAGGTACACATCAATAACATGTATATCATATATACCTTGTTTGGTGTTCTTCGCCTTCTTGTCGGCTAGAAACTTGTGGCAGTTCCGCTTCCAGTGACCAGTCCCCTTGCAATGATAGCACTCAGTTTCTAGCTTGGGCCCAGCCTTGGGTTTCTTCCCGGGAGGGGCAACAACTTTGCCACTCTTCTTGAAGTTCCCTTTCTTGCCCTTGCCCTTTTTCTTGAAACTAGTGGTTTTATTGACCATAAACACTTGATGTTCCTTCTGGATTTCTGACTTAGTGACTTTCACCATCGCGAACAACTCGGCGGCTGATTTGTTCATCCCTTGCATGTTGTAGTTCAGCACAAAGCTTTTGTAGCTAGGTGGCAGTGATTGGAGAACTCTGTTAGTGATCGCCTCTGGCAGGAGAGCAATTCCCAACTCAGCCAGACGGTTGGCATACCCAGACATTGTGAGCACATGCTCACTAACAGACCCATTCTCCTCCATCTTGCAAGCATAGAACTTATCAGAGGTCTCATACGTCTCGACTCGAGCATTCTTATAAATTATAAACTTCAATTCATGTAACATCTCATATGCTCATGACGTTCAAAACGTCTTTGAAGTCCCGGTTCTAAGCTATACAAGATCACACACTGAACTACTGAGTAGTCATCCAGACGCAACTGCCAGATGTTCATATCATCCAGGGTTGCCGGTTGGGGTGGCATGTCACCTAGCGGTGTATCAATGACATAGTTCTTTTGGGAGACCGTGAGGACAAGCCTTAGATTACGGGCCCATCAACAAAGTTGCTCCCATCTCGTTTAGCTTAGCTTTATCTAGGAACGCATTAAAATTCAGGGGTGCTACTGTGCGAGCCATTGATCTACAACATAAATTTGCAAAGATTACTTAGACTATGTTCAAGATAATGAGTTTAGTTAATCATATTACTAAAAACTCCCACTCAAATTCACATCCCTCTAGTCATTCGAGTCACACATGATCCAAATCCACAAACCCATGCCCGATCATCACGTGACGCGAGGTGGCTTCAACGGTGAACATCTCCATGTTAATCATATGAACTATATGACTCATGTTTGACCTTCTGGTCTCTTGTGTTCCAAGGCCATGTATGCACATGCTAGGCTCGTCAGGTTTAAACCGAGAGTTCCACGTGTCCAAAACTATCTTGCACCTGTTGCATGTTGATGTCTACGCACGCTTCTATTCTGGTAGACTATGTTGGGCCTCCAAGCACACAGGTTTGTAGGATAGCAACAATTTCCATCAAGTGGATGACCTAAGGTTTATCGAACTCACGGAAGTAGAGGTTGAAGATGGTCTCTCTCAAGCAACCCCGCAATTAAGAAACGAGAAGTCTCTTGTGTCCCCAACACACCTAATACAATGGTAAATTGTATAGGTGCACTAGTTTGGCGAAGAGTTGGTAAAATATGGGTGATAGGTGTGGCAAAGCAAGGTAATATAAATCTGAAAGAAAAATGGCAGCAAGGTAGCAAGTGACAAAAGTGAGCATAAACGGTGTAACAATGTTGAGAAATAGGGCCTAGGCTTCATACTTTCACTAGTGGCAACTCCCAACAACATTAACATAGTCTAATCACATAATATTTCCACTAAAACATGCAATGGAGACGTACATGGAGGTCATTCCTTTGTGATCAAGAGATGACGAGAATTATGTAGGGCTACAAAAGCACACCTCGGAGTTCGTAGTTCTCATCTATGGATTTCCCAATGTCACCGCGACCATCCAAAGAGAGTACCACAATCACCACAACATATCTCAAGGATAGTCAAAGACAAGCACCAAGAGACTCTCAATCTTCAATCAATTCACAGAAGAGGAAATCACTCATGAAAATATTCTTCTAATCCATGTCCAATAGACCGCTATCACCATGGTCTCGGGGATTATACTAGATAAGATCAAGTAAGTACATCAATCCAATACATAGAAGAAGGGGAAACATCATGGGACCATCCTAGATTAACATAGCCCATGATCACAATCAAGATCACATCATGAGAGAGAGAATTAACCAAATAGCTACTTTAAAAGACCTCATCCCCAAGGAGGAACTACTCCCGCTTCATGGAGGGAGGAGACAACGTCGATGGAGATGAATCCAGGGGCACTTCCCCGTCCCGGCACGGTGCCGGCACAGGAATTCCGGTCCCGTGAAACTTGTTGGATAAGGCGGCGTAGATCGGAATTGCTTTTGGAGAAAAGGGTTCCGAAATCAGGATTTCCTCCACGGGGGTAAAAATAGGAGCCAAAGGAGGACACCAAAGGAGCTGGGGCCCACCTAGGCGGCCTCGTGGCGCGACCTAGGGTCTGGCCACGCAATCAGGTCGCCTAGACGGCCCCTCACCCCCTCTGGCCCATCTTCGCTGATCTCGAAGCTTCTGTTTCGCTGAATTTTTATATTATTTTCCTGGAATTTTTTGGGCTTCACGGAATTGGTTAAAAACCCTTGCAAATTTGACATCAGCATACAGAAACTGGCACTGGGTGCACTGAGTTAATAGGTTAGTCCAAATATGTGTAAAATGATATAAAAGTGTAGCAAAACATATAACAATGTCACCCAAAAGATCATGGAACAAGCAGAAATTATAGATACATTTGGGACGTATCAACATCCCCAAGCTTAATTTCTGCTCGTCCTCGAGTAGATAAATGATAACACAATAATTTCTGTGGTTACATGCTAACACACATATAAGAACTTCAAAGTAAAGCAAGTGAGATATGCAATTCATGTCAAGATAATAACAAGCAAGAGTTTATATCTAGTATTGAAATTAGAAAAGTAAGAACATAAAGGTGCAAGAGCTCTTGTTGTCCATGACTCGAATGTCTCCAAATGGTGTTTGCGTGCAAGAAGTGGGAGATGGGTTGAGATCATAAAATATATTTTTAATTGAGAACTCAATCTACTAAAATTTCACACTTGGTCTCCTTCAGAATCTTATTTTGATTCATCCCCAAACCACTAGTCAGGCACAACTCAAAATGATCCTCTCTCTTTCGACTTTGAGCGCTCATGCAATGGATGAGCGTAAGCAAGATATGTTGGCACGTAGGATGGCAAATAGAATAATGATGGGGAAGGAAGACAAAAAGGTGTGAAAGGCTCACATCAATGCGGACAACCATGGGCGAGAGAAAGCCAAATGATCGTTATGATGTGAGGAGTAGGGATTGCCATGTAACGGATGCACATATGAGCTAAGGTAAGCTCTCCAATGGAACTAGTGGGGGTGCATCCAACTTGTTTGCTCATGAAGACCTAGAGCTCATTTGAGGAGGCTCATCATTGGAATATGCAAACCAAGTTCTATAGTGTATGGGTCCCCACATAGTTATGCATGAATGATAATTTCTATATAGTACTGATACGTCTCCAACGTATCTATAATTTTTGATGGTTCCATGCTATTATCTTGTCAACTTTGGATGTTTTATATGCATGAATATGCTATTTTATATCTTTTTTGGGACTAGCCTATTAACTCAGTGCCAAGTGCCAGTTTCTGTTTTTTCCGTGTTTTTGACCTTTTTCAGAGAAGAATATTAAACGGAGTCCAAACGGAATAAAACCTGCGGGGTGATTTTTTCCATAACAGAAGACAAGCAGGGGACTTGAGAACCAAGGCATGAGACCTCGTGGGAGATCACAAGCCCCCTAGCCGAGGCCTAGGGGGTGGCCACGCCTGGCAGGCTTGTGGGCCCCCACGTGGCTCCTTTGCCCTACCTCTTTCGCCTATAAATTCTTTAAATTCCCGAAACCAAAGAAGAGGGCCAAGAAAATACTTTTCCGCCGCCGCAAGCTTCTGTCTCTACAAGATCCCATCTAGGGACCGTTCTGGTGCCCTACCGAAGGGGGATTCAGACAGGGAGGGCTTCTTCATCAACACCATTGCCTCTCCGATGATGCGTGAGTAGTTCACCATAGACCTTCGGGTCCATAGCTAGTAGCTAGATGGCTTCTTCTCTCTCTTGGATTTTCAATACAAAGTTCTCCATGATCTTCATGGAGATCTATCCGATGTAACTTTCTTTTGCGGTGTGTTTGTCGAGATCTGATGAATTGTGGATTTATGATCAGATTATCTAAGAATATTATTTGAGTCTCCTCTAATCTCTTATATGCATGATTTCGTATCCTTGTAATTCTCTTCGAGTTATGGGTTTCGTTTGGCCAACTTGACCTATAATTCTTGCAATGGGAGAAGTGCTTGGTTTTGGGTTCATACCATGCGGTGTCTTCACCCAGTGACAGAAAGGGTAGCGAGGCACACATCGTGTTGTTGCCATCAAGGGTAAAAAGATGGGGTTTATATCATATTGCATGAATCTATCCCTCTACATCATGTCATCTTGCTTAAGGTGTTACTCTGTTCTTATGAACTCAATACACTAGATGCATGCTAGATAGCGGTCGATGTGTGGTGTAAAAGTAGTAGATGCCGAAAGTATCGGTCTACTTGTCTCGGACGTGATGCCTATATGTATGATCATTGCCTTAGATATCGTCATGACTTTGCACGATTCTATCAATTGCTCGACAGTAATTCGTTCACCCACCGCAATACTTGCTGTTATGAGAGAAGCCTCTAGTGAACACTATGGGCCCCGGGTCTACTGCACATCCTATATTCAGATCTACAAAATTACTTTGTTGCACTTTTCACCTTCAGATCTCACATTGCAAATAATCGTGAAGGGATTGACAACCCCTTTTTCACGTTGGGTGCAAGTTTGTTTGTTTTTGCGCACGTACATGGGTGCCTCATCTTGATACTCCTACTGGATTGATACCTTGGTTCTCAAACTGAGGGAAATACTTATCGCTACTTTGTTGCATCACCCTTTCCTCTTCAAGGGAAAAACCAACGCAAACTCAAGAGATAGCAAGTACAATATAGCAATGGAGTACGAGTGTGGATCTTTCAAAAGGAATAGTAGTGTTGCCCCTTCTCTTTTTTTTCTTTTTCCTCATTTTTATAATTTTTTGTGGCCTCTTTGGCTCTTTCTATTTGTCTCTCATTTGTCCTCTTTGGGATCTTTTGTTTGTCCTCTTTAGGATCTTTTCCTCACTTAAGGGCAACACTCCATGTTTTACATGAATAAAAAGAAGATCATCACACTTTATAAGAAGTACTCAACATAAAGACAAGTGAAAACTATCATGATGTATGCAAATGTATGCCTCTGCCAGTGTAGCAGGATATGCAATGATACTAGCGCGTCATGTAGCAATAATTGGGGCAAGGCCCAACCATCATGCGGCTCTATGATCAAGCAAAAGCATGTATGACATGAAGATCAAGTCATGAGATGGTTGATGTTGCATGGCAATGTATATCGAAAGTCTATGGAAATGCCTTAATAGGTAGGTATGGTGGCCGTTTTGAGGAAGGATATAATGAGGCTTATGTATGACAGAGCGTATCATGTCATGGGTTTGGAAGCATCAGCGGAGTTTTCACCAACTCTCAATGTGAGAAAGGGCAATGCACGGTACCAAAGAGGGTAGCAAAATATGGATGGTGGAAGTGCCAACAATCGAATACTCACTTTAGTTTGATGAACTCATACAACTATTATCGGTAACTCTCTATCTAGTTAGGAGGTTCAGACAGAGACAAGTACCTCGAGGAGGAGTGTTTGGGGGTTTGGTTATCCTTGCGCATTGTCGGGACCCCGATCCTAAGCCATAAGAACCCAGCCTGTAACACATCACATCACTTTGCGGCCTCACGCACGGTAAACTCCACGGCTGCCACCTTACCTTGGCAGGGACCGTTTGCGTATTTTGGCTCACGTATTTGAATGTGTCGCTAGCATTCAAACGACAAAGAACCCGGGTCGACATGACTAGTTATAAACCCAAGTGGTACAGCCGTACAGGGACAGGCATACATAACCCAGCAAAGCGGGTGTCGGTCATCAGGGTGTGTAGACGAGTTGTAGCAAACTACAAGGACTCCATTACACCGCGTGACATTTCCCCGAAGGGACAGACACGGCAGCAAAGAAGGATACATGTCGGTCAATCAATGTGTCCGGAGCAGTAGCAAGCTACCAAAGCTCGGTGGAAGCACAAAGAGGCATTTCCCCGTAAAGAGTACTACTAAAAGCACACAACTAGGTGTCGAATACCACACATATAATGCATATCATAACATGCACATAATATGCACGATATGTGTAGATACAACATGGCATCACAACATAACTCTATGACTTAAGCTTTTATTGAAGACTCATAAGAGTCAACATAGTATGATATTAAAGACAGGGATCTCGTGACCCGACACTCAAGTCATACACACATCAAGGGGAAGCAAAACATGTCTGAGTACAGACATCTACTATAAATGGCAAGAGGAGCCTGAAAAGCTACAACGACCCTACCAAAGGAACCAGACCTCCGTCTGGGATTCCCAAGCTATTCCGGTCAACATCGAACACATTGCGTAGGAACCTTTAATGACACTAAAATATTCTCTGCAAAAACATAAATAAAGCAACCGTGAGTACAAAGGTACTCAGCAAGACTTACATCAGAACTATCTACATATGCATCAGTATCAATGAAAGGATTGTGGGGTTTGATTGCAGCAAGCCAGCTTTGACTCTTGGCTAACCTGTACTACGACTACAAGTTCTTTCTTTGAGGTGGGATAGCGCACACGAGTCCACATATTCACCAATCAATACACCACCATGGATCCACTCTCGTCTCCCTACGAGAAGGCCATCCATAGCACTCACACTTATCTTGCATATTTTAGAGTATCCATTTAAATTGTCTATGTACCACGTAATGTTTCCAAGTAGTCCATATCTGAGGATGCGGCTATTCGAACAGATTAAATCACCCTGCAGGGGTATACTTCTTCACACATGCTCTCACCACTTAGCACCATATGCACGTCATGCATCTCAGCAACCTTCAAGCGGAAGCACTGGCGTGGGTGTCGGCGACGACCGTTAACCACACAAGACCCTAGTCCAGGTTTATCGCCTATTTGAGACTCAACCCGCATGGAAGTCCGACTGGAGTTTCCTTAACGGCCCCAAACGATGTGTGCGGGGTTCCCAAGCCCACCATTCGGGTGCCACTTGGTACACCGTGCCACTGTGTATCTACCGCGGAGAAGCCTACCCCGTCGGGCAGAGATAAACACGGCCGCCAACACTTCTCCTACAAACACCAGAAACTAGTTGCAACTCCTGGACAGAGATCTAGGCGATTAATAAGCTGAGAGGGGCACTTAAGCATTCCAATGAGTGGTAGTATCTTGTCTTGGATAACATACACAGAACTCAGTTCTTAAGGACGGTCCCAATGAGACAACCCACCATGTACTCCTACATGGCCTCTCATTGCTACCTTTACCAAATCGGATTCACACCTTTACTCTCACACGGTAGAACATGAACACAAAAATTACGATTCATCACCTAGATGGATCATACCCGACACAACTCTAAGCATAGCAGGCACAGTAAATAAGCATGGATGAGTAAGCACAACAGGGCTCAAGCAGTTTCTACTCATGCTAAGTGCTTTCAACTGTTTACTGTGACAAAAACAGGTCATGCAGAGGAATGGGTTCAACTACCGAGAACATGTAACAGTTGAATCGTGTTTGTCCTAATGCAATAAAAGAGAGTAGGAGCGAGAGAGTGGGTTTATATCGGTATGCTCAAGGAGGTTTTCTTGCCTGACACGTCTGAAGATAGCAATGAGTCTTCATCAATGTCAACGATCACATCGCCGGAACCATCATCTACCGAGAGGGAACAACACCGGCAAACAAGAAAGAACAATAATTACTTCATGGAAATGCAACACTATGATGCATGATCATGATATGAAGATGAAATGTGGCATGGCTAATGTACCTACGATTTCTTAAGTTGAAGCTGGTTTGACTTAGAATTCAAATATCACTTCAAGCAAGGTTTTTTCACATACCCTTTTAATTGATTCGACCTGATGCTCAGGCATAACTTCTTTTATCATGCATGAAGATGGAATATTGATGCACTGAGTTTCCTAGCTCTATGTTTGGTCTTATTAATTGAAGTGGAATTCAAATGTATACCAAATTCCATCTCCAAACTATTTATTAAATTTACCCTAATCATCATTTCACCTACTTGGTGATGTTAACTTTCTCAAACATGCATGAAAATTCCATAATCAGATTCCTTGAATTTTTCTGATCATTTTTCATATATAAATTATTTTCATCTGGTTTATATTTTATTTTCTATGAATTTTTGAAGTTTTGCTATGATTCTAAAATTATTTAAAAGCAGAAATACATTTATTGCATCAGCCCTGCGTCAGCAATGCGTCAGCAGGTCAATTGGTCGGCCAGGTCAACCCTGACAGCCAGGGCCCACCAGTCAGTGACACAAGGCTAATCCCCGGTCAAACCAGAGGTTAACTAGGCTTTGACCCCATGTGGGGCCTTCTGTCAGTGACTAGGTGGGGGGTTATTAGCGGTTAATGGCTCGCCACGTCGGCACGCCGGAGCTTCGCCGGCGGTGACCCATCCGACGGTGGAAGTTCGTCGAAACGCTGCTCGGGCAGAGGTTCGACGCGCGACTAGGCTCTACGGGGAGCTGGCAACACGCCGCATCCATTCCGACCCGCCCGCGGGCCAGGGGGCGGCCGGAATGAGGAAGGCGACGAGCTCGCGCGGTGGCCGGAGTCGGCCATCATGGGGCTGCGCTAGGGGGCGTGGAACGGAACGGGAAAATGGGGGAAACGACGGAGAAGCTCACGGGAAGGCTGATGGCAAGCTCGATGGGCTCGGGCCGCTCTCTACGTTGTGAATTGGGGCCGGCGGCCTTCGGTGGCCGGAGGTGGAGATGGGGACTGTAGCGATGCTCCGAGGACTTCGTGCTCAATTCCTTTGGCACGGAGGAGCAGGGCGACGAGGCCATCCTTCTGAGCTTCTCGGAGAGGCGAGGGGAGGCCGGAGGCTACGGCTGGAACGGACGGCGACGACGACCTCGATGGGATCCGGGGGGAGAGAGAAGCAAAGAGATGGGGAGGGAAGAGACCAAAGAGGAGGATGAGCTTGAGGGGGTCTAGGGGTGTCTACAGGCGAGGATATAAGCTCGGGGGCGTGGCACGAGGTGGCCGAGGCGCACGCATGCTCGACACCGAGCTGCCTGCTTGCTCTGTCGAGAGGAGGACGACGGCTCTGCCCCTGGTGGGCTGGGCCAAGCGACAGGTAAGCGAGGTAATCTCGTTCTTCTTCTTTTATTTTTCTGCTTTTATTTCTTTTCTCACATTTGTGTTTGAATTGAAAATAAAATCAAACATTTTATAAAATCCTAATGACATATTTATGTGACATAACATAATTGTCCTATGCCACATAAATATTTTCACAGTATATGAAACTAAATATTATATTTAGGAAATATAATTCTAATTAAAATAATTGTTTGATTGATTCAACAAGCCAAGATAAAATGTTTCTTTGTTTTCAAAAATACTTATTTCAATTTTTACTCAACTCAATATTTTATTAGAAAATCAGGGACATTTTCTTAGAGTTGTTTGAAGTAACTTTTATATTGGTCATTAGACAAAAAAATTATAAAACTTGATCATATCTCAATTCAAATCCTTTTGAATGTAGAATGCATGCATGAGTATGCAATGGTAAGCAATGCTAAGCTAGGGTTGTGACACGCATCCTCGAATCATGGTAACGTGAGGGTACTCTATATATTCCAACCCCTCCAGAGGTTAGCGATCAATTTAGTAGCTAGAGTTCTCACCTAATTTTTAGTTTTCAAAAAACATAGGGATTTCCCAAAATACGTCACCTATCACTAATAGGCTCAAGCTCTTCGCACCAATAGTCCAAACGTTACTCAAATTAATACCTCGAAACTATTGCAAGTTACTACTATACTTAAATGGCAATCTCAATTACCTACTCATGCAAGACACACAACTCAGTGCAACGAGCCAACTCTCTAAACAAGATAAACATGATAACTCAAGAGAGTTCCAAAAGCAACCTACATAAAATCTCTTAAAAATATAAGCATGAAAACTAAGAGTTAAGCATGACAGTAGCTACGAAAAGATAGAGAACACACATAAAAGATAAGCATGAAAACCTATGTTGTGTTCTAGAGTGGAATTGAGCGTGTCTCTCTCCCAAACAAGGTAGGATAGGTTCCAACTTGTTATGGACAACAAGCAAAACTAAAACAAACTAAAAATTAAAGAGCGGGACGCTCCAAGCATAGCACATAACATATGAAGTGATAAAAATATAGCATGAGATGGATGCACTGATGATTGTTGATAGAGAAGGGGATGCACGGGGGCATCCCCAAGCTTAGACGCCTGAGTCTCCTTGAATATTTCTTGGGGGTCATGTGGGCATCCCCAAGCTTGAGCGCTTGACACTCCTGTATCTTCTTTCATCATCTCCCGTCGCATAGTTGAAAACTCCCTTCATACGAAACTCATCATATGCTAATTAGAGTGGTTAGTAACCATGATAAAATAATTCATTACCTAATGGAAATAATGATTTTCATGAAAATATACTGTTTATCATGATTGCCAAAAGTTTTTTCCAAAGGAAAAGCAAGCTTAAGATTTGCAAAATGATGAAAATGCAAAACGTGGCAGAATCTGTGAAAAACAGAACAACGGGTAGTAAATAATGTTTTCGGGGCACTTCTGCAACTCAAATAAAAAAATTCATAAAAGATGCCAGAAATACAATTATATATATCATGCCTTAAAAAAACTTCAGATCAAAAAGATGATCTGGTGATTTGTGGGGAATTTTCCCGTCAAGCAGAGAGAATCTTTTTCTAGACAGCATGTCACAACTTTTGAACTTTCTTGCAACCGGAGGCTAAAACTTGGCACAAAGCTTGAAAATAAAGATACAATGATGTTGATACAGTAGTAAAAAAAGCTTCAAGACCACTAAAAATGAAATTAAAAACTCAAAGTAAAGATAACAAGGGTTGTCTCCCTAGAGCTCTTTCTTTATAGCCATAAAGATAGGCTTAAGATTTTAATGATGCTCTTGTAGGAATAAGAGTTGTAGAACAAAAGAGAGCATCAAGAAGCAAATACCAAACACATTTAAGTCTAACATTCTTCCTATGCATAGTAATATTGTAATAGAATAATTCATTGAAGCACAAAGCAATAAGCATAGGAAGGCAAAATAAGTGCAGCTTCAAAACCTTCAACATAAAGAGAGGGAACTTGATATTATTGAAATATCTATAAGCATATGTTCCCTTATCATAATATTTTCAGTGGGATCATGAATAAACTCAACAATATAAGTATCACATAAAGCATTTTTACCATGATCCACATGCAAAAAGGTACTCTTACTCTCCACATAAGCATAATCTTTCTCATTGGTAATAGTGGGAGTAGGACTATCATAAACAACTTGAACACTATAGATTAATTGTGTATTGGGGAGATGGTGTTCATCAAGGGGGTAATTCCCTTCATGATTATGACAAGTTTCATAAGGATAATTTCTCCTTATGTCATAGGTATCTTTACAATCACTATAGATAAGAGTTATAACATCATCATGGTAGAGAAGAGCATTATTATTGCTAGCAACTATATTTGTAAACATGTTGTCTTTATTCCTACTAGCAAAAGAGTTATCAATTATCACATCACTAATGGGTAAAGGACTTGCAATCCTATCATCCCCAAGCTTAGATCTTTCCACATCATCTTTTTCAAAGTTGGTACCAAAAAGATTTTCAAGATCATAAGTAGCATTATCATCATCTTCCCAATCACAATAAGTAACATGCATATCATAATCAAAATCATATTCAATAGTATCTACGGACTTATCATCAAAATAATAATGAATGCAATCAAGCTCACGATCCTCCATAAATTTATGTCTGTTAGGATTAGAGTTGATGAGAGGAATATGCTCAGGCCAGGTTGATACCCATTCTTCTTCCTTATTATTCCTCTTCCTTCTCTTATTTTTCTTCTTCTTCACCTTAGGAGGGAGTGCTTGGAGAGGAAGCTTCTCCAAATATTCTGGTTTATCATTAGAAACAATAGGGGAAACTTTGGATAAACTCTCCTTTTTATTAGTGGAAACATAAGAGACATTTTTATTCTTTGGTAAAGTTCCCTCCTTTCTAATCTTACTTATGTGATCATTTTCATGGCAATTAACAACACAATAGAGATGGAATGTTTGCAAAGTGTTGTTTATTCCTAAGGCATTATCATCTAGCCAAGAAGTTTTTTCTGATAACTCTTCACACATCGAAATTAACATGACTTCATCATAAAGATCAGAAGTGATCATGTTATCACACAACTGATTAACAATTATGTTTTGAAAGTTCATGCATTGAAAATGAAAGTGACCCTCTATGCCACAAAGTTCACAAGTAAAAGGATAAAGGTCACATAATTCCCTAGCAATTTCATTTAAATCTCTAACCCAAGTGATTGTTCTTTCATGCTTATGTTGCTTACAATACTTATCTTCTTCAATCATAGGCCTTTCAGAAGGTCTATCCACTCCACAAAAATTAACATGCTTATATAAAACTTCATTTTCAGGAATTGGATCATGCATTTTGCAATTATCATTAACAATTTCATTTTTTTTGCAAATCTCTTTGAAAGTTTCATGATGCTTGATCCAATTCTCCTTAGGCATATTAAGACGTGAAGAAATAGGTTTGAGGAAATCAACAAGGAGGTGAGAATCAAGCCCAAACTTAGCACTAAACTTATTAAAACTTGCAGTTTCAACAAAGGTCTTAATGCAATCATACTCATAATTTATACCCGACTCTTTACCTTTGTTGATCTTCCAATCTTCAGTATTGCGTTGAATTCTTTCAAGGAGTTCCTATTTAGCATCAATCCTTTCGTTTGTGAAAGAACCCATAGTGGAAGCATCGAGCCAGTCTTTATCCTGTCGAGAGATCCTCACATAGAAATTAGTAATAATCATATCTTTGGGGAGCCCATGGTTAGGACATTTTAGCATTAAAGCTTTCAGTCTCCCCCAAGCTTGAGCTATGCTCTCTCCGTCATGAGGATAGAAATTAAACATAATTCCTATTCTTATGGACTTCATGAAGTGGATAAAACTTGGAGTAAAAGAGAGACTAAATCTCTTCCCAATCCCATAGGTGAGAATCATCTAGTAGCCTATACCATTCCAATGCTTTTCCTTTCAGTGACAAGGCAAATAATTTCCTCATGACTCCATCTCTTGTCAAACCTGAAATCTTAAACAACTCACAAAGTTCTGTAAGTTTCAACAAATGATCATTAGGACTGACTGCTCCATCTCCTGCATAACAATCCTTCCTAATTATTTCAATTATCCCAAGTGGTATTTTGAATTGGATACATTCAGTAGGTGGAGGAGACTTCTCTACCATGGGTGTGGTAAAGCGGCCTTCCCCAAGCAGCGAACTAAGAGTGCAGGTTTCCATAAGCCTAACTAGTGAAAATAAAAACAAGAAACGAAAAGATTTAATTGCAAGATCTGAAGATATACCTTCAAGCACTCACCTCCTTGGCAACGGCGCCAGAAATAGCTTGATGTATACGCACGCTTCTATTCTTGTAGACTATGTTGGGCCTCCAAGCGCACAGGTTTGTAAGACAACAGCAATGTCCCTCAAGTGGATGACCTAAGGTTTATCGAACTCAGGGAAGTAGAGGTTGAAGATGGTCTCTCTCAAGCAACCCTGCAATTAAGAAACAAGAAGTCTCTTGTGTCCCCAACACACCTAATGTTGGGGAACGTAGCATGGGAAACAAAAAAAAGTCCTACGCACACGAAGATCTATCATGGTGATGATCATCTACGAGAGGGAGATCGGATCCACATACCCTTCTAGATCGCTAAGCGGAAGCGTTAATAAACGCGGTTCATGTAGTGGTACATCTTCACGATCCGTGACACGAACCATCCCACAATCCATCCCACGAACCGTCTCGTGATCCGTCCCGATCAAGTACCGAACGGACGGCACCTCCGCATTCCGCACACATACAGCTCGATGACGATCTCCGCCTTCTTGATCCAGCAATAGAGACGGGGATCTAGATGAGTTCCCCGGCAACGCGACGGTGCTTCGGTGGTGGTGGTAATCTATTCCTGCAGGGCTCCGCCTGAGCTCCGCAGAAACCCGATCTAGAGGAAGAACTACGATCTAGAGGAGAGGGCATCACGTGGTAAAGTTGTGTCTCAAACAGCCCTAAACCTCTAGTATATATAGGAGGAGGGAGGGGGGAGGCCTTGCGCCACAAGGTAGACTCCCTTGGGTCGGCCGAAGTGGAGGAGGGAGGAGTCCTCCTCCAATCCCACTTGGATTAGGACTCCTTCCTTAATTTCCCACCTCTTTTGGATTTTCCACTTTTTCCTGATGGGCTTTCCTTGGATGACTTTGTCAGCCCATTATGCCTTATTGCGCATCCAATAAACCCACGTGGACCCCTTGGGTCGTGGTGGGCCCACCCAGTGGGCCGCTGGAACCCATTCGTCACTCCCGGTACACTGCCAGCAATGCCCGAAAACCTTCCAGAATCCAAATACCAACTTCCTATATGTCAATCTTCGTTTCCAGACCATTCCGGAACTCCTCGTGACGTTCGAGATCTCATCCGGGACTCCGATCAAAACTTCGGTCACCAACACATATAACTCAACTATACCGAAACGTCACCGAACCTTAAGTGTGCATACCTGTGGGTTCGAGAACTATGCAGACATGACCTGAGATACTCTCTGGTCAATAACCGATAGCCGGACCTCGATGTCCATATTGGCTCCCACATATTATATGAAGATCTCTATCGGTTGAACCTCTATGTCAAGGATTCAGTTAATCCCGTATGTTGTTCCCTTTGTCCTTCGATATGTTACTTGCCCGAGATTCGATCGTCAGTATCTCCATACCTAGTTCAATCTCGTTTCCGGCAAACCTTTTTACTCATTCTATAATACAAGATCCCGTAACTAACTCCTTAGTCACATTTCTTGCAAGGCTTGTTGTGATGTTGTATTACTAAGTGGGCCCCGAGATACCTCTCCGTTACACGGAGTGACAAATCCCAGTCTTGATCCATGCCAACCCAACAGAAACCTTTGGAGATACCTGTAGAGCACCTTTATGGTCACCCAGTTACGTTGCGATGTTTGATAACCCACAAGGCATTCCTCCGGTGTCCGGGAGTTGCATAATCTCATGGTCATAGAACATATACATTGACATGCAAAAAACAGTAGCAATAAACGGACACAATCATACGCTACGTTTATAGTTTGGGTCTTGTCCATCACATCATTCTCCTAATGATGTGATCCCGTTATCAAGTGACAACACTTGTCTATGGTTAGGAAACCTTAACCATCTTTGATCAACGAGCCAGTCAACTAGAGACTTACTAGGGACAGTTTTTTGTCTATGTATCCACACATGTATTTGTGTTTCCAATCAATACAATTATAGCATGGATAATAAACGATTATCATGAACAAAGAAATATAATAATAACTAATTTATTATTGCCTCTAGGGCATATTTACAACAACTAATACAATGGTAAATTGTATAGGTGCACTAGTTCAGCGAAGATATGGTAAAATATGGGAGATAGGTGTGGCAAAGAAAGGTAATATAAATCTGAAATAAAAATGGCAGCAAGGTAGAAAGTGACAAAAGTGAGCATAAATGGTGTAACAATGGTGAGAAATAGGGCCTAGGCTTCATAATTTCACTAGTGGCAACTCCCAACAACATTAAAATAGTCTAATCACATGATATTTACACTAACACATGCAACGGAGACGTACTTGGAGGTCATTCCTTTGTGATCAAGAGAGGCCGAGAATTATGTAGGGCTACAAAAGCACACCTCAGAGTTCGTAGTTCTGATCTATGAATTTCCCAATGTCACCGCGGCCATCCAAAGAGAGTACCACAATCACCACAACATATCTCAAGGATAGTCAAAGACAAGCACCAAGAGACTCTCAATCTTCAATCAATTCACAAAAGAGGAAATCACTCATGAAAATATTCTTCTAATCCATGTCCAATAGACCGTTGTCATCATGGTCTCGGGGAATATACTAGATAAGATCAAGTAAGTACATCAATCCAATACATAGAAGCAGGGGAAACATCATGGGGTCATCCTAGATTAACATAGCCCATGATCACAATCAAGATCACATCATGAGAGAGAGAATTAACCACATTGATAGTGTAGAATACCTCACCCCCGAGGAGGAACTACTCCCGCTTCATGGAGGGAGGAGGCAACATCGATGGAGATGAATCTGGGGCCACTTCCCCGTCCCGACAGGGTGCCGGCACATGAATTCTGGCCCCCCAAAACTTGTTGGCGATGGCGGCGGAGATCGGAATTGCTTCTGGAGAAAAGGGTTTCGGAATCAGGATTTCCTCCACGGGGGTAAAAAATAGGAGCCAAAGTAGGGCACCAGAGGAGGTGGGGCCCACCCAGGCGACCTCCTGGCACAGCCTAGGGCCTGGTAGCGCCAGCAGGTCGCGTGGACGGCCCCTGGCCCCCCTCTGGCCCATCTTCGGTGATCTGGAAGCTTCTGTTTCGCTGATTTTTTATATATTTTTCCTGGAATTTTTCAGGCTTCGGAATATTGGGTAAAAGCCCCTGCAAAATAGACATCAGCAGACAGAAACTGGCACTGAGTGCACTGAGTTAATAGGTTAGTCTAAATATGTGTAAAATGATATAAAAGTGTAGCAAAACATATAACAATGTCACCCAAAAGATCACGGAAGAGGCAGAAATTATAGATACGTTTGGGACATATCACATGTGAGCGTAGAGTCTATCACACATGATCATCACATGGTGTCTCAAAATGACAAACTTTCGCAACGGTGCACACTCTGGGAGACCACAATTTTATCTTGAAATTAAGTGAGGGATCGCCTTATAGTGCTACCATTGTCCTAAGCAAAACAAGGTGCATAAACGGATTAACATCACATGCAAATCATAAGTGACATGATATGGCCATGAACTTGTGCTTTTGATCTCCATCTCCAAAGCACCGGCATGATCTCCATCGTCACCGGCGCCACACCATGATCTCCATCCTTGTGATGCTGTCGAGGTTGTCACGTCAACCATGCTTGTACTACTATTGCTATTGTTTAGCGATAAAGTAAAGCATCACATAGCGCTTAATGAGTGACAGGCAGGTCATACAATAACTAAACTCAACCCTATGGCTCCTGCCGGTTGCCGTAGCATCAACATGCAAGTTAATATTAACTATTACAACAGGATCATCTCATACATCAAATATATCACATCGTGTCATTGGCCATATTACATCACATGCATACCCTGCAAAAACAAGTTAGACGTCCTCTAATTTGTTGTTGCAAATTTTATGTGGCTGCTATGGGTATCCAGCAAGAACGTTTCATACCTACGCAAAACCAAAATGGTGATATGCAAGTTGCTATTTAACCTACTGCAAGGACCGCCTTTTGTCGAATTTGATTCAACTAGAGTAGGAGAGACACACACCCGCCAACCATCTTTATGCAACAAGTTGCATGTCAGTCGATGTAACCGGTCTCTCGTACGTGGACGAGTAAAGTTGGTCTGGGCCGCTTCATCCAACAATACCGCAGAATCAAAAAATACAAAGGAGGGAAGCAATCTTAATATCAACGCCCACAAACTCCTTTGTGTTCTACTCGAGATGCCATCTATGCATAGACCTAGCTCATGATGCCACTGTTGGGGAACTTTGCATGGGAAATAACAAATTTCCAAAGTGGGATGGGGAGAGGGCTGCGCCCATCCCCCTGGTGGGCTGCGGTGCCCCCTCTCCTTGGCCCATGAGGCCCCTCAACAATTGTTGAGGCCTCCCGAAACCCCTTTGGGCACTCCGTGAATCCCTCGGTACACCTCGTAACACTCTCGGATTGCGCTGACCTTCATCCTATATATGAATCTTCACCTCCGGACTATTCCGGAGTTCCTCATCATGTCTGGGATCTCATCCGGGACTCCGAACAACCTTAGGTCACAAACACTATGACTCAATTATGCTTATATCATCACTGAACCTTAAGTGTTTAGACCTTGCGGGTTCGAGAACTATGCACACATAACCGAGACACTCTCCGGTCAATAACCAATAGCTGGACATGGATGTCCATATTAGTTCCTACATATTATACAAAGATATTTCATCGGTTCAACCTCACTATCAAGGATTTAATCAATCACGTATGATGTTCCCTTTGTTCTTCGGTATGTTACTTGCCCGGGATTCGATCATCGGTATCTCCATACCTAGCTCAATATCATTATCGGCAAGTCTCTTTACACGTTCTGTAATACAAGATTCCATGACCAACTCCTTAGTCACATTGGTTGCAAGCTTATTGTGATGTTGTATTATCGAGTGGGCCCACAGATACCTCTGTGTCACACGGAGTGACAAATCCCAGTCTCGATCCATGCCAACCCACCAGACACCCTCGGAGATACCTATAGAGCACCTTTATAGTCACCCAGTTACGTTGTGACGTTTGATACACATAAGGCATTCCTCCAGTGTTCGAGAGTTACATGATCTCATGGTCATAGTAACAGATACTTTGACATGTAGAAAACAGCAGTAGTAAACTGGCACGATCATATGCTACATTTGTAGTTTGGGTCTTGTCCATCATATCATTCTCCTAATGATGTGATCCCGTTATCAAATAACAACTCATGTCTATCATCAGGAAACCTTGACAATCTTTGATCAACGAGCTAGTCCATTAGAGGGTTACTTGGGACAGTGTGTTGTCTATGTATCCACACATTTATTTTAGTTTCCAGTCAATACAATTCTAGCATGCATAATAGACGATTATCTTGAACAAGGAAATATAATAATAACTATTTTATTATTGACTCTAGGGCATATTTCCAACACGGCGCACAACCCATGTTGTTAAGTTGAACCAATTCTATTGTGTTCCCTAATCAAAAATAATTCGTCCGAGTGAACGTATGACGCTCTGCCAATGGTTGGGTCCTGCCCACGATCACGTTCGGGGCTCCATATGCATGCAGTTGCGCCACGAGCATCGCCCTGTGCCGGTTTTTGAGGACGCCCGGTTCCCATTTATACACATGACCATTAATCATAGTCTCTTCATGCTTTCTATCGTGCCCCACAACACAATAAGCGCACCCTCGATGATGCATACGGAGAGGATATCCAGCGGCGCTATGATGGAGTTCGGCATGCATCTTGTAGAGACCCACATGGGGAAGGTGAACCTCGCGGTGGTGTACACCTACGACCTGGTCATGGTGGAGGACTCCATCAACACTAGGGAGCGGTTGTTTGGTGAGGATGACAAGTACAGAGTGGTTGGCTTCGACCTCGCTTACACCGGCGGTCGTGTGAGGCATGATCAGAAGGTTGTCGTTGCCCAGTTGTGCATGCACCGTCATCTTCTTCTCTACCACTACTGTCTGGCCATAGTTCCTTGCAAGCATTTCACCAGGTTTTCAACATCCCAGACTACAGGTTTGCTACGGTGGACACCACCAATGATCAAAAGGTGCTCAATACTTGGGGCTTGGCCTGCCAGAAGATTACCCACATCCACGGCCAGTACAAGATATGGGACAGCAAGAAGGACATGGACTCCCATGTTGGTCTGGACGAGGCCATCACCGACCCCTACTATGGAGTCATGAAGGCTGAGTGCGAGAAGAACAAGCTTGTCTGGCACATGGCCTGGGTGAAGACACTTGATGAACATCACCTCTAGACCGTGGCCAAGGAAGCGTACACATGCTATGATATGTTCACATGGATCGTTGACATGAGGAACTGCCTCCTACCTGAATTCGTTGAGGGATCGAGCCACAAGCAGAGGGGTAGCGGCAAGAATCGGAGGAAGTAGATGATGTGTTGATCGTTTTCCATACTCACTCTGTGTCAAAATATTTATACTTTCAGTAGTCTAACTTTATTATGCATGTAATAGTGTTTTTAGGTGTGCGCCAATGTTTTGTGTGTAGTCACTTATGTATTTGGATGCTTAATTAGGTTATGCAATCATGTTGTTATCTCGATGCTTAGCAAGTTTGCATTTTGCAAAGTTTTTTCTACACACAAAATCGCACACGAATTAACGGTAATACCCGTTTGTATTATATTTTCTCATCGCAAATCATTTGTGTTCTTTTGGCTCATCACAAATAGTTCATCTATGTGAAATGTATGCCGCATATCACACACATCTTGTCAAAGTGAACCATTTCTATTGTGTTTCCTAATCGAAAACAGTTCGTACGAGTGAATTGTATGTCGTATATCACACACACCTTGATCCGCTTTACCGTTTTTATTGTGTTTCCTAATCAGAAACAGTTCATACGAGTGAACTATATGCCATATATAGCACACACCTTCATCTGGCTGCCCGTTTCTGTTGTTTTGTCTCATCGCAAATAGTTCATTGGAGTGAACCATATGCCATGGATCACACACGCGACTCTAATAAGAATCGTGTTTGATGTCTCTAACATCGCAAAAATTTTGCATCTTTTTTATGGTTTTTTATAGCACTGTTTGCGATTAATGCATTGCACATAGTTTCATCAAAGGGTCTCCGATTGTAGTGTCGCGTTTGGACCATCCTTTAGTAGTGTATTGATAATCCATTTAGTACTCATATTCGTATTCTTATTACGGCAACCAGGATTTCATAACTAAACTACATCATAGTACAACATTAGGTAGCTTCAGCACTTAGTTACATTATATAGATACCTATGACATTACTCAACAGCACCAAGTTTCACATGCAACATATAAAACCTTTGCAAAGTACCATCATATATGGAAAATAGACACATGAATCTCATGTGGAAAATAGTTGAATCTAAAGGCCAATATTGAACTTTCGGTGATGTTGAATGTCCTTGCACTTTAGGCCAGTGGTTATGGATGATTGCCCACCCAACCTTTGTCCTCTTGAGGAAGAATTCAATATTGTACCGTGTGTGTTGAATGAATACCTTTTTCGTGTCTTGACCATGCAGGTGATTTGAAAAGTAATTATTGGTGAACTGCTTTGTAAAGACTAAAAAATGCATAAATATTTGTTCTAAATTTTGAAATGGCGCAAAGGAAAAAACTAGGTAAAAGAGTTAATACCATCCTGTAGTTGACTGGTGTCTTCGTCATTATACAAACAAATATATTGTTGTTATTTATCACTAGTTTCTTTATTTTAACAATCTTTCTAAGTTTCTTGACTTGACTGATATTCATGGACATCTCATTTACCCATATGCGAAATGGATCAAACAGTGGGTCAAAACCTTTGATAGCAAGACCTACATGTGCATGAACGAAAAGTTACAAACCTAGATATTAGAATGGTTGCTGCAATCCCAGGTTAATTTGTTATTGGCCAAAGGACCGTACATGGGCAAACCTCGGTGTCTCCCATTGTTTCCCACTAACACATATAATGTAGTTATCGATATGTTTAAGTGACAGTTTGCGTACTATAAGAAAAAAATATGTTGAAAAATAAACACATTGTATATACAACATATTAATTTGAGCCGCATGGAAAATATAGTTATCCAAACCAAGCATGCTTAAGAACTAGGAAATGTAGCAATTTTATATGTTTCTCATGTATTCGGAATAGCCAAATTTGATTTATTTCTCACTTCATAACAATATAAAATTGAACCCACGAGAATTGAACATCGCACTCCAGAATTGAGCCAAACAGTTAACTGAACATAACAACGAATGCACCAAATGGTTAAGTGAGCACCGCATTGCACATTATATATAACATACATACTAGAAGATTAGATTGCACATTAGCATCACAAGAAGGCGTTGGTGGTGGTCTCGAGAAAACACCAACAACTGTCGTTTAAAGAAGCCAACTGTGTGGAGGCATCTGCGCATGAGGCATCGAGGGTGGCCTCTACGACGAAGTGCTCCTCCAAGATCTGGTAGTCACCACACATGGCATCCCTCGCGACATCATTCGCGCATGGGGCCATGATTTGCTTCTCCGCTGCTAGATGCTCCTTGAGCTCCTGGCTATACAAAGTACACCATGGCTTAGGGTGGTGCTTATTTGGAGGATGGGGCTACGATTTGGGTGGAAGTAGTCACACCGGCTATGGGGGTCATCTGGGGTGAAGAAGGAAAATGTGGAGGAGGATGTGGGTGGGGTGTGGATTACCTTACAATATCGATGAGGCCGTGCAACAAGAAGGAGCGTCGTCGACGAGGAGGAGGCGCTGCAAGCAAGCAATGCATGTGTGAACTTGATAAAACAAGGAGGAAACAATGGAAGTGTGGATTTTTGTAGGGACGAGGTAAATATTACAGCAGTTGCCAAAAAAATTCTCTCGGTGCTTTGAAAACTGGCACGCAAGTGTGGCTGACGATCGGGCGGTGGATTGTAGTCGACAAAGCTTTCGGAGTAAGCCAGACCCTAAGATATTTTATATTACATCACACATGATTCTTGTTAATGAATTGTTTGAGGTGTACTTGATTTCTCATTTTTGAATTGAAAGAAAAAATGTGGTAACAGTGGAAAAGGACGCTGTTTGAATGGCCAAAACATTTTTCTTCAGTGAACATGGAACCGTAGGAGTGTCGTGTTAGAATTAGGAATTATCCGGGGTTCATTTGGAAATTTGTATACATTAACTGAGTTTTCTAGGAATTTAGTGTGCATATTTCAGATTTGAACTACATGCACATGCTCCAGTGCACCAAAATGGGTTAAAAATCATATAGGTGTCCATCAGTGCATGTTTAGTGAATTTCGAACACCTTGACGTTGTGGACCGGACACAAACATTGCGAAGCTTGGTTTTTAAATTCATTTAGTCCAAAACTTGACCAAAATTTATGAAACTTGGCACGGTGTCATGAAACGGCACCAACATGTTGTGGTAATTTTTTGTCCAATTTGGGATTTTTTTTGGCATAAGCTTTACAAACCAACGATTCTCACTAGAAGCCTCGTGGTTTTGATAAGGAACATGTCACCTTTGTGGATGAAACGGCATTCATTGCCTCTTCTCGCCATGAATTTTTATCCAGAGGCAACATGGATTAGGAGGAGTCCCGTGTTAAATATTGGAATTTTCCATTGTTCGTGCACACGTTTCTATACAATAACCGAGTTTTCTAGGCATTTAGTGTGCATATTTCAAATTTGAACTACGGGCACATGCTCTAGTGCACCAAAATGGGTTGAAAAACATATAGGTGTCCCTGGGTGCATGCTTAGTTCCGATGCAAGAATGGTAGTGAATTTGAAACACCTTAGCGTCGTGGACCGGCCACAAAAATTGAGAAAACTTGGTTTTTTAATTTCTATAAATCAAAAAATCGTTTGAAATTCATGAAACTTGCAATGGTATCATGAAATGGAACCAATATGCTGTGGTGAAGTTTTTTCCAATTTGGGAAAAGTTTTAGCATAAGCTTCTTACAAACCAAAGCTTTTCACTAATCGCTTAATGGTTGCGATAGGGAACATGTCATCTTTGCGGACGAAACGACATTCGTTGCCTCTTAACGCCTTGATTTTTTCAGAGGCGCCATGGATTAGTAGGAGTGTCGTGTTAAAATTTAGAATTATGCATGGTTTTTTTGTACAATTTTTACACTAATCGAGTTTTCTAGGCATTTAGTGTGAATATTTCAAATTTGAACTACAAGCACATGTTGTCATGCGTCCCTCTTATTTTATTGGCTAGGAGGTGATGGTGTGTGTGTGCAGGTTTGCTTAGACACGACGCGTGTGAGAAGTCCGCTGTGCATGCTTAGCAGGGCGCGTGCGAGCAGTCCATCGTGCAACTGGCTCACCAGGAATTGAACCCTTTGACCTTCACCCACTGCTCGCCTCTCTCCCAAGTTCTCCATCAATACTCCTCCGTCTCCTTCTCTCTTATCTATAAGCGCCCCTGCCAAGGATTGCCTCCTTCTCTTATGAGGAATGTGGCAGCGAAGAAACGGGGGAGGGTCGAGGCAGAACCGCAAGAGCCTTCGGCGAGCGTGGACTTCATCAGAAGCCTCCCCGCCGAGATGTTGGTAACCATCATGTCCCTCATCCCCATCCAATCTTTCATGCGTACCACCGTCCTCTCCCGGCGGTGGCGCCCCCTCTGGAACTCCACCCCTGAAACTCATTGACGATGATGAGCTTTGCGGTGGGGATCGCAAACCCTTGGACTAATTGTCCCACATCCTCACCACGCACACTGGGCCACTCAGACGCCTTTCCATCGGCAAGTTCAGTTCTGACTACAAGGTCGAACCCAAGTTTCATGTGTGGTTCTTATCCCCCACCTAGATCAGCTAGAGGAGCTCATATTTGAAGCTGGACATCGGTGCTCGCTTCCTCCGTCTGCGCTCCACCTCGCTCCCATGCTTCGTCGTGCTACGTCCGGGGAGTGCTCTTTCCCCTAGATTAATGTCGTGCATGCTCTTCATCTCCCTGAACTGAAGGACCTCGATCTCATTGGTATCATCATCTTGAAGGAGGATTTGGAGTGCCTTCTCAGCGACTGTACAACACTCGAGTACCTTCGCCTTCACGTGATGTTTGGGTTTAGTAGCCTCCACATTGCTTTGACGAATGCTCGTACCATTTATGTGCATGGCTGGTGCCGCAACATGCGATCAGTTGAGGTGTCTCACGATATGGTCATTGAGAATGTGCCTTCCCTTAAGAGATTGTTTGTACTTGATAAAGAAGGTACAATAATAATCAGGGTCACTGACGCACCGAAATTGATAGTGTTGGCCTATTCATGTGTTGAATTCTCCGAACTTGTTACAGTTGGATCCATGCCCGTTTAGTTACAATGGTCTTCTTCTCCTTCTTATTTGTGTACATCACATTTTATCTAATGTTTTTATCTATGTTCGACTGTCATCTAGAAATTGATTCCCACATGCTTCCCATTGTCTTTGCGCATAGTTTAGACCGTGACACTACAATCCACCAGCCCCGGTCTCGATGAAGTTGTCAGATTCCTTAGATGCTTTTCATGCATGGAGAAGCTATTCATCAAGGTGATCCTCCTTTCCTATCGATTATTAACCACAAGGGAGTTCAATTTGTTGGTACTTTATGCGTGATTACAATGAAAAATGTACTATGATTTCCAAAGGAAATTTATAGGGTTCCAACCCATATTTTTGAGATGTTAATCATGAACTATTGAAGATGACATGTCAATATATTAGTGTACTTTAGAAATGTTGCAAATCAAATATGCACGTAGTGTTCAAAACTACATCTATGCACTGGTATGTTGTCTTCATTTGCAGATACAAGTAGGCTCGGGAGTGGCAAATGTGGTGCAATATAACAATCCTACCGAATACCTTGATTTCCATCTCAAAGAAATTACTTTCAACCAGTACCGAGGCACCAAATCAGAGATTCAGTTTGCCAGGTTATTTCTTCAGAAAGCAAGGGTACTCAAGGTAATGAGGATCTCCCTATATTTAATGTTCAGAAAATAATGTTTGATATTCAACGAAGGCATCTGCACCTGAATGGAAAATGCTATGCAGAAGTTGAAGTTCGGTTTGGAACTTCAAATCACACATTATTCAAAAGTCACTTTATCATGATGATATATGACTTCTCGATGGTTGATCCCTTTCACTACTAGGAAAGAACTTATAGGTAAAATATTGCCTATAGCGGTTTTAATGTGGCCGGTGCTACTATTAATTAGTAGCAGTGATGGGTAACCACAAGCACTACTACTAATCGTATTAGAAATAGCGCTTGCTCTTGGCTAGCGCTCGTGCTGTGGTAGCCCAGGCCCACCATTCCCTTTCCCAACTTAGCAGTAGCGCCTATTCCCACCACGCGCTACTGCTAAGTCGTACCATATCATCTTCTTCCCCATGCCCTGGCCCTCTTACTCTATCCTCACTCTCTCCCTCTCCACTCTCGCCTCCACTCCCTGCGGCCGTGCCCGCCCCCGCACGCGCGGTCGCTCTCCCCCACATCCCGGCCCTCCTCCCGCGGCCGCCCTCCCCTACATCCATCCCCCCGTCCCCCGTGGCCGCCCTCCCTCACATCCCGGCCCTCCCTCCCCGCAGCCACCCTCCCCACATCCCGGCCCTCCCCCCGCCGACGCCCTCCCCCACATCCCGTGCCTCCCCACGCGGCCACCCTCCCCACTTCTCGTACAACCCCACGCGATCGTCGTCCCCCATATCTCGGCCCTCCTCATGTGGCCGCCCTCCCCCACATCTCGTCCCTCCCGACGTGCTTCCTCATCACGGCCATCCACCGCCACCACAGGTAGCCTCCCGTCCGCCATAGGTAGCCCCGAGTAGTTTTTCTTGTATATGAGAAATTTTTAGGTATTGAATTTCCTAGGACTTCACTAATATAAACTTGCAGTAAGAATATTAGGTCTAGAAATTCTTAGTAAAAAAACTAGGTCAAGAAATTTATAATAAAAAAAGTTAGGTCTATTTGTACATGTGTGTATGTTATTGCAGGGAACACCTCTGACTGGCCTATGTTTGAACGGAATGTTGATTCATTTCCGTTCTGTCAACTTTCAAGCACTCGATGTGTCTTGTTTTTAGAAAAGGTTGTGCCAAAATTTTGGCATGACTTGTGCTAGAAAGTAGGAAATATCGAGCGCCCGTGATTTGGAAAAACATAGCCATTCGGATATTTTAATTATCATTTTCACATTTTCATTACCATTTTCCACTAGGATGAGTAATGCTTATGGGGTTGACTTTTGGTCTGCCAAAGCTCCTTGTGATGGAGGAATATGGACTATAGTCATGGGGGTCGCTTCCTCTTCTTTTCTTCTTGTGACATATACCTCGGTACAATGCACAAGGAGAAAAGAAGAGGTGCGACCATCACCAATGGTCAAAATATTATTGCGAGGGAGATAAGAAGAGGAGGAAGTGATCAGCACCGACGATCGAAATATCTGAGGAAGAATCCCGACTGTTTTCATGGTGGCTTCTTCCTCCTTCGTTCCTGTGTGCTAGAGATTCTCGTAATGCATGTGGGAACAAAGGGAGGAGGGGTCATCACCGACGGTCGAAATAATAGTGTGAGGGAGTGTCCACCAACATACACCGCCATATTAGTGTGAGAGAGTGTCCACCATATACACCATGAGATATGAGAATTTTTCAAGGAAGCCTCGACAGACCAAAACTTAACCCATAGTTGTCTTTGATTTTTAATATTTGAATCATTAACACAGGAAATGTCGTCTTACGACGAGGGGATCCTTGAGTGTGATTATTGTGGCGAAATCAGGATCTGTGCGACCCCGAGCCTCACGTGTGAAACGACAGGTTCTTCACCAGCCAGCTTGACGAGACTTTTGATGTTTTTATGGTACACAACGATGACCACTATTTTTGCTTATTTACTTTGTGTTTCTTTGCTTCAACATGTAATTTATGTTTTTTACAATTTGACTAGTGCATCCCCTGCCATGCAAGACCATGTGTCTTGAATAAGCTCGGTTTCCAAGAAATGGAGAATATGGAGACGAAGAGAGATCACCTACAAAATAAACATGGTTTCACATTTTTGGTTAAACTATACAATGCAATTAATCACTCGGATTTTGGTTGCTCAACTTGGTAAGCTCTAGGCAAGGCATATGGATTTCAAGAGGATAGGGAAATAACCTTTGATATTCGTCCTGAAGATAACATTGAAGCTAGTATCGACATTTCGGTGGATGTCGATATGCTTTCAATTTTACCTCATTCTGAGTTTGACAACCATATTTCTTAAGTGATTTACATTGTTTATTTAAAAATAGTTGGTGTTCATCCCTACTTAACTTGTTTATTTTTAATTGATATCTTATTTCTCTTCTTAAAAAAACTTAGAAGACATTAGACAGGACCTACTACAGTCATGGCTCTGATCTAACTTGGTTGGAGAAAACCCATCCCATCTCATTTATTGATGATGTTGATGACGATAACAAAAATTATGAAGATATTGGCTAAATTTATTATGAATACATGCCACTAGTGCACGAGTTGAACCGTAATAATTTCCATGTAGACAGCATGGTAAGATTATTATTTTTACTATTGTGTCATTAATTAGTCCATCTTTTGCATACATAATTTTTTAAGCAAAACTAGATTTCTAACTATGTTATTATTATGTTCTTCAACACAGATTCCTGTCAGAGGTTGTGCCTGATCTGATGACTATATAAGGTCGTCATTTGAATGTTATCAGCTTATGACCACGGTGGCCTATATTATTCTGCAATGCATACTCGCTTTCTGGAAGGGATGGAAGCCTGAAACTTAAAGGGTTTGACAATTTAATGAAAAGCCGTCGATAGCTACTTGGGGAGACGCGAAGGATTTGCGCATGCCACATGTCATAGATAGGTGGATTTCTATTCTTCACAATGGAGAGAGTAGAGCTTACCTTTTTTACGCTATTTTACCCAGTAGAGTGTAGTACGTTCTGCTTAGGAGATAATAATATGTGCTAGCCAAGAGAGATGACCTTTTTTAGTTTATGATTATTATGGTGTTTCTCTGCTTTATGACATTTTAACTTGGTATGATTAAGATGATAATGAGTTGTTAGATGACTAAGAGGATGATGAGTTCTTATATGATTAAGAGGATGACGACTAGTTTATCTAAATGTTGTTTTTTGAAAAATTATTATTATTCTTGTATATTAATATGTATAACCATGTGAAAATACAAAATAAATACCAAAAAATAAATTTGCGAGATTAGTAGTGGCGTGGGTTAAAAAACAATGCTACTAGTCAAGTCACATATCAGTAGGGCGTTGTGGTTGGCAGCGCTACTGATATATGACCGTACGAGTAGAACTGGTCTTGAAGCGAGTTATTGCTAAAAATTAGCTATATTGTCGTAGCAGTAGCGCATCTGTCGGCGCTACTCGTAGCTAAATGTCTTGTGCTACTTGTAGGGTTTTCCCTAGTAGTGTTTGTAGAAATATTGCATGACTCGTATTCTTAAGAAGATAATTTTGATTTCTAATATCAATTTGAACCTTGTAATCTTTGAATTTGGGCCTAGTGATGCTGGAATTCGAACCTTGTAATATTTCTGGTACTTGTGATGCAATGTTTCAAATGGAATTGCATTCTTTTTTGTTTTCTAATCATGTTCTAATAAGTATATATACTGTTGTTCTATGGACGAAGAATACATGTTGCGCAAAAAGAGCAAATCACATCTCATACAAATAAACTAAGGAATACGTCGGCAATGATTTTATCAATCACTGGCAATTGTTTACGAATAATTGTGTGCCCGCAAAACACACAGCTTGTCATGACGAACCGTCTCGATTAATACCAGTCTTCCCACACGATTCTGATTGTTGACATGTTTGTCGGGTATCGCACACACCTTCTTACGCGAAATCATTTGTGCTCCGATGTGTCATCTCACGTACTTTATCTAAGTGAAATGTGTGCCCTCTATCTCACGCATATGGATCTGCATAGCCGTTTGTGTAATTTTGGATAATCACAAACAATTCGTATGGGACAACTATATGCCACCTATCACACACACAAGTCTCATCTGAATCATGCCCGATGGACCAGCCATTGCACATAGTTCTTGCCATTGGCAACGGAGCTAGAACTATATCATTTGTGATTCATGGATCTGTTGGGGAACGTCGCATGGGAAACAAAAAATTTCCTACGCGCACGAAGACCTATCATGGTGATGTCCATCTACGAGAGGGGATTTCCGATCTACGTACCCTTGTAGATCGCACAGCAGAAGCGTTAAGAAACGCGGTTGATGTAGTGGAACGTCATCATGTCCCTCGATCCGCCCCGCGAACCGTCCCACGAACCGTCCCGCGATCCGTCCCACGATCTAGTGCCGAACGGACGGCACCTCCGCGTTCAGCACACGTACAGCTCGACGATGATCTCGGCCTTCTTGATCAAGCAAGAGAGACGGAGAGGTAGATGAGTTCTCCGGCAGCGTGATGGTGCTCCGGAGGTTGGTGGTGATATAATCTCAGCAGGGCTCCGCCCGAGCTCCGCAGAAACGTGATCTAGAGGTAAAACCGTGGAGGTATGTGGTCGGGCTGCCGTGGCAAAAGTCGTCTCAAATCAGCCCTAATAGCTCCATATATATAGGAGGAGGCGAGGGGAGGCTTGCCTTGAGGCTCAAGGAGCCCCAAGGGCTGCGCCACCAAGGGAGGAGTAGTCCTCCTCCAATCCTAGTCCAACTAGGATTGGAAGGTGCAGTCCTTCTCTTCTTTCCCACCTCCCTTTTTTTCTTTTCTCTTTGATTTTCTATCTATGGCGCATAGGGCCTTCTTGGGCTGTCCCACCAGCCCACCAAGGGCTGGTGCGCCACCCCCAAGGCCTATGGGATTCCCCGGGGTGGGCTGCCCCCCCCCCCCCCCCCGGTGAACACCCGGAACCCAATCGTCATTCCCGGTACATTCCCGGTAACTCCGAAAACCTTCCGGTAATCAAATGAGGTCATCCTATATATCAATCTTCGTTTATGGACCATTCCGGAAACCCTCGTGACATCCGTGATCTCATCCGGGACTCCGAACAACATTCGGTAACCAACCATATAACTCAAATACGCATAAAACAACGTCGAACCTTAAGTGTGCAGACCCTGCGGGTTCGAGAACTATGTAGACATGACCCGAGTGACTCCTCGGTCAATATCCAATACCGGGACCTGGATGCCCATATTGGATCCCACATATTCTACGAAGATCTTATCGTTTGAACCTCAGTGCAAGGGATTCATATAATCCCGTATGTCATTCCCTTTGTCCTTCGGTATGTTACTTGCCCGAGATTCGATCGTCAGTATCCGCATACCTATTTCAATCTCGTTTACCGGCAAGTCTCTTTACTCGTTCCGTAATACAAGATCCCGCAACTTACACTAAGTTACATTGCTTGCAAGGCTTTAGTGTGATGTTGTATTACCGAGTGGGCCCCAAGATACCTCTCTGTCATACGGAGTGACAAATCCCAGTCTCGATCCATACTAACTCAACGAACACCTTCGAAGATACCTGTAGAGCATCTTTATAGTCACCCAGTTACGTTGCGACGTTTGATACACACAAAGCATTCCTCCGGTGTCAGTGAGTTATATGATCTCATGGTCATAGGAACAAATACTTGACACGTAGAAAACAGTAGCAACAAAATTACACGATCTACATGCTACGTCTATTAGTTTGGGTCTAGTCCATCACGTGATTCTCCTAATGACGTGATCCAGTTATCAAGCAACAACACCTTGTACATAGTCAGAAGACCCTGACTATCTTTGATCAACTGGCTAGCCAACTAGAGGCTTGCTAGGGACAGTGCTTTGTCTATGTATCCACACATGTATATAAGTCTTCATTCAATACAATTATAGCATGGATAATAAATGATTATCTTGATACAGGAATTATAATAATAACTATATTTATTATTGCCTCTAGGGCATAATTCCAACAGTCTCCCACTTGCACTAGAGTCAATAATCTAGCCCAAACATCACCATGCGAATTACATTGTAATAAATCTAACACCCATACAGTTCTGGTGTTGATCATGCTTTGCCCGTGGAAGAGGTTTAGTCAGCGGGTCTGCTACATTCAGATCCGTGTGCACTTTGCATATATTTACGTCCTCCCCTTCGACGTAGTCGCGGATGAGGTTGAAGCGTCGTTTGATGTGTCTGGTCTTCTTATGAAACCGTGGTTCCTTTGCTAAGGCAATGGCACCCGTGTTGTCACAGAACAAGGTTATTGGATTCAGTGCGCTTGGCACCACTCCAAGATCCGTCATGAACTGCTTCATCCAGACACCCTCCTTAGCCGCCTCCGAGGCAGCCATGTACTCCGCTTCACATGTAGAATCAGCTACGATGCTTTGCTTGGAACTGCACCAGCTTACCGCACCCCCATTAAGAATAAATACATATCCGGTCTGCGACTTAGAGTCGTCCGGATCTGTGTCAAAGCTTGCATCGACGTAACCCTGTACGGCGAGCTCTTCGTCACCTCCATACACGAGAAACATCTCCTTAGTCCTTTTCAGGTACTTCAGGATATTCTTGACCGCCGTCGAGTGATCCACTCGTGGATTACTCTAGAACCTGCCTGCCATACTTATGGCCAGGCTAACGTCCGGTCTAGTGCACAGCATTGCATACATGACAGATCCTATGGCTGAAGCATAGGGGACGGTTCTCATATGCTCTCTATCTTTATCAATTGCTGGGCACTGAGTCTTACTCAATCTCGTACCTTGTAAAACTGGCAAGAACCCTTTCTTGGACTGTTCCATTTTGAACCTCTTCAAAACTTTATCAAGGTATGTGCTTTGTGAAAGTCCTATCACGCGTTTCGATCTATCCCTGTAGATCTTAATGCCTAGAATGTAAGCAGCTTCTCCTAGGTCCTTCATAGAGAAACTTTTATTCAAGTAATCCTTTATGCTCTCCAAAAACTCTACGTTGTTTCCAATCAGTAATATGTCATCCGCATATAATATTAGAAATGCCACAGAGCTCCCACTCACTTTCTTGTAAATACAAGATTCTCCAACCACTTGTATAAACCCAAATGCTTTGATCACCTCATCAAAGCGTTTATTCCAACTCCGAGATCCTTGCACCAGTCCATAAATGGATCGCTGGAGCTTGCATACCTTGTTAGCATTTTTAGGATCGACAAAACCTTCGGGTTGCATCATATACAACTCTTCCTTAAGGAAATCGTTAAGGAACGCCGTTTTGACATCCATCTGCCAGATTTCATAATTGAAAAATGCCGCTATTGCTAACATGATTCTGACGGACTTAAGCATCGCTACGGGTGAGAATGTCTCATCGCAGTCAACTCCTTGAACTTGTGAAAAACCCTTTGCCACAAGTCGAGCTTTATAAATGGTCACATTGCCGTCAGCGTCCGTCTTCTTCTTAAAGATCCATTTCTTCTGAATAGCCTTGCGGCCCTCAGGTAGTACTTCCAAAGTCCACACCTTGTTTTCATACATGGATCCTATCTCGGACTTCATGGCCTCCAGCCATTTGTTGGAATCTGGGCCCACCATTGCTTCTTCATAATTTGCAGGTTCATTGTTGTCTAACAACATGATTGACAAAACGGGATTACCGTACCACTCTGGAGCAGCACGTGGTCTCGTCGACCTGCGCGGTTCGATAGGAACTTGAACCGGAGTTTCTTGATCATCATCATTAACTTCCTCCTCAACCGGCGTCGCAACGACAGGGGTTTCCCCTTGCCCTGCGCCACCATCCAGAGGGATGAGAGGTTCGACAACCTCATCAAGTTCTATCTTCCTCCCACTCAATTCTCTCGAGAGAAACTCCTTCTCGAGAAAAGCTCCGTTTTTAGCAACAAAAACTTTACCCTCGGATTTGAGATAGAAGGTGTACCCAACTGTCTCTTTTGGGTAACCTATGAAGATGCACTTTTCCGCTTTGGGTTCCAGCTTTTCAGGCTGAAGCTTTTTGACATAAGCATCACATCCCCAAACTTTAAGAAACGACAATTTTGTGTTGGAAATATGCCCTAGAGGCATTAACAAATTAGTTATTATTATATTTCTTTGTTCATGATAATCGTTTATTATCCATGCTATAATTGTATTGATTGGAAACACAGTGCATGTGTGGATACATAGACAAAACATTGTCCCCAGTCAGCCTCTAGTTGACTAGCTCATTGATCAAAGATGGTCAAGGTTTCCTGACCATAGGCAAGTGTTGTCACTTGATAACGGGATCACATCATTAGGAGAAGCATGTGATGGACTAGACCCAAACTAATAGACGTAGCATGTTGATCGTGTCATTTTGTTGCTACTGTTTTCTGCGTGTCAAGTATTTGTTCCTATGACCATGAGATCATATAACTCACTTACACCGGAGGAATGCTTTATGTGTATCAAACATCGCAACGTAAGTGGGTGACTATAAAGATGCTCTACAGGTATCTCCGAAGGTGTTCGTTGAGTTAGTATGGATCAAGACTGGGATTTGTCACTCCGTATGATGGAGAGGTATCTCGGGGCCCACTCGGTAATACAACATCACACACAAGCCTTGCAGGCAATGTGACTTAGTGTAAGTTGCGGGATCTTGTATTACGGAACGAGTAAAGAGACTTGCCGGTAAACGAGATTGAAATAGGTATGCGGATACTGACGATCGAATCTCAGACAAGTAACATACCGAAGGACAAAGGGAATGACATACGGGATTATATGAATCCTTGGCACTGAGGTTCAAACGATAAGATCTTCGTAGAATATGTAGGATACAATATGGGCTTCCAGGTCCCGCTATTGGATATTGACCGAGGAGTCACTCGGGTCATGTCTACATAGTTCTCGAACCCGCAGGGTCTGCACACTTAAGGTTCGACGTTGTTTTATGCGTATTTGAGTTATATGGTTGGTTACCGAATGTAGTTCGGAGTCCCGGATGAGATCACGGACATCACGAGGGTTTCCGGAATGGTCCGGAAACGAAGATTGATATATAGGATGACCTCATTTGATTACCGGAAGGTTTTCGGAGTTACCGGAAATGTACCGGGAATGACGAATGGGTTCCTGGTGTTCACCGAGGGGGGCAGCCCACCCCGGGGAAGCCCATAGGCCTTGGGGGTGGCGCACCAGCCCTTGGTGGGCTGGTGGGACAGCCCAAGAAGGCCCTATGCGCCATAGATAGAAAATCAAAGAGAAAAGAAAAAAAAGGAGGTGGGAAAGGAGAGAAGGACTCCACCTTCCAATCCTAGTTGGACTAGGATTGGAGGAGGACTCCTCCTCCCTTGGTGGCGCAGCCCTTGGGGCTCCTTGAGCCTCAAGGCAAGCCTCCCCTCCCCTCCTCCTATATATATGGAGCTATTAGGGCTGATTTGAGACAACTTTTGTCACGGCAGTCCGACCACATACCTCCACGGTTTTACCTCTAGATCGTGTTTCTGCGGAGCTCGGGCGGAGCCCTGCTGAGATTAGATCCCCACCAACCTCCGGAGCGTCGTCGCGCTGCCGGAGAACTCATCTACCTCTCCGTCTCTCTTGCTGGATCAAGAAGGCCGAGATCATCGTCGAGCTGTACGTGTGCTGAACGCGGAGGTGCCGTCCGTTCGGCACTAGATCGGAGCGGATCGTGGGATGGATCGCGGGACGGTTCGTGGGATGGTTCACGGGGCGGATCGAGGGACGTGAGGACGTTCCACTACATCAACCGCGTTTCTTAACGCTTCTGCTGTGCGATCTACAAGGGTACGTAGATCGGAAATCCCCTCTCGTAGATGGACATCACCATGATAGTTCTTCGTGCACGTAGGAAAAATTTTGTTTCCCATGCGACGTTCCCCAACAGTGGCATCATGAGCTAGGTTCATGCATAGATGTCTTCTAGAGTAGAACACAAAAGTTGTTGTGGGCGGTGATGTGTGTTTTGCTGCCCTCCTTAGCCTTTTCTTGATTCCGCGGTATTGTTGGATCGAAGCGGCTCGGACCGACATTACTCGTACGCTTACGAGAGACTGGTTTCATCGCTACGAGTAACTCCGTTGCTCAAAGATGACCGGCGAGTGTCGGTTTCTCCAACTTTAGTTGAATCGGATTTGACCGAGGAGGTCCTTGGATGAGGTTAAATAGCAATTCATATATCTCTGTTGTAATAGTTAATATCGACTTGCACGTCGATGGTACGGCAACCGGAAGGAGCCATAGGGTTGTCTTTAAACTAACGTTTGTGCTTGCAGATGCGTTTACTATATTGCTAGGACGTAGCTTTAGTAGTAATAGCATGAGTAGCACGACAACCCCGATGGCGACGCGTTGATGGAGATCATGATGATGGAGATCATGGTGTGACGCCGGTGAAAAGAAGATCGTGCCTGTGCTTTCGTGATGGAGATCAAGAAGCGCATGATGATGGCCATATCATGTCACTTATGAATTGCATGTGATGTTAATCCTTTATGCACCTTATCTTGCTTAGAACGACGGTAGCATTATGAGGTGATCTCTCACTAAAATTTCAAGACAAAATTGTGTTCTCCCTGACAGTGCACCGTTCCGACAGTTCTTCGTTTCGAGACACCACGTGATGATCGGGTGTGATAGACTCAACGTTCACATACAACGGGTGCAAAACAGTTGCACACGCGGAACACTCGGGTTAAGCTTGATGAGCCTAGCATGTGCAGACATGGCCTCGAAACACATGAGACCAAAAGGTCGAGCATGAATCGTATAGTTGATATGATTAGCATAGAGATGATTACCACTGAAACTATTCTCGATTCACGTGATGATCGGACTTGAGATAGTGGATTTGGATCATGTACCACTCAAATGACTAGAGAGATGTACTTTTTGAGTGGGAGTTCTTAAGTAATATGATTAATTGAGCTAATTGTCATGAATATAGTCTAATGGTCTTTGCGAATTACGATGTAGCTTGCGCTATAGCTCTACTGTTTTTATATGTTCCCAGAGAAAATTTAGTTGAAAATTGATAGTAGCAAACTTTGCAGAATGAGTCTGTAAAACCGAGGATTGTCCTCGTTGCTGCGCAGAAGGCTTATGTCCTTAATGCACCACTCGGTGTGCTGCACCTCGAGCGTCGTTTGTAGATGTTGTGAACATCCGACATACACGTTTCTGATGACTACACGATAGTTCAGTACAAAATACTTAATGGCTTAGAAGCAAGGCGCCGAAGACGTTTTGAAACATCACGGAACATAAGAGATGTTCTAAAGAGATGAAATTGTGATTTCTTGCTTGTGCCCTTGTTAAGAGGTATGAGACCTCCGACAAGATTCTTTGTCCACGAAGTAAAGGAGAAAAGCTCAATCGTTGAGCGTGTGCTCAGATTATCTGAGTGCGACAATCGCTTGAATCAAGTGGGAGTTGATCTTCCAGATAAGATAGTGATGGTTCTCCAAAGTCACTGCCACCAAGCTGTGAGAGCTTCGTGATGAACTATAACATATCAAGGATAGATACAATGATCCTTGAGCGATTCGTGATGTTTGACACCGCGAAAGTAGAAATCAAGAAGGAGCATCAATAGTTGATGGTTAGTAAAACCACTAAGTTTCGAGAAAGGCAAGGCCTAGAAGGAATACTTCGTGAAACGGCAAAGCAGTTGCTACACTAATGAAGAGACCCCAGATTAAACCCAAGCCCGGGACTAAGTGCTTCTGTTATGAGGGGAACGGTCACTGAGGCGGAGCAACTCTAGATACTTGGTAGATAAGAAGGCTGGCAAAAGTTGAAAGAAGTATATTTGATATAGATGATGTTGATGTGTACTTTACTAGTACTCCTAGTAGCACGAGGGTATTGGATACTGGTTCGGTTGCTAAGTGATTAGTAACAAGAAAAGAAAGCTACGGCATAAACGGAGACTAGCTAAAGGCAAGGTGACGATACGTGTTGGAAGTTTTTCCAAGGTTGATATGATCAAACGTCGCACGCTCCCTCTACCATCGGGATTGGTGTTAAACCTAAATAATTGTTATTTGGTGCTTGCGTTAAGCATGAACATGATTGGATCGTGTTTATTGCAATATGATTATTCATTTAAAGAGAATAATGGTTACTCTATTTGCTTGAATAATCACCTTCAATGGTTTATTGAATCTCGATCGTGGTGTTACACATGTTCATGATATTGGTGCCAAAAGATACGAGGTAATGATGATAGTACCACTTACTTGTGGCACTGCCGCTTGAGTCATGTTCGTATAAATTGCATGAAGAGGCTCCATGCTGATGGATCTTTATACTCACTTGATTTTGAATCACTAGTAACATGCAAATCATACCACATGAGCAAGGCCTTGTTTTCATTGAGATGTAACAAGATAGTAACTTGTTGGAAGTGATACATTTTGATGTATGCAGTCCAATGGGTGCTGAGGCACGCAGTGGATATCATTATGTTCTTACTTCAATGACGATTTGAGTAGATACAAGAGTATTTACTTAATGAATCACAAGTCTGAAATATTGAAAAGTTCAATTCTGTTTCGGAGTGAAGTTCGTCGTAACAAGAGGATAAACTATCTACGATATGATCATAGAAATGAATATCTGAGTTACGAGTTTTCGTACGCAGTTAAGACAATGTGGAAATTGTTTCGCAGTTCATGCCACCTGGAACACCATAGTGTGATGATGTGTCTGAACGTCTTAGCCACGCCCTATTTGATATGGTGCATACTATGATGTCTCTTATCGAATTACCACTATCGTTTATGGGTTATGCATTAGAGACAACCGCATTCACTTTAAATAGGGCACCGCGTATTTCCGTTGAGATGACACAGTATAGACTAAGGTTTAGAGAAATCTAAGCTGTCGTTTCTTGAAAGTTTGGAGCTGCGATGCTTATGTGAAAAAGTTTCAGTCTGATAAGCTCGAACCCAAAGCGGATAAATGCATCTTCATAAGATATCCAAAACAGTTGGATACATCTCCTATCTCAGATCCGGAAGGAAAGTGTTTGTTTCTAGAAACGGGTTCTTTCTTGAGGAAAGGTTTCTCTCGAAAGAATTGAGTGGGAGGGTGATAGAACTTGATGAGGTTATTGAACCATCACTTCGACTAGTGTGTAGCAGGGCACAGGAAATTGTTCCTGTGACGCCTACACCAATTGAAGTGGAAGCTGATGATGGTGATCATTGAGCTTCAGATCAAGTTACTACAAACCTCGTAGGTCGACAAGGTCGCGTACTACTACAGAGTGGTATGGTAACCCTGTCTTGGAGGTCATGTTGTTGAACAATAATGAACCTACGAGCTGTGGAGAAGCGATGGTGGGCCCGGATTCCGACAAATGGCTGGAGGCCATGAAATCCGAGAGAGGATCCATGTATGAAAACAAAGTGTAGACTTTGGAAGAACTACTTGATGGTCATAGGACTATTGAGTAAAGATGGATCTTTAAAAGGAAGACAGACGACGATGGTGATAAGTCACTATTAAGAAAAGCTCAACTTGTCGCAAAGATGTTTCCGACATGATCAAACAGTTGACTATGGTGAGACTTTCTCACTCGTAGCGATGCTAAAAGTCTGTTAGAATTATGTTAGTAGTTGTTGCATTATTTTTGAAATATTGCACATAGGATGTCAAAACATTGTTTCCTCGACGGTTTCCTTGAGCAAACATTGTATGTGATACAACCAGAAGGTTTTGTCGATCCTAAAGATACTAAAAAGTATGCAAGCTCCAGCGATCCTTCAATGGACTGGTGCAAGCATCTCGGAGTTGGAATATACACTTTGATGAGATGATCAAAGATTTTGGGTTTGTACAAGGTTTATGAGAAACTTGTATTTCCAAAGAATTGAGTGGGAGCACTATAGAATTTCTGATAAGTATATGTGGTTGACATATTGTTGATCAGAAGTAATGTAGAATTTCTGTGAAGCATAAAAGGTTGTTTGAAAGGAGTTTTTCAAAGGAATGTCTGGATTGAGCTACTTGAACGTTGAGCATCAAGATCTATGGAGATAGATCAAAACGCTTAATAGAAGTTTCAACAAGATGCATGCCTTGACAAGTTTTTGAAGGAATTCGAAATAGATCAGCAAAGAAGGAGTTCTTGAACTTGTTGTAAGGTGTGAATTTGAGTAAGACACAAAACCCGACCACGGCGGAATAAAGAGAATAGACGAAGGTCGTCTTCTATGTCTTAGCCGTAGACTCTAAAGTATGCCATGCTGAGTACCGCACCTGATGTGTGCCTTGCAGCAAGTCTGTTAAGAGGTACACAGAGTGATCCAGGATTGAATCACTGATCAGCGGTCAAAGTTATCCTTAGTAACTAAATAGACTAAGGAATTTTTCTCGATTATGGAGGTGGTTAAAGAGTTCGTCGTAAAGGGTTACGTCGATGCAAGATTTCACACTAATCCGAATAACTATGAGTAGTGAAACGGATTCGTATAGTAGAGTAGATATTTGGAGCATTTCCGAATAGCACGTAGTAGCAGCATCTATAAGATGACATAAAGATTTGTAAAGAACGCACGGATCTGAAAGTTTCAGAACCGTTGACTAAAACCTCTCTCACGAGCAAGACGTGATCAGACCGCAGAACTATATGGGTGTTGGATTCGTTGAAATCACATGGTGATGTGAACTAGATTATTGACTCTAGTGCAAGTGGGAGACTGTTGGAAATATGCCCTAGAGGCAATAATAAATTAGTTATTATTATATTTCTTTGTTCATGATAATCGTTTATTATCCATGCTATAATTGTATTGATTGGAAACACAGTGCATGTGTGGATACATAGACAAATCATTGTCCCTAGTAAGCCTCTAGTTGACTAGCTCGTCGATCAAAGATGGTCAAGGTTTCCTGACCATTGGCAAGTGTTGTCACTTGATAACGGGATCACATCATTAGGAGAATCATGTGATGGACTAGACCCAAACTAATAGACGTAGCATGTTGATCGTGTCATTTTGTTGCTACTGTTTTCTGCGTGTCAAGTATTTGTTCCTATGACCATGAGATCATATAACTCACTGACACCAGAGGAATGCTTTGTGTGTATCAAACGTTGCAACGTAACTGGGTGACTATAAAGATGCTCTATAGGTATCTCCGAAGGTGTTCGTTGAGTTAGTATGGATCAAGACTGGGATTTGTCACTCCGTATGACAGAGAGGTATCTCGGGGCCCACTCGGTAATACAACATCACACACAAGCCTTGCAAGCAATGTAACTTAGTGTAAGTTGCGGGATCTTGTATTACCGAACGAGTAAAGAGACTTGCCGGTAAACGAGATTGAAATAGGTATGCGGATACTGACGATCGAATCTCAGACAAGTAACATACTGAAGGACAAAGGGAATGACATACGGGATTATATGAATCCTTGGCACTGAGGTTCAAACGATAAGATCTTCATAGAATATGTAGGATCCAATATGGGCATCCAGGTCCCCTATTGTATATTGACCGAGGAGTCACTCGGGTCATGTCTACATAGTTCTCGAACCCGCAGGGTCTGCACACTTAAGGTTCGACATTGTTTTATGCGTATTTGAGTTATATGGTTGGTTACCGAATGTTGTTCGGAGTCCCGGATGAGATCACGGATGTCACGAGGGTTTCCGGAATGGTCCGTAAACGAAGATTGATATATAGGATGACCTCATTTGATTACCGGAAGGTTTTTGGAGTTACCGGGAATGTACCGGGAATGACGAATGGGTTCTGGGTGTTCACCGGGGGGGCAGCCCACCCCGGGGAAGCCCATAGGCCTTGGGGGTGGCGCACCAGCCCTTGGTGGGCTGGTGGGACAGACCAAGAAGGCCCTATGCGCCATAGATAGAAAATCAAAGGGAAAAGAAAAAAAAAGGAGGTGGGAAAGGAGATAAAGACTCCACCTTCCAATCCTAGTTGGACTAGGATTGGAGGAGGACTCCTCCTCCCTTGGTGGCGCAGCCCTTGGGGCTCCTTGAGCCTCAAGGCAAGCCTCCCCTCCCCTCCTCCTATATATATGGCGCTATTAGGGCTGATTTGAGACAACTTTTGCCACGGCAGCCCGACCACATACCTCCACGGTTTTACCTCTAGATCGCGTTTCTGTGGAGCTCGGGCGGAGCCCTGCTGAGATTAGATCACCACCAACCTCCGGAGCGCCGTCACGCTGCCGGAGAACTCATCTACCTCTCCATCTCTCTTGCTGGATCAAGAAGGCCGAGATCATCGTCGAGTTGTACGTGTGCTGAACGCGGAGGTGCCGTCCGTTCGGCACTAGATCTGAGCGGATCGTGGGACGGATCGCGGGACGGTTCGTGGGACGGTTCGCGGGGCGGATCGAGGGACGTGAGGACGTTCCACTACATCAACCGTGTTTCTTAACGCTTCTGTTGTGCGATCTACAAGGGTACGTAGATCGGAAATACCCTCTCGTAGATGGACATCACCATGATAGGTCTTCGTGCGCGTAGGAAATTTTTTTGTTTCCCATGCGACGTTCCCCAACATTTTGGCCTTTTGCCATACCACAGTTCGTATGGTGTCGTCTCAACGGATTTTGATGGTGCCCTATTTAAAGTGAATGCAGTTGTGTCTAATGCATAACCCCAAAACGATAACGGCAAATCGGTAAGAGACATCATAGATCGCACCATCTCTAATAAAGTACGATTACGACATTAAGACACACCATTACGCTGTGGTGTTCGAGGCGGTGTCAACTGTGAAACAATTCCACATTGTCTTAAGTGAGCATCAAACTCGAAACTCAGATATTCACCCCCACGATCAGACTGTAGGAACTTGATCTTCTTGTTACGATGATTTTCAACTTCACTCTGAAATTGCTTGAACTTTTCAAATGTTTCAGACTTGTGCTTCATTAAGTAGACATAACCATATCTACTAAAATCGTCAGTGAAGGTGAGAAAATAACGATATCCGCCGCGTGCCTCCATGCTCATCGGACCACACACATCGGTATGTATGATTTCCAACAAGTCACTGGCATGCTCCATTGTTCCGGAGAACGGAGTTTTTGTCGTCTTGCCCATGAGGCATGGTTCGCACGTGTCAAGTGAATCAAAGTCAAGTGACTCCAAAATTCCATCGGTATGGAGTTTCTTCATGCGCTTTACACCAATATGATATAAGCGGCAGTGCCACAAAAACATGGCGCTATCATTGTTAACTCTAACTCTTTTGGTCTCAATGTTATGTATATGTGTATTATCACTATCAAGATTCAATATGAACAATCCTCTCACATTGGGTGCATGACCATAAAAGATGTTACTCATAGAAATAGAACAACCATTATTCTCTGACTTAAAAGAGTAACCTTCTCGCAATAAACAAGATCCAGATATAATGTTCATGCTCAACACAGGCACTACATAACAATTATTCAAGTTCATAACTAATCCTGATGGTAACTGAAGTGAAACAGTGCCGACGGCGATTGTATCAACCTTGGAACCATTTCCTACGCGCATCGTCACTTCATCTTTCGCCAGCCTTCGCCTATTCCGCAGTTCCTGTTTCGAATTGCAAATATGAGCAACAGAACCGGTATCGAATACCCAGGCACTACTACGAGAGCCGGTTAAGTACACATCAATAACATGTATATCAAATATACCTGATTTTTCTTTGGCCGCCTTCTTATCAGCCAGATACTTGGGGCAGTTGCGCTTCCAGTGACCCATACCCTTGCAATAGTAGCACTCTGTTTCAGGCTTAGGTCCAGCTTTGGGTTTCTTCGTCAGATTGGCAACAGGCTTGCCGCTCTTCTTTGAATTACCTTTCTTCCCTTTGCCGTTTCTCTTGAAACTAGTGGTCTTATTCACCATCAACACTTGATGCTCTTTACGAAGTTCAGACTCTGCGACTTTCAGCATCGCAAACAACTCGCCGGGTGACTTGTTCATCCCTTGCATGTTGTAGTTCAACACAAAGCCCTTATAGCTTGGCGGCAGTGATTGAAGAATTCTGACAGTGATAGCCTCTTGCGGGAGTTCAGTCCCTAGCTCAGCTAGACGGTTTGAGTACCCAGACATTTTGAGCACATGTTCACTGACAGACGAATTCTCCTCCATCTTGCAAGCATAGAATTTATCGGAGGTCTCATACCTCTCGATCCGGGCGTTCTTCTGAAAGATAAACTTCAACTCCTGGAACATCTCATATGCTCCATGACGCTCAAAGCGACGTTGAAGTCCCGGCTCTAAGCCATACAAGACTGCACATTGAACTACTGAGTAGTCCTCCTTACGTGTTAACCAAGAGTTCTTAACATCTTGGTCAGCCGTAGCGGGTGGTTCATCTCCTAGCGCAGCATTAAGGACATAATACTTCTTCCCAGCTTGTAGGATCAACTTAAGATTACGAGCCCAGTCTACAAAGTTGCTTCCATCATCTTTCAACTTAGCTTTCTCTAGGAACGTATTAAAATTCAGGGTGATTGTCGCGTGATCCATGATCTACAACACAAATATATTCAAAGTGGACTTAGACTATGTTCAAGATAATTAGAGTTTAACTTAATCAAATTATTTGCTAAACTCCCACTCAAAAATACATCTCTCTAGTCATTTGAGTGGTTCATGACCCACTTACACTAGCTCAAGTCCGATCATCACGTGAGTTGAGTATAGTTTCAGTGGTAAGCATCCCTATGCTAGTCATATCAACTATATGATTCATGATCGACCTTTCGGTCTCATGTGTTCCGAGGCCATGTCTGCACATGCTAGGCTCGTCAAGCTTAACCCGAGTGTTCCGTGAGTGCAACTGTTTTGCACCCGTTGTATGTGAACGTTGAGTCTATCACACCCGGTCATCACGTGGTGTCTCGAAACGACGAACTGTAGCAACGGTGCACAGTCGGGGAGAACACAATTTCGTCTTGAAATTTTAGTGAGAGATCACCTCATAATGCTAACGTCGTTCTAAGCAAAATAAGGTGCATAAAAGGATTAACATCACATGCAATTCATAAGTGACATGATATGGCCATCATCATGTGCTCCTTGATCTCCATCACCAAAGCACCGGCACGATCTTCTTGTCACCGGCGCCACACCATGATCTCCATCAACGTGTCGCCATCGGGGTTGTCGTGCTACTCATGCTATTACTACTAAAGCTACATCCTAGCAAAATAGTAAACGCGTCTGCAAGCACAAACGTTAGTTTAAAGACAACCCTATGGCTCCTGCCGGTTGCCGTACCATCACGTGCAAGTCGATATTATCTATTACAACATGATCATCTCATACATCCAATATATTACATCACATCGTTGGCCATATCACATCATAAGCATACCCTGCAAAAACAAGTTAGACGCCCTCTAATTTGTTGTTGCATGTTTTATGTGGTGACCACGGGTATCTAGTAGGATCGCATCTTACTTACGCAAACACCACAACGGAGATATATGAGTTGCAATTAAACCTTATCCAAGGACCTCCTCGGTCAAATCCGATTCAACTAAAGTTGGAGAAACCGACACTCGCCGGTCATCTTTGAGCAACGGAGATACTCGTAGCGATGAAACCAGTCTCTCGTAAGCGTACAAGTAATGTCAGTCCGAGCCGCTTCGATCCAACAATACCGCGGGATCAAGAAAAGACTAAGGAAGGCAGCAAAACGCACATCACCGCCCACAAAAACTTTTGTGTTCTACTCGAGAAGACATCTACGCATGAACCTAGCTCATGATGCCAATGTTGGGGAACGTCGCATGGGAAACAAAAAATTTCCTACGCGCACGAAGACCTATCATGGTGATGTCCATCTACGAGAGGGGATTTCCGATCTACGTACCCTTGTAGATCGCACAGCAGAAGCGTTAAGAAACGCGGTTGATGTAGTGGAACGTCCTCACGTCCCTCGATCCGCCCCGCGAACCGTCCCACGAACCGTCCCGCGATCCGTCCCACGATCTAGTGCCGAACGGACGGCACCTCCGCGTTCAGCACACGTACAGCTCGACGATGATCTCGGCCTTCTTGATCCAGCAAGAGAGATGGAGAGGTAGATGAGTTCTCCGGCAGCGTGACGGTGCTCTGGAGGTTGGTGGTGATCTAATCTCAGCAGGGCTCCGCCCGAGCTCCGCAGAAACGCGATCTAGAGGTAAAACCGTGGAGGTATGTGGTCGGGCTACCATGGCAAAAGTCGTCTCAAATCAGCCCTAATAGCTCCATATATATAGGAGGAGGGGAGGGGAGGCTTGCCTTGAGGCTCAAGGAGCCCCAAGGGCTGCGCCACCAAGGGAGGACGAGTCCCCCTCCAATCCTAGTCCAACTAGGATTGGAAGGTGGAGTCCTTCTCTTCTTTCCCACCTCCCTTTTTTTTCTTTTCTCTTTGATTTTCTATCTATGGCGCATAGGGCCTTCTTGGATGTCCCACCAGCCCACCAAGGGCTAGTGCGCCACCCCCAAGGCCTATGGGCTTCCCCGGGGTGGGCTGCCCCTCCCCCCCCCCCCCCGGTGAACACCCGAAACCCATTCGTCATTCCCGGTACATTCCCGGTAACTCCGAAAACCTTCCGGTAATCAAATGAGTTCATCCTATATATCAATCTTCGTTTCCGGACCATTTCGGAAACCCTCGTGACGTCCGTGATCTCATCTGGGACTCCAAACAACATTCGGTAACCAACCATATAACTCAAATACGCATAAAACAACGTCGAACCTTAAGTGTGCAGACCCTCCGGGTTCGAGAACTATGTAGACATGACCCGAGTGACTCCTCGGTAAATATCCAATAGCGGGACCTGGATGCCCATATTGGATCCCACATATTCTACGAAGATCTTATCGTTTGAACCTCAGTGCCACGGATTCATATAATCCTGTATGTCATTCCCTTTGTCCTTCGGTATGTTACTTGCCCGAGATTCGATCGTCAGTATCCGCATACCTATTTCAATCTTGTTTACCGGCAAGTCTCTTTACTCGTTCCGTAATACAAGATCCCGCAACTTACACTAAGTTACATTGCTTGCAAGGCTTGTGTGTGATGTTGTATTACCGAGTGGGGCCCAAGATACCTCTCCGTCATACGGAGTGACAAATCCCAGTCTCGATCCATACTAACTCAACGAACACCTTCGGAGATACCTGTAGAGCATCTTTATAGTCACCCAGTTACATTGCGACGTTTGATACACACAAAGCATTCCTCCGGTGTCAGTGAGTTATATGATCTCATGGTCATAGGAACAAATACTTGACACGCAGAAAACAGTAGCAACAAAATTACACGATCTACATGCTACGTCTATTAGTTTGGGTCTAGTCCATCACGTGATTCTCCTAATGACGTGATCCAGTTATCAAGCAACAACACCTTGTACATAGTCAGAAGACCCTGACTATCTTTGATCAACTGGCTAGCCAACTAGAGGCTTGCTAGGGACGGTGTTTTGTCTATGTATCCACACATGTATATAAGTCTTCATTCAATACAATTATAGCATGGATAATAAACGATTATCTTGATACAGGAATTATAATAATAACTATATTTATTATTGCCTCTAGGGAATAATTCCAACAGGATCACACACAATTTGGACGAAGGGTCTCAGATGCATGTGGCATCTTAGGACTTCCTGCAGTAGTGTTACATGATTAAATGAGTGGGGATAACATTCTTTAGTGCTATTATTTTGAAAGGCAATGATCATTTGCTGGTATTCATCTATACTATCATTTTCATATTTACCAAGTCATTCTTTCTCAACATTTATACCTAAAAGATTACATGATAAACATGTTAAGTGATACGTCTCAAATGTATCTATAATTTTTGATGGTTTCATGTTGTTATCTTGTCATCTTTGGATGTTTTATGTACCTTTTATATCTTTTTTGGGACTAACTTATTAATTCAGTGCCAAGTGCCAGTTCCTGTGTTTTCTATGTTTTTGGCTCTTTTCAGATCTGATTTTGGAACAGAGTCCAAACGGAATAAAATCCCCGAAATGATTTTTTCCGAATGGAAGAAGATCAGGGGGGCTGTGGGCCAAGCCAGGAGGGCTGCAGGGAGCCCACAAGCCCCCACTCCGTCACCAGGGGGAGGCGGCGGTGGCAGGGCTTGTGGCCTCCCTGGCGCCACCCTAACCTAGATCTTGCGCCTATATATTCCCTAAAAATCAGAAAAAAAATTAGGGGAGCCTCGAAAATACTTTTCCACCGCCGCAAGCTTCCGTTTCCGCGAGATCTCATCTGGAGACCCTTCCCGGCGCCCTGCCGGAGGGGACTTTGGAGTTGGAGGGCTTCTTCGTCATCATCATCGCTCCTCCAATGACTCGTGAGTAGTTCACTTCAAACCTATGGGTCCGTAGTTAGTAGCTAGATGGCTTCTTCTCTCTCTTGGATCTTCAATACAAAGTTCTCCATGATCTTCATGGAGATCTATCCGATGTAATCTTCTTTGGCGGTGTGTTTGTGGAGATCCGATGAATTGTGGATTTGTGATCAGATTATCTATGATATATATTTGAGTCTTTGCTGATTTCTTATATGCATGATTTGATATCCTTGTAAGTCTCTCCGAATCTTGGGTTTTGTTTGGCCAACTAGATCTATGATTCTTGCAATGGGAGAAGTGCTTGGTTTTGGGTTCTTACCATGTGGTGACCTTTCCTAGTGACAGTAGGGGCAGCAAGGCACACATTGAGTGGTTGCCATCAAGGGTAACAAGGTGGGCTCTGTCGTTGATATGAGATTGTCCATCTACATCATGTCATCTTGCTTAAGGCGTTACTCTGTTCTTTTGGACTTAATACACTAGATGCATGTTGGATAGCGGTCGACGTGTGGAGTAATAGTAGTAGATGCAGACAGTATCGGTCTACTTGTTTTGGACGTGATGCCTATAGATATAATCATTGCTATAGATGACGTCACGACTTTGCGCGGTTCTATCAATTGCTCGACAGTAATTTGTTCACCCATCGTCTACTTTCTTTCATGAGAGAAGCCACTAGTAAACACTACGGCCCTTGGGTCTATTCACATCTATCGTTTACATCTCTGCTTTTACTTTGCTTTGTTACTTTGTTGCTTTCAGTTCTCACTTTGCGAACAATCTATAAGGGATTGACAACCCCTTTATAGCGTTGGGAGCAGGTTCTTTGTGTTTGTGCAGGCACTTGTGATACTCCTTCACTGGGTCGATACCTTGGTTCTCAAAATAGAGGGAAATACTTACCACCGCTACGCTACATCACCCTTTCCGCTTCGAGGGAACACCAACGCAAGGCTCCAAGGCCGCGGGGAAATCCTTTGCATATTTTCCTAGGAAGTACCCAAAGGCGTAGCCGTAGCACAAGGATTCCTGGTGCCGTTGCTGAGGAGAATCAAGACAAGAACAGTCTCCCGTCAGCACGTGTTTCTGGCGCTGTTGGAAGGTCTTTTGTTGCAATAGCAGAAGTATTTCTAGCGCCGTTGCCGGGGAAGGAGAGATCTATCCAAGTAGGTCTCACAAACTCATCTCCTGCATTTACTTTTTTGCCAGTTGCCTCTCGTTTTCCTCTCCCCCACTTCACATTTTCCGTTGTTGAGGAGAATCAAGACAAGAACAGTCTCCCGTCAGCACGTGTTTCTCGCGTCGTTGGAAGGTCTTTTGTTGCAGTAGCATTAGGTAGCATTCAACATCAAAAAGTATGTTTTATCATTCACATACTCGAGGACAAGTAGGAATTAAGCTTCGGATGTTGATGCGTGCTACCACTAGTAGAAAAGAGGGCTTTGGTCCAGGTCTTGAAATCCTATTAGTCTCGGTTCACATACGAACCGGGACCTATGGTGACATTGGTCCCGGTTCGTGAGGCCAGGGCGTTGGCCGGGCATCATGGGCCATTGGTCCCGGTTCGTCTCAACCCTTTTGTCTCGGTTCCAGTCAAGAACCGGGACTAATAGGCCGGCAATTGTTCGTATCCCCTCTAGTCTCGGTTGGTGGATCAAACAGGGACTAAGGTGTGGCAACGGGCGTTCGTACAACCGTTCGTATCCTCCTTTAGTCCCGATTGGTGGATCAAACCAGGGTGGCGGCCCTTCGAATCACCCCTTTAGTGCCAGTTTGTCGTCCAACCCGGGACTAAAGGTCCAAATGGTTCGCCCTCCCGCGTCGGTTCCAGCGATGAAAACTGCAACCGAAGCAGAGTCTATCGCCATTCTCTGTTCTTCTCCTCTAGCGCTCTCCTCTGTTCTTCTTCTTCCTCTCTTCTTCCCCTCTCTTCTTGTAATTGGCAACAAAGTATACTTGTAAGCTGCGTTGGAATTTTCCCCGAAGAGGAGGATAGATAGAACAGAGTAGAGATCACTATTTCCCTCAGTGAGAACGAAAGTTATCGAACCAATATGAGTATCACCGAAACCCCCTTTAAGAGCACCTACACACAAAGAAACAAACACTTGCACCCAACGTAGGCCAAAGGGTTGTCAAGATCCTTGAAGTCATTACTTGCAAGGACTAAATATTGATAGATAGATAGATAATATAAATATAAAATTAAATAACAGAAAATAAATGGCAACAATATTTTTGTAGTTTTTATACTATGATTTGAGTAGACACGGGGGGCATAATTTTCGTTAGAGGCTTCTCTCATGAAAATAGCATATGCTGGGTAGACAAATTATTGTTGGGCAATTGACATAATAGCACTTAGTTATGAAATCTTATTGAAGGCAATGATCATGTATAAAGGCATCACATCCATAAACAAGTAGACCAACTCTTGCCTACATCTACTACTATTACTCTACTCATCGATCTCTATCCAGCATGAATCTAGAGTATTAAGTATGAAACAGAGTAATGCTTGGGGCAAGATGACATGATGTAGACAAAATGAACTCAAGCAATATGCATAAACCCCATTGTTTTATCCTTAATGGAAGTGATACAAATACTTGACATGTCCCATTCAATCACTAGGATTGAGCACCGCAAGATTTAACACGTCACAACGCACCACTCCCACTGAAGACAAATCAATCTAGTTGGCCAAACCAAACCGATAGATCGAAGATAAATACGAAGCTATAATAATCATGCATAAAATATTTCAGAGGAGACTCAGTTAATATCCATTAATAATCTTATCACAAACCAACAATTCATAGGATCCCAACAAACAAATACAAAGAAGAATACATTGAATAGATCACTTCAGGAATCGCGATGAACTTTGTATTAAAGATCATAGAGAGAGAGAGAGAGAGAGAGAGAGAGAGAGAGAGAACAAGTCATCTAGGTACTAGCAATGTACTCGTAGGTATGCGGTGGACTACTCACACAACATCATGAAGGCAGCAAGGTTAATGTAGATGGCCCCGTGATCGATTCCCCCTCCGATAGCGCACCAAAAAAGGTCGCCAGATGGCCTCCCGTTGAAACAAAGACTTGTGGAGGAAAAAAGTGTTCCGGGTGGCTCTCTAATGTTTTCCCAATATTTGAGAATTTATAGGGGTGGAATTAGGTTAGACGGAGTCACGAGGGGCCCACAAGGCAAGAGGACGCGCTACCCCCCCTAACGTGTGCTATTGCCTTGCCATCTCCTCATGTGTCATGTGGTCTCCCTCCGATGCTTCTAGGTCTTATTATGGTTTAGAAAAAATCATCAAAAAGTTTTATAGCATTTGGACTCCATTTCGTACTGGTTTCGTGAAAAGCCAAAACACACAAAAAATAGCAACTCGCACTTGTCACTAGGTTAATAGGTTAGTTCCCAAAGATGATATAAAACATTGTATAAATGCATATAAATCATCCAAGATTGATAATATAATAGCATGAAACAATAAAAAATTATAGATACGTTGGAGACGTATCCAACGTATCTATAAATTATTATTGTTTGATGCTACTATTTTATCAATATTGTACGCTTTATGCACCATTTTATATCATTTTTTGGCACTATCCTATTAACCTCGTGCGAGTTGTTGTTTTCTGCTTGATTTTGGCTTTTCAGAAAATTTGTATCAAATGAAGTCCAAACGCGACGAAACTTTTTGAAGATTTTTTTTGGATGAAGAGAACCTATGGAAGCTTTGGAGGAAGTCTAGACGGCGCACGAGGAGGCGACAACGGCTGGGCGCGCCTAGGGATGGCAATTTTATCCATGGATCTGGATACCAGTGGATACCCGACCCAATTGGGCAAGGGTATGGAGCGCATTTATGTCCCTCGATCTGTGGATCTGGATACCCACGAACAATCGAATTGGACACGGTTGTAATTTTTTCTCCATGGATATCCAATGGATACCCGTATGACACGTGCCCCCCCCCTTATGGCAGTGGCAGTAAACTAAGAAAATGTTCAACCCAAGTCACTCATTGTCAAAGAAGGTCAAAGTACCACCCATGTTCCCTAATCCCCCACAACTCCACTAACATAATTATTAAACATAATCTTAGTTAATGAAAGATGATTAGTTAATTTGATCTTTGGGAAGGCTTCATGCTGATTTTTTTATGCCCATGGAGCTCCATGGGTATTTGGATATCCAATGGATTTGGGCATGGTCACAATTTGTGCCCATGGATGCTTTGGTGGATGGGTAGAGGGTAGGAAGATGGGTCATTGGTTGGATTTGGACCAGCTCCACCTGCACCAAACCCGACCCATTGCCATCGACCGTCTCTCTAGCCTATAAATTCACATATATCCCCGAAACCCTAGAGGAGGACCCAAAAGAATTTTTTTGCCATCGCAAGTCTCTGTGCCTCTGCGATCCCATCTGGAGGCATTTTTCGGTAGTCTGTCAGAGAAGGAGTCCATCATGGAGGCCATCTTCATCAACTTTTTTGCCTCCCTAATGATGTGTGAGTAGTTTCTATAGGACCTACGGGTCCATAGTTGTAGATAGTTCTCTCTCTCTCTCTCCCCCTCTCTTTCTCTCTCTCATTTGATCTTCAATACAATACAATGATCTCTTCACAAACCTATTTGATGTAGTCTTTGCGGTGTGTTTGTTGGGATCCATTGAATTGTGAGTTTATGTTCAAATTATCTATTGAAAGTAATTGATCCAATGTGAGATTTATTGTGTGTGATTTCATATAATTATGTATGATTACCTATCTATAAGTTTTCTTTGGCCAAGTAGATGAGTAGATCTGTAGAGGAAGTGGTGCATACTAGTAGGTTCAATCTTGTGGTGTCCTCACTCTATGATTGTAGGAGTAGCAAGGCACACATTTGTATTGTTGCTGCTAAGGATAGAACAACGGGGTCTGAACATAACAATTGCTCTTACTTTGTCTACATTATGTCATCTTGCTTCAAGCATTACTCGGTTTGTTATGAACTTAATACAATAGATGCATGCTGGATGGCGATCAATTGGTGGAGTAATAGTACTAGATGCAAAATATTTTGGGTCTACTTATCAAAGGCATAATGCATATGTATTGATCATGCCATGAATAACAACATAATTATTCGCTCTTCTGTCAATTTCCTAATAGTAATTTGTGCACCCACCATTATTATGCTCATGAGAGAGATGCCTCTAGTGAATGCTATGGTCCCGGGGCCCATCTTCCTATTATATTTACCAAAAACATATAATAATACTTGAAGTTATTTATTATCTTTTTATTTATAATTATATATCATACACTATCAGATTTAATCCTTGCAATTAACGAGTACAAGGGGCTTGACAACCCTCCTGTCTGTATTGGGTGCAAGTATTTGCTTTTGTGTGTGCAAGTATTGTTGATCGTTTGTTTGCATAGCTTCCTATTGATTACATAAACCTTGGTTCTTAACTAAGGGGAATATTTTTTCGCTACTTTACTACATCACCCTTCCTCTTCAGGGAAAATCCCAACTCCATCACAAGTAGCACTCGTACACTCATTGGAGAAGTGTATGGGTCTTCCACAATTGTAGAAATTCCAGTCACGACTAGAAGAACGATTCTCATTGTATCTTGAGTTGGAGCTTCTCTATTTGTCTCTATTCTTGTAGAGTTTGTCGAAGTTCTTGACCATTATGCTTATCTCTTCATTGGACACGAGCTTGTTACTTGATGTTGTGGGGGTATCACTTGTGACTTTGTAAGCACCCCTTGATTTGTTGTGGAGCTCCTCTTTGTCCTTGGTGACATTTCATGAGCAATAACCCTTCCAATGACTTATGTGGGCTTGAGATCTTTGTAATTGGGCATAATTTTGATCAATGTGCACGAGGTGTCGTACTTTCCATCTAAGGCTCCAAGGATCTTCTTGATGATGAATTTTTTGGTCAACTCTTTGCTTCCTAAGCCAATAATCTAATTTATCAGGAGAGCAAGACTAGAGTATATTTCCGCAACTCCTTCACCATCCTTCGACTTGAAATTGTCAAGTTGACTTTGAAGCACATCCAACTTGGATTCCTTGACAGACTCGGTTCCTTCATGCATGTCAGCCAAAGCATCTCGAATTTTATTGGTATTTCCAAGGTGACTTATCTTGTTGAACTCCTCGGGACACAAACCGGTGAATACATTGTATTGCAACATCTTCAATTCTTCTGCGGTTGCTTCATGATCTGGTTCTTTTTCATCTTCAAAAAATTCACCTTGCAAGCCAGCATGAATAACAACCCAAACAACGGGATTATGACCAATAATATGCATTTTCATGTTATGCTTCCAAGTAGCAAAGTTTGTACCATCAAAATATGGTCCTCTATGATGATAATTTCCATCACTAGACGACGTACCCTCCTTGGTGGTTAAACCAATGCAATGGAGAACAATGCTCTGATGCCACTTATAGGATCGCAAGTGGGTCTAGAGGGGGTGATTAGACTACTTGACCAAATAAAAACTTAAACTTCTCTTAGTTTTAGTTGTAGGCAAGTTTTAGTGATTCACGCGAGTCAAGCAACACCCTACACATGCAAGTCTAGATAGTGTGCAGCGAAAGTAGAGACATTGCGTATGAAAGTAAAGGAGGGATCAGAGAAATCAAGCGCAAAGAAGACACGTTGATTTTTTGGCGTGGTTCTGATAGGTGGTGCTATCATACGTCCATTGATGGATACTTAAAACCACTGAGTGTAACGGTTGCGCAAGTCCATGAAGGACTCCACACACAAAGGGTCCATGAAGAAAGCAACCTTGTCTATTCCACCATGGCTTACATCCACGAAGGACTAGCCTCACTCGGGGTAGATCTTCACTAAGTAGACGATCTCCTTGCCCTTCCAAACTTCTTGGTTCAACTCCACATGATTTGGAGGCTCCCATGTGACACCTAACCAATCTAGGAGACACCACTCTTCAAAAGGTAATAGACGTTGTGTTGATGATGAACTCCTTGTTGTTGTGCTTCAAAAGATAGTCTCCTCAACACTCAATCACTCTGTCATAGAATTTGTCTTGGTAGAACAGAAAGATTGGGTGGAAAGCAACTTGAGGAGGCTAGAAATCAAGGATCATATGGTTGGAGTGAAATGCCTTGATCTTAACACAAGTGTAGGTGGTTCTCTCTCAGAAAATGGATATGAGAAATGTGTGCTTCGTCCTGGTTGCTCTCTCTGAGAGTAGGTGGTGTGGGTGGGGTATATATAGCCATCACCAAAGATCTAGCCGTTACACACTTTATGCATAACTTGGTGGGACCGGTACGAAATCATGAAGGCGCTGGCTAGTGCAAAAGATTCGAATGTTAGACGATTCGATGAGACCGGATGGATCCACTCGGTAGGACCGATTCGTGATGACCTAAACAGTTTCCTCATTTTGGTAATTCCAATTGATTTCACTCGAAGGTTCTGAAGTGAAATCAATGGGTTATGGAAACCTGGCACTTGCACTTCGGTGGGACCGAATGTCATCTCGGTGAGACCGAGTTTCTAGGGTTTAGGGAGTGGCTCTGCCTTAAGTATCTCGGTGCGTCCAAGTTGGATGGTTTTGGTGGGAGCAAGATTAACTTGGAGGTTTTGGACAGATTGGATTGTGAGAATGTGGTTGAGGGTTTTGGAGCAACATCTTCAAGCACATTGAGCAATTGAGTCATGATCAAAATCTCAACCCTTTTAATAGTATTGTCTTTTCTATGGACTCAATATGATCTTGGACCACTTAACCAAAAATGGAGTCTTGGAGCTTTTGCCAATCCTTGTCATTTGCATTTTGAGGGGGGCACATCGACATGTCCTTGCCATACCTACATTGAAATTTCCTGAAATAATCTTTGAATGTTCAATGATGTATATACTATAATTAATTATCAAAATCATCTCGGGATTAGTTGCACTATCAGGAGGGCATCACGGGTGATGTACGCCTTGTCCCCCTTGATGACAATGGCGACTCGACACGAACATGGGGTGGCGGGGATTAGGGCGGGGAGCGGGGTGGTTGGCATGGGACTCCTACTTGACGGTTCATGAGGAAATATGGTGTAAAGGAGATGGCTCTACCGAGAAATGTCCCACTACGGCCAAAAACCGAGTGGGAAGGGGAGTCCAATGAGGTGATATTTTTATTTGGCACCACATGTCAAAGATAATATAGTGGATAGTTTACAAATATTGGCTTGATTTGGAAAAGCATGGCCTGTCCAGATGGTTGAATTTTAGGAAACCCGTTGGACATCAGTTTGAAGTCGATCAGTCATGTGAAAAGAAATTAGCTATTTTTTTATGCATAAAGGAGAAATTAGTTTCGACCCTGAATACAATCTTAATCATTAGTTATTGTTTATGTTATTTATATTCATTGTAGTCATGTGATTCATAAAATACCAGCGGCTGGCTCATCGTCACATGTCTTCGCATCCACATCCAAAGATCAACAGACTAACTTAAATTGTTAATCCCAGTGGCTAGACTGTCTCTTCAAGGTTCCTTTTCGTACTTGAAGCCCTTTCTTAATCGTCCTGACCACCATAAAAGTGCCGCCGTACGATTGTCTGGAAAAGGCGAAACATAGCACCCCATCTATGGCCTGCTGCTTCCTACGCGTTGTTGCATTAGCCATTCAATCACCAGTTAGCACCTGCTAAGAACGTTCCAAACCACGACGTCTTTTCACACCCTCACCAGATATTTGGCTTTTTCCAACTGCCGCCGCTCATCAGGAGCAGCAGCACCTTGGTCCTTGTACTTCTGCTTCTCTGAGAAACAGCAAGACAGCAAGCACCTGGATAGACACAAACACTAGTAGGGTAGCAAGTTGAACGGTGCACGATGAGCAAACTGTACAGCGCCCATGTATAAGCCAGATTAAGAATGATGTAACAGCACCAAGATGTAAAAGAAAAACAGGTAAAAACATATCTTTGCCACTAAAACTCCATTATGAACTCCCACTTTCTGTTTCTTTCTTCTTTTTTTCTCTACAAAAGCTAATCCGCCAAAAACACAGATAAAACACCAACAACATCCATCAAACTCCCCATGAATCAAAGAAATCTAAGCAGCTGAGGCGAAAGCGGATCAGTGATGGCGCCTCGCATTGCTGCTCCGCATAGTCAATCCATGCAAAAATTTGGTGTAGCCTATAAAGCTAAGCTTCCCATCTGAAGGCCTAATCCAGTCGCGGACGATGGAATACGCCGCAGAAGAAAGATTCATCTCCTGTATGGGGAAAGGAGGCCAGTTGGTCAGTGTCTAGCACAAGATGAAAGATTCATGTCATGGTTCAACTGCATACCTGAGCTAGCTCCTCAATTGTGATAACACGGTTGCCTTCCTGCTCAAAGCACTCAAATGCGGTGCTCGCAATTTCGTCCCACATGGACGAAGCCTCAAGTTGGTAAGGGCTGATTGTCGCTGCACGGAACTCCTCAAAGTCCATCCTCCTATATGCAAGCGGCTCCAACTAAAAATGAATACACATGTAAGTTCAAATGATGAATGATATATACCATGTGTGCAAATGAAGGTACAACGAGTGGGCATTTCATACTGTGCTTAAGATATCAAGAGCTCTAGATTCTTTCATAGCATCAGTGGAGTTCTGTAGAAGGGCCTGCATAAATTAAAGGTGAAAAAGAAGAGAAATATCAAGTTTAGTATCCTGGAGATGGAAATCACTTCAATTAATCATAGTGCATGCTCTAATAGTAGAATGTGAGCACCCCAATTGCAAATTACAATTGCTAAGAGACTTGACAACACAAGAGCACTTACCATCCTGAAGTTCTCAATGCATATTCGACCATCTTGACTACTTGGTTGCAATAAGTTGTATTGTGTTCTGGTATAGATAAGCTCATCTTCTGTTATAGCTGTAGACAGAGCCTGTCAAATAAAAGATGGAAATATTATGGCAGTGAATTGCTCAACATGTTCAAGCAAGACAAAATAAAATAATAACAGTACATGCAACCAATTTTCACACTTCCCTACACCAGTCTATTAAACATAGCTGACTATTTATGCAAGATATTAAAGGTGGTGTTGATTTAGATCAATGATGTGCACATACTACTCACGTCTGTAGAATGCAAGATATTAAAGGTGGCAAGGATTTAGATGTATGATGTGTACATGCTACTCACGTGTGTCGAATGCAGTTTGGCAAAATCAGCATCAAAGGAAGTATAGTTCGAAAGTTACATACTTGAAGGAACTAGGTAAAGAGTAAAACCTTTAATGCTGCCCGTTTGAAAGGCGTGGAACGAAGGTACGCCTTAACCAGCTTAAAAACTAACATATCCAGAGGGACTGGGCAGCACTCATCTCGCAACCAGGGGTGAGCTGCAATACACACACAATGCATAAGTAAATCGCCAATATTCTATGGAAACTTTAAAAGAAAGCATAAAGTAAAAGAATCATCATTGGCACAACTTACAGAGTGCCTGTGCAGCAGTCATTCTTTTTCTGTAATCTTTGTTAAGAAGTCTTTTGACAAAGTCTTTAGCTTCAGGAGATATTGATGCCCATGGTGAATCATCAAAATTAGGATCAGCTCTCAGCACGGAGCGGAAAATTCCTGATTCAGTGCGTGCCCAGAATGGTCTGCTACCACACAGCAAGATATAAGTGATAACACCTACGCTCCACATGTCTGCTTCTGTGCTATATGACCTATGTAGGACTTCTGGAGCAACATAGTATGCACTACCAACAATGTCATTCAGCCTTTCATCTGCAAAACAAAATGTATTAGGCTTTGGTATACAATGACAAGACATTCAAGTCTTTTATTCATGTCAAGCTTGCTTTAAATTCAAAAATCAAAGAATGTAGATAAAACATGCTATGGGTATAATCCTCATGTGGAGGTACTACCTGGCCTTATAAAATCAGAGAGGCCAAAATCGATGAGCTTCATAGGAGAATGTTCATCTCTAGTACTGAATAGGAAATTCTGTTCAAGATCAAGTGTGGAGTCATCAAAAATAAAGGGTTGGATTATCAGCACAGAAGAGATCAACAAAGACTCCACATACCTCTGGCTTAAGATCACGATGAACGACGCCCTGAAGATGGCAGAAAGCAACTACACTTAATATCTGTTTGATGATAACTTTAGCATCATCTTCAGTGTACCTCCCACCTCTGGAAAAATAGAAAATAAATACTAGCGAGAGCTATGTTTGTTTTTGGTACAAAGAAATATTTCTGAAGGAAAATGTTATACCTGGACAAAATTCTGTCCAACAACTCCCCACCTTCACACAACCTAACCAATACGAGCAAAACATCAATAATAATGTACTATGCATAGAACTTGCAAGAAATAAGACATTCCATTTTAGCAGATAGAAAGTCTACAATGAGATGTTGCAGTTTCTATAACAACATTGTACGGATGCAAAGTCAACAATATGTGAGGGGGAGAAAGCAAACATACTCCATGATGATGTAGACGTTAAGGGCATCCTCACATGCATCATAAAATTTCACAAGATTTGAATGCCCAGATAAAGCCTTCAGAATTTTCACCTCTCTACGCACATCCTCGATAGATATTGCTGTTGTCATCTGCTAGAGAAGAACAAAAGGTTGAGATTACTTTGTAAAGGATAAAATGCGAAATTGGTAGTCAAACAGTCAAAGACAGCTATCCATAACCTAACGAGCTAGACAAGCAAACTTGGTGCTAACTGATACATCTTCATATTGAACTATTAAGCTTAATGGAAAGATTGCCTGGGCATTAATTAGCTTCTAGCAACAAAAGATCAAGCTGTCAAGAGAATGATGACCATACATTATATGATTACTGGGAAAATGTTTGTATAAGATGCAAATGAAAGACCGATATGTGATGACAGGGAACACAATTATATCAGGTGCAAATATTAAAACGACAATATGAGAGCGAGAGATGCATTAAACTTGATAGATACGTCAAGGGTTCAAATAGTTAATGTAAGTAGCCTCCCCAAAACGAGAACACTATAGCAAGCCAAAAAAAAAGTCAGTAATCAATACAAGTAATAACGGTCGGAAAAGAAAACGACATTTACGTGCATGAGAAACATCAATGCCGGCATGCACACGTACGTGTACGTAGAATTCAGTTAGCTGTATTGCATACTAGTTTATCAACAGATCCTAGCTAACACCAGGAAAGATATAATATGAAACCAAACAATCTCTTAATTTTCTTGAACAAAAAACATTGAATAGTATTAGTCCCTGCAAGGGCAATACAAGTTGATCATATTATCAACGTATTCTCAAATTCGGCACCCTAATAATCTAAAAGATATGTATACCTGCTTACATGCTAGATGTCAAGAAAAACATCAAGGACTTGGAAACTTAAAAAAAAATACTGTATAAATCAATACTATTGCTCCCTGGAAGAGCAATATAGGTAGGAAGGTTGATCACATACAGTTGGGTGCCTCCCATGCCTTACTGTTTTCTATGCTTCTAGCTCTGATCATACTAACAAAGTGCCACAATATTGATTTGATAACTACTGAACTCTTGATAGTTACATGTAGTTATCCACACTACTCCAGCTAAAATTCTGCCATTATTTGACAAGCTATCAGGGGATCTCACAGAGAAATTGGTTACTTTTAATCCTGTAACCAAACACTGCATAAGCTAATCCCCTGCCGGTTTCTTACAAAAAAAGAACAAAACAAGAACATGTGTCAGATGGACAAACAGTGAGATCAAAGTAGAAGACAAAAATTCAGTGCAGCATCACTACAACGACATTTCCATAATGTACTTCTTACTTCCAAGGAAATGCCAATACCCTGTTCATTATGCAAGGCAGACAAAGAAAACGAATGATTAACTTATGATTGCAATGTCTGTGCTAGTGGCATTGGCCAGTTGCTGAATTCTTGTTGCAAAAGTAACAAAGGATTCATTGTAGAACAAGTGAGCAACTGAAAGGATCACACGGCATCTTAATACCAAGCAAGATCTAAGTTGGTAGAAACTGAGACGGTTATGCATTTAGGAGAGATGGGTGCGAGATCAAGAAAGGGTTCGACCTTGGCTTTGGAGATGACCTTGACAGCTAGGACTTGACCTCTCATGTCCCCCTTGCGGGCACGCGCGAGACAGGTGTGGCCGAAGTGGCCGCGACCCACCTCCTTTCCCAGCTCGTACATGACCGCGAAGTGGCAGTCGTAGCCGAAGCTCTTGTCGAGCTCCTCCTCTCCTCCACCGCCGCCGCCGGCCCCGTTTTCGGGGATCGGGACCTCCTGCGGCGGCTTAGCGGGCGGCGCCTGCGCAGAGGTGGCAGCCGGGGAGCGGTGGCCGAGGCGGCGCGCCAGCGACGCCTTGATGTGCTTGGCCGGGGACGGCGGAGGGAACGGGCGGCGGAAGAAGCGCCTGGGCGTGGACGCGGACGTGGCCGGGGACGGCGCGATGCCCTCGGGGAGCGGGCTGGCCGCCCAGGGGCTCCCCGCCGCGGCCGCCGCCGAAGCCGAAGTCCTGGCCGGCGTCACCCCCGCCCTGCTGCGCGGCGTCCCCGCCGGCGACGGCCTGCTGCTGCGCCTCCCTCCCGCGGCCATCTCCCCGGCGGGCTCCTCCTGGACGGCAGACGCCGAGACCGAGATGGTGGTCGTCCCTCGGGCAGCACCACCCTCGCCCGCATCCGCGCCGTCCGCGTGTATGTTCTTGGCGTAGCACTGCCCCATGGCTCCCCCGGCGCCGATCACCGGAGGCGCGGCGGCGAACACGGAAACGGCAGGAATGCGGCGGGGTTTGGGGCGGGTCGAAGGGGAGCGAGCGGGGGGCGGAGGGGTTGGGATTTATAGGACGGGGACGGGATGGAGGAGCGAGCCAAAAATCAAGTATTAATGCGGGGAGAAGAGATGAGACAAGAAATGGTAATGCGCGTGATGAATTGCTGGCTGGCTGGCTGGCTGAGCAGGAGAGGTAACGTACGCGCCTGCCTTGCTGGCTGGCCGCGGGCGCGGCGGTGAACGGAGGAGGAGACGCGACGCGAGGGGGAGGGGGAGGGGGAGGAGAGGAGGACTGACTGAGGAGGCAGTCCAGTCAGGGAGGCGAGGGACTGACTGAGCAGATGGTTCCTCTGACAAGCGGGTCCGTTGGAGTGTATGGGCCAGGCCCGCAAGCCAGACGTACGTTTTGTTGGTTGTTTCTGTTTCCCTTCCTTTTTCGTATTTTTAGGGTTTTATTATACTACCATATACACTACTGTATTTTGTATTGTTTTAATGGTACATTAATACGGAGTAATATAATAAGGACCGCAACAGCTGGCGAACGTCCGCTTGGAGAGGGTTGGCATTTGCAAACGTTTTAGCTGTCAACTTTTAAGGCCTTCTTTCATTTATAGGCTAGGAAAATCATAGGAATAAGAAGATCATAGGAAATACTTCCTTCATTTTTAAATATAAGTCTTTCTAGAGGTTCCATCAAGGGACTACATACGGATGTAGATAGACATATTTTAAAGTGTAGATTCATTCATTTTGCTTCATATGTAGTCTTTTACTGAAATTTCTTAGAAGACTCATACTCCCTCCGTCCCAAAATTCTTGTCTTATATCTGTTTAGATATGAATGTATCTAGTCATGTTTTAGTATTTTGATACATTTAATTTTAGAAAACCTAAGACAAAAAATTTAAGACGGAGGGAGTATTTAGTAACGGATGGAGTAAGATGGTATGGATCTCAAATTCTGTGACTAGGAATAGGAAAGGAGATGCTCTTTGATTCACATCATACGATTTTCTTTTTCTATTGAATTTATACTAATATTTATTTTCCTATGATGTGGGGAGGATAGGAAGAATTCCTCCATGGGGATAGGTTTCTATTTCTACAAATCAAAGGGCTCTAAAGGATTATTATTTTTTTACAAAAATTCTATCCTATGAAATTCCTACATAATTCCTCCAAACAAAAGGAGGTCTAACTGAAAGGACGTGGATGTCGCTTAGAGGGGGTGAATAAGCGCTTTAAAATAATTATGATTTAAGTTTAAACAAATGTGAAATAAAATTAACATTTAATTTATCAATAACAAAATCTAAAACAGTTAGGCTAACCTATGTGCACCAACAATTTATGTTAAGCAAGATAAACAACTAAGTGATAGCAAGATATATAACAAGAAAACAATATGGCTATCACAAAGTAAAGTGCATAAGTAAAGGGCTCGGGTAAGAGATAATCGAGGCACGCAGAGACGACGATGTATCCCGAAGTTCACACCCTTGCGGATGCTAATCTCCATTTGAAGCGGTGTGAAGGAACAATGTCCCCAAGAAGCCACTAGGGCCACCGTAATCTCCTCATACCCTCGCACAATGCAAGATGTCCTGATTCCAATAAGGAACACTTGAGGGCGGTCACCGAACCCGTACAAATGGCAACCCTTGGGGCGGTCACCGAACCCGTACATTTTGGCAACCCTTGGGGACCGTCACCGGTACCCGTACAAATTGCTCAGGGCGATCTTCACAACCTAACTGAAGACCCCGGCACTTGCCCGGAGCTTTACACCATAATGATTGAGCTCCAAGGCACCACCAAGCTTAGTACCCAAAAAGAACAAGCTCTAGGGTACCAAGCACCCAATAGTAATACGCTTCTCAAACTTCATTTCCACATATCACCGTGGAGAACTCAAACCTGATGCAGCTAATGCAATGGTAAGAACACACGAAGTGGTCAAGTCCTTCACACTTAAATCCCTCCACAACAACAAAAACTATGGAGGGATATGAGAGGAAGTACAAGAAGCTCACAAAGAACTCCAAGATCTAGATCCAAGGGGTTCCTCTCACATGAAGGAGAAAGTGATTGGTGAAAACATTGATCTATATATCTCTCTTTTCCCTCAAGAACTACCAAGAAACATTGGAGGGATTGAGAGTTAGTAAGCTCGAAGAAGGTCAACAATGGGGGGCAAACACGAGCTCAAAGGATGGGGTTCAATGGGGAAGAAGAACCCCTTTTATATGAAGATAAAAATCAAATGGTTACCCGCTCGGCCCGCACACAAGCGGTACTATCGCTCGAGAAAGCGGTACTACCTGGGGAGTGATGACCCACAAGTGTTGGAGATCTATCGTAGTCCTTTCGATAAGTAAGAGTGTCGAACCCAACGAGGAGCAGAAGGATCTAACAAGTGGTTTCCAGCAAGGTATTCTCTACAGGCACTGAAATTATCGGTAACAGATAGTTGTGTGAGAAGATAATTTGTAGCGAGTAGCAAGTAACAAGTAGCAATAGTAACAAAGGTGCAGCAAAGTGGCCCAATCCCTTTTGTAGCAAGGGACAAGTCTGGACGAACTCTTATAGGAGGTAAAGCGCTCCCGAGGACACATGGGAATTTCTGTCAAGCTAGTTTTCATCATGTTCATATGATTCACGTTCGCTACTTTGATAGTTTGATATGTGGGTGGACCGGTGCTTGGGTGTTGCCCTTACTTGGACAAACCTCCCACTTATGATTAACCCCTCTCGCAAGCATTCGCAACTACGAAAGAAGAATTAAGACAAAGTCTAACCATAGCATTAAACTAGTGGATCCAAATCAGCCCCTTACGAAGCAACGCATAAACTAGGGTTTAAGCTTCTGTCACTCTAGCAACCCATCCTCTACTTATTACTTCACAATGCCTTCCTCTAAGCCCAAATAATGGTGAAGTGTTATGTAGTCGACGTTCACATAACACCACTAGAGGAAAAACAACATACAACGCATCAAAATATCGAACGAATACCAAATTCACATGACTACTTATAGCATGCCTTATCCCATGTCATCGGGAACAAAAGTAACTACTCACAAAGCATAATTATGTTCATGACCAGAGAGGTATTGAATAGCATCAAGGATCTGAACATATAATCTTCCACCGAGTAATCCAACTAGCATCAACTACAAAGAGTAATTAACACTACTAGTAACCTTACAAGTACCAATCGGAGTCGCGAGACGGAGATTGGTTACAAGAGATGAACTAGGGTTTGGAGATGAGATGGTGCTGATGAAGATGTTGATGGTGATGAGTCTCCTCTGATGAGAGGAGTGTTTGGTGATGACGATGGCGACGATTTCCCCCTCCGGGAGGGAAGTTTCCCCGGCAGGACGACCCTGCCGGAGCTCTAGATTGGTTCTGCTCAAGTTTCGCCTCATGGCGGCGGCGAATCCTCCCAAAAGCCTCCTCCTGATTTTTTCTGGAATGAAACCCTCCTTATAGAAAAAGAGGGGAGCCAGAGGGCCAACAGGGAGCCCACAAAGCCCCCTAGGCGCGGCCAGGGGGGTAGGCCGCGCCTAGCAGGCTTGTGGCCTCCTGGTGGCTCCCCTCTGGTACTTCTTCCGCCCAGTATTTTTTATAAATTCCAAAATAATTCCTCGTTGATTTTCACAACTTTTGGAGTTGCGCACAATAGGTATCTCAAACTTGCTCCCCTTTCAGGCCAGAATTCCAGTTGTCGGCATTCTCCCTCTTCATGTAAACCTTGCAAAATAAGAGAGAAAACGCATAAGTATTGTACCGTGAAGTGTAATAACAGCCCATAAAGCGATAAATATCAACATAAAAGCATGATGCAAAATGGACGTATCAGGGAGCAATACTACTGTTGTGGCTACGGAGAAGCAGGTCAAGAGGGAGGCATAGGGAGGTAGTACTCCCGGGGCAGTACTATCGTTGCCAGGAGCTGCACTACCGCTGCCAGGAGCGGTACTACCGCCCATAAGGGGTAGTACTGCCTCCTACATCCGCTCAGAGTCCAGCCCAAGAAAACGTGAGCGCAACTAGCGCGGTAGTAACAAGCGGTACTACCACCCAGAACTACCACTCCAAAAATCGCTCAGTCCGACACGAAAACTGTTGAGACCCAGAGGCAGCTGCACTGGCCAGGGCACTTCCGCCCAAGAGCGGTACTACTGCTTACCAAGATGGTACTACCACGGATAAGAGGTAATAGTGCTGCTGGGAGCGGTACTACAGTGGGATCTTTCGAGACCAAAATATAGGCAACAGAAGAATGCATGAACACGAGAACTGCCATCGCTTCTGCAAATGAGCTTCGAGTTGAGCAAACTCAAGCTTGTTGGATTCACGACGATAAGAGCCAAAGAACATACCAATGATATAGAGATGTGAAACCTCTATGAATGAATAACCGACAAAAACTCCAACATCGAAAACATCATAAAAGATGCATATGGACTCCATTTTCGATGAACTCGAGCTTGTCATCAAGATGACCATAAGCTCAAGAACCAACATAGAAAAAACACTAAACAAGAACCAAGAAAGATGATGCAAGTATGCAAATGTTTTGAGCTCTCAACAAACGATACAATCAAGCTACTCACTTGAGAGCCCCCCTTGATACTACGGAAATCGATCCTATAACCCGGTCTCCCAACTACCACCATGAGATTGGTAAAATATAAAACCTATCAAGGGCAAACCTATACCTTGCACATAGTCCACTTGAGCTAGATTATGATGATCTTGACTTCTTCAACATGGACCACATTTCTTGATTGTGTTGGCTCGATGAAGACTAGTTGATTGCTCCAGCATGCTCACTATGGGTGAGCCACTCTTCGGCACATCTTCACAAGTCCATTGTCACCATAACTCAAGAAAACCATTTGTCCATAGGGATTGCCATCAATTACCAAAACCACACATGGAGAAAAATGCTCTAACACTAACTTTATGGGATTTACTGTTTTTTCATAAACACGTGACAATTTTTGGAAGAAATATATTTTGTGGCAAAAAAGGGTACAATTGACATCTCTTATCAATTAAACTTGCCACCCACAAAAGACGTTCATTTGTCACCCCCCCCCTTCCCAACTGACGTTCATGAGATGACACTTCTGTATAACAAAATGTGTATTAGCTTTATAGAAGAATAAGGAGGGGGAGAGACAAAGAACAGAAAATCCCACATAATGGGGCAAAGAATAACACTCTCTTCCTGCCTCACACACCTAGCCAACTACTCACATATCGCCATAATCCATCTCCCTCATGTCGAAGCCCACATGTTTTTAAACATTTACAATAAGCGCATCCACGTACATCCCGTTAACCTAGAGTTGTTGGTTGTCGAAGACACGAGCATTACATTGTTTCCACAAACTCCAAATAAGTGAGCATGACCAGGTAATCAAACCCATGTCATATAATCTTTGAAAGTCTCTTGCAGTCCTCGCACCACCAGTTCTCTAGCGAATCTCCTATATTAGGAAACTAACATAAGGGGATGCATGGCAAAGAGGCACCTAAACCAAACTTAGCATGCATAAATGCATAGAATAAGAATATGTGTTGTTATGTTAATTCTGATCACAAATATGTGAGTTCTATTTTAGAGTGTGAGGGTGATGTCACAAATGACTTCACCATGGTACATACATTATTGTTACACTTTATATTCTTTTTGTAATTAGTTGAAGTTGACGTGTTAACGCTTTTAGGGGTTCTTCACACAGGTTGTTATTCTATGTTTAGTTTTGTTGTTTCCTTATCGTATGATAGTATTTCGTGTGCTTTATAATGTGCCTTTTTGCGTTTAGACGTTGTAGAGATACAACTTTCTTGTTTGGAGTGTGTGTATGTGAGAGAGGGGCGTCAGCATGATCGATGAAATGATATTAGGTTTGATGTTTTTACTCTAAGTGTTGTTTTTTAGAGGGTGGCTCTTTATATATCAAGTTAAAGTTGCACACTGGCCCAAGAGTAGAACTTTCCATTTGCATTTAATTGTTTGTGTTGCTATAAATAGAAGATATAGGAAAATTTTCACGGTGGTTCATGGACCTCCCTATTCACTCCCAACTACATGACTTATTGGCATGTTACGACTTTATGGTTTCTTTATATAAAGTGTCTAGGTTTTGATGTGGCGTAGCTTTCTAGTGCTTAAGTGAAGAATAAAACATAGTAACACTAGAACGATGAATATAATGTCACGCAAGACCTATACTAATTACTCCCTCCGTTTTAGAATACAATGTGTATTTTTTTCAGAAGTCAAACTTGTGCAATATGTGACCAATTTTATAGAAAAAATATCAATATTCACAATACCAAGTTTCTATCATTAGATCCGTCATCAAAAGTCTATGCTTTTGACTCATCAATTGATACCTTTACTTTCCTTAACTGTAAGTTTTAATAAGTAGTTTGGCACACACTTCTATGTCTCGTGGCTCCCCTGGTGTCATTCACCGGAGTCACGACGATGAACACTGGCGCACAAACGAATGACAGGAATGCGACAATGTTTGGGTCCGTTCAAATGCATCGAATAACAATTTAATCATTGTTGTCTCAATCTTGATCACACATATGTGAGTTATCATTGAGAGAGAGAGAGAGAGGGAGAGAGGGAGGGAGCGAGGGAGGGAGGGAGGAGGGAGAGAGAGAGAGATGTTGCAAATGACTTCATCATGGTTTAAACATTTTTTGTGCTCTTTATGTTTTTGTATAACTAGTTAAAGTTGACATGTTAATGGTTCTACATTTTGGTCATGCATGTTGTTGCGTGATAGTATTTCATAGGTTTTATACGAGGTTCTTTTTTTGCATTTAGCCGCTATAGACATACAACTTTTTTATTTATACTGGGTGGGAGAGAGGAGGCATGAGCATGATCTTTGAAACGTCCTTGTCGTTCTTAGACATTTTTTTTACTCTTTATGAATGTTTTTGCGGGGTACTTTTTATGCATCTAGTTAAAGTTACACGATGGCCCAAGAATAAAATTTACATTTAAATTTATTTATTTATGTTGCTCTATTTAAAAGATATAGGGTAATTCTATGGTGGTTCATGGAGCCCTCTCCGTTTACCATGACTTATTAGGATGTTAACGTCCTTATGATTTCTTTACATAAAATGTCCACGTTTCGGTACCGCTTAGCTTTATGGTGCTCAAATGAACAATAAAGTGTAGTAATGTCACAACTATGCGTATAATGTCATGTAAGGCCCATAGTAAGTAATATAACATCATAATAGATTATTACATGGACATATGTGATCCAAATACCCAAAGTTGTGTGTGTGTGTGTGTTGTTACAATCTAACTCCCACTGCCCCTAGCACAAGTGTAGTGAGTTGTGTTGTGCTGCTTTTAAGAATGATGTACTCCTCGCGAGCTATTCCATTTTCACTTATTCTTCTCTTTATAAAGAAATATTTATTTTTCCATATATTATTTTGATATTTCCCTATGTATAAGTTGTACGAAAAAATGAATAGTTTTGATCTTTCAACTTATTACAACATCTAGAACATAAAACATCAATCTAACCAGTTTAACTTCCATTCTAGTAAGTCTAAGATAGATAATGCATGCTTTCAACACATAAATTGACACATTTCACTTCCTCTACTTTAAGTTTTATAAGTAGGCACGCACATACTTTTATGTCCCATCACCCTGGAGCCAATTACTAGAGGTGTGACGGCGAACACAGAGACACATACAAACGACGGGAATGCAGCGAAGTTTGGGCGGGTTAAATGAATTGAATACAAATCTAATCATTGTTATCTTAATCCTGATCACATATATGTGAGTTCTTGTTTAGAAAGAGTGAGGATGATGTTGCAAATGACTTCGTCATGGTCTAGACAAGTTGTGTACTTGTGTAACTAGGTATAGTTAACATGTTAAAGTTTTTATGGTTTCTCCATGTAGGTTGTTATTCTAGGTTTATTTTTGTTGTTTCCTTATCCTTTGATAGTATTTCCTAGGATTTATAATGTGTTTTTTTGCATTTAGCAGTTGTACATAACTTTCTCACTTGGGGGAGGGGTACTCTTTATGTATCTATTTAAAGTTGCACGCTAACCCCGGAGAAGAACTTTCAACTTAAGTTTATTTATTTATTGTTGATATACATTCAATCCGCGGAATATTTGAGGATGGTTCATAGACCACCCTTGACATGTTAATAACGTTATGACTTCTATAAAGCGTCTTGGTTTTGATGTAGCTTAGCTTTCTGATGCTCAAATTAAGAATATAACATAGTAATCTTAGAATTATGGATATAATCTCGTGTAAGACCCATAATAATTAACATAACATCTTAATAGATCAGTACATGGACACGGTGGTCCAAAATTCCGAATTTGTGTGTGTGTGTAGTTGTTATAATCAAACTCTCACTGCTCCCGTGGGCACATGTAGAGAGTTGTGTTGTAGTGCTTTTAAGGTTATGCGCTTTTGAAAAGCTATTCCATTCGCTTATTTTTCTCTTTATCAATAAATATTTATTTTTCACATTTTTTGAGATTTTCATACGTACATATTATCGAAAAATAAAAAATAGTTTACATCTTTCTAGTTCTTAACATATCTAGCACATAAAAGAGAAATCCAGATTGGCCATTTGAACTTTGAGTCTAGCAAGTACTAATTATACAATACGTGCTTTCGCCTCATTAGTTGATATCTGAAAGTAAATCCCTTGAACTCATTACTTGCAAGCGATAAGTACTAATAGATAGATAGCTGAAATGTATTAAACATGAAATGTAAATACAAATAATAAAAGGCAACAAGGTATAGTGTTTTCATAAATATATTTGTGAATAGACCCTTGGGCCATAGTTTTCGCTAGAGGCTTATCTCTCGTAGAAAGCATACAATGGGTAAACAAATTACTGTTGGGCAATTTATAGAAAAGCGCATAGTTATGCAATATTTATTCATGGAAATGATCATTACACATAGACATGACGTTAGTAAGCAAGTGGACCGACTCCTACCTGCATCTACTACTATTACTCCACCCATCGATTGCTATCCAGCATGCATCTAGAGTATTAAGTAGAACAAAGTAATGCTTGGAGAACAATGACATGATGTAGACAAAGTAAATCCAATTAATATGAATCTACCCCATCGTTTTATCCTTAGTGGCAGCAATACAATACGTGTGATGTCCCTTTATGTCACTAGGATTGAGCACCGCAAGATTGAACCCACTACAACGTGCCCCTCTCATTGAAGATAGATCAATCTAGTTGGCCAAACCAAATCAATATATTAGAGAGAATTATGAAGCTATCACAATCATGCATATAAGAATTCTGAGAAGACTCAAAAATATTTCATGAATAATCTGAACATAAACCCACAATTCATTGGATCCCAACAAATGTATCGCACAAAGTGATTACATAAGATAGATCACCGCAAGAATCCCGATGATCACGGCAATGGAAAACATAGAGAGAGAGATAGCCATCTAGGTGCAAACTACGGACCCGTAGGTCTGTAGTGAACTACCCACACATCACCATGGAAGAATCAAGGTCGATGTAGAGGCCCTCCGTGATTGATCCCCCCTCCGACAGGGCACCAGAACAGAGCTCTAGATGGACACACGGCAGAACAAAAACTTTTGGCAACGGAAAAAGTGTTTCGGGAGGCTCCTGGGGTTTTTGGGATAATTGAGGATTTATAGGGCACAGAGGGGCACCGAAGGCCAAGGGATGTGGCCCCATGTCATCAGGGCGCGGCCACCCTGTTGAGGAACGTCGCATGGGAAACATAAATTTTCCTACGCACACGCAAGACCTATCATGGTGATGATCATCTATGAGAGGGGAGATTGGATCCGCATACCCTTGTAGATCGCTAAGCGGGAAGCATTAAGAAACGCGGCTGATGTAGTCGAACGTCTTCGCGATCCGAATCACAAGCGTCCCACGAACTTCGTCACGATCTAGTACCAAACGGACGTCACCTCCGCGTTCAACACACGTACAGCTCGATGACAATCTCCGCCTTCTTGATCCAGCAAGAGAGGTGAATAGGTAGCTGAATTCTTTAGCAGCACGATGTCATGGCGGTGATGGTGGTGGAGCTACTCCGGCAGGGCTTCGTCTTGCCGTACCGAACTAGCTACGGGGTGTCACTAAGTGGTGGAGGAGAGAGGGTTGCACTTTGGCTTGGGGTGCCAAAAGCCTCTCTCACCTCCACTATATACATGTGGAACAAGAGGGAGGGCTTCCATGCCTCCTACTCTAAGGAGAGGGGTCGGACGAGCCAAGAGGAGGAGAGTCCTCCTCCAATTCGGTTTGATGGAGGACTCCCTTCCTACTTGGCCACCTCCTTCCTTTTTTCCTTTCCTTTTTCCTTTTTGCACTCTTGGCCGAAATAGGTTATTGGGCTGGCCGCACCAGCCCCATAGGCCTATTAGGTCCTCTCCCGGGTGAGTGGCCCCTCCTGGTAAAACCCCAGAACCCAATCGTCATTCCAGTACCGGGAGTGACGATTGGGTTCAGGGGTGCCAAAAGCCTCCGGGTAAAACCCCAGAACCCAATCGTCACTAACCTATTTCCGCGTTAGTGAGTTACATGATCTCATGGTCATAGGAATGTATACTTGACATGGAGAAAACAATAGCAACCAAATAACACGATCACATGCTACGTTTATAGTTTGGGTCTTGTCCATCACATCATTCTCCTAATGATGTGATCCCGTTATCAAGTGACAACACTTGTCTATGGCTGGGAAACCTTAACCATCTTTGATCAACGAGCTAGTCAGCTAGAGGCTCACTAGGGACATTGTTTTGTCTATATATCCACACATGTATTTGTGTTTCCATTCAATACAATTATAGCATGGATAATAAATGATTATCTTGAAACAGGAAATATAATAATAACTATTTTATTATTGCTTCTAGGGCATATTTCCAACAGTCTCCCACTTGCACTAGAGTCAATAATCTAGCTTCACATCTCTATGTGATTTACAATGTAACGAATCTAACACCCATACAGTTCTGGTGTTGATCATGTTTTGCTTGTGGAAGAGGCTTAGTCAGTGGATCTACAACATTCAGATTTGTGTGCACTTTGCAAATATTTATGTCCTCCTCCTTGATGTAATCGTGGATGGCATTGAAGTGTCGCTTTATGTGTCTAGTCCTCTTGTGAAACCTTGGTTCGTTGGCTAGAGCAATGTCACCAGTGTTGTCAAAGAACAAATTTATTGGATCTAGTGCACTCGGCACAACTCCAAGATCTGTCATGAACTGCTTCATCCAGACACCCTCCTTAGCCGCCTCCGAAGCAGCTATGTACTCCGCTTCGCATGTAGAATTAGCTAGGACGCTTTGCTTGGAACTGCACTAGCTTACCGCACCCCCGTTAAGACTAAATATGTATCCTGTTTGTGCCTTAGAGTCATTCGGATCAGTGTCGAAGCTTGCATCGATGTAACCCTTTACGACGAGCTCTTTGTCACCTCCATAAACGAGAAACATTTCCTTAGTCATTTTCAGGTACTTCAGAATATTCTTGACCGCTGTCCGGTGCTCCATTCCTGGATTACTTTGAAACATGCATGCCATACTTATGGCAAGGCTGACATCCGGACTAGTGCACATCATTGCATACATGATAGACCATATGGTTGTAGCATAGGGGACGACACTCATCGTTTCTCTATCTTCTGCAGTTACTCGGCATTGAGTCTTACTCAACTTTATACCTTGTAACACAGGCAAGAACCCCTTCTTGGATTGTTCCATTTTGAACTTCTTCAAAATCTTATCAAGGTAATTGCTTTGTGAAAGTCCTATTAGGCATCTTCATCTATCTCTATAGATCTTAATGCCTAATATGTAAGTAGCTTCTCCCAGGCCCTCCATTGAAAAACTTTTATTCAGTCATCCTTTACGCTTTCCAAAAGTTCTACATTGTTTCGAATCAGCAATATGTCATCCACATATAATATTAGAAACGCTATAGAGCTCCCACTCACTTTCTTGTAAATACGAGCTTCTCAAAAAACTTGTATAAACCTGAACGCCTTGATCACCTGATCAAAGCGTTAATTCCAACTCCGAGATGCTTGCACCAGTCCATAAGTGGATCGCTGGAGCTTGCACACTTTGTCAGCATTCTCTGGATTGACAAAACCTTCCGGTTGCATCCTATACAACTCTTCCTTAAGAAACCCGTTAAGGAACGTTGTTTTGACATCCATCTGCCAAATTTCATAATCGAAAAATGCAGCTATATCTAACATGATTCTGACGGACTTAAGCATCACTACTAGTGAGAAAATCTCATCGTAGTCAACTCCTTGAACTTGTGAAAAACCCTTTGCCACAAGTCGAGATTTATAGACGGTCACATTACCGTCCGCGTTCATCTTCTTCTTAAAGATCCATTTGTTCTGAATGCCCTTTCGGTCTTGAGGTAATACTTACAAAGTCCATACTTTGTTTTCATACATAGATCCTATCTTAGATTTCATGGCTTCTAACCATTTGTTGGAATCCAGGCCTACCACTGCTTCTCCATAGCTTGCAGGTTCATCATTGTCTAACAACATGATTGACAAGACATGATCCCCATACCACTCAGGAGCAGTATGTGGCCTTGTCGACCTATGAGGTCTGATAGCAACTTGATCTGAAGTTTCATGATCATCATCAATAGCTTCCTCTTCGACTCGTGTAGCCTCCACAGAAACTTATTTCTGTCCCTTGCCATCATCTAGTTTAAGCAAAGGTTCTACAACCTCATCAAGTTCTATCTTCCTCCCACTCAATTCTTTCGAGAGAAACACTTTCTCAAGAAAAGCTCCGTTCTCAGCGACAAACACTTTACCTCGGATCTGAGATAGAACGTATACCCAACTGTCTCTTTTGGGTAACCTATGAAGACGCACTTTTTTGCTTTGGGTTCCAGCTTTTCAGGCCAAAGCTTTTTGACATAAGCATGACATCCCCACACTTTAAGAAACGACAACTTTGGCTTCTTGCCATACCACAGTTCATATGGCGTTGTCTGAATGGACTTTGATGGTGTCCTATTTAAAGTGAATGCAGTTGTCTCCAATGCATAGCCCCAAAACGATAATGCAAAATCAGTAAGAGACATCATAGAATGCACCATATCTAATAAAGTACAATTACGACGTTCGGACACACCATTACGCTGTGGTGTTCGAGGCGGTGTCAACCGTGAAACAATTCCACATTGTTTTAAGTGAGCACCAAACTCGTAACTCAGGTACTCACCTCCTCGATCAGATCGTAAGATTTTGATCTTCTTGTTATGATGATTTTCAACTTCACTATGAAATTGCTTGAACTTTTCAAACGTTTCAGACTTGTGCTTCATTAAGTAAATATAACCATATCTACTCAAATCATCAGTGAATGTGAGGAAATAACTAAATCCACGGCGTGCCTCTATACTCATCGGTCCACACACATCAGTATGTATGATCTCCAACAAGTCACTTACATGCTCCATTGTTCCGGAGAACGAAGTCTTAGTCATCTTGCCCATGAGACATGGTTCACATGTGTCAAGTGATTCGAAATCAAGTGACTCCAAAAGTCCATCAGCATGGAGTTTCTTCATGCGTTTTACACCAATATGACCTAAGCGGCAGTGCCACAAGAAAGTGGCGCTATTATTATCAACTCTACATCTTTTGGTCTCAATGTTATGTATATGTGTATCATCACTATCGAGATTCAACATGAATAAACCCCTCACATTGGGTGCATGACCATAAAAGATATTACTCATATAAATAGAACAACCATTATTCTCTGACTTAAATGTGTAACCGTCTCGCAATAAACAATATCTAGATATAACGTTCATGCTTAACACATGCACTAAATAACATTTATTTAGATTCATGACTAATTCCGATGGTAACTGAAGTGAGATTGTGCCAACGGCAATCGCATCAACCTTGGAACCATTTCCCATGTGCATCGTCACTTCATCCTTTGCCAGCCTTCGTTTATTCTGCAGTTCCTATTTCGAGTTGCAAATGTGAGCAACAGAACCGGTATCAAATACCCAGGCACTACTACGAGAGCTGGTGAGGTACACATCAATAACATGTATATCAAATATACCTTGTTTGGCGTTGGTCGCCTTCTTATCGGCCAGATACTTGGGGCAGTTTCGCTTCGAGTGACCAGTCTCCTTGCAATAATAACGCTCAGTTTCCGGGTTAGGTCCAGCCTTGGGTTTCTTCGTCGGAGGGGCAACAGTTTTGCCACTCTTCTTGGAGTTTCCCTTCTTTCCCTTGCCGTTTTTCTTGAAACTGGTGGTCTTATTGACCATCGATACTTGATGCTCTTTCTGGATTTCTGACTCTGTGACTTTCAGCATTGCAAACAGCTCGGTGAGTGACTTATTCATCCCTTTCATGTTATACTCCAGCACGAAGCTCTTGTAGCTAGGTGGAAGTGATTCAAGAACTCTGTCAGTGATAGCCTCTTGCAGGAGAGCAATCCCCAGCTCAGCTAGACGGTTAGAGTACCTAGACATCCTGAGTATGTGTTCACTGACACACCCTTTCTCCTCCATTTTGCAAGCATATAACTTATCAGAGGTTTCATACCTCTCGATCCGGGCATTCTTCTCAAAGAAAATCTTGAACTCCTAGAACATCTCATATGCTCCATGACGTTCAAAACGTCTTTGAAGTCCTGGTTCTAAGCCATACAAAACTGCACATTGAACTAATGAGTAGTCATCCTTACGAGACTGCCAAGCGTTCATAACATCTTGGGTCGCCATATCGGGAGGTGAATCACCTAGTGCTGCATCAAGGAGATATTGCTTTTGGGCAGCCGTGAGTATGAGCCTCAGATTACGGGCCGAGTCAACAAAGTTGCTTCCATCATCTTTCAACTTTGCTTTCTCTAGGACACATTAAAATTCAGGGTTGCTACTACACGAGCCATTGATCTACAACATAAAATTTTGCAAAGATTACTTAGAACATGTTCGAGATAATTGAGTTTAGCTAATCATATTACTAATAAACTCCTACTCAAATTGACATCCCTCTAGTCATTCGAGTGTTGCATGATCCAAATTCACAAACACAAGTGCGATCATCACATGAGTTAAGCTTAGTTTCAATGGTGAACATCTCCATGTTGATCATATCAACTATATGATTCATGCTCGACCTTTTGGTCTCTTGTGTTCTGAGGCCATGTCTGTACATGCTAGGCTCGTCAACTTTAACCCGAGTGTTCCGCGTGAGCAACTGTTTTGCACCCGTTGTATGTGAACGTAGAGTCTATCACACCCGATCATCATGTGGTGTCTCGAAATGACGAAGTGTCGCAACGGTGCACAGTCGGGGAGAACACAATTTTATCTTGAAATTTTAGTGAGGGATCACCTTAGAGCATCTCTAACAGCTGCCCTAAATAGGGCAGTGTTGCATAAAAACTGTCATATAGGGCACAAAACAGCTAAAAACGTGCTCCAACAGTTGCCCTATCTTCATCAACTGCCCTAAAAAATTTACAGCACTGCCCTAAATTTTGCCCAACTGTTGTATATTTGCAACACCTGCGTGGCCGCCCCAAATTCCATTCCCCACGCGCGCGCAGCCCAACTGCCACTCGGAACGCTCCCGCCCCGCCTGCCTCTCCGAATTCCCGCTGCCGCCGCGCGCCGGCGACCACCGTACCACCATGGGAGGCCAAACCGCACCCCCCCGACGATCCCCGGTCCGTCGGACGGCCAATCGCCGCTCCCCGCCGCCCCCGCAGCCAACACCTCCACCGCGATGCCGCCACCGTCGAGGCCTGGATTCGTGCCGCCACGGTCGATTGGCGCGGCAGATCCTAGCCAGATACTGGCCGCGAAGCCGCCGATGCCACCGAAATGAGGGAGGAAGGCCGGCACGGGCACGTGGAGGCAGACGACGAAGAGGCCGGCAGCCGGCGAGGCGAGCGCGGGGACGGCAAAGAGGAAGGCCACTGTAGGCCGCGGGAAACCTCCACTCCCCTCCCCAGAAGATATTCAGCCGTCGCCGCCGCCGTAGGCCGAGGAAGTGGTGGAGGAGCAGCCGGAGCAGCAGGCCGACCCCAACATGTTCGATGATATGTCGCATAGGTGATTTTTCTTCTTCTTCGTTTTGTTTTGTCAATTGATCATGTGTTGTATATAAATTGTTTCTTATCCACTTATCTATGTAGTATGGACGATGAAACTTATTTGCAAAACACGAACTTTGCAAATTCCGAGTATGTTGGATCCACGGAGATACCATCGCAAGAAACGGAGGAGGAACTTGATGCCGAGGATGAGGGCTTCGTGGACGTAGTTCCGAAGGGAAGGTCGGGCAATTTTAGCAATGCCGAAGATCTTGTCATCGTTGCGGGATGGAAGAAGATCGGCCGTGATCCGGTCAAGGGCACCGAGCAACATCGCAACCAATATTGGTCAAGGGTGAAGGAGTTCTTTGATGCTCGCAACCCACATGGGAATGATAGAACCGCCACTTCTCTTCGTCATCGGTGGGGGACAATTCAAACCGATTGCCAAAAGTGGTCGGCATGTTTGGCGAATGTGCAAAGGTTAAATCCTAGTGGCACAAATGAGAACGATAGGGTGAGTCTTATCTTTGTTGTGTGTCTTGTTTCAAGTTTGTCTTATCATTGTTGCGTGTCTTATCTTTGTTGTGTGTCTTGTTTCTTTTTGTGTGTAGAATGCCATGGCACAAAACCTTTTTGTGGGAAGAGGGGAAGCTAGCAACATCAACAACAACGCCGGCACCACCTACAACATCAACAACACCGACACCACCGAGGAAGAAAAGGAAGCAACCGATGTCGACAAAGAGTAGTTGTCATTGTTTGTTTCATGTTTTCTATGTGATGTGAACTATGACGTCCTTCGTTTTGAGCTACCGTATGGGTTGAACTATGTTATGATTATGTAGATTTGTGTTTATGTTGACTATGACACTATTTTCAGTTTATTTTTAGATGTTTGTGATGATGTTGTGCTTGTTTTCATTGAAAAATGTCATATTTTGGCCACAACCGTTTTGCATCCGTGCCCTATATTGGGCAGATGCTGGGGCGGGTGCTGCCCTATCTTGGGCTGCTGGTAAAACGGCTGCTGTTTTGCTGCCCTATATCTCGATTTTGCCTACCCTACAATTGAAAAGAGGTTGCTCTATTTAGGGCAGCTGTTAGAGATGCTCTTATAATGCTACCCTCGTTCTAAGCAAAATAAGGTGCATAAAAGGATTAGCATCACATGCAAATCATAAGTCACATGATATGGCCATGAACTTGTGCTTCTTCATCTTCATCACCAAAGCACCAGCATGATCTCCATCGTCACCGGCGCCACACCATGATCTCCATCATTGTGCTGCCATTGAGTTCGTCGCGCTAAATATGTTGTTACTACTAAAGCTACTACTAGCGATTAAGCAAAGCATCACCAAGCGCAAAATAATTAAAGACAACCCTATGGCTCCTGCCGGTTGTCGTAGCATCGACGTGCAAGTCGATATTTTAACTATTAAAACATGATCATCTCATACATCCAATATATCATATCATGTGTTTGGCCATATCACATCACATGCATACCCTGCAAAAACAGGTTAGACGTCCTCTAATTTGTTGTTGCAAATTTTTCATGGCTGCTATGGGTATCTAGTATGATCGCATCTTACTTACGCAAAGCCACAACGGTGATATGCAAATTCCTATTTAACCTTCTCCAAGGACCACCTTGGTCAAATCCGATTCAACTAAAGTTGAAGAGACAGACACCCATCAGTCATCTTTATGCAACAAGTTCGATGTTAGTCGATGAAACCGGTCTCTCGTAAGCGTACGAGTAATGTTGGTCCGGGCCGCTTCAATAAACAATACCGCTGAATCAAGAAAAGACTAAGGAGGGCAACAAATTGTGTTGGAATTATGCCCTAGAGGCAATAATAAATATAGTTATTATTATAATTCCTGTATCAAGATAATAGTTTATTATCCATGCTATAATTGTATTGAATGAAGACTTATTTACATGTGTGGATACATAGACAAAACACCGTCCCTAGCATGCCTCTAGTTGGCTAGCCAGTTGATCAATGATAGTAAGTGTCTTCTGATTATGAACAAGGTGTTGTTGCTTGATAACTCGATCACGTCATTGGGAGAATCACGTGATGGACTAGACCCAAACTAATAGACGTAGCATGTTGATCGTGTCATTTTGTTGCTACTGTTTTCTGCGTGTCAAGTATTTATTCCTATGACCATGAGATCATATAACTCAACGGACACCGGAGGAATGCTTTGTGTGTATCAAACGTCGCAACGTAACTGGGTGACTATAAAGATGCTCTACAGGTATCTCCGAAGGTGTTAGTTGAGTTAGTATGGATCAAGACTGGGATTTGTCACTCCGTGTGACGGAGAGGTATCTCGGGGCCCACTTGGTAATACAACATCACACACAAGCCTTGCAAGCAATGTGACTTAGTGTAAGTTGCGGGATCTTGTATTACGGAACGAGTAAAGAGACTTGCCGGTAAACGAGATTGAAATAGGTATGCGGATGCTGACGATCGAATCTCGGGCAAGTAACATACCAAAGGACAAAGGGAATGACATACGGGATTATACGAATCCTTGGCACTGAGGTTCAAACGATAAGATCTTCGTAGAATATGTAGGATCCAATATGGGCATCCAGGTCCCGCTATTGGATATTGACCGAGGAGTCTCTCAGGTCATGTCTACATAGTTCTCGAACCCGCAGGGTCTGCACACTTAAGGTTCGACGTTGTTTTATGCGTATTTGAGTTATATGGTTGGTTACCGAATGTTGTTCGGAGTCCCGGATGAGATCACGGACGTCACCAGGGTTTCCAGAATGGTCCGGAAACGAAGATTGATATATAGGATGACCTCGTTTGATTACCGGAAGGTTTTCGGAGTTACCGGGAATGTACCGGGAATGACGAGTGGGTTTCGGGGGTTCACCCGGGGAAGCCCATAGGCCTTGGGGGGGACACACCAGCCCTTAGTGGGCTGGTGGGACAGCCCACAAGTGGTCTATGCGCCAAGAGAAGAAAAATCAAGAGGAAAAAAAAGGGAGGAGGTGGGAAGGGAGGGGGACTCCCTCCCACCAAACCTAGTCCAACTCGGTTTGGGGGGGGGGGGAGAGTCCTCCCCCTTGGCTCGGCCGACCCCCTTGAGGGTCCTTGGACCCCAAGGCAAGGCCCCCTCCCTCCGACCTATATATACGGAGGTTTTAGGGCTGATTTGAGACGACTTTTCCACGGCAGCCCGACCACATACCTCCACGGTTTTTCCTCTAGATCGCGTTTCTGCGGAGCTCGGGCGGAGCCCTGCTGAGACAAGGTCATCACCAACCTCCGGAGCGCCGTCACGCTGCCGGAGAACTCTTCTACCTCTCCGTCTCTCTTGCTGGATCAAGAAGGCCGAGATCATCGTCGAGCTGTACGTGTGCTGAACGCGGAGGTGCCGTCCGTTCGGTACTAGATCGTGGGACTCATCGCGGGATTGTTCGCGGGGCGGATCGAGGGACGTGAGGACGTTCCACTACATCAACCGCGTTCTCTAACGCTTCTGCTGTACGGTCTACAAGGGTATGTAGATCACTCATCCCCTCTCGTAGATGGACATCACCATGATAGGTCTTCGTGCGTGTAGGAAATTTTTTGTTTCCCATGCGACGTTCCCCAACAAATTGCACATCAACACCCACAAAATCTTTTGTGTTCTACTCGAGATATCATCTAAGCATGAACCTAGCTCATGATGCCACTTTTGGGGAACGTCGCATGGGAAACAAAAGATTTTCTACGCACATGCAAGACCTATCATGGCGATGATAATCTACGAGAGGGGAGATCAGATCCACATACCCTTGTAGATCGCTAAGCAGGAAGCGTTAAGAAACACGGTTGATGTAGTCGAACGTCTTCGCGATCCGAATCGCAAGCGTCCCATGAACTCCGTCCCGGTCTAGTACCGAATGGACGGCACCTCCGTGTTCAGCAGAGGTACAACTCGATGACAATCTTCACTTTCTTGATACAGCAAGAGAGACGAAGAGGTAGCTGAATTATCCGGCAGCACAACGGCGTGGTGGTGATGGTGATGGAGCTACTTCAGCAGGGCTTCGTCATACCGTACCGAACTAGCTACGGGGTGTCACGAAGTGGTGGAGGGAGAGAGGGCTGCACTATGGCTTGGGGTGCCAAAAGCCTCTCTCACCTCCACTATATATAGGTGGAACAAGAGGGAGGGCTGCCTTGCCTCCTACTCCAAGGAGAAGGGTCGACCGAGCCAAGAGGAGGAGAGTCCTCCTCCATTTCGGTTTGGTGGAGGACTCCCTTCCTACTTGGCCACCTCCTTCCTTTTTTCCTTTCCTTTTTTCCTTTTTGCACTCTTGGCTGAAATAGGTTATCGGGCAGGCCGCACCAGCCCACTAAAGGCTGGTGTGCCACCCATAGGCCTATTAGGTCCTCTCCCGGGTGAGTGGCCCCTACCGGTAAAACCCCAGAACCCATTCGTCACTCCCGATACTTTACCAGTAATGCGCAAAATATTTCTGGAAGCCAAATGCAACATTCCTATATATCAATCTTCATCTCCAGACCATTCTGGAAAACCTGTGACGTCCGGGACCTCATACGAGACTCTGAACAACATTCAGTTACCAACATCAATAATTCAACTATATCGGAACGTCACTGAACCTTAATTGTGCAGACCCTGCGGGTTCGAGAACTATGTAGACATGAGTGAGACACTCTCCGGTAAATATCCAATAGCGGGACCTGGATGCCCATACTGGATCCTACATATTCTATGAAGATCTTATCGGTTGAACCTCTATGTCAAGGATTCAATTAATCCCGTATAACATTCCCTTTGTCCTTCGGTATGTTACTTGCCCGAGATTCGATCGTAGGTATCTCCATACCTATTTCAATCTCGTTACCGTCAAGTCTCTTTACTCGTTCCATAATACAAGATCTCGTGGCTAACTCTTTAGTCACGTTGCTTGCAAGGCTTGTTTGTGATGTTGTATTACCGAGTGGGCCTCGAGATACCTCTCCGTCATACGGAGTGACAAATCCCAGTCTTGATCTATGCTAACGCAACGGACACCTTCAGAGATACCTATACAACACCTTTATAGTCACCCAGTTACGTTGCGACGTTTGATACACATAAGGCATTCCTCTGGTGTTAGTGAGTTACATGATCTCATGGTCATAGGAATGTATACTTGACATGGAGAAAACAATAGCAACCAAATAACACGATCACATGCTACGTTTATAGTTTGGGTCTTGTCCATCACATCATTCTCCTAATGATGTGACCCCGTTATCAAGCTACAACACTTGTCTATGGCTAGGAAACCTTAACCATTTTTTATCAACGAGCTAGTCAACTAGAGGCTCACTAGGGACATTGTTTTGTCTATATATCCACACATGTATTTGTGTTTCCGTTCAATACAATTATAGCATGGATAATAAATGATTATCTCAAAATAGGAAATATAATAATAACTATTTTATTAATGCCTCTAGGGCGTGTTTCCAACACACACCCCCTCGGCGCGCCTTTTTTGCTTGGATGCACCCAGTGGGTCCTCGAGTCTCCTTTCAAAGCTTCCAGGTCCTTATCTTGTCCAAAAAAAACCATTAAAAAGTTTCGGGGTATTTGGACTTCGTTTGATACAGTATTCGTGAAAATCCAAAAACATGGAGAAAACAACAAGTGGCACTTGGCACTGGGTTAATATGTTAGTGCTACAAATAATACAAATCATCAAGTAAATGCCTAAAAGGCATCCTAGAATGATAATATAATAGCATGGAACAATAAAAAATTATAGATGCATTGGAGACGTATCATACCCTAGTTCTTCGTTGTTTCAACCGGACAAGCAAGTGATGGTAATATTTCATTTTTTTATTCATTTTGAAATTATAACTTTAATTGTTTTTTCCTTTTGTATAGGAGCATGTTTCAGTGCCCATCTCGCAGTTTGGGTTTTTATGTGACATAAAGGCTAAACATGATCCTTTTGAGGACCTTTTAATAGACATTAATAACTGGAGTGATGTTATTCATCTTTCTTGCTTGCCTTACTATTTAGTCGAACACTAATGAACTAGCATATTTAGTTATTTTATCTCTACATAGAGAACTTTGCAATAATAATATAGACTACTTATAATTATCATGCACAGGATTATGCCCTACTACTTAGATCCCAATCATTATCATGTACATTCTCATAAAAGCAACAATGATTTCACACGTCAATATATTCTAATGTTCAACGACAATCACTCCTTCTTCAAAAAGGGACTTTATAGTTCAACTTTATCAAAATAAAGACCGCGAGCTAATCTCGACTTATTAAAAATGAATGTGTAAAGGTAAAAAAGCTGGGAAGTTCCAGGTGCTTAGCATTTATTGCTCACTCACTGGTAAATATGGGCGTATACCGGGCCGGGTCAGGCTTCGGGCCGGGCTTTGGAAAACCCGAACCAAAAATCTCACACCCGAGCCCGGCCCGGCCTGACCAAAAAATCCAAATATCAGGCTCGAGCCCGGCCCGAACGAACTAAAAAGGGGATTTGTTGGTCGGGCCGGGCCGGGCCTCCGTGTAAAATGGCGATTGGTGCAAGCCTGAGCCCGACCCGAACTGTTGCCCGGGCTTGAAAGCCCGGCCCGGCCTGACCTGGGTTTTTTGGGCCGGGTCACCAGGCCGGGCTGCCCATGCCCAAATTTACTCATGGGTATCAATGCAACCGGTGGACATGTTCTTGAAACGCCTCTTGTTTTCGTTAGTTACCATCTGCTAGTTATCAACTACCTTGGTCAAAAAATCAAGCTATGAAGTATTTTGATTAATATTTTCAATGATAAGGCCGAACTTATGGAAGATACCATTGAGTAGTGCTTCTAGGTCTTTGCTCATCAACCAATAAGCATCAATTCCTTCTCCTCCTCGTTGAGCATTAGAATATATTAATGTGTGAAATTTATTGCTTTTATGAGAACGTACATGATAATGATTGTGATCTAAGTAGTAGGGTATAATCCCTTGCATGATGATTATAAGTACTCCACATTAATATTGCAAAGTTTTTTATGTAGAGATAAAATAACTGCATATGCTAGTTCATTAGTGCTTGAATGAATAGTAGGTCAAGCAAGAAAGATGAATAACAACACTCTCCAATTATTAATGTCTTTTAAAAGGTCCTCAAAAGGATCATGTTTAGCCTTCATGTCACATGAAAAACCAAACAGTGATATGGGCACTAACACATGCTCCCATACAAAAAAAACAATTGAAGCTATAGTATCTAAATGAAGGAAAAAAATGAAATATTACCATCACTTGCTTATCCGGTTGAAACAACTATGAACTAGGGGTCTGATATGTCTCCAGCGTGTCTATAATTTTTTATTGTTCCATGCTATAATAATATCATTCTAGGATAATTTTTAGGCATTTATTTGTTGGTTCATATTATTCTTGAGAACTAACCTATTAACCTAGTGCCAAGTGCGAGTTGTTGTTTGTTTGCATGTTTTTGGCTTTCAAGTTTATAATACCAAACGGATTCCAAATACCATAAAAAATTGATGATCTTTTCTGGACCAAAAGAAGACCTCGAAGCTTAGGGAGAAGACCGGAGGCCGCACGAGGGCCCCACAAGCCAACAGGGTGCTCCTAGAGGGGTGGTTCTGTCGTGTTAGCTTGTGGCCCCCTCCCGGGTCTCATGACCTCGTACCCCGGATTATAAATTCTCATATATTCCAAAAACCCTAAGGGAGCCCCCGAATCACATTTTCCGCCATCGGAAGTCTCTGTTCCGTGGTGTGCCCATCTGGAGCCATGTTTCGGTGCCCTGCTAAAGGGGGGATCAATCATGGAGGTCCTCTACATCACCCTTGATTCTCCCATTATGATGTGCGAGTAGTTCACCATAGACCTATGGGTCCAGAGCTAGTACCTAGATCTCTCACTCTCTCTCTCTTTGTGTGTGTTCTTATTGCCAAGATCACCACGATTCCCGCGCTGATCTATCTTTTGTAATCACTTCGTGTGGTGTGTTTGTTGGGCTCCGATTAATTGTGAGTCTATGTTCAAATTATTCATGAAAAATATTTGAGTATCCTCTGAATTGTTATTTGATTCATATTTGCATGATAATTATAGCTTCGTAATTCTCTCTGATCTATCAGTTAGGTTGGCCAACCAGATTGGTTTATCTTCAACGAGAGAGGTGTGTTGTAGTGGGTTCAATCTTGCGGTGCTCTATATCCCAGTGACAAAGTAGGTGACCAGACACGTATTTGTATTGCTGCCAATAAGTATAAAATGATGGGGCTTATTCATATTAATTGAGTTTAATTTGTCTACATCATGTCATCATTCTCCAAGGATTACACTATTTTACTTAGTACTCTATATGCATGGTGGATAGCGGTCGATGGCTAGAGTATAGAAGTAGAAGAAAGTAGGATTCGGTCTAGTTGCTTAAGGATGTTATGCTTATATACACATGATCATTTTCTTGAATAAATATTGCATAACTATGCACTTTTCTATCAATTGCCCAACAGTAATTTGTTTACCCACTGTATGCCTTCTTCGATAGACAATCTGATACGTCACCAACATATGTAAATATTTTTATCGTTCCATGCTATTATATTATCATTCTAGGATACTTTTTGAGTAATTATTTACCAATTTATATTACTTTTGAGCACTAACCTATTGACCAAGTGCCTAGTGCCAATTCCTGTTTTAATGTGTTTTTTGTTTCACAAAAAATCCATATCAAATGGACTCCAAACGCGATAAAAAATTACCAAGATTTGTTTTGGAATATATGTGAATTTTGGGAGTCGGAATCAATGCAACACGACGCCCGACGGAGGCACAAGCCAACAGGGCGTGACCCGCGGGGGTCACACCCTCATGGCTTGTGCCCATCCCTTAAGTCGGTTGTAAATCTCCTATGTTTGCAAGAAAATAATTTCCCGATAATAATCCCCTCAAAATTTCAGCCCGATCAGAGTTACGGATCTTTGGATATTTAAGAAACGGTGAAGGGCCAGAAAATGAGTCGCGAAAACACTAGATAAACACACACACACACACACACAGAGAGAGAGAGATCCAATCCCAAGGGGTTGCTTCCCTCCGGGAGCAATGGCGGCCATGGACTAGAGGAGAAACCCTCCTCCCACCTAGGGAGGAATCCAAGGAAGAATAAGAAGGAGGGGGTCTCTCTCCCCCTCTCTCCCGGTGGCGCCAGAGCGCCACCGGGGCAACCATCGTGACGACGATCTACACCAATAACTTCGCAGGGTCACCAACAACCCTCTCCTCCTCTATGCAGCGGTGTAAAACCTCTCTTCCCCGCTGTATTCTCTACTAGAACATGGTGCTTAATGCTATATATTATTATCCAACAATGTGTGGATATCCTATGATGTTTGAGTAGATTTCTTTTGTCCTACGAGTTAATTGTGATATGATGTTATTGATATGAGTTGTGTGTTGATATGGTGTTGTCCTAAGGTGCCTTACGTGAGGCGCACACGTGAAGGATTAACACTAGATGGTTTGCAATATGACCTACACTTGTGGGTTATCACAAGCCACTAGAGAACACTATGCCCCCTGGTCTATTCATCAATATATTTACAAACGCTACTATTTCCTCGCTGCCATTGATTACTTTTTATTTATTTCCCACTATATATTTACCCAACTATCATCTACACTACGCATTATATTGCAGGTAATGAGTCCAAGGGGATTGACAACCCTCTTGCCCGCGTTGGGTTTAAGTGTGTGCTCTTTTGTGTGTTGGCGCTCATGATGGGAAGTTGTGTGATTCTCTTATTGGTCGGTAACCTTGGTTATCTATGAGGGAAATACTTATTTATGTTATGCTTCATCATCCCCTCCTCTTTGGAAAAAAAATCCAACGCAAATCACAAGTATCATTGTCAATTCTTCTTCTCTCTTGTTTATATACCTGGTCGAAGCCGATCCATGCGACCACCTATGCGAACATCTATGCTCGTATGGAATGTCTTCTTTGATTAAAACTGAGAACCCTCCTCATGACTCACGGGAATGCATGCATCCATATGACCATCCTCGGTTGTATGATACGTCGTCTTTGACTCTGTCCTGGTAACCGTTTATGTCATTCTCTCATATGACCATCTGTACGAGCATCGCCGGTCGTATGGAACGCCGTCTTTGATTATGATGGTCTTCTCGACAATTTTTTTCCTTAGGGAAAATTTCCCTCATGAATAGTTAGTAATGAGACCCCCAATCTCTAGACAAAAAACTTACATCTTAAACCTCCCGTGTTTCCATCTATTCATCAACGAGGTATAACTTTATGCGCTGACCATTGACAATCCATGGAGCATCTTTTCGTCCTTCAAATCGAATGAATCCGGAATTATACACCTCCTTGATTTCTTAGGGCTTACCATCGAGACCTGAGTTCTCCTGGGAGAAACTTAAGACGGGAGTTAAATAGGATGACTTTGTCCCCTATAGTAAATGTGTGTTTTAGGATCTTTCTACCTTGCCACATCTTAACTTTTTTCTTTAAACAATAGGGCACTCTCACAAGCATTATTCCGAAGATCTCCTAAGGCATGTATATCTAGCAATCTCTTTCCCTACTTCCTTAAGATCAAAATTAATAATTTTGATTGCCTAATAAGCTTTGTGCTCTAATTCTAATGGTAAATTGTGTGCCTTTCCATAGACCATTTTATATGGTGTCATACCCATGGGGTTCTTGTAAGCGGTGTCGTAGGTCGAGAGAGTCTCATTTAATTTCCTAGCCTAGTCCCTCCTCAACTTCTGCACTTTTTTTTGTAGTATCATTTTCACCTCTCAATTCAAGAGTTCAACTCGACACTCTTTTGAGGGTGGTATGGAGAAGCTATTCGGTGAGTCACTCCGTACTTACGGAGGATTCTTCGAAAAAGTCCCTGTATGAAATTAGGTCCACCGTTAGTAATAAGAAGTTTAGGTACTCCAGACCTGGAAAGAATGATGTCCTCAATCATCTCTAATGAGGTGGCTCCATAAACATGATCTGTTGGAATCTCCTCAACCAACTTGGTAACATAATCTACATACACAAGAATGTGGGTATGCCCATCGAGACCGAAAATTGCCCCAAATAGTTCAGGCCCCAAACTAAATTGTAATTCATAGGCATTTCTTGTCTCCTACCTATGTTACATGTGAATTGACACGCATCACAACTTTGAAAAACGGGTGCACATCTTTGAAGAGTGTGGATCAATAGAATCATGATTGAAGCACTTTTGCGGCAGTTCGGTCCCCAACATGCATGATGTCCCCCATAAGGTTGTTATGACATTTATCGGGAAGGGCACTCATCTCGTGCTCAGGGACAAACCACCTAATCATGTTATTGGTCCCATGTTGATAAAGAAAAGCATCATCCCAGAAATAATACTTCAACTCACTAAATAATTTCTTCCGCTCATGATAATTCATGTCGGGTGGCATGTACTTTCATACAAGGAAGTTAGCATAATCTACAAAGCACGGTTATATTTTCTTAATCCTAGATAAGGTCTCACATGGAAAGGATTGGTTATTGGGACATGGTCATAGGGTATCATCTCCATTCATGATAGATGATCTACGACCGGATTTTCTTCACCTTTTCAATCCATTATCTGGAAATCAAATTACTAGAGTAATAATATCCATCGAACCAAATGGGGTTTAGTGTCTTTCATCGTAAGAAGATAACATAAGGAACAATGATAAGCATGAATAATAATTCTCAAATTAACAATATAAGGTCTAAAGTTGTCGCATGCAAAGTCAATAGCAAGTGATACTTCTCCAATTTATGATAATGAGAGGCGATTTCCTATGCATGGTGGTTGCTACACACCATTTGGTACAAGTGCCCTTTTTGATATACGAGGTTTCGAGTTTCAATGGCATTGGCACAAGTGCATTTTTGTTATATACGAATAACCTTTTTTCACTTTTATTTGTTTTTTTGTTACCCTTTTGACACAAGTGTCTTTTCATTGTGTAGAAAGGGCATTTCTCACTTCTCTCGGTCTTTTTTTCTTGCCTTTTTGGCATAATTGCATGTTTTCTTGCCTCGCTGGTCCAAAACCACGATATTTTTGTTATAGAGTTATTTTTGATATTTTGAAATAATTTATAAAATTAATTAGAGACAAAAATTGGGGCCATGTGTAGCTACCACCATGGGTAGCAAATTATTTCTCTTATGATAAGAGAGGCGATTTCCTATGCATGGTGGTAGCTACACACCATTTGGTATAAGTGCCCTTTTTGATATACGAGGTATTATATTATCAATCTTGAATACTTTATATGCAATTATATGCTATTTATATCATTTCGGGAACTAACCTATTAACCCACTGCCTAGTGCAAGTTGTTGTTTTTTGCTTGTTTTTTTGTTTTCGAGGAAATCAGTACCAAACGAAGTCCAAACACTATGAAACTTTTTCTTGATTTTTTTGGACAAAAGAGAACCTGGAAGCTTCAGAAGGAGACCAGATGACAGACGAGGAGACGACAAGGCAACATGGCGTGCCTAGGGGGTGGGTGCACCGTTATGCCTTGTGGGCCCCTTGTGGCTCCGTTTGGCCTAATTCCACCTCCATAAATTTTCTAAAATTGGGAAAGCAATAGAGAGCCACCAGAAACACTTTTTCCGCAGCCCCAAGTCTATGTTTTTCCGTGATCCCATGTGGAGACCTTTTTTGGTGCCCTGTCAAAAAGGGAATCAATCATGGAGGTCGTCTACGTCAACCTTCCTGCCTCCATGATGACATGTGAGTAGTCCACCACAAACCTACGAGTCCATAGCTAGTATGTAGAGGGCTTCTTCTCTCTCTTTAATCCTCAATACAAAGTTCATCGCGATTCACGTGGTGGTCTATTCGATATATTCCTCTTTTGTGTGTTTTTGTTGGGATGCAATGAATTGTGGGTTTATGATCAGATTATTTATGAATATATATTGAGACATCTCTAAATTATTTTATGCATTATTGTTATAGCTTCACATTTCTCTCCGATCTATCGGTTTGATTTGGCCAACTAGTTTGATTTATTTTCACTAGGAGTGGTGCGTTGTGCTGAGTTTAATCTTGTGGTGCTCAATCCGAGTGACATAAACGGACATGATACATATTTGTAATGGTGCCATTAAGGATAAAATGATGGGGTCTAAATATATTGCTTGTCTTACTTTGCCTACACGATGTCATCTTGCTCCAAGCATTACTCGGTTTCATATTTTATACTCTAGATGCATGTTGGATAGTAGTCGATGAGTGGAATAATAGTAGTAGATGCTGGCATGAGTCGGTCTACTCGTTTATGGACATGATGCATATATACACGATCATTGCCATGAATAACATGTCATAACTATGCGCTATTTTGTCAATTGCCTAACAATAATTTGTTTACCCACCGTATGCTATGTTCAAGAGAAAAGCCTCTAGCAAAAACTATGGCCCCCGGGTCTACTTAAGTATATTTACTAAAACCTCATTTACCTTGCTGAAATTTATTTACTTCTATATTTATATTATCTATATATCAGTATTTAATCCTTGCAAGTAACGAGTTCAAGGGGCTTGACAACCCTCTTGCGTGCGTTGGGTGCAAGTGTTTGGTTCTGTGTGTGTAGGTGCAGCTAAAAGAGGTTTTCGTGAGTCTCCTATTGGTTCAGTAACCTTGGTTCTCTCTAAGGGACATTCTTATCTCTACTGTGTTTCATCTCCCTTCGTCTTCGGGGAAAAACCCAATCTAGTTTACAAGTTGTAGCAAGTAACTCTCTTTTAGTAGAAGCCAAGTGTTTCTGATTGTCATCCAAGATCCTGCAAGCATAAAAGATAACATTAAGATTTTTATCATCTCGCTATCCTAACACATCTCCAATAGCATAATTGCTAGCATCACACATGATTTCAAAGGGTTCATCCCACTTTGGAGGTTGGATGATGGGAGCAGTTATTAGTGCATCCCTCAACTTTTCATAAGCCTGCACACAATTCTTATCAAAGGAGTATGGGCCACATTTGTGTAGAAGGTTGGTTAAAGGTTTAGGAAGTTTGGATAAATTCTTGATAAATTTTTGGTAGACGCTAGCATGTCCCATAAAAGTTTGCATACCTTTCACATATTGAGGGTAAGGTAAGTTCTCTATTACCTCAATTCTTTCTTAGTCTATTTTGATGCTCTTGATAGAGACTCTATGCCCGAAAACTACTCCTTTAGTGAACATGAAGTCACTCTTTTAACAGTTTAATACAAAGCATGTTCCTTCACATCTCTGCAAAAACTTTTGACAGATTATAGAGCCAATCATCAAAGGAAGTAACTTGGACAGAGAAACTGTTGATGAACACTTCAACAATTTTCTCAACAAAATGAGGGAAACATTTAGGGCTGCACTTTTGTAAATAAGGTGACACATTGCATAAGCCAAAGGGCATCGTACGAAAAGCATATGTCTCGTACATGCAAGTAAAAGTAGTCTTTTCTTAGTCTTTTGGTTGAATAGGTATCTTTGAGAACCCATAGTAACCATCTAGAGAGAATATATAAAAAATTTGTCAATCCCTCCAATATTTCATCTATGAAGGGTAATGGGTAATGGTCTTTCAGCTTCCACTTACTTAGCCTCCCGAAATCAACACACATTTCATCTATAAAGGGTAATGGGTAATGGTCCTTCAGCTTCCACTTATTTAGCTTCCTGAAATCAACACATATTTCATAACCAATGATGACCGTAGTAGGGACTAGATCATTATTTTCATTATAAACCAAGGAAACCCCCCTTTCTTGGGAATACAATGTACTAGACTAGACCATTTACTATAAGATGTTGGATAAATTACTCCTCCATCAAGGAGGTACATTACCTCTTTTCTTACTACATTTTTTGAGTAAGGGCGCAATCTTATTTGACTTTCAATCATGGGTTTGGCTCCTTCTTAAATAGTAATTGCATGTGAGTAGATGGATGGGTCTATTCCTTTCATATCTTTCATTGGATATTCCAATGCTTTACGGTGTCTTAGTAATACCGATAATATTTTTTCTTTCTCTTTTCCTCAAAGATCAGCATTAACAATTACATGATTTTTTAGTTTTATTAATAAATTCATACCTTAGTCCCTTGGATAAGTGTTTGAGAATATGAGGGGCAATTCTTCATCTCCTTTCCTTTCAAGAACCTCATAAATTTTATCCAAATGGGGGCCGACCCTCGGGTAGCATCCATGAAAATTCTATTTCTTCTTCTTCAAATAGAGATTCTGGTTTCACCAAGATTCTTTCAATCTCATCTTCTTGCATATCTATACGAATTTCAGCAAGCAGTTTCAATCTCAACTCTTCTTCGTCTTGTGAATCCTTTTGGTATGGTTTGTTCAATACATCACAGAAGGGAAACTTAACCATTTCTTCTCTCCATTCATCAAGATAGTTTTTTCTTTATGTATGCCCCTACAACCTTTAGAGAAGAGGTTCCAAAAATAATAGAAAACCTTTATCCTTAGTAATCATCAATATGAAAATGTCAATAGGATATATAAGTGAACCAATAATAATATTAACATCCTTGAGGATGCCACATGGTATCCTATCATTCTTATCTGCAAGCTTAATCACCACATCAGTTGGCTCAAGAGTGCATGGCAAGATATCATCATACATTTTTGCATAAAATCCATAAGGAATAATATTGACTGGACTTCCGGGATCACATATACCAAAATAAGACTTGCTACCAAGAGAACATGCCAATATTTGTTTACATGTATCCTTACCTTCCATGCACCCTTTTAGATATGAGGTTGTATATCGATTAAGGTGAACTTCTTTATTTATCACTGACACAGGTGTAGCAAGTTCTTCACAATATCAAAATTTTAAGGGGTCATGTATTGTTCCACCTTAATATTTTTCTTATGCTTGACTGAAAGTATCTCCTTTTCTCCTGTCGCTTTCCTTTGAAAATAAGCTTCTCTCCTGTCAAGGGGTGGTGTAGATTTCTTCATTATTACTTCCACCATTCAGATGGCCTTGGACTCTCTCTTATGTTTCATGAATCCTTTATCTAGTAATTGCAAAAACTCAGAGTAGTCTCACAAAATACATAAAGAGGGGTCAATACCAACATTGAAATCATGACAATGATTTTTCAGTTTCTTAGTTTTACAAAAGGTTTTAGTACTATCATAACAAGGGTCAATCTTCTTATTTTCCTTCGAACAAAGATACCAACTTTCAGCATTTTGGCGCATCTTTTTAAGAACCCCCCAAACTTGGGAAATATTGTTCCAAAAAGGACCCGTGAGAAGTAATATCAAGTACCTGCTAGATGACCCACAAGTATAGGGGACCAATCATAGTCCTTTCAATAAGTAAGAGTGTCGAACCCAACGAGGAGCAGAAGGCAATAACAAGCAGTTTTCAGCAAGATATTCATTGCAAGTGTTGTAAGTAACACTGATAGATAGTTTTGTAGCAAGATAATTCGTAAAAGGTAACAAGTAACAATAGTAGCAAATGTGTAGCAAGGTAGCCCAATCCTTTTTGTAGCAAAGGACAGGCCTGAAAGTACTTTTATATTAAGCAAGCGCTCCCGAGGACACATGGGAACTTCTGTCTAGTCATTTCATCATGTTGAGTTGATTCACGTTTGCTACTTTTATGATTTGATATGTGGGTGGACCGGTGCTAAGGTGCTGTTGTTACTTGAACAAACAACCAACTTATGATTACCCCCTCTCGCAAGCATCCGCAACTACGAACAACGAATTAACATAAATCAAACCATAGCATTAAACGTGTGGATCCAAATTAGCCCCTCATGAAGCAACACATAAACTAGGGTTTAAGCTTCTGTCACTCTCGCAATACATCATCTACTTGTTAGTCCACAATGACTTCCCTTAGGCCCATAACATGGTGATGTGTCATGTAGTCGATGTTCACATGACACCACTAAGAGAAGTAACAACATACATATCATCAAAATATCGAATGAATGCCAATTTTATATGATTACTTATAACAATACTTCTCCCATGTTCTCAGGAATAATAGTAACTACTCACGCCTCATAAACATGTTCAAGATCAGAAGTATAATAATAACGATTAAGGATCTGAACATAATATCTTCCACCAAGTGATTCAACAAGCATCAACTACAAGATGTAATCAACACAACTCGTAACCCACAGGTTCCAATCTGAGGATTTGAGACAAAGATTGAATACAAGAGATGAACAAAGGTTGGAGATGAGATGGTGCTGGTAAAGATGTTGATGAAGATTGGTCCTTCCACGAAGGAGTAAGAGTGATGGCTTCGATTTCCCCCTCCCCCCCCCCCCGGGGGGGGGGGGGGATAACCTCGACATAATCTCTCTGCCGGAGAGCAAAAGGGCATCTGCCCAGGTTTCCGCCTTGAGATGGCGGCGCATCATCCCAAAAGGTTGCTTATGATATTTTATATGTCAAAACACACCATATAGAAGAAGAGGGGCGTCAGAGGGCCTATAGGGGGCCTAGAAGCCATGAGTGTGCGCCGATGTGGGGTGGGAGCGCCCTGTTAGCTTGTGGCAAGCAGGTGGCCCCCTCTATTATATTTTTGACCCAATAATTCTTAAATATTCCAGAAAAATACTCTTGAAGTTTTAGGTCATCTGGATGTTGTTGATTTTTCTACCTTTTTCTTGGTTCCCCGGTCCAGAATTCCAATTTCCAGATAATTCCCTCTTTGTGATGTACCTTGCATATTCAGAAAGAAAAGACATAAGAAGTGTATAATAATAGGGAATAATGGACAAGAATAGTATTAATATAAATAAATAATCATGATGCAAAATGGACATATCACTGCTTCCTTTGTGAGTCAAGCCCTCTATAAAAGCAATTCACTATTAAATAGTCAGTGTAATAATTCTTAGGACACTCAGAGAGTATGTCACGACACCTCTTGTAAGTGTCAAACAAACGCTCATCAGGGTTTTCCCCAAAGCTACCAATCCTTATTCTCATGTTATTCAGTTTACCATGAGGATAAAAAAAAGCAAAAAATACATATTTCAACTCTTTTCACGAGTTCAAAGTACCTACAGGTTGATCTCAAAACCACTTAGCACCTATCCTCTCCACAGAATATGGGAACAACTTTATTCCAGTTTCTTCATTAGTAAGTTCTTGTAACTGAAATGTTCCACATATATTTTCAAACTCCATCATGTGTGTATAGGGATTTCTAGTTCCATAACCTCGGAAAGATTATTGTTTCACCATATCAATAAACCAAGGATTTATTTCAAATATTTTAACAGTTAGGCCAGGACCAACATATATGTAATTTTCTCCTCGCACTGGTCCCACAACGAGCACAACTCCTACCTCGTAACTTTGCTCTTGTAAATCCATGGATTCTTGCAACCTATAAAACTATTAGAACACAAAATAATTCAAAACTTAAAGTAAAATCCCAAAAGCGATTAGGTCCTCGACAATGGTGCCACAAAAATATCGATTTCCTCCAAGTGCATAGGGTTCAGTTGTACCTTTTCAAAGTAAGAGTATCGATCCCACAAGGAGCACAGTAATCAGGTGTTGCCTCTTGTGATGAATTATGTATCTGTGCCTACAAGTAAATGTTGGCTCGACACAAAGTGAGGGCATAAATATGTAGTATTTCTTTATAAGAATGAATTGAAAGTAATTAAAATAAAAGTAAATGAAGGACATCCACAAAAGTAACAAGCGAAATAACATATGAAAGAGGCGTTCTTAGGGAGTCTAGAATTCCCTTTGGTATGTTTCTATTTCAACCTATGCATCCATAGGTGTAGTCTGGATACGTAAGCCACCCTTGATGATTATGTTGGGGGGAGCCAGGTACAGAACACGTTCTACTCTTGGTATACTTTGTGCCATGCACAAAACTACCAAAGTATCCCCCCCCGTGGGTTACACCTAAGGTAAATAAGGGTTTCTCCCTCGATGAGGCCTCTCTAAGGGTTCTGCGTAATTCCCCTATCAATTGCAAAGGATGGGAGTAAAGGCTTTTGATGTCACCTTGAATTACCTCCACTTCATACCCTTTACAATGAAAGTGATACACTTCTTGGCCTTTTAGGGGTAATGCTGAGTGGGTCGCATTGAGAACATTCACAAAGTATAAAAAACTAATCTCTTAACACAGGATCTCATATCCAATATAATATTTAAGATCACGTGATACCAAAGTTCATCCATATCCCCGATAACTAGGGGTTCTACTCGCACATGGAGACAACAAACAACATGGGATAGTGGTGGTAAACATGGATGTATTGTAATACACAAGATGATCCACTAGGTTTCTTCAGGTTATACAAAGATGGATGTGGATGATGATGATTATAACAGTGGTGATGATGTTGATGACGAGAGTCGTGATGATGTTGATGTCCCTGTGTGCTTGATGAAGATGGCAGTCTCCTCCTATGCCAATCCCTCCTTCGTATCACCCCGAAAGCTAGGGTTCTTCCTTGTAGATGGGTTTCTGGTGTCTATGCGCATTTGTACCCCCGATATATATGATCTCGTGGGGTGGAAGTAGTAGACGACGTGGCAGCGTTGACACCCCATACGACCGCCAATACGAGCGAGCGTGGTTGCATGGTGTGTTGTCTTTCACTCCGGAGGAGTCGTGGAGATTCCTCCTTTGGCCATGTTGCTCCATTCTTTTATGGTAGGTGATTATCACATTTAAATATGTGATTTTGCTACCATTTCCTGACATTCCTTCTACCATTTGTTATTTGAGCCATTACCTGAGGAAAATCACTTGAAAGAGGTGCGTGAACGCCATAAAATTTCACAAAGCCTGCCATGCAGGCATAAAATTATTCTAAAAACCATCACATAAGTTGAACTTATGAGTGCCCTATCTTATGAGTAGAATTATAGATGATGGTAGAGCCTGAATCATGGTGGGACTGTTCAATACTAATGTAACATGCATGTTCCAAGCTTTATCTAGGCGGGGGATTAGCAAGAAATAAGTTTAGCGTGTCATAGGCCGCAAGAATACTGGTAAAATATGGGATGGATTCTTTACCCTTTGTTCTATAAATATATGATATGCATGCTTGTGTCTACTATAGAAAAAAGGGATATAGGAAAGTTCTAGGATGGTTCATGGACCACCCTATTCATCACCTAGGTATGTGACTTATTCGCATGTTAATGGCTTTACGGTTTCTTTATATAGAATGTCTAGATTTTGTCCTAGCTTAGCATTCGTGTTCAAATGAAGAATAATGCATAGTGATGTTAGAACTATGCATATAATGTCACTTAAGTCCTATAGTAATTAATATAACATTGTAATCGATCATTACATGAACATGGGTTGTCCAAAAACCTGAATTCATGTGTATGTACGTGATTTTTACAATCTATCTCACACTTCTCCCCTCAACACGTGTAGTGAGTTGTGTTGTAGTGATTTTAAGGATGATGCGCTTCTCACGAGCTATCCACACCCACATTTTTGGCTATGGATTTCATATATACATTCACATTTTTTTGAGATTTACCTATGTATACTTTGTCAGAAAAGAACGATTAGTTTTCATCTTTTAACTTACATCTAGCACATCAAAGAGCAATCTCAAATTAACCTTTTAACTTCCACTCTATTTTGACTCGTCAACTAATACCTTTACTAGATGTTTTAATAAGTAGGTGGGGAGACACTTTCATGTCTCATCGCTCAACCCCCCCCCCCCCCGCGTCGGTAACGGGAGGCGCGACAACGAACATGGATACACACACAATCGAGAGGAAATGTGGCAGGGTTTGGGGGAGGGTAGAATGCATTCAACAAGAATCTACTCATTGTTGTCTCAATCATGATCACATATATCTGAATTCTCATTTAAAGAGCGAGAATGGAGGAGGGGTGATGTTTCAAATGATTACATCATTGTCGAGACATTTTTTTCCTCTTTGTGTTCTTTGTGTCACTATTTAAAGTTCATGTGTTATGGTTTTAGGGTTTCTTCTAGCATGTTGTTATTCTAGGTTTATTTTTGTTGTTTCCTTATTCCGTGATAGTATTTCCTAGGGTTTATATCGTGTTTTTATTTAGCCATTGCAGAGACACGACTTTCTCGTTAGAGTGTGTATGAGAGAGAGGGCATGAGCATGATTTTATGGTTTCTTCACGCATGTTAACAGGTTTATAGTTTCTTCGTATAAAGAGTCTACATTTTGATATAGCTTAGCTTTCTGGTGCTCAAATGTATAATAAAATACAATAATATTAGAACTACACATATAATGTCAACGTAAAGCTGATAGTAATTAATATAGCCTCGTAATAGATGTTTACATGGACGTGGATGGTCCAAAACCCCAAATTTATGCATACGTGACTTGCTATTACAATCTAACTTCCACTTCTCCACTAGCAATCATGTGACGAGTTGTGTTTTAGTGCTTTTAATGATGATGTGCTTCTCACGTGCTATTCCGTTTTCATTTCTTCCTCTTTTTATAAAGAAACGTGTTTTTGACAATTATTTTTGATATTTTCTTATGTATACGTTGTTGGAAAAGAATAGATAATATTCATCTTTCAACTTACTAAAACATCCAGCACATAAAAGAGCAATCTCAAATTAGCCATTTTAACTTCGAGTCTAGCATGTCTAAATTAGATGATATGTGCTTTCGACTCATGAACTGATAACTTTACTTCCTCTACTTACAATTGGCATAGTCACATGTGAAAATGAGTGGAACAAGCATAGACATGAAAAGATAGTCATGGCTCCTCTCGACGATGATGATTGTCACCAACAACTCAACTTAAAATAAGGAGACAACGATTGAAGAGACATATGTAGCCCTATGTGTCCTTTAGGTGATATTTATAGATGATTAGAAGATTAATTTTATTCATGAGTATGTAAACTTGTATTTAGTCACATGTTTGGACCTCCCCCCTCCCCTCCCCCAAAGAAAAAAAAGATATAAGAAGGTGTCATCATTATTTTTGTACTTCTCGAAGTGTACTAACAAGAGGGGTTTGGTGAAGGAAGAAGAGTGTGGACTCCTACCATTCACAAATTATTGCACTCTTATAAACCTCAAGACTACCACCCAAAGTGACCATTCCTTTGGTTTTCTTTTTTTCTTTTCCATCTTGCCTCAAGTCCTACTTGTACATACTTTACATTAACTTATAAAATAGCACTGGGGGTTTCTCCATTCTTCCTGCTCAGAAAAGAGACCCTCCTTAAACAGATATGTTGTCGGAAAGGCCATCATGGAGGTTCGGGGCCTACTAAGGGTAGGGACAAAGCATTTTATTCGTCTAGGATTATTTCTTAGAAGGACATTAAAATTTCAGGGATGTCCATGAGACTCCATGGCAAGAATGATTGCGTAACACGCTTATTTGGGGCATAAAGAACCTACCCCTTCTCCCTCAAGGGAGGGTACCGGCTAGATAATGAGATTTTCCACTATTTTGACCCTCTAAGCTCCTAGTTATCCCTGCACCATGTACTGAACTTTGATTTGAGTGAGGTGAAAGAAAGAAGGGCCCTGGATTCATGAAGTCCACGAGTACAAACTTGATTCCCCCTTGAGTTCTTTCTGAAGCTTCTTACTCTTAGATTTGTGAAGAAACCCTTAAGATTGGAGGTTCCTGGAATATTTTAATGTTGTGGATTAGCCTTATAAAAGTTTGCGATGATTGAAGACCCCCTCAAGATCATCTCTTAGTGGTTGAAGTTGAATCTAGACCTTCGTGGGTATTGGTGACTTGGTGTCCCAAGCCTATTTAGTGGAGATCAGAGAAACCCCTCCCTCTCATGCTTTGAACTATACAATACAATCCATCTTCTTGTATGTGTTCTTGGTTACTTTAATCCATTTATCATTTATTTAGTGTTAGCTAGCTTGTTCTCCCTATGCTATATTGCTTGCTAGTTGAATATGGTCGTATAGGTTGACTCCCTAGTTGTATTTAGTGAACTTACAATTCTGCAATTTCCAATAATCAACACTTTTAAAAAATAGCCCTCTATGTTAGCTAGCTTGTTCTCCCTGTGCTATATTGCTTGCTAGTTGAATATGGTCGTATAGGTTGACTCCCTAGTTGTATTTAGTGAACTTACAATTCTGCAATTTTCAATAATCAACACTTTTAAAAAATAGCCCTCTATATTCATATTTCTCTAGTCGACATAGTTGATCCTCTAGTAAAAAACAACAACTATGTGACATCAACACATGCACCACTATTAGCGATGAAGGAGAATAGAGGTATGCGAGGTGCACTATAAATGAAGCGACAGATTCTCACAGGAGCATGACAATGGAAATCATGTTTTGTAGAATGTAACACTTAAAAGATGATGGACCCTATTATGAGTTGTTATGGCTATGAACCTCTACATATAATACATTTTTCTCTAATGATGTGTTAGCTAATTTTGATTTTTCTCCACTTCTTGTATTTATAGGACCATAATACTCTTGATCTATTGGAAAATTATATGGCATGAACTAGCACAATAAAAAAATGCACAATAACTACGTAACTATGTGACATATATTGACGATGTGATAGTGGAGAGAGGCATTTTAGATCCCGGGGGACTCAACGCCTGAAAGCTCCCCCCCCCCAAAAGTCATACTCCTAAGTTTAAGAAAAGTGTGAAACAAACCCCACACATATTTGTAAAATTTACATGCACAAAATAAAAATAAAGGGGTTTCTCTTTGGTGGTGCCATCGATGGAATATTGTAAGTGACCATAACGCAAACATCGTGCACCCTATATCACACCTTCGAGCGGCTCAGGGCGACCCCAACTCCTGGCACCGCTACTCCCCATCCACCTCTCCTCCCCACCTTCATCGACACACACCATCGGGCAAAGCCCGCTAGTAGTCGATGGCGGCTGGACCTGTCCTCTCATGCACACGCATGATGGAAAGGAGGATTGGCGCTCTTGTTGTGCTGCATCTTGGCAATGCTTGGGTGACTCCCATGTCGCGTGGCTCCAGGGGGTGGAGGTGCCGTCTATGGCTCCTTAGCTACCCGATTGTCCTTCATGACTGGAACAACGACTGCGGCTAGATGTGCAAGTTTTGGCTCGTCAGATCCGCTCGGTGAGATGGGACGGGGCGACAACCCTCTCCTCCCATGTTGGGGGTTTTGAGTCCCGTGGCCATGCTTGAATTGTTCCATAGGTTGTGCAAAGGGAAGCGGCTCCGGATTTGGCAACCTAGCCTGATTTGGCCTATCGACATGGATGGCGACAAGGTCGGGCTAGACGGAGTTGTCCCTCCAGCTTTAGCTAACCGGAGGTGTGATTTGTGGTCAGTCTCTGGTATTGCTGCCGCTGTAGCTTTCATCGAAGGCGTCGGGCTAACGAAGGTCCAGTGCATGGAGGTGTGGTGTTGGGCGGTGCCCGTGGCGAAAGCTTGCTGGCTCTTGACGACCAATGGTGTTGGTATCTGTGGATGTCGTTTCACCTCCTTGAAGGTGTCGCCGTGGAGTCCATCACATGCATACCCTTAGATCTAGTTCTTCGGGTGGAAGCCTAAGGCCTGGTGAGGTCGGGCGATGGCGTCGACATCGTAGCTTTCCACTTTGGGGGCTTCTTCTTGAATACCTTTGGACCCCATTCCCGTTCTCCATGTGCTAGACGCATGCATCATTGTGGTTGGCAAGTGTGTGTCTGGCAATGTGGAGGATCTGCGTGACATTGTGTTCCAATGATGGTGGCTTGAGTTGAAGTTGGTTTGCAACTGAGTTTTGTTAGTCCCATCCAGCGTGTTCAAGGGGTCGAGTGCTCCACTTGTCTTTCTGGGGTCAGAGCTATTGTGGATGGTCCTTCGTGGTGGTGATGACACTAGGTGGGTGGTCGGTTCAGCGCTGGCTCAACGCACTCCCAACACTTCCTCTCTGACAATGCTCGTCAATAGAGTCAGAGCTGCCTGGTCGCCGACGAATGCGCGGTTGACTGTTTAGCATAGACCGACACGGGTCTTAGCACTTGTTTGTGCTGAGGGCTACGCCAGGGACCGTCGATGATGAAGTTGGGTTCGCTCGCTCACAGAGGAGTGACGACAATGGCACCGAATGGCAATCTTGAAGGCATATTTTTCCTCAAAAGTGTGTGCATTTTTGTGTAGGCTGCCCGCACAATGCCTTGTTTTTTTGGGTATTTTGCAAAGTCTATCATCATTTTTTTTGCTAATTAACAAGACAACTCTTTTTTTATGAATCAGGATCCTTTGGTCAATTTAAAAAAATGTGGCCCGATGTTGTTCTGTGGCTTGATGGTCATCACCCCACATTATTGCCTCCACCTAAACTATAGACACGTCCCCCGACTTCCAAAAAATAGTAAAGACACAACTCCACGTGGAAGAGCCATGTGACCATTTAAAAATAATGCAGTTTTTCTCCTTACAAGAATAGTCCATTGCATGGAAATACGATTATGCATATATGTGCATTTAAAATTTGCTTTTGAGGGTTATTATACGATGTATGCTCCTGCAAATCTTTCATAACTCCAACGATATCTTTCACACAAAAAATGCAAATCTTTCATATCTCAAACGATATCTTTCGCAAAGAAAATAAGATCGACAACGTGTAGCATTAAATGAGTAGAGTTTATATGTGAAGCCGGAGCGAATATACGTCGTATATACAGACATTTCGAAAATTATTGCAAAGGCTATTACACGGCGCGCTCTTGTCAATCTTCCATACACTACGTAGCTTCGAAGATATGTAGCAATAAATGAGCAGAGTAATCAGGTCAACCTGGAGGAACTAATTCCACTGAGTGAATTTCTGGGCACAACAGGATATCGACCGGCTATAATTATGTGTGGTTTTAATGTCTCGTGTCCATTTATTTTCTAAATCTTGGACTTGGCTCTCTACATTGGTTCTTGCTTGCTTGCCTGGACTGTCCTGTCCGTTTGGCAGGTGGGTGGTCCTCGTTGTAGCGTCACTTGCAAGTCTTTTCTGCAGACTTTTCTTTGCTTGCATCATGGAGCTCTCACGGTTTCCACCAGATCGGGCATATTGTTTCGCCTGCAAAGACCGGTATTTTTCTAAATGCGGAACCTACATACATACGTGTAAATATGTTGATTTGTAAGGTACACAAAGGAGACAAATATACGATTTTCCACACCTTTTTCCCAGTGATTGTTTTGTATGTAGCCAAAATCTCCAAATCTGGTTCTGACCATAAAAGAATATCCAATTTTGGGGCATGTGAATATGTGATATTGTTCCTTGAGTGTGCGACCATGCGCGTTGATCATATGCAGTGCATGCATGAGGTAGCTCTCCCTCGGCAGAATATCTGATGCCCCTAGATCCAAACTCGGTAGCACATTTTTCAATCTTTGAAAAATACTGAAAAAGATTAGCACATTCCCACAACACCAACGTATGTTGTCACAAAATTTAAAATGAAAATTCAAAACATAGCACGAGAAACATAAATGAAAAATTCAACAGTAAATAGTACTTCCTCCGTTCCTAAATATAAAACCTTTTAGAGATTGCACTATAAACTACATACGGATGTATATAGACATATTTTAGAGTGTACATTCACTCATTTTGCTTCGTAAGTAGTTTTCTAATGAAATCTCTAAAAGGTCTTATATTTTAGAACGGAGGGAGTACATTACATAAGTTGGACTTTAGATTTGACCTATTATCACATTGATGTCAATTTTATCATTTTTGTACCTGGAGAAATGTTTTGAATTTTGATTTGAATTTTTGTGACGCATACATTGATATTCTATGAATATGCTAGATTTTTTTTCAAAATTTTAGCCCGAAGCAATTTGAAATGTGCTAGATTTTTTGGGTCGGACTTGACAAAGCCCGAAATGAAAATCTTAAGCCCGAGCATGTGCTCGTCTTGGCCTGAAACATGTGAAGTGTGCATTTTTCATTTAAAGTAAATTTTAGGGTATTTAAATACATCATTATATTGATTTTCAATTAAAATGATTATTTTAATTCCAATCGAGGTTTTTCAGTCTTTTAGGTTAGGCTTCGTGCACACAAACTGAGCTCATGTCTCGTTCGAATGTTAGGCTTTCAGTCTCAGGCCGTCATGCCCGCTTGTTCGTGCACGGGTCTTCCTCTCCGCCTTCCGTGAAGCCGACACATGTCTCATAGTCCTTTTTATAAAAGAACTATCGGTCTGTTCAGCACATGTTAAGGTAGTACACATGACACTGGAAGTAAAAAATTACATCTAGATCTGTAAAACCATCTAGCAACGACTACAATCTACAATCACTAAAGCGAGATGTCATTTTTTTTCTTTTGAAGCCCAAACCTTAGAACAATAGTTCTATGATAGTTTCCGTTCATAAACAAATATTTCCAAAGGAGAAAAAAGCAACAAAAAGAGTCTATCCAATGCCCGCTCATGGAAACATCGAAGCTAGTTTACACATAAATGTGTTGGGGAACGTAGTAGTAATTCAAAAAAAAATCTACGTCACACCAAGATCTATCTAGGAGATGCTAGCAACGAGCAAGGTATAGAGCATCTTCATACCTTTGAAGATCGCTAAGCGGAAGCGTTACTAAGAACGCAGTTGGTGGAGTCGTACTCGTAGCGATTTAGATCGCAGAAGATTCCGATCTAAACGCCGAACAACGGCGCCTCCGCGTTCAACACACGTGCAGCCCGGTGACGTGTCCTTTGCCTTGAACGAGCAAGGAAAGAGGAGAAGTTGAGGGAGAGCTCCGGCAGCACGGCGGCCTGGTGACGGTGGAGCTGCGTGGTACTCCGGCAAGGCTTCGCCAAGCGCTACGGAGGAGGAGGAGGAGGAAGAGCAAGGCTGCACCGAGGGAGGAAGAAAACTTGTGTTTTTGCAGCCCCAAACCCTTGGGTATATATAGGAGGAAGAGGAGGAGGAGTGCCGGCCACCCTAGGGTTTCCCCTAGGTGGTCCGACGGCCAAGGTGGGGCGGCGATCAGGGTGAAGGTGGCTTGCCTCTCCGTCACATGGAGCGACAAATCCCAGTCTCGATTCGTACCAACACAACAGAGACTTTCGGAGATACATGTAGTGCACCTTTATAATCACCCAGTTACGTTGTGACGTTTGATACACCCAAAGCACTTCTACGGTATCCGGGAGTTGTACAATCTCATGGTCTAAGGAAATAATACTTGACATTAGAAAAGCTTTAGCAGACGAACTACACGATCTTGTGCTATGCTTAGGATTGGGTCTTGTCCATCACATCATTCTCCTAATGATGTGATCCCGTTATCAATGACATCCAATGTCCATGATCACGAAACCATGACCATCTATTGATCAACGAGCTAGCCAACTAGAGGCTCACTAGGGACATGTTGTGGTCTATGTATTCACACATGTATTACGGTTTCCGGTTAATACAATTATAGCATGAATAATAGACTATTATCATGAACAAAGAAATATATTAATAACCACTTTATTATTGCCTCTAGGGCATATTTCCAACAGTCTTCCACTTGCACTAGAGTCAATAATCTAGTTATATTATGATGAATCAAACACCCATAGAGTTCTGGTGCTGATCATGTTTTGCTCGTGGAAGAGGTTTAGTCAAAGGATCTGCGACATCCAGATCCGTATGTACTTTACAAATATCTATATCACCATCCTGGATTTATCCACGAATGGGGTTGAAGCGGCGCTTGATGTGCTTGGTCTTCTTGTGATACATGGGCTCCTTGGCAATGGCAATAGCTCTAGTCTTGTCATAGAAGAGAGTCATCGGGCCCAACACATTGGGAATCCCTCCTAGGTTGGTGATGAACTCCTTCATCCACATTCCTTCCTTTGCTGCTTCCGATGCAGCTATGTACTCCGCTTCACATGTAGATGTCGCCATGACGCTTTGCTTGCAACTGCACCAGCTGACTGCCCCACCATTCAAAATATACACGTATCCGGTTTGTTACCTGAAGTCATCTGGATCTGTGTCGAAGCTAGCATCGATGTAACCCTTTACGACAAGCTCTTCGGCACCTCCATAAACGAGAAACATATCTTTACTCCTTTTCAGGTACTTAAGGATATTCTTGACCAATGTCCAGTGATCCAGTCATGGATCACTTTGGTACCTCCCTACCAAACTTATGGCAAGGTTCACATCAGGTCTAGTACACAACATGGCATACATAATAGAGGCTATGGCTGAAGCATAGGGGACGATACTCTTCTTTTCTCTATCTTCTACCGTGGTCGGGCATTCAGTTGTGCTCTACCTCACACCTTGTAATACAGGCAAGAACCCCTTCTTGGCCTTATCCATATTGAACTTCTTCAATATCTTGTCAAGGTATGTACTTTGTGAAAGACCAATGAGGCGTCTTGATCTATCTCTATAGATCTTGATGCCTAATATGTAAGCAGCTTCTCCAAGGTTTTTCATTGAAAAACACTTGTTCAAATAGGCCTTTATTATTTCCAAAAGTTCTGTATCATTACCCATCAACAATATGTCATCCACATATAGTATGAGAAATGCTACAAAGCTCCCACTCACTTTCTTGTAAATACAGGCTTCTCCATAAGTTTGTACAAACCCAAACGCTTTGATTACCTCATCAAAGCGAATGTTCCAACACCGAGATGCTTGCATCAGCCCATAGATGGAGCGTTGGAGCTTGCATACCTTGTCAGCATTTTTAGGATCGACAAAACCTTTCGGCTGTATAAAGTACAATTCTTCCTTAAGAAAGCCATTCAGGAATGCCGTTTTGACGTCCATTTGCCAGATCTCATAATCATAAAATGCGGCAACTGCTAACATGATTCGTACCGACTTCAGCATTGCTACGGGTGATACAGTCTCATCGTAGTCAATTCCTTGAACTTGTCGATAACCCTTAGCGACAAGTCGAGCCTTATAGATGGTCACATTACCATCCGCATCAGCTTCTTCTTAAAGATCCATTTATTTTCTATGGCTCGCCGATCATCGGGCAAGTCCACCAAAGTCCATACTTTGTTCTCATACATGGATCCTATCTCGGATTTCATGGCTTCAAGCCATTTGTTGGAATCCCAGGCCCGCCATCGCTTCTTCATAGTTCGAAGGTTCACTATTGTCCAACAACATGATTTCCATGACAGGGTTGCCGTACCACTCTGGTGCGGAACGTGTCCTTGTGGACCTTCGAGGTTCAGTACCAACTTGTTCCGAAGATTCATGATCATCATCATTAACTTCCTCTCCAGTTGGTGCAGGCACCACAGAAACATTTTCCTGCGTTGTGCTACTCTCTGGTTCGAGAGGAGGTATAATTACCTCATCAAGTTCTACTTTCCTCCCACTTACTTCTTTCGAGAGAAACTCTTTCTCTAGAAAGGATCCATTCTTGGCAACAAAGATTTTGCCTTTGGATCTAAGATAGAAGGTATACCCAATAGTTTCCTTAGGGTATCATATGAAGACGCATTTTTCCGCTTTGGGTTCGAGCTTCTGAGGTAGAAGTTTCTTCACATAAGCATCGCAGCCAAACTTTCAGAAACGACAGCTTAGGTTTCTTTCCAAACCATAATTCATACGGTGTCGTCTTAACGGATTTAGACAGTGCCCTATTTAAAGTGAATGCGACAGTTTCCAATGCATATCCACAAAATGATAGCGGTAAATCAGTAAGAGACATCATATCCAATAGAGTGTAATTACGACGTTCGGACACACCATTACGCTGAGGTGTGCCAGGCGGCGTGAGTTGTGAAACAATTCGACATTTTCTTAAGTGCGTGCCAAACTCGTGACTCAAATATTCTCCTCCACGATCAGATCATAGGAACTTTATTTTCTTGTCACGATGATTCTCTACCTCACTCTGAAATTCCTTGAACCTTTCAAAGGTTTCAGACTTGTGTTTCATTAAGTAGACATACCCATATCTGCTTAAGTCATCAGTGAGGGTGAGAACATAACGATATCCACCAAGAGCCTCAGCGCTCATTGGACCGCATACATCACTATGCATTATTTTCAACAAGTTGGTTGCTTGCTCCATTGTTCCGAAGAACGGAGTCTTGGTCATCTTGCCCATGAGGCAAAATTCGCATGTGTCAAATGATTCAAAATCAAGAGACTCCAAAAGTCCATCTGTATGGAGTTTCTTCATGCGCTTGACACCGATATGACCAAGGCGGCTGTGCCACAAGTATGTGGGACTATCATTATCAACCTTACGTCTTTTGGTACTCACACTATAAATATGTGTAACATCACGTTCGATATTTATCAAGAATAAACCATTGACCAGCAGGGCATGACCATAAAACATATCACTCATATAAATGGAACAACCATTATTCTCAGATTGAAATGAGTAGCCATCTCGCATCAAGCGAGATCCCGATACAATGTTCATGCTAAATACTGGTACTGAATAACAATTATTAAGGTTCAAAACTAATCCCGAAGGTAGACGTAGAGGTAGCGCGCCGATGGAGATCACATCGACCTTGGAACCATTCTTGACGCGCATCGTCACCTCGTCCTTTGCCAGCCTCCGCTTACTCCGCAGTTCCTGTTTTGAGTTGCAAATGTGAGCAAGAGCACCGGTATCAAATACCCAGGAGCTACTACGAGTGCTGGTAAGGTACACATCAATAACATGTATATCATATATACCTTTGACGTTGCCGGCCTTCTTATCCGCTAAGTACTTGGGGCAGTTCCGCTTCCAGTGACCCGTTCCCTTGAAATAGTAGCACGCAGTCTCTGGCTTGGGTCTTTTCTTTGGCTTCTTCCCGGAAACTGGTTTACCGGGCGTGGCAACTGCTTTGTCGTCCTTCTTGAAGTTCTTTTTACCCTTGCCTTTCTTGAAACTGGTGGTCTTATTCACCAACAACACTTGATGTTCTTTCTTGATTTCTACCTCAGCTGATTTCAGCATTGAATACAACTCGGGAATGGTCTTCTCCATCCCTTGGATGTTGTAGTTCATCACAAAGCTCTTATAGCTAGGTGGAAGCGACTCAAGGATTCTGTCAATAACCGCGTCATCTGAAAGTTCAACTTTCAGCTCAGACAAGCGGTTGTGAAACCCAGACATTCTGAGTATGTGCTCACTGACAGAACTATTATCCTCCATCTTACAGCTGAAGAACTTGTCGGCGACATCGTATCTCTCGAGCCGGGCATGAGCTTGGAAAACCAGTTTCAGCTCTTGGAACATATCATATGCTCCATGCTTCTCAAAACGCCTTTGAAGCCCCGGTTCTAAACAGTAAAGCATGCCGTACTGAACTAGAGAGTAGTCATCACTACACGACTGCCAGGCGTTCATAACGTCCCTGGCTGCCGCTTGAACGGGAGGGTGATACGCCTCCGTCGTATCTACTTTTTCGAACTATTTTGCCCTTGTTTTGGACTCTAATTTGCATTATTTGAATGGAACTAACCCGGACTAACGCTGTTTTCAGCAGAATTGCCATGGTGTTGTTTTTGTGCAGAAATAAAAGTTCTCGGAATGACCTGAAAATTTACAGAGAATTTTTCAGGAATTAATGAAAAATACGTGCGCAAAGATCCACCGGAGGGGGTGAGCTAGTGGGCCACAAGCCCAGGAGGCGCGGCCACCCCCCCTAGCCGTGCCTGGCAGGCTTGTGGGGCCCACGTGGCTCCACCGCCTCCAAACTCAGCTGTATTTATTCCGTTTCGCCCAGAAAAAAATCAAGGAGAAGGATTTATTGCGTTTCACGATACGGAGGCGCCACCACCTCCTGTTCTTCATCTGGAGGGCAGATCCGGAGTCCGTTCTGGGCTCCGGAGAGGGGAGATCGTCGCCATCATCATCATCAACCTTCCTTCATCGCCAATTCCATGATGCTCTTCACCGTTCGTGAGTAATCTCATCGTAGGCTTGCTGGACGGTGATGAGTTGGATGAGATCTATCATGTAATCGAGTTAGTTATGACGGGGATTGATCCCTAGTATCCACTATGTTCTGAGATTGATGTTGCTACTACTTTGCCATGCTTAATGCTTGTCACTAGGTCCCGAGTGCCATGATTTCGGATCTGAACCTATTATGTTGTCGCCAATATATGTGTGTTTTAGATCCTATCTTGCAAGTTGTAGTCACCTACTATGTGTTATGAACCGGCAACCCCGGAGTGACAATAGCCGGAACCACTCCCGGAGATGACCATAGTATGAGGAGTTCATGTATTCACCAAGTGTTAATGCGTTGGTCCGGTTCTTTATTAAAAGGAGAACCTTAATATCCCGTAGTTTCCATTAGGAACCCGCTGCCACGGGAGGGATGGACAATAGATGTCATGCAAGTTCTTTTCCCTAAGCACGTATGACTACATACGGAATACATGCCTACATTAGATTGACGAACGGGACCTAGTTACTTATCTCTCCGTGTTATAGTTGTTACATGATGAATCACATCCGGCATAATCATCCATCACTGATCCAATGCCTACGAGTCTTTTACTACTGGTCCTTGCTACGTTACTTTGCTGCTGCTGCTGTTACTTTGCTGCTACTACTGTTACTCTGCTGCTACTGGTTACTGTTGCTACTTTTGCTATCATACTACCTTGCTACTGATACTTTGCTCCAGACACTAAATCTTTCAGGTGTGGTTGAATTGACAACTCAACTGCTAATACTTGAGAATATTCTTTTGCTTCCCCTTGAGTCGAATCAATAAATTTGGGTTGAATACTCTACCCTCGAAAACTGTTGCGATCCCCTATACTTGTGGGTTATCAAGACTATTTTCTCGCGCCGTTGCTGGGGAAGCACAACTATATTCTCTGAGTCACTTGGAATTTACGTCTGGTGGTCGCTATGAGGAATCCGATAGATCCAAGAACTAAAGTCTTGCCTTCCACTACAAGGACAGGTAAGGAACTGCCATCTAGCTCTGCACTTGATTCACCTTCAGTTATGAGTAAGTTTGTGACACCACCTCCTGCTAGAAATCTTGATATGTTGCCTGTGCTTGATGATGCTACTTGTGCTTTCCATGATGCTTATGATGATGCTATGCTTGATACTGCTTTGCCAGTAGGTGCCCTTGATGCACAGATTGCTAGAGTTGCTGCTAGATGTGATGATACTTCTGAAACTACCGATACTATTGAAGTAGGACCTCCTATTATGCCTGAATTGCCTGTTATGCCTGAGTGTTATGTTATGGAGGGAGAGATAGCTGGGGATTTTCTTGCGCGTAAGGACAGCTATGATGTTGAGAAATTACTGCGCAAGTGGAAAGAAAAATCTCTGAACGCTAGGATGAAATACGACCCGAAGTTTGCTACTTCGCCTATCTTTGTGACCGATAAGGATTATGAATTCTCTCTCGATCCTGAGTTAATCACTCTGGTCGAATCTGATCCTTTTCACGGTTATGAGTCTGAAACGGTTGTAGCCCATCTTACCAAACTGCACGATATAGCCACCCTATTCACTAGTGAGGAAAAGATCCGCCACTACTATATCCTCAAGCTGTTTCCTTTCTCGCTAAAGGACGTCCGTATACTGATGAATTCAAACATGTTCAGGCACACCTACCGGCCTCGGACGACAGACCCCTGTCGGACGTCCTACCGCTGTTTAATTCAAAATAGTTTCAGTCGTATCTACAGGCCCCGGACGTCCGACCCCTGTCGGACGTCCGACCCCTCGCGGTCGCCCGGACTTCCGACAACTGTCGGACGTCCGGACCCTGTGTGACTTAAAGTGTCCCCAACGGCTCTTTTTATCTACACTCTATAAATACCCCCTCCCACTTCGTGAGAGGGTTGCCTAACACAGCCTTATCCTCATAAGAACACATTTCCACCTCACACACATTTGCTCACTTCAAATCTTAGATCCCAAGAGCATTTGTGAGCCCCTTTGAGAGTTGTTCCAATCAAAAGATAGATCTTCTCCCTCTCCTTATCTCAACCCAAGCTATTTGTGATTTGAGCAAGTTTTGAGCATTCCCCGTGATCTTGTTACTCTTGGAGGTTGGAGACTCCTAGGCGGTAGGAGTTCTTCGGAGAGGAATCAATCCGTGTGATTTCCCCCGAAAAAGTTTGTGAGGGTTTGGAAGCCACCTCAAAGGCTTACCACTAGTGGTTGAGAAACGCCTTCGTGGTGTTATCTCAAAGGGAGAATAGGGTGAGCCTTCGTGGCGTTGGTGTGCCTTCGTGGTAACATCCACCTCTCTAACAGTGACTAGCTTCCCTCCAAGGAAGTGAACATCGGGATACATCTTCGTCTCAGTGACCTTGGTTATCCTTAACCCTAACTCCTTACTTGTGGTTTACTTGTGTTATTTGAGCATACATACATTGCATATTGCTTGTGCTCATTATATTGTGTTGGTCATTTCTTGTACAAGATTAATCATTCAAGCATACCCTCTATATTCACACGTACATACTTGCAGCCCTTGATATATCGTGTGATATAGTGTGATCTAGTATCTTGTGTTGTTCACCTACTTGTCGTGTGATATAGCTCAAGTAAGTTTGTGTAACTTACTTGTGCTTGTTAGTAACTGCATTGTGTCCATCTTAGTAGATCGTGTTGTTGATACACGTTGCAGTGCCTAGTGCATTTAGGATTTGTGCTTGACAAGTACCCTCTTAGTTTATTTCCGCATCAGGTTCAAGCCAAATATGAAGAAGTTTTTAAATAGCCTATTCACCCCCCTCTAGGCGTCATCGAGGTCTTTTCAATTGGTATCAGAGCTAGGTATCTCTTTAATTAGGTTTCACGACCTAGAGAGTATCGATGTCGACTATTGGATTAATGCACAATGGCATCTTTGACTTTGATGGCACAAATTATACCCTATGGAGAATTCGTATGCTTCACCACTTTCGGGCCATGGGCCCAAATACTTTACGAATTGTTCTTGTAGGGATTGCCGACAAAAAGGATGATGCATCTTCATCTACTAATGAAATGTATCTTGATTGTGAGGCCTTTCTTGCCATTCATCGAACCATAAGTCCTGAAGTGTTTAAGTCTATCTCGACTTGCAAGTCAGCTCATGAAGTTTGGACTAAACTTGAAGATATATATGGTGGGTCCAATCTTGATGAAGACGGTATTATGATGAAGGAGTTGGTGCATGAACTCTTCACTCTTTTCGATCTTAAAGAGTCCACCACTACTTCCATATCCGATTGCTTGCACACCTCAGCATCTTCAATCTCACAAGGTAATGACATGGTGAGTGAAGAAATATATGTTGATGAAAATGTCATAGCCTCTATGGACACGAGCATATCTAGCACCACACATAGTGTAAATTATTGTGCTGATAGGTCATGCATTTCACCTAAAGATTCCTTGACAAATGTCTGTGGTGAACTGGTGATATGCCTGCTTCCTCGTGTCCTCTTGATCAAAATGTCTTGCTTCTCCCTAGTTTCTCTATGACTAATCATTTAGGGGATATCAAGAAATATGAAGTACTTTTGACTAATGAAGAATCTGATTCACCAAAAGAATCATCATCAACTCCTCCAGTTCACATGTGCTTCATGACAAGAGGTAATAATGAGGTATCATCTTCCCTGTGCAATAACGATGATATTTGCGATGAGGATGATGATGATGAGCTGACTGAAAATATCTATGTGATCAGTAAAATTCTTCATAAAGCTAAAAATAACTCTCTTCAAAGATTCCAAGATGTTCTTGCTTACTTTGAAAATTGTAATGATTCACTTAATCATGAACAAGCTAAAAGTGAACAACTTGAACATGAACTTGAGAAGAGTCATCAAGCATGTAGAGACTTAAGATCTTCAAAAGGAGAGATTGAAGTTGCTCATGATAAACTTAAAAAGGATTTTGAGGTCCTTCTCCTTGAATGCAATAATGTCAAGGGAGAGCTCATCAAAACCTCTAAGATCTATGAGGAGCTTCAATCTACTCATGAGAAGTCTCTATTTGCTACTTACTCCTCTCATATTGTTGATGATACTTGTACATCTAACTCTACCTCATTTGAAGTATCAACATTGAAGGAGAATGTTGAGCTACGTGCTCAACTTGATTTACTAACTAGCAATTATGGGAAGTTGGAAGAAAACCATGTAATGCTCACAAGCTCTCATGCCGATCTTCTAACATCCCATAATGTGCAAAAGTTAGCTTATGAGGCTATCATCACCAAGGTAACATCAAGCAAGCCTCATGTGGACAATGGCACTACTTCTAGTCAAAGTACTATATTTCCATGTGCTAGTCCTTGTAATTCGTCTACTCATAATGTTGCTACCTCGTGTGATGAATTACTTTCCTTGTCTTGTTGCTCTAACATTGAAGCTTACACTTCCTCTAGTACTTGCATTGATACTAACCGTGCAGAGGAAATCAAAGAGCTCAAGGCCCAAGTCACTTCTTTGAAGAAAGACTTGGAACAATGTCATGAAGGGATGCCCACACTCAACAACGTCCTGTGTGAGCAAACATCTCCGAATGACAAAAATGAGTTTGGAGTAGACTCAAACAAGAACAAGAGGGGCCTAGAACTAGTCAAGAATTCGGCAAAAATCATTTGCTTCAAGTGCAAAGTTAAAGGGCACCATGTTAGATCTTGCCCTCTGAAGACGAAGTCTCAAAGTCACAAGCAACAAGGGAAGCGGCCACAAACTCAATCACATATTCAACTACAAGTTGAAGGAAGGCCTCTTCCCAATAAGACCCAAGCCAACACTTCCCAAGGTGAGAAATCAACTGGGAAGAAAACAAAGGGTAGATTTTGCTACTTATGTCGTGAGAAGGGTCACGTCGCTTCGTCTTGCACGAAAGGTAACTTATCCAACCCAATCACTATTGATGATACATATTCCCTTGGGAAGGATAAGGTTGGCAATGTGTTTGCCAAGTTTGTTGGTACTCAAAATGGTGTCAAGAAAAGAACCATTTGGGTTGCCAAGCCTATTGTGATTAACCTCTTAGGACCCAACGTAGTTGGGGACCAACAAGCTCAAACTTGATCAATAGGTGACCTTGGAGGACATTAGAGACTTGGATACATAATGAAGAATTAAGGGGTCTTCATCATTCATATTATCTCAAGCCAAGTCATTTGGATTATCGAGTTCCTATCTTATATCCAATGTGCCTCCTTACGGTAACTTATACTTAAACTGTTTACATTGTTAGGTGCTTGCCCCTTTGCATGTTGTGGTTTTGTACCTTGCATGCGTTTGTATATTTTGTGCTTTCAAACTTGCTTATCTTGAATAATCGAGTATGTGTATGTTGTTTTGCACATCATGTACATGTGAGTCCTGTATTGAGCCTATTTGCATCTTGTCTGTATTTTTGTTGGCTCTTGTGAGAGATTAATGGATTATCCCATTGTGGGGGAGTGATGTGCTTTGCACACCTCACAATCCTATAAATGTGTATACATGGGGAATACCACTTAGTTTTGATGCTTCAAGATTATCTAGTGTCTATGTGGTATGTCTTACTCATGAGAAATTCAAATTCTATATGGTCCATTAAGTATCTCTTGTTGGTTTTAATTTGCCACTTGTTCATGTTATTGGTTTATCACATTATGGGGGAGTAATATGCTATGTGCATATTACAAACCTAGAAAATGTGTAGATTTGACGTATTGCCACTTAGCGTTGATATTGTAAACTATCTTGTTCCTAGGTGGCATGCTAGCTCTACAAGTGTCATTTGCTTGCGTTTTATGGGTAAAGATGATCTTGGACATATTTTTGATCTACCAATGAGTATCATTTCAAAAATACTTCTTATCCTTAACAATTGGTATTCCCACCATATGATTGGAATTGATAATCATCTTTACATTGGATTTTGTGTTTCGTTTGTCTTTCTTGCCTCTTATGAATCTATTTTTAACATGTCTAGTATGGTTATAGATATAGAGAAAGTGATGATCCCATCGTGTGCGTTTTGTATTCAAATGCAAATTCTATATAATGCACGTCCCTTGGGGGAGCTATCCTATTCCCTTTAAAAACACTCTCTTTATTCACCCATCATAAAATCATTTGATCCCCATCAAGTGTGTGTTGATGGGAGGCAAGTCTTGCTCTTTATGATGCTTTGTGTCATCATGAAAATTTGTAGAGGGCTTTGTTTGTTGGAACCTAGCTCTCTCTTAGAAACTAGATACCTCTGTTTGTTTTCCTTCAAATGGTTTCTTGTTGCCTTCTATTTGACATGTGTCAATGGATATCTCATTCCTTGATGTATCTTTTAATTGATATCTTTCAAGTGATAGTTCTTTTGTTTTAGGATCTTATTGTCACTTGATATCTTGTCTTTTGATGACTTATCAACTTTGTGTTGAGTTGATTCTTGAGAGTCTTGAGCATGCATATCTAGCTACTATATACAACTTCTTTTGCTTGCTTTCCTCCTTTGACCCAATATATAAGGGAAACTCCACCCTGTCATAAATTGGCTAAAGTGTGCATGAAATTCAAATTCATATCTATATGCACATATGTGTGTGGAGTTTGTCCTATGTATTGCTGGTTTTCTAACTCTTTGGTCCCAATGAGTTTGGGCACCATTTTGTTTGTTTTGTTGTTCCAGGAACAACTGGAGATGCATTGGATGCTCGGCTCACCTATAAGGAAGATGTTGAGACCATGTGATTATTGGAGCCAAGTTAGGATGATCAAAGAACAACTATCTACTACATCAATCCAATGTTGTCTCGGTAACAAGTATCCACTTCATGCATTCTTTTCTTGCAAAGGACCCAACCTGTCTTTTCTTTTCCAGGTTGCATCATGGCATGAATCTCTTGATTTGTTCTCGTAGTACTTGTTTGCTTTCTCAAAGCATCCGAACGATGATGTCTTACTACTAGTTGGGATGTCTTTGATGTTCGTATGTTGGAAGTTCATATTATACAATAAGAAAATATTAGGCCATGTGCTATGCTTCCAAGCAAAAGATCTCATTGATACATTTATGACTTCCCCTTTTGGATATCTAGTGTTCTTCCTTCTTGTAACCATTTCGTGTGTACATTCTTCTTTGTGGATATATATATCATCATGATTGTCTTCTACTTAGAATCTTGGTCACATGAGAGAAGTTACATCTCTAATTGATATCCTCTTTTCTTTCACGTCCACCACTGCATTTCCTTTTTCGGTTTTGGTGGCAACATGAAAGGATTTGTTTTGAGTGCGTATCTTATTTTCCTACATCTTGGTGCACTCTTTGGCCGTGAAGATTATTTTTCCTCATGCTTGTCTTGATGAGGGTTTTGCCATTTTCAATTAGTATCCCTCCTCTTGACAAGATTCTTACTTCCTATGTTCACAATGGGTTGTCACAAGCGTTGGTTCTTATTTTGTTTATTAGTAAGCTTGTGAACCCATTTTCTAGTATGTGTGTGTGGGAATGATATGTCTTGCACTTTGTATCTCATATTCATCAAGACTATGTTGATGAGCAATTCTCATCCTTATCTTAAGTCTTCTCAAGTGCTTTGCCATGACTCACACACATTACTTTGGTTGAGCTTATTCTTAAGTTGCTTCCTTTACATGTTGCTCAACCATTAGTTTTGTGCAATTGATATGCCTATTGTCTCATCTATCTTCTTGCACTCGTTGTGTGTGTCTATTAATTCTGGGGGAGCAACGATCCTATTTTGTGCACGTGTGTCAAATACAAAAATCTCATATTAGTGCACAAATCATGGGGAGCTTCTCTAGTTTTTGATAAAGCACTATGTTGCCTCTATCATAATATCTTTTATTCATGTGGTTCGAAGGACCATATGATTGTTTGTTCCATCTGGAATTCTTTGATTGCTTGCCTCCATCTTTGTATGTCTTTGTGGCATACGATCCTTTTATTTGGAATCTTTGGGTCCTCAATATAGTTTGTTTTCCTCCAACTACTTATCATTGTATTTGTGTATTTTTCTGCACTCATTTGCTGAGAAGTACACACTTTTTGGAGGACCACCTACTATTTTGGCTTTCTAAACTTGTCGTCCATTTTGGCAATCGATGCCAATGGGGGAGAAGTTTAGAGAGTTTACTTTGGATATGTTTAGAGGGTTTTGCTTTTATTGCGTAAGCATTTACATCTTGCACACATGCATTATTACCTTGTATGTGTGCGCTTGGTTATGCTTATTTCTTTACATAAACTCTGTTGAAGTGGTTGTCTTCAATTACCAAAATGGGGGAGATTGTTAGAGCATATATCTCCATATGTGGTTTTGGTAATTGATGACAACTCCTATGGACTAATGGTTGCTTTAAGTTATATTTATAGGACTTGTCCATAGGCACTTCTTGAAGTCCATCTGTTGGGTTCAAGGAGTTTATATGTTGACCAGGATGTTATTCAAGTTATTATCCAAAGAATGGTCATAGAAACACTAGGTTGATCAAGATCTCAGACAAAGAGTAAATCAAGATGATCAACACACAAAGCGTATAAGATGTACCGAGAGGGATCAAGTGATCCCATGGTATGGTAAGCATTGTCCATTACGTGTTTGTGTACTAACCCATGGTCTTTGTGAGACTCCTATGTGGGGGTTAGGTGTGTTTCCATTGGGCTTGCGTCAAAAGGAAGATCTCATACAACCCATGAAGGATGACGTCAAGTGGTGATCGTCATCAAGATTGTGATGTGCAAGTTCAAGTGGATCAGCACGAATATGTCATTGAAACTATTGTCAATGATCATGTGTTGATAAGGACAATCTCATGTGCTAACAAGGACAAGATCAAGATAAGCATTCCTGAGCACTACATGCTTGATTCTTGTGGATGTTCACATGGTGGATAGGACAAGATCAAGATAAGCGTTCTTGAGCACTACATGCTTGATTCTTGTGGATGTTCACACATGGTGGAGAAATGAAGATAAATACATAAGCTAGGCTTTCCGCATTGTGTATGGGAAAGCTACTTGAAGACTTCATCATGTCTTGCTTTCAACTTGAGCCAAGAAGGAACAACAACATCAAGCTCAGGTGAAAGGGCTAACTCAAAGGGATCAGTTCCTTTGACGTTAGTTGTGCGGAGTGATGATCAACGAATAAAAGTATACACTCAAGTATGGATCATCAGTACTCTTTTATGATTCTTGAGTCCTTAGGGATCCCGCACTATTAAGAGGGGATCACAGGTTTTGCGATGAACTTGCTCAAAATACATCATCACTTTCTGCTCAGACCACATCTCCACTGCTTTGCTGTTTTGTGTAAACAGAACCAGTGCCTCGGACATCCGGCTTCCTCTGGACGTCCGAGGGCCGGACGACCGACTACCTCGGAAATCCGGAATCCTATACCAGAGAAATCAGAGCCATTTAACTCGGACTTCCGGCTCCCTCCGGATGTCCGAGGCTCGCATGTCCGGCCAAGTCCCGGAAATCCGGAAGCCTGCACTAGTAGAAGTTGAGTTCTATATCTCGGTAATCCGACTCCCTCCGGACGCCCGAGGGGCGGACGTCCGGCCAGGCTCCGGAAATCCGGAGGTCAACACCAGTAGAATGTGTGCACTATATCTCGGAAATCCGGCTTCCTCCGGATGCCCGACCACCGGATGTCCGACACTCATCGGAAATCCGGAAGCCACCACCAGTAGAACTTGTGCTGTATAACACGGACTTCCGGATTTCCGATGAGTGTCGGACATCCGGTGGTCGGGCATACGGTGCTGAAATACTTGATATCTTCTATAATGGACTTACTCATGCTTCCAAAGACTACCTAGATAGTTGTGCCAGTTGTGTTTTTAGGGAACGAACCGTAGAACAAGCTGAGATTGTATTGAATAACATCTTGTGTAATGAGAATGCTTGGACTATTCCCGAAGCACCTCCTAAGCCAACTCCGAAGAAAAGAGGTATTCTATTCCTCAATCCTGAAGATATGCAAGAAGCCAAGAAATCTATGCGAGAGAAAGACATTAAATTTGAAGATGTCAAAAATCTACCACCTAGCGAAGAGATCCATGGTCTTGATAACCCGATACAGGTAGTAGAAGTAAATTCTCTGCGTAGGTTTGATGAGAGTGATATTCCTTTTGATAAACCCGCTAGCCTATGCATGGATGAATTTGATAACTTTGTTGCCAAACAACAGAGTTTCAATGATTATGTTAGCAGACCATTGGAACAAAATGCTCGTATGCTTAGTCATTCAAGTGCTTGTGTGGACAGAAACGTCAATGATCTTAAACTTCTGAGTAAACATGCCTCTATGGTTACTACTCAGGTAGAACAAGTACTTAAAGCTCAGAATGACTTGCTCAATGAGTTGAATGAAAATTCGGTTAGATTCGTCACTAGAGGCGGTAGAATGACCCAGGAACCCTTGTATCCTGAGGGTCATCCGAAGAGAACTAAACAAGATTCTTAAGGAATTAGCACTGATGCACCTAGTATCCTAGAAAGAAGAAGAAAGATGATAGGAACTTGCATGCTAGCAACCCTGTTGTTGCTACACCTAAGAGTCCAAACGATGTCTCTCTCTCTGATACTGAAGCACAATCTGGTGATGAACATGAGCCTAATGATAATACCAATAGTGATGTTCATGATGATGCTCAACCTATAAATGAAAAGGATGTGGAGATTGAACCTGTTGATCTTGATAACCCACAGCCTAAGAATAGAAGATACGATAAGAATGACTTCGCTGCAAGGAAGCACGGTAAAGAAAGGGAACCATGGGTTCAGAAACCCATGCCTTTTCCTCCCAAACCATCCAAGAAAAAGGATGATGAGGATTTTGAGCGATTCGTTGAAATGATCAGACATGTCTTTCTGCAAATGTGTTTGACGGATATGCTCAAGATGTCTCCGTATGCTAAGTACATGAAAGATATTGTGACTAATAAGAGGAGGATACCTCAGGTTGAGATTTCCACCATGCTCGCTAATTATACCTTCAAGGGTGGAACTCCCAAGAAACTAGGTGATCCCGGTGTGCCCACTATACCTTGCTCCATTAAATGCAACTACGTTAGAACTGCGTATGCGACCTTGGAGACGGTGTTAGTGTTATGCCTCTCTCTCTCTCTTTATCGTAGGCTTGAACTAGATAATTTGACACCCACTGAAATCTCTCTGCAAATGGCCGACAAATCAACTACTTTCCCTATCGACATTTGCGAGGATGTGCCTGTTGTGGTTGCTAACGTCACTGTCTAACAGACTTTTTTATCTTGGATATTCCCGAGGACGATGCCATGGCTGTCATCCTCGGAAGACCCTTTTTAAACACTGCAGGGGTTGTTATAGATTGCAACAAAGGCAATGTCACTTTCCATGACAACGGTAATGAGCATACGGTGCACTTTCCGAAGAAATAATATCGAGTACATTGCATCAATGCTATCGAAAATACTTCATCGATTCTTATTGGTAGCTTTGAATGCCCTATTCCTCTTGTTAAGATGAAGTCTGATTTTCTTGTTGGGGAGATACACATCCCCATTGAGGTAACCTAGTGACTGTTCGAAAATTCTCTGTCTTCTTTTGCGATTCGAAAAGGTTTGTCGAGCAGACTTGATCAACCTCATTGACGGATTTCCTTCGATGACCATGAGATGGATGAATCGAGAAGTTACAAACCTCTGTTCCAAGCTTTCACCTACGGTTGCTTAGAAGAAAAATGATAGATTTAGTTTGGTTTTCCCTGTTTTATGTTTTAGGGTCCCGTGGAAAAGTACCCCGAAAATAAAAGTTCTCCGAATGTCGTCAAAATCAAGTATGATTTTTTTGGATTTTTTGAAAAATACTGGGACGAAGAGCTAGTCTGGGGGCTGCACTAGTGGGCCACAAGCCCTGGAGGCGCGGGCACCCCCCTGGCCGCGCCACCCAGGCTTGTGGGGCCCATAGGCACCCCCTCCACTTATTATTGCTCTCATCTGGTTCTCCTATCTCCAGAAAAAATCGTTTCGCACCTCAAACCCGTGTTCTTGCTCCTCTTGCTGGGATTTTTGATCTCTTTGCTCAAAGCACCATTCTCCGAACTGTTTTGGGGAAATTGCTCTTTGGTAAGTGACTCCTCCATTGGTCAAATTAGTTTTTGCTCTAGTGCCTTATACTTCGCGTATTTTTGTTGCCTTGGTGACCATATTCTTGAGCTTTGCATGCTAATTTTAGCTGGTCCCAAGTAGTTTTGATGCGTAATATGGCCTCTAGGCACTTATGGGAGTAGTTGCTATGAGTTTTGTTGAGCCTTGTTCACTTTTCCTTAGAGTCACTAAAAATTTCAGAAATTTGCACAGATAGAAAAGGGAAAAGATGAGGAGGTTCTTAAGAGGCTCTTCATGCCGTGACCCCATGGATGATGGAAGTGAGAAGAAGCCCAAGTATTTGGTCCCTCGAGTCACAGAAGTTCGAGCGTGCGAGTGGCCAAGCGATGTGTTCTTACGCGCCACTGGAATTTATGAGGACTTTTATCACTTGGTGGAGAACGCAGGCCTTACCGCCTTCGTTGAAGATAAGTGTCCGCAATACCTCCTCCTCACTAATATCTTCGTACAAAGCTTTAACTTCTATCCGAGGAAGAATCCTCCTATGGTTGAGTTCAAACTTTATGATATCCCCCAGCGCATGTCACTCCAGGATTTTTGCAATGTTTGCAAATTACCTTACGTTGGGGATATTCATGAACCTCGTCCACGGGACTTGGAAGCTTTCATCGATACAATTATTGTAGGAGAGCAGAGAGGAGTGTCTTGCGCTAGAGCTGCTAGCATTCATTTTCACGTGCTTCGGTACTTCTCATTATTTGTGGGAAAATGTTTGATTGGCCGTGGGAAAGCTCGGTCACTTAGTTCCCCAGATCTTGTGGTCTTGCGCGAAGCCCTTTATAATGATAAAACTTATAGCTTGGGCGCTACAGTAGCTCAACAGTTGAACACGAACCATTCTAAGTGCATTGTCTATGGACGTATCTATCCTACCCGTCTTGCCAAACACTTTGAGATACCTATTAGACTGGATGGGGAAGAAGAGATTCTTCTTCCCGAGAGATATCTAGATTACGATAGCATGGTTCGCCATGACTTTTTTGATAGAGATATAAATAGAAGGATGATTTATAACCTGGTGTTTAGTCAGGATACTCGTGAGACTATTACTTTGCCTGCTCCTTCTCTGTTCAATCTTCATGCAGGCAGATACATTATTATGCCCTCGGACATCTATGCATATTGGGGCTTAGCCCAACCACAAGTGCCCGTGCCCAAGCCACCTGTCGAGTACCAGACGCCAGTTTATCAGTGGGAGCCAGAGGAGCTCACATAGAAGTGGCATCCTCAGTCCACTCCGGAGTACACCGGAGCTGGTTATTTCCCTCCTTGGGAGTAGACCAACTTAGGCCTGCTGTGTACTCCCAATGAGGGAAATAACCAGCTCCGGGGTACTCCGGAGTGGGTTGAGGATGCCACTGCTGTGTGAGCTCCTCTGGCTCCCACTGATAAACTGACGTCTGGTACTCGACTGATGGCTCGGGCACGGGCACCTGTGGTTGGGCCAAGCCCCAATATGCGTAGATGCCTGAGGGCATAATAATGTACCTGCCTCCAAGAAGATTGAACAAAGAACGAGCAGGCAAAGTAATAGTCTCACGAGTACCCTGACTAAACACCAGGTTATAAATCATCCTTCTATTTGTATCTCTATCAAGAAATTCATGGCGAACCATGCTATCATAATCTAGATATCTCTCAGGAAGAAGAATCTCTTCTTCCTCGTCCAGTCTAATAGGTACCTCAAAGTGTGTGGCAAGACGGGTAGCATAGATACCTCCATAGACAGCGCCTTTAGAACGGTTCGTGTTCCACCGTTGAGCTACTATAGCGCCCAAGCTATAAGTTTTATCATTATAAAGGGCTTCACGCAAGACTGCAAGATCTGGGGAGCTAAGGGACCCAACTTTCCCACGGCCAATCAAACATTTTCCCACGAATAATGAAAAGTAACGAAGCACGGGAAAATGTATGCTAGCAGCTCTAGCGCAAGACACTCCTCTCTCCTGTCCTACAACAATTGTATCGATGAAAGCCTCCAAGTCCCATGGACGAGGTTCATGAATATCCCCAACATAAGGCAATTTGCAAACATTGCAAAAATCCCGAAGTGACATGCACTCGGGAAATCATATAACTTGAGCTCAACCAGACGAGGGTTCTTCCTTGGATAGAAGTTAAAGCTTTGCACGAAAATATTAGTGAGGAGGAGGTATTGCGGACACTTATCTTCAACGAAGGCGATAAGGCCTGCGTTCTCCACCAAGTGATAAAAGTCCTCATAAAGTCCGGCGGCGTGTAAGAATACATCGCTTGGCCACTCGCATGCTCGAACTTCTGCAACTCGAGGGACCGGATACTTGGGCTTCTTCTCACTTCCATCATCCTTGGGGTCACAGCTTGAAGAGCCTCTTAAGAACCTCCTCATCTTTTCCCTTTTCTATCTCTGAAAATTTATGAAATTTTTAGTGACTCTAAGTAAAAGTGAACAAGGCTCAACTAAACTCGTGGGAACTACTCCCACAAGTGCCTAGAGGCCATATTACGCATCAAAACTACTTGGGACCAGCTAAAATTAGCATGGAAAGCTCAAGAACAGGGTCACCAAGGTAGCAAAAATACACGAAGTATAAGGCACTAGAGCAAAACCTAATTGGATCAATGGAGGAGTCACTTACCAAGGAGTAATTTCTCCAAAACAGTTCGGAGAATGGTGCTTTGAGAAAGTAGAACGAAAATCCCAGCAAAAAGAGCAAGAACACGGGTTTGAGCTGCGAAACGATTTTTTCTGGAGGTAGGAGAAGCAGATGGGAGCTAGAATGAGTGGAGGGGGTGCACGTGGGCCCCACAAGCCAGGTAGGCACGGCCAGGGGGGGTTCCCGCGCCTCCAGGGCTTGTGGCCCACTGGTGCAGCCCCCAGACTAGCTCTTCGTCTCAATATTTTTCAAAAAGTCCAGAAAAATCATACTTCATTTTCAGGACGTTCGGAGAACTTTTATTTTCGGGGTACTTTTCTACGGGACGCTAAAACAGAAAACAGGGAAAACTAAACTAAACCTATCATTTTTCTTCTAAGCAACCGAAGGTGAAAGCTTGGAACACATGTTTGTGACTCCTCGATTCATCCATCTCATGGTCATCGAAAGAAATCCGTCAATGAGGTTGATCAAGTCTCCTTGACAAACTTTTTCGAATCGCAAAAGAGAACGGAGAATTTTCGAATAGTCACTAGGTTACCTCAATGGGGATGTGTATATCCCCAACAAGCAAATCATACTTCATCTTAACAGGTGGAATAGGGCATTCAAAGCTCCCAATAAGAATCGATGAAGTTTTTTCGATAGCATTGATGCAATGTACTCGGTATTGTTTCTCCGGGAAGTGCACCGTATGCTCATTACCATTGACATGGAAAGTGACATTGCCTTTGTTGCAATCTATAACAGCCCCTGCAGTGTTTAGAAAGGGTCTTTCGAGGATGACCGCCATGGCATCATCCTCGGGAATATCCAGGATAACAAAGTCTGTTAAGATAGTGACATTTGCAACCACAACAGGCACATCCTCGCAAATGCCGATAGGGAAAGCAGTTGATTTGTCGGCCATTTGTAGAGAGAATTTAGTGGGTGTCAACTTATCCAGTTCAAGCCTATGATAAAGAGAGAGAGGCATAACACTAACAACGGCTCCAAGGTCGCATAAAGCAGTTCTAACGTAGTTGCCTTTAATGGAGCAAGGTATAGTGGGCACTCCAGGATCACCTAGTTTCTTGGGAGTTCCACCCTTGAATGTATAATTAGCGAGCATGGTGGAAATCTCAACCTCAGGTATCCTCCTTTTATTAGTCACAATATCCTTCATGTACTTAGCATACAGAGACATTTTGAGCATATCTGTCAAACGCATTTGCAGAAAGACAGGTCTGATCATTTCAAGAAAGCACTCAAAATCCTCATCATCCTTTTTCTTAGATGGTTTGGGAGGAAAGGGCATGGGTTTCTGAACCCATGGTTCCTTTTCTTCACCGTGCTTCCTAGCAGCGAATTCGTTCTTATCGTATCTCTTATTCTTAGGTTGTGGGTTATCAAGATCAACGGGTTCAATCTCCACATCCTTATCATTGCTAGGTTGAGCATCATCATGAACATCACTATTGATATTATCATTAGGCTCATGTTCATCACCAGATTGTGTTTCAGCATGAGAGGCAGAGACATCGTTTGGACTCTCAGGTGTAGCAGCAACAGGGTTGCTAGCGTGCAAGTTCCTATCATCTTTCTTCTTCTCTCTAGGATGACTAGGTGCATCAATGCTAACTCCTTGAGAATCTTGTTCAATTCTCTTCGGATGACCCTCAGGATACAAAGGTTCCTGGGTCATTCTACCGCCTCTAGTGACGACTCTGACAGAATTGTCATTCAACTCATTGAGCAAGTCATTCTGAGCTTTAAGTACTTGTTCTACTTGAGTAGTAACCATAGAGGCATGTTTACTCAAGAGCTTAAGATCATTGACGCTTCTGTCCACACAAGCACTTAAATGACTAAGCATACGAGCATTCTGTTCCAATTGTCTGCTAACATAATCTTTGAAACTCTGTTGTTTGGCAACAAAGTTATCAAATTCATCCAGGCATAGGCTAGTAGGTTTATCAAAAGGAATATCACTCTCATCAAACCTACGCAGAGAATTTACTTCTACTACCTGTATCGGGTTATCAAGACCATGGATCTCTTCGATAGGTGGTCCTTAGAAGCATCGGTAAGTCCATTATAGAAGATATCAAGTATTTCAGTCTTCTCAAGAGGGTGATCAGGCAAAGCATTCAACAGCTGGACGAGCCTCCCCCAAGCTTGTGGGAGACTCTCTTCTTCAGCTTGAGGAAAGTTGTATATTCCCTGCAAGGCAGCTTGCTTCTTATGGGCGGGGAAATATGTTTCAGAGAAGTAGTAGACCATATCTTGGGGGCTACGCACACAACCAGGAGCAAGAGAAGTGAACCAAGTCTTAGCATCATCCTTTAGCAAGAAAGGAAACAGCTTTAGGATATAGTAGTGGCGAATCTTTTCCTCACTCGTGAATAGGGTGGCTATATCGTGCAGTTTGGTAAGATGGGCTACAACCGTTTCAGACTCATAACCGTGAAAAGGATCAGATTCGACCAGAGTGATTAACTCAGGGTCGACAGAGAATTCATAATCCTTATCGATCACAAAGATAGGCGAAGTGGCAAACTTCGGGTCGTATTTCATCCTAGCGTTCAAAGATTTTTATTTCCACTTGCGTAGTAATTTCTCAACTTCATAGCTATCCTTACACGCAAGAAAATCCTCAACTATATCTCCCTTCATAACATAACGCTCAGGCATATCAGGCAATTCAGGCATAATAGCAGGTTCTATTTCAATAGTATCAGCAGTTTCAGAAGTATCATAACATCTAGCAGCAAATCTAGCAATTTGTGCATCAAGGAATGCACCTAGTGGCAAAGCAGTATCAAGCATAGCATCATGAGGCAAAGCAGTATCAAGCATAGCATCATCATAAGCATCATGGGCTGCAGAAGTAGGATCATGAAGCATAGGCGACACATCAAAATTTCTAGCAGGAGGTGGTGTCGCAAACTTACTCATAACTGAAGGTGAATCAAGTGCAGAGCTAGATGGCAGTTCCTTACCTGTCCTCGTAGTTGAGGGCAAGACTTTAGTTCTTGGATCTATCAGATTCCTCATAGTGACCAGCAGACGTAAAGCCCAATTGACTCAGAGAATATAGTTGTGCTTCCCCGGCAACGGCGCCAGAAAATAGGCATGTTGACGGGGGACTATTCTTGACTTTGGCTTCCCTCGCAACGGCGCCAGAAAATAGTCTTGATAACCCACAAGTATAGGGGATCACATCAGTTTTCGAGGGTAGAGTATTCAACCCAAATTATTGATTTGACTCAAGGGGAAGCCAAAGAATATTCTCAATTATTAGCAGTTGAGTTGTCAATTCAACCACACCTGAAAGATTTAGTATCTGCAGCAAGGTATCAGTAGCAAAGTAGGGTGATAGCAGCAGTAGCAACAGTAACCAGTAGCAGCAAAGTAAAAGCAGTAGCAATAGAGTAACAGTAGCAGTAGTGACAGCAGTAGTAGCAAAGTAACGTAGCAAGGACCAGTAGTAAAAGACTCGTAGGCATTGGATCGGTGATGGATGATTATGCCGGATGTGATTCATCATGCAACAATTATAACACGGAGAGATAAGTAACTAGCTCCAGTTCGTCAATCTAATGTAGGCATGTATTCCGTATGTAGTCAGACGTGCTTAGGGAAAATAACTTGCATGACATCTATTGTCCATCCCTCCCGTGGCAGCGGGGTCCTAATGGAAACTACGAGATATTAAGGTTCTCCTTTTAATAATGAACCGGACCAACGCATTAACACTTGGTGAATACATGAACTCCTCATACTATGATCATCTCCGGGAGTGGTTCCGGCTATTGTCACTCCGGGGTTGCCGGGTCATAACACATAGTAGGTGACTACAACTTGCAAGATAGGATCAAGAACACACATATATTGGTGACAACATAATAGGTTCAGATCTGAAATCATGGCACTCGGGCCCTAGTGGCAAGCATTAAGCATGGCAAAATAGTAGCAACATCAATCTCAGAACATAGTGGATACTAGGGATCAATCCCCGTCAAAACTAACTCGATTACATAACAGATCTCATCCAACCCATCACCGTCCAGCAAGCGTACGATGAGATTACTCACGAACGGTGAAGAGCATCCTGGAATGGGCGATGAAGGAAGGTTGATGATGACGATGGTGACGATCTCCCCTCTCCATAACCCAGAACGGACTCCAGATCTGCCCTCCAGATGAAGAACACGAGTTGACGGCGCCTCCGTATCATAAAACACGATGAACTCTTCTCCTCCGTATCGTAAAAGACCTTCCAACGGCGCCAGAAACACGTGCCGACGGGAGACTATTCTTGTCTTGATACTCCTCAGCAACGACACCAGGAATCCTACTGCTATGGCTATGCCTTTAGGGACTTCCTTGGCAAATATGCAAAGGATTCCCCCGTGGCCTTGGAGCCTTGTGTTGCTGTTCCCTCGAAGCGGAAAGGGTGATGTAGCACAGCGGCGGTAAGTATTTCCCTCAGTTTTGAGAACCAAGGTATCGATCTAGTGAAGGATTATCACAGGTACCTGCACAAACACAAAGAGCTTGCACCCAACGTTATGAAGGGGTTGTCAATCCCTTATAGATTGTTTGCCAAGTGAGAACTAAAAGCAACAAAGTAACAAAGCAAAGTAAAAGCGAAAGTGGAAATGATAGGTGTGAATAGACCTGGGGGCCATAGTGTTCACTAGTGGCTTCTCTCATGAAAGCAAGTAGACGGTGGGTGAACGAATTACTGTGGAGCAATTGATAGAACCGCGCAATGTCGTGACGTTATCTATGGCAATGTTTATATCTATAGGCATCATGTCCAAAACAAGTAGACCGATACTTTCTGCATCTACTACTATTACTCCACACGTCGACCGCTATCCAGCATGCATCTAGTGTATTAAGTCCAAAAGGTCACCACACGGTATGAACCCAAAACCAAGCACTTCTCCCATTGCAAGAATCATAGATCTAGTTGGCCAAACAAAACCCAAGACTCGGAGAGACTTACAAGGATATCAAATCATGCATATAAGAAATCAGCAAATACTCAAATATATATCATAGATAATCTGATCACAAATCCACAATTCATCGGATCTCGACAAACACAATGCCAAAGAGGATTACATCGGATAGATCTCCATGAAGATCAAGGAGAACTTTGTATTGAAGATCGAAGAGAGAGAAGAAGCCATCTAGCTACTAACTACGGACCCGTAGGTCTGAAGTGAACTACTCACGAGTCATTGGAGGGGCGATGATGTTGATGTAGAAGCCCTCCAACTCCAAAGTCCCCTCTGGCAGGGCATCGGGAAGGGTCTCCAGGTGAGATCTCGCGGAAACGGAAGCTTGCGGCGGCGGAAAAGTGTTTTCGTGGATTCCCCTATTTTTTCTGTATTTTAGGGAATATATAGGCGAAGGAGCTAGGTCAGGGGGGCGCCAGGGAGGTCACAAGCCTGGTAGCCGCCTCCCCTGGTGGTGGCTACAGGGCTTGTGGGCCCCCTGTAGCTCTCGTGCCTTGGCCCTCAAGCCCCCTGATCTTCTTCCTTCTGGAAAAATTTCTTTCAGGGATTTTATTCCGTTTGGACTCCGTTCCAAAATCAGATCTGAAAAGAGCCAAAAACACAGAAAAACAGGAACTCGCACTTGGCACTGAATTAGTAAGTTAGTCCCAAAAAAGATATAAAAGGTACATAAAACATCCAAAGATGACAAGATAACAGCATGAAACCATCAAAAATTATAGATACGTTTGAGACGTATCAAGCATCCCCAAGCTTAACTCCAGCTCGTCCTCGAGTAGGGAAGTGATAAAGAATGAATTTTTGATGCTTTCATGCTACCTAGCATAGATGTCCTTTGTAACTCCTCTTATGTGACGTGAATGTTCAGGTCCATTAGATTCAAAACAATAGTTTTCTATTGATGTGGAAACAATAATACTTCAAGCAAACTAGCAAGGTAATCATGAACTTTCAAAATAACAAGGCCAAAAGAAAGTTATCCCTACAAAAGGATATAGTCTGGCTATGATCTATCATCATTGCACAACGAATTTAAATCATGCACAACCCCGGCATTGGCCAAGTAATTGTTTTCACACATTTACTTTCTCAAACCTTTTCAACTCTCACGCAATACATTAGCGTGAGCCATGGTTTTAGCACTATAAGTGGTGTGGAGTGTGGTGGAGGTTGCAAGACAAACAAGGAGAAGATGATCACATTAACTAGGCATATCAATGAGCTGTGGAGATGCTCATCAATAGATATCAATGTGAATGAGTAGGGATTTCCATACAAATGATGCACTAGAGCTAAGAGTATGTGAAAGCTCTTAAAGAAAACTAGTGGGTGTGCATCGAACTTGCTTGCTCACGAAGACCTAAGGCAAATTTGAGGAAGCCTATCATTGGAATATACAAGCCAAGTTATATAATGAAAATTTCCCACTAGCTATATGGTGGTGACAAAACGAGAGACTCTCAATCATGAAGATCATGGTGCTTAATAAGCACAAGTTTGGAAGGATAGTAGCATTGTCCCTTCTCTCTTTTCTCTCATCATTTTTTTTGGGTGGGATCTTTGGCCTCTTTTTTTTTGGTGGGCATCTTTGGCCTCTTTTGTATATGGGCATCGCTGGCCTCTTTTATTTGCTCACATGGGACAATGCTCCATCAATGATGATCATCACACTTTCAACTCAAAACTTAGAGCAAGATGACTCTATATGGAATGCCTTCGGTAGTGTACCGTGACAATGATCTAGCATGCCATAGACATTAATGGAAACATCATGCTAGCTATCTTACAATCATGCAATGGCAATGTAGAAGTGGTGGCACATGTCACGGTGGTAGTTGCATGGCAATATATCTCGGAATGACTTTGAAAAAGCCATAGTAGGTAGGTATGGTGGCTGTTTTGAGGAGGTTAATGGGGGGTTTTGTGCACCCGCGAAAGTTGCACGACACTAAGAAGATAGTGATGGTGGAAGGTGAAAGTGCATCTAAACCATGGACTCAACATTAGTCATGAAGAACTCATATACTTGTTGCAAAAGTTTTAGTAGTAATCGAAACAAAGCATTCAACGCATACTCCTAGGGGAAGGGTTGGTAGGTATAAACCATCGCGCGATCCCGACCGCCACACAAAGGATGACAATCAATAGACTAATCATGCTCAGATTTCATCACATAGCGGTTCACCATACGTGCATGCTATGGGAATCACTAACTTCAACACAAGTATTTCTAGATCCACAACACCTTACTAGCATAACTTCAATATTACCACAACCACAACTCAAAACTAACTGAGATGAATCAGACTTCTCTAACTATTCAATGCACATGAAGGTGGAAGTTTTCATATCCCTTTGAATAACTACCCCTTTTGAGACCACTTTCAAAGCATGGACTACCAAGCCACGCACCGCCGTGCTATAAAAGATATAAGTGAAGAACATAGAGCAAAATCAACTAGCTCAAAAAATATAAGTGAATCACATGTGAGCTGAATTGTCTACCAAAGGATATAAGTGAAGCTCGACAAAATCACGGTGAGTGCATGTCTCTCTCTCTAGGTGTGCATCAAGGATGGTTGTGACAAAAAAAATAAAAGACTCCTACGATACAAGACTCTCCAAGCAAAACACATAACATGTGGTGAATAAAAATATAGCCCCAAGTAACGTTACCGATGGATTGATGACGAAAGAGGGGATGCCTTTCCGGGGCATCCCCAAGCTTAGGCTTTTATGGCATCCTTGAATCTCTTGGGTGCCTTGGGCATCCCCAAGCTTGAGCTCTTGCCACTCTTTATCTCTTTGTCCATAAGAACTTCACCCAAAACTTGAAAACTTCACAACACGAAACTTAAACAGAAAATCGTGATAACATTAGTATAAGAAAGCAAACCACCACTTCCTTAGATACTGTAGCAAACTTAAATTCTACTTATGTTGATGTTGGGTTACTGTATTTTCAATCTTACATGTCTAATACCCACGATACTATCCATAGTTTCATCAAAATAAGCAGCCAACACAACAAAAACAGAATCTGTTAACAGCAGACAAGTCTGTAGCAATCTGTATACTTTGCAAACTTCTCGTACTTCAACAATTCTGAAAAATTACGACAGTCTGACGAATTTGCGTAGCAATCAGCAGACAAAAGAATCAACTCAAAAGCTCTTACAGAAAAAAATGAAAATTATTTTCGTGAGCAGAAAGTTTTTGTCTTTTCCAGCATGACCAAACGATCATCCCCAAGACTAATCATAACGGTTTTACTTGGCACAAACGCAAAAGAAACACAAAAAACACAATCATAATAGAATTATGAAAGTGTGGAAAACACAAAACAGAAATAAAAAAGATAGATTTGTTGGTTGCCTCCCAACAAGCGCTATTGTTTAACGCCCTTAGCTAGGCAAAAGGTGATGGAATCTAAGTCTAACATACTTCCTATGCATAGGCAATTTATAGGGAAACAAATTGGCAAGACAACCAATAGTTACCAAATGCAAGGAAGAAGAAAGAGACAATACCAATCTCAACATAACGACAGATAATTTGGTAACATGAAATTTCTACCAAAATATTTTCCTCTCTCACAACAATTACATGTGGGATCATATTCGAATTCAACAATATAGCTATCCCATAGGATATTCTTTTCATAATCCACAGGCATGCAAAGTTGACGCTCTTCAAAAATAGTGGGATTATCATGAACTAAAGTCATGACTTCTCCAAACTCACTTTCAATATTGTTGCAAATATCATAATCATCATGTGGCTTGAACAAATTTTCAAGATCATAAGAAAGATCATCACCCCAATCATGATTATTGCAACAAGTAGGGGACATAGCAAAACTAGCATCCCCAAGCGTAGGGTTTTGCATATTCTTAGCATGATTGTCACTAATAGAATTTATAATGAAACCATTGCAATCATGCTTTTCATCCAAGGAGCCCTCGTGAATCTCTTCATAAATTTCTTCCTCACAGTTTTCAGATTCACGCATCTCAAGCAAAACTCCATAAAGATAGTTAAGTGCACTTAACTCACTAGCAATTGGATCAACATAATTGGATCTCTTAAAGAGATTAGCAAGTGGATGAGGATCCATATCACTAGATTTTCAGCAAGCGAAGATGCAAGCATATTGAAGGAACATGGCACACAAGCGAACAGAAAGCAAGCGAGAGAAAAGGGCGAACAAAAAAGGCAAATGAAAAAGGCAAATGAAAACGGCAAAGGAGAAAGGCAAATGAAAATGACAAATGTGAAGTGGGGGAGAGGAAAACGAGAGGCAACTGGCAAAAAAGGTAAATGCAAGAGATGAGTTTGTGACACCTACTTGGATAGATCTTTCCTTCCCCGGCAACGGTGCTGGAAGTACTGCAACAAAAGACCTTCCAACGACGCCAGAAACACGTGCTGACGGGAGACTATTCTTGTCTTGATACTCCTCAGCAACGGCACTAGGAATCCTTCTACTACGGCTACGCCTTTAGGGACTTCCTTGGCAAATATGCAAAGGATTCCCCCGTGGCCTTGGAGCCTTGCGTTGTTGTTCCCTCGAAGCGGAAAGGGTGATGTAGCACAGCGGTGGTAAGTATTTCCCTCAGTTTTGAGAACCAAGGTATCGATCCAGTGAAGGATTATCACAAGTACGTGCACAAACACAAAGAGCTTGCACCCAACGCTATGAAGGGGTTGTCAATCCCTTATAGATTGTTTGCCAAGTGAGAACTGAAAGCAACAAAGTAACAAAGCAAAGTAAAAGCGAAAGTGGAAACGATAGGTGTGAATAGACCCGAGGGCCATAGTGTTCACTAGTGGCTTCTCTCATGGAAGCAAGTAGACAGTGGGTGAACGAATTACTGTCGAGCAATTGATAGAACCGCGTAAAGTCGTGACGTTATCTATGGAAATGATTAAATCTATTGGCATCACGTCCAAAACAAGTAGACCAATACTTTCTGCATCTACTACTATTACTCCACATGTCGACCGCTATCCAACATGCATATAGTGTATTAAGTCCAAAAGAATAGAGTAACGCCTTAAGCAAGATGACATGATGTAGATGGACAATCTCATATCTACGATAAAAGCCCATATTGTTACCCTTGATGGCAATAACACGATGCGTGCCTTGCTGCCCCTTCTGTCACTGGGAAAGGTCACCACACGATATGAACCCAAAACCAAGCACTTCTCCCATTGCAAGAATCAAAGATCTAGTAGGCCAAACAAAACCCAAGACTCGTAGAGACTTGCAAGGATATCAAATCATGCATATAAGATATCAGCAAAGACTCAAATATATATCATAGATAATCTGATCACAAATCCACAATTCATCGGATCTCGACAAACACACCGCCAAAGAGGATTACATCGGATAGATCTCCATGAAGATCATGGAGAACTTTGTATTGAGGATCCAAGAGAGAGAAGAAGCCATCTAGCTACTAACTACGAACCCGTAGGTCTGAAGTGAACTACTCACGAGTCATTGAAGGGGCGATGATGTTGATGTAGAAGCCCTGCAACTCCAAAGTCCCCTCCGGCAGGGCACCGGGAAGGGTCTCCAGATGAGATCTCGCAGAAACGGAAGCTTGCGGCGGCGGAAAAGTGTTTTCGTGGATTCCCCTATTTTTTTTCTGTATTTTAGGGAATACATAGGCGAAGGAGCTAGGTCAGGGGGGCGCCACGGAGTCCACAAGCCTGGTAGCCACCGCCCCTGGTGGCGGCTACAGGGCCAGTGCCCCCCGTGTAGCTCTCGTGCCTTGGCCCTCAAGCCCCCTGATCTTCTTCCGTTCTGGAAAAAATTATTTCGGCGATTTTATTTCGTTTGGACTCCGTTCCAAAATCAGATCTGAAAAGAGCCAAAAACACAGAAAAAACAGGAACTGGCACTTGGCACAGAATTAATAAGTTAGCCCCCAAAAGATATTAAAGGTGCATAAAACATCCAAAGATGACAAGATAACAACATGAAACCATCAAAAATTATAGATACGTTTGAGACGTATCAGCCACCATCGCCCTAGGATTCCCAGCCCTAGGCGCCCCATGGGCCCTGGTCGGCCGAGCCAGCTCACGTAGGTGGCTGGCTCCCACCTTATTTTGTCCCTTGTGGCCCTCCAGAGCTGGTGGCCCTCCTGGTGGGCCTCCGATATCCTTTCGGTCGTCCCAGTACAATACCGATATACCCCGGAACCTTTCCGGTGACCGAAACTCGACTTCCTATCTATAAATCTTTAGCTCCGGACCATTCCGTAGCTCCTCGTGACGTCCAGGAAATCATCCGGGACTCCGAACAACCTTTGGTAACCATTCATTATTCCCATTACAACTCTAGCATCATCGAACCTTAAGTGTGTAGACCCTACGGGTTCGGGAACCATGCTGACATGACCGAGACACCTCTCCGATAAATAACCAACAGCGGGATCTCGATACCCATATTGGCTCCCACATGTTCCATGATGATCTCATCGGATGAACGACGATGTTGGGGATTCAAGCAATGTCGTATGCAATTCCCTTTGTCTACCGTTATGATACTTGCCCGAGATTCGGTCCTCGGTATCCCTATACCTTGTTCAATCTCGTTACCGGCAAGTCTCTTTACTCGTTTTGTAACACATCATCCCGTGTCTAACTCTTTAGTCACGTTGAGCTCATTATGATGACGCATTACCAAGTGGGCCCAGAGATACCTCTCCGTCACACGGAGCGACAAATCCCAGTCTCGATTCGTACCAACCCAACAGACACTTTCGGAGATACCTGTAGTGCACCTTTATAATCACCCAGTTACGTTGTGACGTTTGATACATTCAAAGCACTCCTACGGTATCCGGGAGTTGTACAATCTCGTGGTCTAAGGAAATGATACTTGACATTAGAAAAGCTTTAGCAGACGGACTACACAATCTTGTGCTATGCTTAGGATTGGCTCTTGTCCATCACATCATTCTCCTAATGATGTGATCCTGTTATCAATGACATCCAATGTCTATGATCAGGAAACCATGGCCATCTATTGATGAACGAGCTAGCCAACTAGAGGCTCACTAGGGACATGTTGTGGTCTATGTATTCACACATGTATTACGATTTTCGGTTAATACAATTATAGCATGAATAATAGACAATTATCATGAACAAGGAAATATAATAATAACCACTTTATTATTGCCTCTAGGGCATATTTCCAACAAAAAGTACTCTAAAGATTGGATGCAATCCAATCCTTTAAAATATCTTGATTTTTATTTTTCACCATGTATTTCAGCAAAGTCAATTCTTTTTTACATAAGAAAATATCCAAGAACCCATATTTTGAGCTTCTCTTTTGAAAATCTTTCCATTTAATTGTATCCATATGTTCCAGCATCATATGATGATGATCTCAAGAGAAATTGATTTTGGAAAGGTTTCTGCAGCCAGGGTGGTATCATCGATGAAAGAGGTTCCTCTTTTTCTGTCACGAATGATTCTTTTTCCAGCAATATTGTGCATAACTACAGTACCATCAGTGGTTTTGGTAATTAATAATAACATATGTGTCCTTGAACTAATGATCTTATCTAGTTAGTTCACAAACGTTCAAATATGCATTGGCTAAGGATTGTGAGGAGAACCTGTGGGTACAAGGAAATGAATAGGATTGGCCAAGCTTCAAGCTACAAGACTCTACATTTTCTACTTGTGAGAAATCACATTTGAGTCCATAGGAAAGCCTATACTATTAAAAGGGGATGAGGTATCTATGATGAATTGGTTGCTCAAGTGCTTAGAGATAGCCACCAAAAAAACTCATCCATTCTCTCAGAAAGTTCTCCGTACAAAGCCTAAACATCAAAATAGGTGCCACCAAGAATTTCCATTTGGCCATACTGATTTTCCACCAGACAGAACCTATGCCAAACCCTAGATTCTCGGTACCACCAACATTCCTATCGGTGCCATCGAAATTAGTGACCAAGTTTCTGGTATGTCATTTTCAAGAATTAGAAATTCCGAGTTTTGAAATCGGTCCCACCGAGATTTGGAAACTATCCTAGGTCACCCATATCCGTACTACCGAGATTCCTATATCGGTCTCACCGAGAATGAAAAAGTTGCCACATTTTGTACAAGTCGGTGCCACCGAGATTCACTTCGGTTTCAGTGAGTTGGCAATAATGTTGTAACAGTTGGATTATTCAAGATGCCTATATATAACCATCCACCACCTCTCATTCACACAGGAAGCACTCAAATCACACATACACTTGCCATGTCCATTTTTCTGAGAGAGCCACCTACTCATGTGTTGAGATCAAGATATTCCAATCCATCCATTTGAAACTTGATCTCTAGCCTCCTCAAGTTGCTTTCCACCCAGTATCTCTTCTACCCATGCTAAATCTGTGAGAGTACGATTGAGTGTTGAGGAGACTATTGTTTGAATCACAAGAGCAAGGAGTTTATCGTACTACCGCATCTATTACCTTTTGAAGGGTGGTGCCTCCTAGATTGGTTAGGTTTCGCTTGAGAGCCTCCTACTTCGTATTGTGGAGTTGAACTAAAAAGTTTGTAAGGCAAGGAGATCGCCAACTTTGTGAAGATCTACCCCGAGTGAGGCTAGTCCTTCATGGACGTAAGCCATGGTGGAATAGAAAAGGTTGCTTCTCCATGGAACCTTCGTGGGTTGAGCCCTTTGTGGACTCGCACGGCCGTCACCCTCCATGGGTTAAAGTCTCCATCAACGTGGATGTACGATAGCACCACCTGTCGGAACCACCCCAAAATTTGTCATGTGAACCTTTGCGTTTGATCTTGCTATCCCTACCCTCTTTTTACATGTGCATGTTATTACTTTCTGCTGCTAGATTCTTAGAATTGCATGTGTAGGGTGTGCTTGACTTACAACAATTGTTAAAACTTACCCACAACTAAAATTGAGAAAAGGATAAGTTTTTATCTGGTCAAGTAGTCTAATCACCCCCCTCTAGACATACTTAGGATCCTGCACCTCAATCATCGGCCCTGCTTCATCGGAGCCGAACAAACTTGTTGTAGCACATAGTTGGAAAGTCATCATGCTAAGGCCCCATAGGACCAGCACACCAGAACAACAACCGTCACCGATGAAAAGAAATGTGGATCAGACGGATCCAACCTATATACACATAGACGCAAACAAACGAAGACTTGATCCAAGCAGATGCACCAAAGACAAACGCCGACTGAATCCCACGAGATCCGCAGCAGACACACCTCCACACGCCCACCGACAAGGCTAGATGCACTATTGGGACGGGGGCTAGACGACAAGAACATTATCCTATCTTCAGGGAGACTCCACTACCTCGCCTTTCTGAGCAGGACACAAACGCTAAACAAACACAAAAAGACACAAAAAGGAGCTGGAGCCATCCCGCCTGCAAGGACTGAGATCCATCATGCCTCCATGGCCTAAGGGCACTACATATGGAGTAGACCTGCGGCGATCAAGAAGAGGCGAGCAACACTAGCCGCCTTTAAGTTTCTAGAGCACAACCACCAAGGGGCACACGTGCATTGTGAGTATTATTCTTCCACATGTCTCATAGTCCACCGTTGCATCGGCATCACCCTCTCCTTTTCATGTCATTTTTTGTTTCTACGCACGCTCGGTAATACCTTATTAGGAGATAACAAGTCATTTATTTTCTGAATGTAAGTAATGCTATGCTATTATCATTATATCAAGAATAAAACTTACATGATCTTAGTTGTCAAAATGTGCTCATCGATCATTGTTGATTTAACTACCCCAAACATCATGCATCGACTCGTGGTGCATTTGATAGCTTGCATGAACTCCAACCAATCCCATTGGATGCGAAAAATATATCTGCTTTTGGGTCGTTTGATTGTGTGCAAATACTATTGGGCCTCCCTGGCACAGTGCCTAAAGCACATATGGACATGACTCTAGGGGACTAATACGTCTCCAACGTATCTATAATTTTTTATGGTTCCATGCTATTATCTTGTCAAACTTTGGATGTTTTGTATGCATTTTATATATTTTTGGGAGTAACTTATTAACTTAGTGCCAAGTGCCAGTTCCTGTTTTTTTTCCGTGTTTTGACCTTTTTCAGAGGAGAATATCAAACGGAGTCGAAACGGAATAAAACCTCCGAAAAGATTTTTTCCGGAACAGAAGATACGCAGGGAGCTTGTGAACCAAGGCAAAGGGTCCCGGGGGAGTCCACAAGCCCCCTAGCCGCGGCCTGGGGCGGGGGGCTGATACGTCTCCAACGTATCTATAATTTTTGATGGTTTCATGCTATTATCTTGTCAAACTTTGGATGTTTTGCATGCCTTTTATATATTTTTTGGGACTAACTTATTAACTCAGTGCCAAGTGCCAGTTCCTATTTTTTCCATGTTTTTGACCCCTTTCAGAGGAGATTTTGAAACGGAGTCCAAACGGAAGAAAATCCCCAAAAAGTTTTTTTCTGGAACGGAAGAAGATTAGGAATCTTGGGAGCCAAGGCAGGGGAGCCTCAGGGGCCCCGCAAGCCCCCACCCCGCGGCCAGGGGGTAGGCCGCGGCCCACAGGATTGTGGGCCCCCTGAGCGCCCCCTGGCCTAGGGGTTGCGCCTATAAATTCCCTAAAAATCCCAAAAAATCTAGAGATCATCGAAAGTACTTTTCCGCCGCTGCAAGCTTCTGTCTCGGCAAGATCCCATCTGGGGCACGTCCTGGTTCCCTGCCGGTGTGTTTGTTGAGATCCAATGAACTGTGGATTTATGATCAGATTATCTATGAATCTTATTTGAGTTTCTTCTGATATCTCTTATGCATGATTTTGTATCCTTGTAATTCTCTTTGAGTTGTGGGTTTTGTCTGGCCAACTAGATCTATGATTCTTGCAATGGGAGAAGTGCTTGGTTTTGGGTTCATACCGTGCGGTGACCTCACCCAATGATAGAAGGGGTAGCGAGGCACACATCGTGTTGTTGCCATCAAGGGTAAAAAGATGGGGTTTTCATCATTGGTTCGAGATTATCCCTCTACATCATGTCATCTTGCTTAAGGCGTTACTCTGTTCGTCATGAACTCAATACACTAGATGCATGCTGGATAGCGGTCGATGTGTGGATTAATAGTAGTAGATGCAGAAAGTATCGGTCTACTTGTCTCGGACGTGATGCCTATATGTATGATCATTGCCTTAGATATCGTCATGACTTTGCGCGGTTCTATCAATTGCTCGACAGTAATTTGTTCACCCACCATGATATTTGCTATTATGAGAGAAGCCTCTAGTGAACACTATGGCCCCCAGGGTCTACTCCACACCATATTTTCAGCCTTACACTTTTTACTTCGTTGCACTTTCCGCCTTCAGATCTCACTTTGCAAACAATCTCGAAGGGATTGACAACCGCTTTGAAGCATTGGGTGCAAGCTTGTTTGTGTTTGCGCAGGTACTCTGGACTTGACGAGGCCCTCTTTCTGGATCGATACCTTGGTTCTCAAACTAAGGGAAATACTTACTGCTCCTGTGCTGCATCACCCTTTCCTCTTCAAGGGAAAAACCGACGCAAACCAGAGAAGTAACAACAAGAATTCCTAGCGCCAAGGAAGGACTTTTGGTGCTGCAGCAGGGGCGCCTAGCAGGCTTGTGGGGCCCCCCGTGGCTCCTTTGCCCTACTTCTTCCGCCTATAAATCCCCAAAAAATCTGAAACCACGGGAGAGAGCCACGAAAATACTTTTCCGCCGCTGCAAGCTTCTGCCTCCACAAGATCCCATCTGGGGCACGTTCTGGTGCCCTGCCGGAGGGGGATTCGGACACGGAGGGCTTCTTCATCAACACCATTGCCTCTCCGATGATGCGTGAGTAGTTCACCACAGACCTTCAGGTCCATAGCTAGTAGGTAGATGACTTCTTCTCTCGCTTCGATCTTCAATACAAAGTTCTCCATGATCTTCATGGAGATCTATCCGATGTAATCCTCTTTTGCGATGTGTTTGTCGAGATCCGATGAATTGTGGATTTATGATCAGATTATCTAGGAATCTCATTTGAGTTTCTTCTGATCTCTTATATGCATGATTTCACATCCTTGTAATTCTCTTCGAGTTGTGGGTTCTGTTTGGCCAACTTGATCCACAGTTCTTGCAATGGGAGAACTGCTTGGTTTTGGGTTCATACCGTGCGGTGTTCTCACCCAGTGACAGAAGGGGTAGCGAGGCACGCATCATGTTGTTTCCATCAAGGGCAGAAAGACGGGGTTTATATCTATTGCATGAATTTATCCCTCTACATCATGTCATCTTGCTTAAGGCGTTACTCTGTTTGTTATGAACTCAATACACTAGATGCATGCTGGATAGCGGTCGATGTGTGGAGTAATGGTAGTAGATGCAGAAAGTATCGGTCTACTTGTCTCGGATGTGATGCCTATATGTATGATCATTGCCTTAGATATCGTCATGACTTTGCGCGGTTCTATCAATTGCTCGACAGTAATTCGTTCACCCACCGTAATATTTGCTATCATGAGAGAAGCCTCTAGTGAACTCTATGGCCCCCGGGTCTACTTCACATCATATTTTCAGCCCTACACTTTTGCTTTGTTGCACTTTCTGCCTTCAGATCTCACCTTGCAATCAATCATGAAGGGATTGACCCTTTGTAGCGTTGGGTGCAAGTTTGCTGTTTTTTTGGCAGGTACTTTGGAGACTTGCCTTGATACTCCTACTGGATTGATACCTTTTTTCTCAAACTGAGGGAAATACTTATTGGTACTGTGCTGCATCACCCTTTCCTCTCAAGGGAAAAACCAACGCAAGCTCAAGAGACAGCAAGAATAATTTCTCGCGCCGTTGCCGGGGAGCATCAAGTCAACAATAGTCTTCCTCCGACGTGTCAATCTCTGCCACCGGTGATTATTCTAAGTGAAGCTTATCCAAGTAAGCACCGCAAACTCATCTCTTGCATTTACACTTTTTTGCCTCTTGTTTTTCCTCTCCACCACTTCTGAAAAACAAAAAATTACAAAAATAATTGCCTTTTTCGTTTGCCCTTTTCTTTTGCTTGATTTCTGTCTGCTTGTGTGGGATAGTCTACCTGTCCTCATGGCTAGACCTACCGCTTCGAACGATACTCCCCAGAGCGAATTTCTCAATTTCAAACAAAATGAGGAAGAAAACTTAAAGGATGCTTGGTATAGGATTTGCAATCCTCAGAGTAGATCTACTCGTAAGGAATCTACTACCGTCCTGCTTTGCAGCTTTTATGTGGGTATTTCCCCTTGGAATAGGTATGTTCTTGACACCATCGTAGGCGGAAATTTCTTGGGTAGTCATACCGTCGATTCTTACGATGCTTTAATAAATTTGGTAGGCTCACCCCCACTCATGGTTTATGGAACTACCTTAACTTTGGAAGATGTGATGCGTAGGCTGGATATCATTGAAAATAAAGTTTCTACGATTGAACTCGTTGAGAATTTGGATAAAAAGATCCACAATCAAATCACTCAGTACGGATCCAAGGTGGGAATGACTTTGAAAAATTTAAAAGAGAGGGAACCCACAGTTAATGAAAAACTAGGTCATGATTCCGCTAGGATTGGCAAACTAGAGGATGTTATAACCAACTTGGGTTCCGCTTTTGCCGCTGTTCAGAACACTCCAAATTTTGCCCACAATAAGGCCACCAAGTATGTTTTTGTTCCTAAAAATAGTGGTGAACCATCTATTAAGAGAGATGAAGAGCTTAAGATGACGAGTGTTCACCCTACTTATGGTTGAGTACAAAAGACGATGATACATGATTCTATCGCCGTATGCCTAGCTAAGGGCGTTAAACAATACCGCTTGTTGGGAGGCAACCCAATGAATTTATCTTTGCTTTTTGCTTTCTGTTTTGTTGTGTCCACACCACCATAATTCTTTTATGATTGTGTTTTTTGTGTTTCTTTTTGTGTTTGAGCCAAGTAAAACCTTTATGACTAGTTTTGGTGATGGTTGTTTGATCTTGCTGAAAAAGACAGAAACTTTTCGCTCACGAAATTATTTTTTATTTTTATCCATAAAGAGATTTTGAGTTGATTCATTTTGCTGTTGGTTGATATGCAAATTGCCCAAATGTTCATAATTTTCAGAATTTTTGAGATACCAGAAGTACACGAAGTACACAGATTGCTACAGACTGGTCTGTTTTTGACAGATTCTCTTTTTGTTGGGTTGATTGCTTATTTTGATGAAACTATGGATAGTATCGGGGGGTACTAGCCATGGAAAATTGAGAATACAGTAATATAACACCAATATAAATAGAAATCAAGTTTTCTACACTACCTAAAGAGGTGGTAGTTTGTTTTCTTGTGCTAATGATATCACGAGTTTGTGTTTAAGTTTTGTGTTGTGAAGTTTTCAAGTTTTGGGTGATGTTCTTATGGAAAATGGGATAAAGAGTGGAAAGAGCTCAAGATTGGGGATGCCCAAGGCATCCCAAGCCAAATTCAAGGACACCAAAAAGCCTAAGCTTGGGGATGCCCCGGGAAGGCATCCCCTCTTTCGTCTTCAATCCATCGGTAACATTACTTGGAGCTATATTTTTATTCACCACATGATATGTGTTTTGCTTGGAGCGTCGTGTATTATAGGAGTCTTTTCTTTTTGTTGTGTCACAATCATCCTTGCTGCACACCTTTTGAGAGAGACATGCACTCATCGTGAATTTGCTAGAATACTCACTCAGCTTCGCTTATATCTTTTGAGTTAGGCAATTTAGCTCACATGTGCTTCACTTATATCTTTTGAGCTAGATAACTTTGCTCTAAGTGCTTCACTTAGATATTTTAGAGCACGTGGGTGTCATATTTTGGATAAATAAGAACTCTCGATCTTCACTTATATATTTTTGAGAGTGCTCTCTCTGAATAACTTGGTAGTTGGCTTGTGCTATGAAAGTAGTCCTAAAGTTGATAGGCATCCAAAGAGGATACAATAAAACTTCCATATTCATGTGCATTGATTAGAAAGAGAAGTTTGATTCCTCTCAATTAGTTTTGAGACATGGATTTGGTAGTATTAAGAGTCATGTCAGTAGGGTGTTGTGAATCTAGAAATACTTGTGTTGAAGTTAGTGATTCCCGTAACATGCACGTATGGTGAACCGCTATGTTAGGAAGTCAGAGCATAATTGATTTATTGATTGTCATCCTTTGTGTTGCGGTTGGGATCGCGCGATGGTTAACACCTACCAACCCTTCCCCTAGGAGTATGCGTTTAGCACTTTGTTTCGATTACTAATAAAAACTTTCGCAATAAGTATGTGAGTTCTTCATGACTAATGTGACTCCATGGTATAGATGCACTTTCACCTTCCACCATTGCTAGCCTCTCTCGTGCCGCGCAACTTTCGCCGGTACACAAAACCACCATAGACCTTCCTCAAAACAGCCACCAAACCTACCTATCATGGCCTTTTCATAGCCATTTCGAGATATATTGCCATGCAACTCCCACCGTTTCGTCTCATGACATGTGCCGTCACTTTCATATTGCCACTGCATGATCGTAAGATAGCTAGCGAGTCATACGCTAAGCTAGATCGTTGCACATCCCGGTACACTGCCGGAGGCATTTCCTATAGAGTTATGATTGTCCTAAGCATTGAGCTGTGAGTAAATAAAAGTGTGATGATCATCATTATTAGAGCATTGTCCCATGCGAGGAATAAAAAAATAGGCCAAAGTGTCCAATAAAAAAAGGGAGAAAAGAGAAAAAAGAGGCCCAAGATCCCAAATAAAAAAAGAGAAGAGAGAAAAAGAGAGAAGGGACAATGCTAATATCTTTTTCCACACTTGTGCTTCGTAATAGCACCATGTTCTTCATTATTGAGAGCCTCTCGTTTCGTGACCACCATATGCTAGTGGGAATCTTCATTATATAACTTGGCTTGTATATTCCAATGATGGGCTTCCTCAAAATTGTCCTAGGTCTTCGTGAGCAAGCAAGTTGGATGCACACCCACTAGTTCTACTTTTGAGATTTCACATACTTATAGCTCTAGTGCATCCTTTGTATGGCAATCCCTACTCGTTCACATTGATATCTATTAATGGGCATCTCCATAGCCCTTTGATACGCCGAGTCAATGTGACCATATCCTCCTTTTTGTCTCACAACCACCACCACACTCTATTCCACGTTTAGTGCTATATCCATGGCTCACGCTCATGTATTGCGTGATAGTTATAAAAAGTTTGAGAAAGTAAGAGTGCGAAAACAGTTACTTGGCCAATACCGGGGTTGTGCATGATTTACATTCGTTGTGTGAGGGTGATGGAGCATAGCTAGACTATATGATTTTGTAGGGATAACTTTCATTGGCCTTGTTATTTTGAAATTTCATGATTACCTTGCTAGTTTGCTTGAAGTATTATTGTTTTAATGTCAATAGAAAACTATATTTTTGAATCTTACGGATCTGAACAGTCATGTCACATGAAAGAAGTTGCAAAGGACAACTTTGGTAGGTAGCATTCCACATCAAAAATTCATTCTTTATCACTTCCCTACTCGAGGACGAGCAGGAGTTAAGCTTGGGGATGTTTGACACGTCTCCAACGTATCTATAATTTTTGATGATTTCATGCTATTATCTTGTCAAACTTTGGATGTATTGCATGCTTTTTATATATTTTTTGGGACTAACTTATTAACTCAGTGCCAAGTGCCAGTTCGTGTTTTTTCCATGTTTTTGACCCCTTTATGAGGAGGATTTTGAATGGAGTCCAAACGGAATGAAACTGCCAAAAGGATTTTTTTCGAAACAGAAAAAGATGAGGAAGCCGAAGAATCAAGGCAGGGGGCCTGCAGGGACCCCACAATCTCTCATGGCACGTCCAGGGGGCGACCTGCGCTTCCCTGGCTTGTGGGCTCCCTGGGCCACCTCTGCCCTAGGTTTTGCGCCTATATATTCCCTAAAATCCCAGAAAAAATCAGGAGATCATCGAAAATACTTTTCGCCGCCGCAAGATTCTGTCTCCGCAAGATCCCATCTGGGGCACGTTCTGGTGCCCTGCCGGAGGGGGGATTCGGACATGGAGGGCTTCTTCATCAACACCATGACCTCTCTCATGATGCATGAGTAGTTTACCATAGACCTATGGGTCCATAGCTAGTAGCTAGATGGCTTCTTCTCTCTCTTGGATCTTCAATACAAAGTTCTCCATGATCTTCATGGAGATCTATCCGATGTAATCTTATTTTGTGGTGTGTTTATCGAGATCCGATGAATTGTGGATTTATGATCAAATTATCTATGAATCTTATTTGAGTTTCTTATGATCTCTCTTATGCATGATTTCATATCCTTGTAATTCTCTTCGAGTTGTGGGTTTTGTTTGGCCAACTAGATCTATGATTCTTGCAATGGGAGAAGTGCTTGGTTTTGGGTTCATACCGTGCGATGACCTCACCCAGTGACAAAAGGGGTAGCCAGACACGCATCATGTTGTTGCCATCAAGGGTAAAAAGATGGGGTTTTCATCATTGGTTTGAGATTATCCCTCTACATCATGTCATCTTGCTTAAGGCGTTACTCTATTCATCATGAACTCAATACACTAGATGCATGCTGGATAGCGGTCGATGTGTGGAGTAATAGTAGTAGATGCGGAAAGTAACGGTCTACTTGTCTCGGACGTGATGCCTATATGTATGATCATTGCCTTAGACATTGTCATGACTTTGCGCGGTTCTATTAATTGCTCGACAGTAATTTGTTCACCCACCGTAATATTTGCTATTTTGAGAGAAGCCTCTAGTGAACACTATGGCCCCCGGGTCTACTCCACACCATATTTTCAGCCTTACACTTTTCCTTCGTTCCACTTTTTTCCTTCATATCTCACTTTGCAATCAATCTTGAAGGGACTAACAACCCCTTTATAGCGTTGGGTGCAAGCTCTTTGTGTTTGTGCAGGTACTCTGGACTTGACGAGATTCTCCTACTGGATTGATACCTTGGTTCTCAAACTGAGGGAAATACTTACTGCTCCTGTGTTGCATCACCCTTTCCTCTTCAAGGGAAAAACCGACGCAAGCAAGAGAAGTAGCAAGAAGAATTCCTGGCGTTGTCGAGGAAGGACTTTTGTTGCCGTAGCAGTTTGCTTGAAGTATTATTGTTTTCATGTCAATAGCAAACTATTGTTTTGAATCTTACGGATCTGAACATTCATGTCACATGAACGAAGTTACAAAGGACAAATATGCTAGGTAGCATTCCACATCAAAAATTCAGTCTTTATCACTTCCCTACTCGAGGACGAGCAGGAGTTAAGCTTGGGGATGCTTGATACGTCTCCAACGTATCTATAATATTTGATGGTTCCATGCTATTATCTTGTCAAACTTTGGATGTTTTGTATGCATTTTATATCTTTTTTGGGACTAACTTATTAACTCAGTGCCAAGTGCCAGTTCCTGTTTTTTCTGTGTTTTTGACCTTTTTCAAAGGAGAATATCGAACGGAGTCCAAACGGAATAAAACCTCCGAAAAGATTTTTTCCGGAACAGAAGATACGCAGGGAGCTTGAGAACTAAGGCAAAGGGTCCGGGGGAGGCCACAAGACCCCTAGCCGCGGCCCCCCGTGGCTCCTTTGCTCTACTTCTTCCGCTTATAAATCGCCGAAAAATCTGAAACCACGGGAGAGAGCCACGAAAATACTTTTTCGCCACCGCAAGCTTCTGTCTCCGCAAGATCCCATCTGGGGCACGCTCTGGTGCCCTGCCGGAGGGGGGATTCGGACACGGAGGGCATTTTCATTAACTCCATTGCCTCTCCGATGATGCGTGAGTAGTTCACCACAGACCATCGGATCCATAGCTAGTAGCTAGATGGCTTCTTCTCTCTCTTGGATCTTCAATACAAAGTTTTCCATGATCTTCATGGAGATCTATCCGATCTAATCCTCTTTTGCGGTGTGTTTGTCGAGATCAGATGAATTGTGGATTTATGATCAGATTATCTATGAATCTTATTTGACTTTCTTTTGAACTCTTATATGCATGATTTCATATCCTTGTAATTCTTTTCGAGTTGTGGGTTTCATTTGGCCAACTTGATCTACAGTTCTTGCAATGGGAGAAGTGCTTGGTTTTGGGTTCATACCATGCGGTGTCCTCTGCCAGTGACAGAAGGGGTAGCGAGGCACACATCGTGTTGTTTCCACCAAGGGTAAAAAGATGGGGTTTATATCTATTGCATGAATTTATCCCTCTACATCATGTCATCTTGCTTAAGGCGTGATACGTCTCCAACGTATCTATAATTTTTGATGGTTTCATGCTATTATCTTGTCAAACTTTGGATGTTATGCATGCCTTTTATATATTTTTTGGGACTAACTTATTAACTCAGTGCCAAGTGCCAGTTCCTGTTTTTTCCATGTTTTTGACCCCTTTGCGAGGAGATTTTGAAACGGAGTCCAAACGGAAGAAAATCCACGAAAATATTTATTCCGGAATGGAAGAAGATCGGGAAGCTTGAGAGCCAAGGCAGGGGAGCCTCATGGGCCCCACAAGCCCCCACCCCGTGGCCAGGGGGGAGGCCGCGGCCCACAGGCTTGTGGGCCCCCTGGGCGCCCTCTGCCCTAGGGGTTGCGCCTATAAATTCCCTAAGAATCCAAAAAAAATCAGTAGATCATCGAAATTACTTTTCCGCCGCCGCAAGCTTCGGTCTCTGCAAGATCCCATCTCGGGCACGTTCTGGTGCCCTGCCGGAGGGGAGATTCGGATACGGAGGGCTTCTTCATCAACACCATGAGCTCTCCGATGATGTGTGAGTAGTTCACCATAGACCTATGGGTCCATAGCTAGTAACTAGATTGCTTCTTCTCTCTCTTGGATGTTCAATACAAAGTTCTCCATGATCTTCATGGAGATCTATCCGATGTAATCTTCTTTTGCGGTGTGTTTGTCGAGATCCGATGAATTGTGGATTTATGATCAGATTATCTATGAATCTTATTTGAGTTTCTTCTGATCTCTCTTATGCATGATTTCATATCCTTGTAATGCTCTTCGAGTTGTGGGTTTTGTCTCGCCAACTAGATCTATGATTCTTGCAATGGGATAAGTGCTTGGTTTTGGGTTCATACCGTGTGGTGACCTCACCCAGTGATAGAAGCGGTAGCCAGGCACACATCGTGTTGTTGCCTTCAAGGGTAAAAAGATGGGGTTTTCATCATTGGTTTGAGATTATCCCTCTCCATCATGTCATCTTGCTTAAGGCGTTACTCTGTTCGTCATGAACTTAATACACTAGATGCATGCTGGATAGCGGTCGATTTGTGGAGTAATAGTAGTAGATGTAGAAAGTATCGGTCTATTTGTCTCGGACGTGATGCCTATATGTATGATCATTGCCTTAGATATCGTCATGACTTTGCGCGGTTCTATCAATTGCTCGACCGTAATATGTTCACCCACCGTGATATTTGCTATTTTGAGAGAAGCATCTAGTGAACACTATGGCCCCCAGGGTCTACTCCACACCATATTTTCAGCCTTACACTTTTTACTTCGTTGCACTTTCCGCCTTCAGATCTCACTTTGCAAACAATCTTGAAGGGATTGACAACCCCTTTGAAGCGTTGGGTGCAAGCTTGTTTGTGTTGCGGAGGTACTCTGGACTTGACGAGACCCTCCTTCTGGATCGATACCTTGGTTCTCAAACTGAGGGAAATACTTACTGCTCCTGTGCGGCATCACCCTTTCCTCTTCAAGGGAAAAACCAACGCAAGCCCAGTCTCCGTCAACGTGTCAATTTCTGGCGCTGTTGTTTGAGAAGTAGTAAAAGGATTTCTGGCGCCGTTGCCAGGCAGGAAGATCAAGTCAAGGACTCATCCAAGTAGGTGTCGGAAAATCATCTCTTGCATTTACTTTGTTTGCTAGTTTCCTCTCGTTTTCCTCTCCCCCACTTCACCAATTTGCCTTTTTTCGTTTGCATTTTTCGTTTGCCTTTTCGTTCGCCCTTTTTCTCGCCTGCTCTTTGTCTTCTTGTGTGCTTGCTTGCTTGCTGAAGTCACCATGAAAGAAAACACCAAACTTTATGACTTCGCGAATACTAATAATAATGATTTTATTAGTACTCCGATTGCTCCCGCCACTAGTGCGGAGTCATACGAAATCAATGCCGCTTTGTTGAATCTTGTTATGAAAGAGCAATTCTTTGACCTTCCTAGTGAAGATGCCGCATCCTATCTCAATACCTTCATTGAGCTTTGCGATATGCAAAAGTAAAAATATGTGGATAATGACGTGATTAAATTGAAGCTTTTTCCTTTCTCGTTGCGAGATCGCGCAAAAACTTGGTTTTCTTCTTTGCCCAAAAATAGTATCGATTCTTGGGATAAGTGCAAAGATGCTTATATATCCCAGTATTTTCCGTCGGCTAAGATCATCTCTCTCCGTAATGATATCATGAATTCAAGCAACTTGATCATGAACATGTTGCACAATCTTGGGAGAGAATGAAATTAATGATTAAAAATTGTCCCGCTCATGGCTTGAGTCTTTGGATGATTATTCAAATCTTTTACGCTGGCTTGAATTTCACTTGTAGAAATATCTTGGACTCCGCCTCAGGTGGAACATTCATGGAAATCACGTTAGGGGAAGCCACGAAGCTCTTAGACAACATCATGACAAACTAGTGGCACACTGAAAGGTCACCTACTAGTAAGAAGGTACACGCTATAGAAGAAATTAACTTGTTGAGTGCTAAGATGGATGAGTTAATGAATTTGGTTACTAGTAGAAGTGCTCCTTTGGATCCTAATGATATTCCCTTGTCTTCTTTGATTGAGAGTAGCAATGCTAGCTTGGATGTTAATTTTGTTGGTAGGAATAACTTTGGCAACAACAATGCTTTTAGAGGAAACTATGTTCCTAGGCCTTTTCCTAGTAACTCTCTAATAACCTTGGCAACTCCTACAACAATACTCATGGAAATTACAATAGATTACCCTCTGATCTAGAGAGTAATATCAAAGAGTTCATCAACTCTCAAAAGATTTTCAATGCGCCCATAGAGGAAAAGCTACTCAAAATTGACCATTTGGCTAAGAGCATTGATAGAATGTCTAGTGATGTTGATGCTTTGAAAGTTAGATTTGCTCCTCCCAATATCAACATGGATGAAACTTTGAAAGCTATGTGTGTTTCCATGATTGAGAGCCAAGAAAGAACCTCCCAAATTCGTGCTAGACATGACTGGCTTAAAAAGGCGCGTTCTCGTGATAAGAATCACGAAGATCTTAAAGTGCTTGGTGTGACTCCCATTGAATCTTTGTTTTCTTGTGTCAAACCTAATGATTATGGGGCTGGATATGAATCCACTTTGGTTGAAAAGTGCCCCAATGATTCTGGGTCCATCTATCTTGATGCTAAAGCATCGAAAGTGGAGTGGAAGATGTTAAAACTTTGAGTAGTAATGAAATTACTATCGTGGATTTCAAGGAATTCAATTATGATAGTTACTCCTTGATTGAATGCATTTCTTTTACGCAATCCATGTTAAACTCTCCACACGCTTATAGCCAAAAAGCCTTTACCGATCATATCGTCGAAGCTATGATAAAATCTCTTGAAGAGAAACTTGAATTGGAAGTCTCTATCCCTAGAAAGCTTCATGATGAGTGGGAACCTACCATCAAAATAAAAATCAAAAACTATGAATGCAATGCTTTGTGTGATTTGGGTGCTAGTGTTTCTACGATTCCAAAGTCTTTATGTGACTTTCTGGGTTTTAATGAGATTGAAGAGCGTTCTCTTAATTTGCACCTTGCTGATTCTACTGTCAAGAAACCCATGGGAAGGATCAATGATGTTCTTATTATTGCAAAGAGGAACTATGTACCCGTGGATTTCATTGTGCGTGACATTGATTGCAGTCCTACATGCCCTATTATTCTTGGTAGACCTTTCCTAAGGACTATCGGTGCGATCATCGATATGAAGGAAGGAAATATTAGATTTCAATTTCCTTTAAGGAAGGGCATGGAACAATTTCCTAGAAAGTAAATAAGATTGCCTTATGAATCCATGATGAGGGCCACTTATGGTTTGACCACCAAAGACGACGATACGTGATTCTATCGCTTTTATGCCTAGCTAAGGGCGTTAAACAATAGCGCTTGTTGGGAGGCAACCCAATGAATTTATCTTTTTCTTTCTGTTTTGTTGTGTCCACACTTTCATAATTCTATTGTGATTGTGTTTTTTGTGTTTCTTTTTGTGTTTGAGCCAAGCAAAACCTTTATGACTAGTCTCGGTAATGGTTGTTTGATCCTCCTAGAAAAAGACATAAACTTTTTGCTCACGAGATGATTTTTCGTTTTTATTCAGAAAGAGATTTTGAGCTGATTCTTTTTCCTGATCATAGATATGCGTTTTTCCCAGGCCGTCGTAATTTTTCATATTTTTTGAGGCACCAGAAGTATACAAAGTATACAGATTGCTATAGACTGGTCTGTTTTTGACATATTTTGTTTTTGTTGAGTTGGTTGCTTGTTTTGATGAAACTATGGTTAGTATCAGGGGGTACTAGCCATGGAAAAGTGAGAATACAGTAGCCCAACATCAATATAGATAGAATTCAAGTTTGGTACAGTACCAAAAGAAGTGGTAGTTTGTTTTCTTGTGCTAATGTTATCATGAGTTCTGTTTAAGTTTTGTGTTGTGAAGTTTTCAAGTTTTGGGTGATGTTCTCATGGAAAATGAGATAAGGAGTGGAAAGAGCTCAAGCTTGGGGATTCCCAAGGCATCCCAATCCAAATTCAAGGACAGCAAAAAGCCTAAGCTTGGGGATGCCCCGGGAAGGCATCCCCTCTTTCGTCTTCAATCCATCGGTAACATTACTTAGAGCTATATTTTTATTCACCACATGATATGTGTTTTTCTTGGAGCATCTTGTATCTTAGGAGTCTTTTCCTTTTGTTGTGTCACAATCATCCTTGCTGCACACCTTTTTGAGAGAGAGACATGCACTCATCGTGATTTTGCTAGAATGCTCATAGTGCTTCACTATATCTTTTGAGCTAGATACTTTTGCTCTTGTGCTTCACTTATAACTTTAAAGAATGGCGGTGCGTGATTTGGTAGTTGGCTTATGCTATGGAAGTAGTCCCAAAGGTGATAAATACCCAAAGAGGATGCAAAAACCTCCATCTTCATGTGCATTGAATAGAAAGAGAAGTTTTGATTCCTCTCAATTAGTTTTCAGACGTCGATTCGGTAATATTAAGAGCTATGTTAGTAGGGTGTTGTGAATCTAGAAATACTTGTGTTGAAGTTAGTGATTCCCATAGCATGCACGTATGGTGAACCGCTATGTTAGGAAGTCGGAGCATAATTGATCTATTGATTGTCATCCTTTGTGTTGAGGTCGGGATCGCGCGATGGTTAACACCTACCAACCCTTCCCCTCGGAGTATGTGTTTAGTACTTTGTTTTGATTACTAATAAAAACTTCCACAACAAGTATGTGCGTTCTTCATGACTAATGTGAGTCCATGGTGTAGATGCACTTTCACCTCCCACTATTGCTAGCCTCTCTAGTGCCGCGCAATTCTCGCCGGTGCACAAACCCACCAAATTGCTTCCTCAAAATAGCCACCATACCTACCTACTATGGCATTTTCATAGCTATTCCGAGATATATTGCCATGCAACTCCCCCCGTTCCGTCTCATGACTTGTGCCATCACTCTCATATTTCCATTGCATGAACATAAGATAGCTAGCGAGATGTTTCAACGCCATACGCCTTGCTAGATTGTTGCACATCACGGTACACTGCCGGAGGCATTTCCTATGGAGTCATCATCATCATTTTGAGTTGTGAGTAAATAAAAGTGTGATGATCATCATTATTAGAGCATTGTCCCATCTGAGGAAATAAAAAAAAGAGGCCAAAGATCCCAAAAACAAAAAAAAGGAAGAAGAGAAAAAAGAGAGGCCTAAGAGCCCAATTGAAAATAAAATAAAAAGAAAGAAGGGACAATGCTACAATGTTTTTCCACACTTGTGCTTCATGATAAGCACCATGTTCTTCATGATTGAGAGCTTCTTGCTTTGTCACAACCATATTCTAGTGGGAATCTTCATTATATAACTTGGCTTGTATATTCCAATGATGGGCTTCCTCAAAATTGCCCTAGGTCTTCGTGAGCAAGCAAGTTGGATGCACACCCACTAGTTCTCCTTTTGAGCTTCCACATACTTATAGCTCCAGTGCATCTCTTGTATGGCAATCCCTACTCATTCACATTGATATCTATTAATGGGCATCTCCATAACCGTTTGATATGCTAAGTCAATGTGACCATCTCCTCCTTTTTGTCTCACAACCACCACCACACTCTATTCCACCTATAGTGTTATATCCATGGCTCGCGCTCATGTATTGCGTGATAGTTATAAAAAGTTTGAGAAAGTGAGAGTGCGAAAACAATTACTTGGCCAATACCGGGGTTGTGCATGATTTACATTAGTTGTGTGAGGATGATGGAGCATAGCCAGACTATATGATTTTGTAGGGATAACTTTCATTGGCCTTGTTATTTTGAAAGTTCATGATTACCTTGCTAGTTTGCTTGAAGTATTATTGTTTTCATGTCAATAACAAATTATTGTTTCAAATCTTACGGATCTGAACATTCACGTCACGTGAAAGAAGTTGCAAAGGACAACTATGCTAGGTAGCATTCCACATCAAAAAATTATTTTTTATCAGTTCCCTACTCGAGGACGAGCAGGAGTTAAGCTTGGGGATGCTTGATACGTCTCCAACGTATCTATAATTTTTGATGGTTTCATGCTATTATCTTGTCAAACTTTGGATGTTATGCATGCCTTTTATATATTTTTTGGACTAACTTATTAACTCAATGCCAAGTGCCAGTTCCTGTTTTTTCCATGTTTTTGACCCCTTTCATAGGAGATTTTGAAACGGAGTCCAAACGGAAGAAAATCCCCGAAAAGATTTTTTCCGAAACGGAAGAAGATTGGGAAGCTTGAGAGCCAAGGCAGGGGAGCCTCAGGGGCCCCACAAGCCCCCACCCTGCGGCTAGGGGGAGGCCGCGGCCCACAGGCTTGTGGCCCCCCTGGGTGCCCTCTGTCCTAGGGGTTGCGCCTATAAATTCCCTAAAAATCCCAAAAAAAACAGGAGATCATCGAAATTATCTTTCCGCCGCAGCAAGCTTCTGTCTCCGCAAGATCCCATCTAGGGCACGTTCTGGTGCCCTGCCGGAGGGGAGATTCAGATACGGAGGGCTTCTTCATCAACACCATGACCTCTCCGATGATGCGTGAGTAGTTCACAATAGACCTACGGGTCCATAGCTAGAAACTACATGGCTTCTTCTCTCTCTTGGATCTTCAATACAAAGTTCTCCATGATCTTCATGGAGATCTATCCGATGTAATCTTCTTTTGCGGTGTGTTTGTCGAGATCCGATGAATTGTGGATTTATGATCAGATTATCTATGAATCTTATTTGAGTTTCTTCTGATCTCTCTTATGCATGATTTCATATCCTTGTAATTCTCTCCGAGTTGTGGGTTTTGTCTGGCCAACTAGATCTATGATTCTTGCAATGGGAGAAGTGCTTGGTTTGGGTTCATACTGTGCGGTGACCTCACCCAGTGACAGAAGGGGTAGCGAGGCACGCATCGTGTTGTTGCCATCAAGGGTAAAAAGATGGGGTTTTCATCATTGGTTTGAGATTATCCCTGTACATCATGTCATCTTGCTTAAGGCGTTACTCTGTTCATCTTGAACTCAATACACTAGATGCATGCTGGATAGCGGTTTATGTGTGGAGTAATAGTAGTAGATGCAGAAAGTATAGGTCTACTTGTCTCGGACGTGATGCCTATATGTGTGATCATTGCCTTAGATATCGTCATGACTTTGCGCGGTTCTATCAATTGCTCGACAGTAATTTGTTCACCCACCGTGATATTTGCTATTTTGAGAGAAGCCTCAAGTGAACACTATGGCCCCCAGGGTCTACTCCACACCATATTTTCAGCCTTACACTTTTTACTTTGTTGCACTTTCCGCCTTCAGATCTCACTTTGCAAACAATCTTGAAGGGATTGATAACCCCTTTGAAGCGTTGGGTGCAAGCTTGTTTGTGTTTGCGCAGGTACTTTGGACTTGACGAGACCCTCCTTCTGGATCGATACCTTGGTTCTCAAACTGAGGGAAATACTTACTGCTCCTGTGCTGCATCACCCTTTCCTCTTGAAGGGAAAAACCAACCCAAGCCCAGTCTCCGTCAACGTGTCAATTTCTGGCGTTGTTGTTTGAGAAGTAGCAAGGCGTTACTCTGTTTGTTATGAACTCAATATACTAGATGCATGCTGGATAGAGGTCGATGTGTGAAGTAATAGTAGTAGATGCAGAAATTATCGGTCTACTTGTCTCAGACGTGATGCCTATATGTATGATCATTGCCTTAGATATCGTCATGAGTTTGCGCGGTTCTATCAGTTGCTCGACAGTAATTCGTTCAGCCACAGTAATATTTGCTATCATGAGAGAAGCCTCTAGTGAACACTATGGCCTCCGGGTCTACTTCACATCATATTTTCATCCCTACACTTTTACTTTGTTGCACTTTCCGCCTTTAGATCTCACCTTGCAATCAATCGTGAAGGGATTGACAACCCCTTTGTAGAGTTGGGTGCAATATTTCTGTTTTTTGCGCAGGTACTTTGTAGACTTGCCTTGATACTCCTACTGGCTTGATACCTTGGTTCTCAAACTGAGGGAAATACTTACTACTACTGTGCTGCATCACCCCTTCCTCTTCAAGGGAAAAACTAACGCAAGCTCAAGAGGTAGCAGGGACGCTCAAATCAATTGTTTTCTAGAGTCATGCCTGAGTAATGCAAGTCGAGTGCATAGGGTGGCTCCGGTGCTTCGAGTGTGATAGGTGGGTTTGCACATGTTCTATTTCACTCACCTCCCTTGTCACCTTCACATGACTCCTTCTAATCTACACAATGGTGCTTCGATTCAAAATAAGCTCCACGAAAAGATGCACATCAATGTTGTGGTTACATTTAGATGATCGCTTCCTAATTCCATGGATTGCATATCACTAATATGTGGAGGCTTTTTGGATGAATTTTGACAAAATCTTCACACCTGGTCGACCGTTTGATATTTCCTTTGACCATTATCTTCATCTCTTTGTTTCACACGATTCTTGTGTTGCACGTTTTCTGTTTCAAAGATCATGTGGAGTTTAGAAGAAATTCAAGTGGCTTCTTTCTACTCCCACTGATCACTGCGAACTTTGCTGCATGAATGCCATGTCGTGCCTAGCGCCACCGACATCATCATTCCTTTCGGCCTCCTCATACGCAAGTTGTACGAATATGTCACACATGGATGCCAGTCGGGTGGAAAATGATTCGCGTCCAAGCAGTTTCGTGACCATTGGAAGAGTATCTGAGGGCTGCCACACCTTCTTCTACCTTCAACCGGCCTTATATTCTTTCTTGAGCACCTTAGTTTCTGCGTGAAGTAAGTTCGTCACGTGGATCAAACATGAGATTAATCATCTGTGCATGCAGAACAAAACAACATCATGTTACATCTGAAGGGACAATGTGTGTAACCAAACAATCATGTGCATGTTTCTTCTCAACATGGCTCTAGAGGATCCAGGATACCAAACAATCTGCACAATGTGGTTTTACCGTGTATTCACCTAGCAAGACAACACACCATCGATGTATGTACACAATCCATCAACCAGACTCTAAGTTTAGCAAAATAACCCACGCCATTTTTTTGCAGGTGAACTTTGTATTACTCAAGTAGTAACACCACGGTCCATATTACAAAGATCAATAACCTCTGACAAGCCACAGCTTAGCCAAACGACAGTTCTACTCTCAGTTCTAGCAAATTTTCCAAATAATCGCTAACATTATTTTGGGTACGATAAACATGAGTAAAAATAATTGTACGCAGACTCCTAAGAAACTTTATTTCCTCCACCAGCTAGGTAAAGAATGATCTATCAATGGCAGCATCATGTATCATTTTCACAGCTTGCAAAGAATCCATATGCACATGTATAGGAAGCTCTATTCTTTGGATTGCAATTGATAGTCCCTCCATGCAAGCACTGAGCTTGGCCTCTAAGGAATTTTTACACGAGAACAACACCCTACATGATGTAAAGATGATCTCACTCGCACTATCTCGGAGGACCATGATACGTCCATTTTGCATCATGCTTTTATGTTGATATTTGTCGCTTTATGGGCTGTTATTACACTTCACGGTACAATACTTATGCCTTTTCTCTCTTATTTTACAAGGTTTACATGAAGAGGGAGAATGCCGGCAGCTGGAATTCTGGCCTGAAAAAGGAGCAAGTTTGAGATATCTATTCTGCGCAACTCCAAAAGCCATGAAAATCAACGAGGAATTTTTTTGGAATTTGTAAAAAATACTGGGCGGAAGAAGTACCAGAGGGGAGCCACTAGGAGGCCACAAGCCTGCTAGGCGCGGCCTACCCCCTGGCCGCGCCTAGGGGGCTCGCGGGCTCCCTGTTGGCCCTCTGGCTCCCCTCTTTTGCTATAAGGAGGGTTTCGTTCCAGAAAAAGTCAAGAGGAGGCTTTTGGGAGGAATCGCCGCCGCCACGAGGCGGAACTTGAGCAGAACCAATCTAGAGCTCCGGCAGGGTCGTCCTGCCGGGGAAACTTTCCTCCCGGAGGGGGAAATCATCGCCATCGTAATCACCAACACTCCTCTCATCGGAGGGGACTCATCACCATCAACATCTTCATAAGCACCATCTCATCTCCAAACCCTAGTTCATCTCTTGTAACCAATCTCCATCTTGCGACTCCGATTGGTAGTTGTAAGGTTGCTAGTAGTGTTAATTACTCTTTGTAGTTGATGCTAGTTGGATTACTCGGTGGAAGATTATATGTTCAGATCCTTGATGCTATTCAATACCTCTCTGGTCATGAATATAATTATGCTTTGTGAGTAGTCACTTTTGTTCCTCGGGACATGGGATAAGTCATGCTATAAGTAGTCATGTGAATTTGGTATTCGTTCGATACTTTGATGCGTTGTATGTTGTTTTTCCTCTAGTGGTGTTATGTGAACCTCGACTACATAACACTTCACCATTATTTGGGCCTAGAGGAAGGCATTGGGAAGTAGTAAGTATATGATGGGTTGCTAGAGTGACTGACACTTAAACCCTAGTTTATGCGTTGCTTCATAAGGGGCTGATTTGGATCCACTAGTTTAATGCTATGGTTAGACTTTGTCCTAATTCTTCTTTCATAGTTGCGGATGCTTGCGAGAGGGGTTAATCATAAGTGGGATGTTTGTCCAAGTAAGGGCAACACCCAAGCACCGGTCCACCCACATATCAAACTATCAAAGTAGCGAACGCGAATCATATGAACATGATGAAAACTAGCTTGACAGAAATTCCCATGTGTCGTCGGGAGCGCTTTACCTCCTATAAGAGTTTGTCTAGGCTTGTCCCTTGCTACAAAGGGGATTAGGCCACTTTGCTGCACCGTTATTACTATTGTTACTTGCTACTTGCTACGAATCATCTTATCACACAACTATCTGTTCCCGATAATTTCAGTGCTTGCACAGAATACCTTGTTGAAAACCACTTGTCAGATCCTTCTACTCCTCGTTGGGTTCGATACTCTTACTTATCGAAAGGACTACGATAGATCCCATACACTTGTGGGTCATCAAGACTCTTTTCTAGCGCTGTTGTCGGGGAGTGAAGCGCCTTTGGTAAGTTGAATTTGATAAGGAAACATTTACATAGTGTGCTGAAATTTACTGCAATTCTCACTATGCAAACTAATCCTTTGAGGAGCTTGTTCGGGGTATCTTCACCTTGAACGGAAGCACAAGGAGTTGCTCCTCAACCTGCTGCACCTACTGAAAATATTTTTTATGAAATTCCTTCGGGTATGCTAGAGAAATTGTTGGCTAATCCTTTTACACGAGATGGAACATCACATCCCGACTTGCATCTAATCTATGTAGATGAAGTTTTTGGTTTATTTAAGCTTTCAGGTTTGCCCGAGGATGAGGTCAAGAAGAAGGTATTTCCCTTATCTTTGGGGGATAAAGTATTGACATGGTATAGGCGATGTGATGATACTGGATCATGGAACTACAACTGATTGAAATTGGAATTTCATCAAAAGTTTTATCCTATGCATTTGGTACATCGTGATCGGAATTATATTTATAATTTCTGGCCTTGTCACAGAGAAAGCATTGCTCAAGCTTTGGGGAGGCTTAAATCAATGTTATATTCATGCCCCAACCATGAGCTCTCGAGAGAAATTATCATTCAGAACTTCTATGCTCGGCTTTCTCATGATAATCGCACCATGCTTGACACTTCTTGTACTGGTTCTTTTATGAAGAGATATATTGACTTCAAATAGAATTTATTGGAAAGAATTGAACACAACTCTGAAGATTGGGAGTTTGATGAAGGTAAGGAGCCAGGTATGAATCTTAAGTTCAATTTCGTTAAATCCTTTGTTGAAACAAATACTTTTTGTGATTTTAGCGCTAAGTATGGACTTGACTCTGAGATAGTAGCTTCATTGTGTGAATCATTTTCTGCTCATATTGATCTCCCTAAAGAGAAGTTATTTAAAAATCATCCTCCTTAGAAGTCAATGTAGTTAAACCCAATCCAGTTGAAGAGAAAGTCATTTCTTATAATGATCCTATTGTTCCTAGTGCTTACATTGAGAAACCACCTTTCCCTGTTAGAATAAAGGATCATTCTAAAGCTTCAACTGTGATACGTAGGGGCTACATTAGAACACCTACACCCCCTGAGAAAATTAGAGTTTAACCTAGCATTGCTATTATCAAAGATCTCCTATCCGACAATGTTGATGGCCATGATGTTCACTTATGTGAAGATACTGCTAGAATTAATAAACCACATGCTAGAGACAAACATAGGCGTGTTGTTGGCACGCCTGTTGTTTCTGGTAAGATAGGAGATCATTGTTATCATGGTTTATGTGAAGTGGGTGCTAGTGTTAGTGCAATACCTCAATCTTTATATGATGAAATTAAAGACGAGATTGCACCTGTTGAGTTTGAACCTATTGATGTCACTATTCAGCTTGCCAATAGAGATACTATCTTCCCTTTGGGAATTGTTAGAGATGTTGAAGTCTTGTGTGGTAAAACTAAGTATCCTGCTGATTTTCTTGTTCTTGCTACCACACAAGATAGCTTTTGTCCCATCATATTTGGCAGACCTTTCCTCAATACTGTCAATGCTCATATTGACTGTGAGAAGCAAACTATCACTGTTGGCTTTGAAGGTGTGTCACATGAGTTCAATTTCTCCAAGTTTGGTAGACAACTTCATGAAAAATAGTTGCCTAGTAAGGATGAAATTATTGCCCTAGCTTCTATTTCTGTGCCTCCTACTGATCCTTTAGAGCAATACTTGCTTGAGCATGAAAATGATATGCATATGGATGAAAGGAATGAGATAGATAGAGTTATCTTTGAACAACATCCTATCCTTAAGAATAATTTGCCTCTTGAACTGCTTGGAGATCCATCCCCACCAAAGGGTGATCCTGTGTTCGAGCTTGAACAGTTGCCTGATACTCTTAAGTATGCTTATCTTGATGAAAAAGAGATATATCCTGTTATTATTAGTGCTAGCCTTTCAGAGCATGAAGAAAGAAGTTACTAAAAACTCCAAGGAAGCACTGTGGTGCTATTGGATATACTCTTGATGATCTTAAGGGCATTAGTTCCACTCTATGCCAGCACAAAATTAAAACCGATCCTGATTCCAAACCAGTTGCCGATCATCAACGGATATTAAATCCTAAGATGAAAGAGGTAGTAAGAAAGGAAATACTAAAGCTCCTGGAAGGAGGTATTATCTATCATGTTTCTCATAGTGATTGGGTAAGTCTGGTGCATTGCGTCCCTAAGAAGGGAGGTATTACCGTTGTTCCTGATGATAAGGATGAATTGATCCCTCAGAGGATTACTACTGGCTATAGGATGGTGATTGATTTTAGGAAATTGAATAAAGCCACTAGGAAAGATCATTACCCTTTTCCTTTTATTAACCAAATGCTAAAAAGATTGTCTAAACACACACACTTCTGCTTTCTAGATGGTTATTCTGGGTTCTCCAAAGTACCTGTTGCACAATCTGATCAGGAGAAAACCACTTTTACGTGCCCTTTCGGTACCTTTGCTTACAGACGTATGCCTTTTGGCTTATGTAATGCACCTGCTACCTTTCAAAGATGTATGATGGCTATATTCTCTGACTTTTGTGAAAAGATTGTTGAGGTTTTCATGGATGAATTCTCCGTTTACGGGTCTTCTTTTGATGATTGCCTCAGCAACCTTGATCGAGTTTTGCAGAGATGTAAATCTACCAATCTTGTCTTGAATTGGGAGAAGTGCCACTTTATGGTTAATAAAGGCATCGTTTTAGGACATAAAAATTCTGAAAGAGGTATTGAAGTCGATAAGGCTAAGGTTGATGCGATCGAGAAAATGCCATGCCCTATAGATATCAAAGGTATAAGAAGTTTCCTTGGTCATTCTGGTTTCTATAGAAGGTTCATTAAGGACTTTTCTAAGATTTCTAGGCCTCTTACCAATCTCTTGCAAAAGGATATTCCTTTTGTTTTTGACGATGATTGTGAGGAAGCCTTCGAAATACTTAAAAAGGCCTTGATAACTGCGCCTATTGTTCAACCACCTGATTGGAACTTACCTTTTGAAATCATGTGTGATGCTAGTGATTATGCTGTTGGTGCTGTCCTAGGACAAAGAGTTGATAAGAAGTTGAATGTTATTCACTATGCTAGTAAAACTCTAGACAGTGCCCAAAGAAATTATGCTACTACTGAAAAGGATTTTTTAGCAGTCGTGTTTGCATGTGAAAATTTCAGATCTTATACAGTTGATTCCAAAGTCACTATTCACACTGATCACGCTGCTATTAAGTATCTCATGGAAAAGAAAGATGCCAAACCTGGACTTATCAGATGGGTTCTCTTGCTACAAGAATTTGATTTGCATGTTGTTGATAGGAAGGGTGCTGAGAACCCCGTAGCAGATAACTTGTCTAAGTTGGAGAATGTTCTTGATGACCCACAACCTATTGATGATAGCTTTTCTGATGAGCAATTGAATGTCATCAATGCTTCACGTAGTACACCGTGGTATGCTTATTATGCAAATTATATCGTTGCCAAATATATACCACCTAGTTTCACATACCAGCAAAAGAAGAAATTCTTCTTTGATTTGAGACATTACTTTTGGGTTGATCCTCACCTTTATAAGGAAGGAGTAGATGGTGTTATTAGACGTTGTGTACCTGAACATGAACAGGGACAAATCCTACAGAAGTGTCACTCCGAGGCTTACGGAGGACACCATGCGGGAGATAGAACTGCACACAAGGTATTGCAATCAAGTTTCTATTGGCCCACTCTCTTCAAGGATGCTCGTAAGTTTGTCTTGTCTTGTGACGAATGTCAAAGAATAGGTAATATCAGTAAACGTCAGGAAATGCCTATGAATTATTCACTTTTCATTGAACCATTTGATGTTTGGGGTTTTGATTATATGGGACCTTTTCCAAAGTCCAACGGGTATACTCATATCCTAGTTGATGTTGATTACGTTACTAAGTGGGTAGAAGCTATCCCAACTAGTAGTGTTGATCACAACACCTCTATTAGGATGCTTAAAGAAGTTATTTTCCCTAGATTTGGAGTCCCTAGATATCTAATGACTGATGGTTGTTCACATTTTATTCATGGTGCTTTCCATAAAACGCTTGCTAAGTATGATGTCAACCATAGAATTGCATCTCCCTATCACCCTTAGTCCAGTGGTCAAGTAGAGCTAAGTAATAGAGAGATTAAACTAATTCTGCAAAAGACTGCCAATAGGTCTAGAAAGAATTGGTCTAAGAAGCTCGATGATGCACTGTGGGCTTATAGAACTGCTCATAAGAATCCCATGGGCATGTCCTTGTACAAAATGGTTTACGGTAAAGCATGTCATTTACCTCTTGAGCTAGAGCATAAGGCTTATTGGGCAATCAAAGAGCTCAACTTTGATTTCAAACTTGCTGGTGAGAAGAGGTTATTTGATATTAGCTCACTTGATGAATGGAGAGCTCAGGCATATGAAAATGCCAAGTTGTTCAAAGAAAAGGTTAAGAGGTGGCATGATAAAAGGATACAAAAACGTGAGTTGAATATAGGTGATTATGTCTTGCTATATAATTCTCGTTTAAGATTTTTTGCGGGCAAGCTTCTCTCTCAATGGGAAGGTCCTTACATTGTTGAGGAAGTATATCGTTCCGGTGCCATCAAGATCAACAACACGGAAGGTAATTTTCCGAGAGTGGTAAATGGTCAAAGAATCAAGCATTATATCTCAAGTACTCCCATAAATGTTGAAAGCAATATTATCAATACCATAACTCCGGAGGAGTACATAAGGGATATTTATTAGCCTGTTTCAGACTCCGAAAACGAAGAGGTATGTGATTCGGTAAGTAAACCGACTCCAAAATAATTTCCAGTAGGAATTTTTCTCCGTTTTGGAATTTTTAGAAAATTAGAAAAACTTAAAGTAGTTCGGAAAGCGCACGAGGAGGCGACAAGCCTGCCAGGCGCGGGCCACCCCCTGGCCGCGCCTGGGGGGCTTGTGACCACCTCGTGTGCCTCCCGGACTCTGTTTTCTTGCGGAGTACTCCTTCTGGTCGGGAAAAATTCGTTATATATTCTCCCGAAAGGTCTGACCCTCGTATCACGCAAATTTCCTCTGTTTTCATTTCGAGCCACTGTGCAGACAGATCTAGATCGCTATGGCGTCCCCAAAAGTTCCAAAGGACAAGTTCTTCGAGAAGGTCATCATTCCCTACCTCACGGGAGTGCTGCAACACCCTCAAGCTATCGAGATGCGTGAGGGGGTGTTCACATCCGAGATGTTGAGGGGCCCAAGAAGACCGGAAGCATGGAGGCTAGGCTCGAAGCAATGGAGCAGCAAGTCTTCAAGTGCCAAGGGATGGTGGAACGCGGACTCAACGCCAACCACATGATGATAACGGAGTTCACCAACAAGCACAAGATCGATGCCAATGACATCGGGAAGCACCTCTCCAGGCTCTATGACAGAATTGATCACCTCCAAGCCAGATCTATGACCCGCAGAACCAAAACTGTGAGTATGAGTATAGATTTAAATCAATATGGTTGGCTGCAGATTTGAGGATTCCGGAGACTCGATCATCTTTCCATGATGGAGCCCTATGGCTTGGAAGAAGGAGGATCAAACCGAAGTTGCAATAACTCCACCACCATCACCTCCGAAGGAAGACAACTAAGCACAGGTATGGGCAATCCCCTTGGCTTGTGCCAAGCTTGGGGGAGTTGTCCCGGTATCGTATCACAATCACATCTTTTGCCTTTACCTTTTCTTAGTTCGATCCTTTTTGGTTTTATCTATCTTTAGTAGAATAAAGTTCTTACTGTTTTAGGCTTGAGTTTTGTTTTGTGTCACCCCCGATGTATTTGAGTTTGTGAGTCATATAATAAAGAGTGTTTTTGTTAAGGGCCTTGCTTCATGCCATGATCTAAAGAAAAGAATGATAAAATAACAAAAGCATGAAAGATCATGTAATGATCTTATGGGAAGTGATGGCTTCACATATAAAAATAATATTGATTGAAACTTGTTGTGGGTGGACAAGCGTAGACCTTGGTCATTGTTGCAATTAATAGGAAGTGATAAAGAAGGAGAGGTTCACATATAAATATATCATCTTGGGCACCATCTATGATTGTGAACACTCACTAAACTATTACATGCTTAGAAGTAGATGTTGGACAAGGAAGACAACATAATGAATTATGTTTGCTTGGTTCAGAGCAATGTTATATGACTAGAGATCCCTTAGCATGTGATGCTTGCTTCCACCCCTTATCAGCCCAAACTTCCGCACCAAGTAGAGATACTACTTGTGCATCCATAAACCTTCAACCCAGTTTTGCCATGAGAGTCCACCATACCTACCTATGGATTGAATAAGATCCCTCAAGTAAGTTGTCATCGTTCCAATCAATAAAAATTGCTCCCTAAATATGTATGATCTATTAGTGTGTGGAAAATAAGCTTTGTATGAACCTGTGATGAGGAAGACATAAAAGCGACAGACTGCATAATAAAGTTCTTTATCACAGGAGGCAATATAAAGTGACGCTCCTTCACACTAAGAGGACACACATCCAAACCTCAAAAGCGCATGACAACCTCTGCTTCCCTCTGCGAAGGGCCTATCTTGTACCTTTACTTTTTTCCCTTGAAAGAGTCATGGTGATCTACACCAATTCCTTATTTCGCCTTTATCTTTGCTAACGTCATATGCTAGGGAAAGATCTATATTCATATGTCAACTTGGAAGTTAGTATTCATGAATTATTATTGTTGACATTACCCTTGAGGTAAATAGTTGGGAGGCAAAACTATAAGCCCCTATCTTTCTCTGTGTCCCACGGAAACTTTGATCTCATGAGTACCACGTGAGTTGTAGCAATTATAGAAGATGAAAGGATGATTGAGTATGTGGATTTTCTTTACAAGCTCTTATTTGACTCTTTCCGATGTTATGATAAATTGCAATTGCTTCAATGACTAAAGGCTATTGGTTGTTAATTCTCAATAAGGTTCTTGATCTGTACTTTACTTTGTGAAGGAATTGTCACTCTATCATAAGAGATTATATGATGGTATTGTTGTTCTGATTATGATCATGATGCCTGCATGTCTGTATTTTTGTTTTGTCGACACCTCTCTTCCTAAACATGTGGGCATATTTATTGATCTCGGTTTCGGCTTGAGGACAAGCGAAGTCTAAGCTTGGGGGAGTTGATACGTCCATTTTGCGTCATGCTTTTATGTTGATATTTACAAGGTTTACATGAAGAGGGAGAATGCCGGCAGCTGGAATTCTGGCCTGAAAAAGGAGCAAGTTTGAGATACCTATTCTGCACAACTCCAAAAGCTGTGAAAATCAACGAGGAATTATATTGGAATTTATAAGGGGCTGATTTGGATCCACTAGTTTAATGCTATGGTTAGACTTTGTCTTAATTCTTCTTTCATAGTTGCGGATGCTTGCGAGAGGGGTTAATCATAAGTGGGATGTTTTTCCAAGTAAGGGCAGCACCCAAGCACCAGTCCACCCACATATCAAACTATCAAAGTAGCGAACGCGAATCATATGAACATGATGAAAACTAGCTTGACAGGAATTACCATGTGTCGTCGAGAGCGCTTTACCTCCTATAAGAGTTTGTCCAGGCTTGTCCCTTGCTACAAAAGGGATTAGGCCACTTTGCTGCACCGTTATTACTATTGTTACTTGCTACTTGCTACGAATCTTCTTATCACACAACTATCTGTTACCGATAATTTCAGTGCTTGCACATAATACCTTGCTGAAAACCACTTGGTAGATCCTTCTACTCCTCATTGGGTTCGACACGCTTACTTATCGAAAGGGCTATGATAGATCCCCTACACTTGTGGGTCTTCAGACCATACCAGCACCCACACCACCATCAGCAGTCCAGGCTCAGTGTGTATTAGGTTTAGTCCAGCCATCCATCAACAACGTCCATGGAGCATTATCAGGTGAATTCACACTCTCACGAGGCAAAGCAACATGGTCGTAAGATATCACATGCTTCCCTTTTATCTGTCCCTCCTCCGAGAGCTTAAGAGTTAAAAGGGAGTCTAAATAACTCACCAATAATCTTTAGGACACATCCATTGTAGGAGGATCCTTGTTGTGAGCCACCTCGTTTCTGTTATGCCATTCCCGCCACATCGTCATCATTAGCATGCATTGCTCAATATCAGTAAGTGTGGTTGCATCGCCTCAAGTAACCACTGAGTGCCAATGTTTGTTAATTCCTCCAGCTTCTCAAGCGCCATACAGTAGACATACATCTCCACAATTGCACCGCCAAAGGGCATCTACATAAGGCATGGAAGGACTCCTCCTCCTCACGCCCAGAAATCGGGGAAGTTTCTGAGAGCTCTAGCGTCCCTTTATGTTTGTTTTGTTAGGTAGGAAGAGAATTAATCGCAACACACCAAGCGAAGTTTTTCATAGTAGGTGACACAAGGCTCTTCCATATAAGTTTCCAACATGTACGATAGCCGTCCAGAGCACTAATTGATGATTCTTGAGTCCATCTACACGTTTCCTCAAAGGCCATAGTGTATGCCGACTTAACTGTAAAAGCATCATTTCTTGTTGGTCCCCAAGCAATCACATCATTGCCTAACCTTGGTGAAGCTCTTATTTTCAGAATTTAATGTACATCACAGGGAAGAAAAGCTTCTTGTAGCAAGTTTGCATTCTAGGAGCCATTTTCTCTTAAGAGTTGGGACACCAACCGGTATCTGCATGTACCTTGCACCGAGATTGGCCTATATGAGAAAGGCCTGGGGATCCAAGCATCTCTACCTATTTGAGTACTCCGTCATTTTCTCACTCTCCATATCAAACCTTTCTTAAGCAGATCAAGGCCATGACTGATAGCAGTCCAAGTTGAAGAAGCATTTCCCGAGAAGACCGTATCCTCTAGCTCGTTGTTAGGGTAATATTTGCCCTTTAACAATCTTGCACACAAACTCCGAGGCCTGGTTAGGAGTCTCTAGGACCTCCGAGCTAGAAGGGCTTGGTTGAACAATCAATAGTCATGGAAACCTGCACCCCCTTACTTTTTGGTTGTTGCAATTTTTGCCAAGATTTCCAATGTACCTTCCTTTGCCCTTGGAATGCTCCCTAATAGAAGTTCCTCACCATCTCCATAAGATAATCGCAAACAGTGTAGGGAAGTTTAAATAATCCCATGATAAACACCGGAAGTGCCTCAGCAACGGAGTTAATCAAAACTTCCCTGGTCGATGGGGCAAGGTGCCCATCTACCCATTGAAATAATCTTTTCATGAGCTGTGCGTCCAAATTTTGAAATCTACACTTAGACATTCTGCCATTAGGTGGTGGCAGCCTTAAGTATTTCTCTTCAAATCCCATACTTGTAACATTTAAAGCATCTTGCACCTCCTCTTTTGCGTTTATCGGGCATGCATCTCCAAACAAAATAGAGCACCTGTTGAAGTTCAGGAGTTGGCCTATAGCAATTGCATATAGGTCAAGATAGGATTTAACTTGTTCAGCTTGTGCCCGTGAGGCCTAAAACTATAAGAATGTATCATCCACAAACAAGAGGTGTGAAATGCCAGGAGCACGCGTGTAAATCTTTATTGGAGTAATCAAGCCCACTACAACATTCTGTCTCAAAATTGCAGATAGACCATCAACGACGAGTAGAAACAAGAAAGGGGAGAGCGGGTCAGCTTGCCGAAGTCCACACGACGGTGCAAATGAATCCAAGAGGGTTCCATTGAATCTTACACAGTATCTCACCGGTGCGACACAAGTCATAATCCAGTCAATTCATCGATGAGCAAAACCCTACTTTTGCATCACTTGCCTCAAGAATTTATAGTCAACCCGATCATAAGATTTTGATATATCAAGTTTGCAGGCACAAAAACTTTTTCTTTTATCCTTTTCTTGCTTTGTGTGATGGATGCATTCAAAGGCAATTAGCGCATTGTATGTCATCATCCTACCAGGCATAAAGGCACTCTGCTTAGGGGATATAATGTCATCTAGGAGAGGCCTCAATCTATTAACAAGACATCTAGAGACCACCTTATATGTTACATTACAAAGGCTAATAGGACGGAACTCGGATAGCTTCACGGTATTATCAACTTTTGGAATTAGTACAATGGATGCCTCATTAACCCATTCTGGCATGATGCCTGATTCAAAAATTTCCTTAAGAAACTTGGTAATATTTTCCTTCAAAACCTCCTACTTGCGCTGAAAATATCTAGCTAGAAAACCATGTGGGCCAGGTGCCTTCAAGGGCCCTATCTGGAAGAGAGCATCAGAGATTGATACGTCCCAAACATATCTATAATTTATGTTTGTTCCATGATCTTTTGGGTGACATTGTTATATTTTTTGCTACACTTTTATATCTTTTTACACATATTCAGACTAACCTACTAACTCAGTGCACCCAGTGCGAGTTTCTATCTAATGATGTCTTTTTTGCAGGGGCTTTTACCCAATTTACCGGAGCCCCAAAAATCCCGAGAAAATATATAAAAATCAGCGCACCAGAAGCTTTATGAAGCACGAAAGGGGGGTAGAGGGGGGAAGGGGCCACCCAGGCGACCTGTGGGCGCAGCCCACCACCAGGCCGCGTTGGGAGGCCGCCTAGGTGGGGTCCACACCCTGTGGTGCCCTCCTTTCGCCTACATTTACCCCTCGAAATTTCTCCATCATTTCGCCGCCACAGCGCTTTCGAGATAGGGAGCGTCACGGGACCTCTTCCCGGCACCCTGCCGGAGGGAGGATTGACCTCCGGGAGCTTCTCCACCACCATGGATGCTTCCCGGACGTGTCGTGAGTAGTCCTCCTTGGACTATGAGTCCATGACCAGTAGCTATGTGATGCATTCTCTCGAATCTTGTGCTTCCATGATTAGTCCTTGTGAGTTGCCCTACATGATCAAGGCACATATGTAATTTTCATGCTATTGATATGCTCGGTTTGTTGGGATCCGATGGATTATGAGATTATGTTTAGATTGTGATGAGTTATATATTTGATTATCCTTTTCTATTATGTTCTTTAGTGATTCATGCATTTTCTCCGTTGCTTTGTATTGCTTTGGCCGAGTAGTAGATTGTAACTCCAAGAGGGCACATTATGCATGATTGTGGGTTAATGCCCCCTGATGTCTAGCTTGAGTGACCGAAACATGAGACTAGGGGATGTGCTGTTGCCACCATGGATAAAACAACGGTGCTTGTGACCACGGTTGCAAGGATTGTTTACCTTATGCATAGTTCGTTAATGCAGTTGTTCGTTGCTTTGAGTTTACACTTTGGGTGGGACTCACAACTTAATACCAGCGAGATGTTATGGATAGATATCTCAAGGTGGATGACTAGTAAGTAGATGCTGATGAATAAACGGTCTACTTGTCTTGGCGTACTGCCTATTACTATTGAGCCTCTAACTTTCAAGTAGCATAGTTAGCATTGCGGTGTGTTCATAATTCTGTCAATTACCCAGTTGTAATTTGTTTACCCAAGCATTATTGTTTATCGTCTTTTGGGAGAGAGACATCACTAGTGAACATCATGTGACTCTGGTCCTTATCACCACCATTGCTTACATCTCCATCATTTACTACTTTCATTTACTCTCCCGTTGCAATCACTATTACTATTCCCGCTTGCGTTTTGATCCTTTGCAAACTACAAGGCCGGAGAGATTGACAACCTCTCTGTACTTGTTGGGAGCAAAGTTATTTGTGTGTGGGGGGGGGGGGTCCATGTATTCTGATAGCGCCAGGGTGGGAGACACCTACTTGTTGATCCTAGGAGTCCTCCTCGTTCGATAAACCTTACAGTCTCCGTGTAAGGGAAAACTTGCTGCTGACAACATCTCAACCTTCCACTTGGGGTAACCAACGAGCAGCGAGAAGTATATACATCATCTCATCATCATGCAAGTTTTCTCGCGCTGTTGCCGTGGACTCTAGTCTTCAAGATAGGGGAGTTGCACGCTATCTTTTACTTTTGCTTTTTAGTCTTGTTAGTTTGCTTTCTGGTTTTTTGCTTTAGAGTCTTATACCAAAAACCAAAAAAAAAAAATAGTTGCTTTGTTCTTGCTTGTTGCTGGTGCTATGGGTTCCACTGAGAACACCAAGTTGTGTGACTTCACTAGTCACAAAAACAATGACTTTATCTGCACTCCTATTGCTGCTCCCGCCACTGGGGCTACGTCCTATGAGATTAAACCTGCTTTACTGAACCTTATTATGAAAGATCAATTCTCCGGTGCGGGAGATGATGCTGCCTTACACTTGAAATTTTTTGTTGAGCTCTGTGATATGCAAAAGTATAAAGAAGTAGATGGTGACATTGTTAGACTTAAGATTTTTCCTTTCTCCTTGAGAAGAGGAGCTAAAGTGTGGCTTCAATCTTTTCCTAGGAATAGCATAGATTCTTGGGATAAGTGCAAAGATGCTTTTATTGGGAAGTATTACCCGCCTACTAAGATTATCAAGCTAAGAAGTAATATTATGAATTTTAGGCAACTGGATAATGAACACGTTGCTCAAGCTTGGGAACGTATGAAATCTCTTGTTAAGAATTGCCCTACACATAGTTTGAGTACTTGGATGGTTATCCAAACTTTCTATGCAGGATTGAACTTTACCTCGCGGAGGAACCTTGATGTCAACTACACTTGGTGCTGCCACAAAGCTATTGGATGAGATGATGACAAATTATTCTCAATGGCACACCGAGAGAGCTCCAACAGGTAGGAAGGTAAACTCTGTTGAGGAGATCTCCTCCCTTAATGATAAGGTTGACATGAGCATGACTTTACTTACTAAGCAAGCTCCTATTGATCCTCATGATGTTCCTTTAAATTCTTTGGTTGCTCAAGAAAGAGAGCAAGTTGATGTTAATTTTATCTCTAGGAACAACTTTAATAATAATGCTTATAGGAGTAATTTTATAACAATCCTAGACCGTTCCCATCCAACAACTATGGGAACAACAACAATTATCCTAGCACCAAAAACTCCACTTCTGAATTAAGAGCATGCTTAAAGGCTTTATCACTTCTCAAAAAGCCTTCAACAAGAGTGTAGAAGAGAAATTAGAAAAAATAGATAGTCTCTCTTTAAAGGTGGACAACATAGTTCATGATGTAGAGATGCTTAAAATTAGAACTCCCCCCCCCCTGAGGAAAGGAACACCACACCCATGAATGCTATCCAAGTCCAAATTAATGAGAACATAAAAATGCTAGCCAAACTTAAAGATAGATGGGCTAGAGAAAAGAACAAGAAGGATAGGATTAGGATCCTTCCTACAAACACTACCATTGCTACTATACAAGTTGTTGAGGATCTCAAAACTTTCAACACACATCACACTCCTAGTCCCAATGGACCTATTAATGGTGATGCTAATACCTCAACTATAGGACAAGAAGGTCCTTTTAATTTAGAGACTACCAAAATAATGAGCTTAGATGACATTACCACCACTTTAATTAATTGTAGTAATCTGGATTTTGATAATTGTAGTCTTTCCGAAGTTATCACCTTTTTGCAAAGAAGGGCTAAAGACCCCCACACTAGTACACTCAATATTGCCTTCACCGAGCATATTACCAATGCTCTTATCAAAGCTAGGGAGGAGAAGCTCAAGCTAGAGACTTATATTCCTAGGAAACTAGAATATGTTGGGATCCTATGGTCAATATTAAATTGAATAATATCTCTTGCTTTGCTTTATGTGATGTTGGAGCTAGTGCCTCCGTTATGCCCAAAAGAATGTATGATATGCTTGATTTGAAACCTTATGATCAATGTTCTTTTGGTGTTCGTCTTGTTGATTCTTCCATAAAGAAACCTTTAGGGAGAATTGATGATGTTCTTATTGTTGTCAATGACAATTATGTGCCCGTTGATTTTCTTATTATGGACATTGAGTGTGATCCCTCGTGTCCAATTATTTTGGGACGTCCTTTTCTCCGCATCGTTGGTGCTATCATTGACATGAAAGAGGGGAACATTAGATTCCAATTTCCTCTTAAAAAGGGAATGGAACAATTCCCTCGAAAGAATATTAAGTTACCTTATGAGTTCGTTATTCGGGAAAGCTATTCTTATGGAGTTGATAATACTTGATCTTTTTGCATCATGCCTAGCTCAAAGGCATTAAAGAAAGCACTCGTTGGGAGGCAACCCAATTTGTTTTTACTTTCAGTTTTAGTGGTCTTGATGCTTGTTAATACTGTAGCAAAATCATTGTATCTTTATTTTTATGCTTTGTGCCAAGTTTTAGCCTCCGATTGCAAGAAAGTTCAAAAGTTGTGACATGCTGTCGAGAAACAGATTTTGTATGCTTGACAGAAAAATTCGCCAAAAATCACCAGATCATCTTTTTGATCTGATTTTTTCTGAAAGCATGGTCTATATAATTGTATTTCTCGCATCTGTTCTGAGTTATTTGATTTGAGTTGCAGAAGTACCCCGAAAAAATTATTTACTACCTGCTATTCTGTTTTTCACAGATTCTGTCACGTTTTGCATTTTCATCATTTTAGAAATCTTAAGCTTGCTTTTCCTTTGCAAAAAACTTTTGGCAATCATGAGAAATAGTAGCTTTTCATGAAAATCATTATTTCCAGTAGGTAATGAATTATTTTATCTTGGGTACTAACCACTCTAATCAGCTTATGTAGGAAGTTTTCAAGTATGCGATGGAAGATGATGAAAGAAGATCCAGGAGTGTCAAGCGCTCAACATTGGGGATGCCCCCATGAACCCCCAAGAAATATTCAAGGTGACTCGAGCGTCTAATCTTGGGAATGCCCCCGTGCATCCCCTTCTCTATCAACAATCATCAGTTCGTCCATGTCCATGCTATATTTTTATCACTTCATATGTTATGTGCTATACTTGGAGCGTCCCGCTCTTTACTTTTTACTTTGTTTTAGTTTTGCTTGCTGGTCATAACAAGTCAGAACCTAGCCTACCTTGTTTGGGAGAGAAACACGCTCCATTCCACTCTAGAACACAACATAGGTTGTCATGCTTATCTTTTATGTGTGTTATTTATCATTACATAGCTACTGTCATGCCTAGCTCTTAGTTTTCATGCTATATATTTTTAAGAGATATTATTTAGGTTGCTTTTGGAACTCTCTGGAGTTATCATGCTTATATTGTTTACAGAGTTGACTCGTTGCACTGAGTTGTGTGTCTTGCATGAGTAGGTAATTGAGGTTGCTATTTAAGTATAGTAGTGACTTGCAATAATTTTGAGGTATTGATTTGAGTAATGTTTGGACTATTGGTGCCAAGATCTTGATCCTATTAGTGATAGGTGTCGTATTTTGGGAAATCCGTGTGTTTTCAAAAACTAAAAATTAGTTGAGAACTCTAGCTACTAAATTGATCGCTAACCTCTGGAGGGGTTGGAATATATAGAGTACCCTCACGTTACCATGGGCCGAGGATGTGCAAGGATAACCAAACCCCCAAACACTCCTCCTTTGGGTACTTTTCTCTTTGTGAATTTCCTAACTAGATATAGAGTTACCGATAATAAGTGTATGAGTTCTTCGGACTAATGTGAGTATTTGATTGTTGCACTTCCACCATCCATATTTTGCTAGCCTCTTCGGAACCGTGCATTCCCCTTTCTCATCTTTAGAGTTAGTAAAAACTTCACCGGTGCATCAAAACCCTTGGCATGATACGCTCTGTCATCATAAGCCTCATTATATCTTTCGTCAAAAGAGCCACCATACCTACCTATTAAGTCATTTCCATAGATTTTCCGAGATACATTGCCATGCAACATCCACCATCTCATGACTTGATCTTCATGTCATACATCCTTTTGCTTGATCGAGGAGCCGCATGATACTTGGGCATTGCCGTTATTATTGCTACATGACGCGCTAGTTTCATTGCATATCCTGCTACATTGGCAGAAGCATACATTTGCATACATCATGATAGTTTTCACTTGTCTTTATGTTGAGTACTTATTATAAAGTGTGATGATCTTCTTTTATTCTTGTAAAACATAGAGTGTTGCCCTTAAGTGAGGAAAAGATCCCAAAGAGGACGAATGAGAGATAAAAAGAAAGAGCCAAAGAGGCCACAAAATAAAAGAAAAAAAATAGAAATAAAAAGAGAGAAGGGGGCAACACTACTATTCCTTTTGAAAGATCCACACTCGTACTCCATTGCTATATTTGTACAACATAGAGATTACCATTCATGCATAACTATGTGGGGACCTTTACACTATAGAACTTGGCTTCCATATTCCAATGATGAGCCTCCTTAAATGAGCTCTAGGTCTTTATGAGCAAGAAAGTTGGATGCACCCACACTAGTTCCATTGGAGAGCTTACCTTAGCTCATATGTGCATCCGTTGCATGGCAATCCCTACTCCTCACATCATATCTATCATTTGGCTTTCTGTCGCCTATGGTTGTCCTCATTGATGTGAGCCTTTCACACCTTTTTGTCTTCCTTCCCCATCATCGTTCTATTTTCCATCCTAAGTGCCAACATATCTTGCTTACGCTCATCCATTGCATGAGTGCTCAAAGTCGAAAGGGAGAGGATCATTTTGACTTGTGCGTGACTAGTGCTCTGGGGATGAGTCAAAATAAGATTCTGAAGGACACCAAGTGTGAGGTTTAGTAGATTGAGTTCTCAATTAAAAAATATTGTATGCTCTAAACCCATCTCCCACTTCTTTCACGCAAACACCATTTGGAGACATTCGAGTCACGGACAGCAAGAGGTCTTGCACCTTTATGTTCTTACTTTGCTAAACTCAATACTAAATATAGACTCTTGCTTGTTTATCTTGACTTGAATTGCATATCTTACTTACTTTACTTTGAAGTTCTTATATGTGTGTTAGCCTGTCACCACAGAAATTATTGTGTTATCATTTACCTACTCGAGGACGAGCACGAATTAAGCTTGGGGATGTAGATACGTCCCAAACGTATCTATAATTTTTGCTTGTTCCATGATCTTTTGGGTGACATTGTTATATGTTTTGCTACACTTTTATATCTTTTTACACATATTTGGACTAACCTACTAACTCAATGCACCCAGTGCTAGTTTCTGTCTGCTGATGTATTTTTTGTAGGGGCTTTTACCCAATTTTCCGGAGCCCCAAAAATTGCAAGAAAAATATACAAAAATCAGCGCACCAGAAGCTTGACGAAGCACAAAAGGGGTCCAGAGGGGGGCCAGGGGACGCCTAGGTGACCTGTGAGCGCGGCCCACCCCCAGGCCACGCTGGGAGGCCGCCTGGGTGGGGCACATGCCCTTTGGTGCTCTCCTTTTGCCTATATTTACCCCTCGACGAGAAAAACCCTATACGGGATCCAGAATCGCAAATTTCTCCATCGTTCCGCCGCCGCATCGCTTCCGAGATCGGGAGCGTTAGGAGACCTTTTCCCAGCACCCTGTCGGAGGGAGGATTGACCTCTGGGAGCTTCTCCACCACCATCGACGCTTCCTGTACATGCCATGAGTAGTCCTCCTTGGACCATGAGTCCATAACCAGTACCTATGTGATGTCTTCTCTCCAATCTTGTGCTTCCATGATTAGTCCTCGTGAGCTGCCCTACATGATCAAGGCACCTATGTAATTTTCATGCTATTGCTATGCTCGGTTTGTTGGGATCCGATGGATTATGAGATTATGTTCACATTTTTATGAGTTATATTTATGTTTATCCTTTTATATTATGTTCTTTAGTGATTCATGCATGTTCTCCATTGCTTTGTATTGCTTTGGTCGAGTAGTAGATTGTAACTCCAAGAGGGAGTGTTATGCATGACTCTGGGTTCATGACCCCTGATGTCTAGCTTGAGTGACAGAAACATGAGACTAGGGGATGTGTTGTTGCCACCAGGGATAAAACAACGGTGCTTGTGACCACAGTTGCAAGGATTGTTTACCTTACGCATAGTTCGTTAATGCAGTTGTCCGTTGCTTTGAGTTTACACTTTGGGTGGGGCTCGCAACTTAATACCAGCGAGATGTTCTGGATAGATATCTCAAGCTGGATGATTAGTAAGTAGATGCTGATGAATAAACGGTTTACCTGCCTTGGCGTACTGTCCATTACTATTGAGCCTCTAACTTTCAAGTAGCATAATTTGCATTGCGATGCATTCATAATTCTGTCAATTGCCCAACTGTAATTTGTTTACCCAAGCATAGTTGTTTATCGTCTTTTGGGAGAGAGACATCACTAGTGAACATCATGTGACTCTGGTCCATATCACCAGCATTGCTTATATCTCCATAATTTACTGCTTTCATTTACTTTCCTGTTGCTATTACTATTACTATTTCCTCTTGTGTTTTGATCCTTTGCAAACTACAAGGCCGGAGAGATTGACAACCTCTCTGTACTCGTTGGGAGCAAAGTTATTTGTGTGTGTGTAGGTCCACTTCTTCTGCCAGCGCCAGGGTGGGAGACACCAACTTGTTGATCCTAGGAGTCCTCTTGGTTCGATAAACCTTACAGTCTCCGTGTAATGGAAAACTTGCTACTGGCTACATCTCAACCTTCCACTTGGCGTAACCAACGAGGAGCGAGAAGTATATACATCATATCGTCATCAGAGATCTCCTGGTCAATGCAATCTGCACAAAGCTTATCATTCTCGTCATCAGCTATCACCATATTAAACAGATCCACGACTCCCGATGCATCTAGGATGGATCAACCGTAAATATGTCCTGAAAATAGGAAGTAGTCATGTTGCAGATAGTGTCCATTTCTGTATACACATTGCCGTCATTATCTTGCAGCTCTCTTATTATGTTTTTTCTTGCCCTCCATACATAGTTACTCTAGAAAAAAATCGTGTTCATATCTCCCTCATTCGGCCACATGGTGTGAGACCGTTGCAACCATAGCATCTCCCATAGCATCTCTTCTTTATATAGTAGTTCATTAAGCTTATCACATATTTTCCTTATTTCTTGTCTATCAGCATTCATTCTCATCAACTCTTCAAGCTGGATGTGCAATTTGTTTATTTCTTTCGTAATGTTTCCAAACCTTTTATTCCTCTATGATCGCAGGGATGTCATGGTAGATTTCAAGGAAGCACTGACCTGACCCAAATCCTACATTATACCAAAGGCCGACCATGCCTTATGTATAAGATCTGGTAATTCTGCATCACGTTCCCAAAAAATTCATATCGTCGTGCCTTGGATCTCGGCTTCTCCTGCTTTTTCGTAAATATCAGTAGGAACGGAATATGGTCCAAGCAAGGGGACGCAAGGTGCTGCACACAATAGTATGTGTACATGTTCCTCTAGTCGTTTGTTGCCACTACACAATCCAAGCGAACACGTACATTTGTAGAATCAAATCGCATATTGTCGCATGTATAGGGTATTCCAGAAAAGCCTAGATCAACTAACTCACATGCCATCAACACATCCCGAAAGGCAGCCATGTGTTCAAAACTCCACAACGCCTCATTAAAGTCTCCAAAAACTACCCATCGCAGCTCTGATGCTTGCTTCAAAGATTCTAGCTTAGTCCACATAAAATGCCTATTCTCAACCCTAGGTTCACCATAAATAGCAATTAGTCTCCACTGATCCCCACCAGGAGAGATAATAGAAATATCAATCAATCGCTCATCTGTTCCTAGAATTGTTTGCTATCCACACCTTCAAAACCTTGAAGACCAAGACGTCCTCTAATCCTCCACATCTTACTTGCTTTTTATCGAGTCTTGCACAAGAACACAAACATGGGGGAATGTGACCGCACCAACGTCTCAACATCATGAACTGTCTAGGATTCTCCCACCCAGGTAGTTCCAACTTAGTAGATACATTGGGACTGGCGGTACTCAGACGAGGAGGCCGCCGCTACATTAATTGAGGTACTGTCAATGACCGCACTATCATCTGCCTTCAGTTTTTCCCGGTTTGCATTTTTCTCAGGAGTTCCACCATTGGGGATGTTGGGTGGATCCGATCCTTCAAACTAACCCACTCTGTCTACTGTGATCCCTAGCAAGACAACAACAACCACATTCACGACTATGTCCCCTTCACCAACAACATTTTGTGTTGTGCATGAATCATCTGCAACCCTTTTGCCCAAAGTAAGAGTATCAACATTCTGCCCAACATGTGTCTCATTGATAAGTCACCTACGTTTCTATAGATTTCGATTGTTACATCCTATTATACTATCATTCTTGGATGTTTTATGATCATTTTATAGCAACTTTATATCATTTTTTGGGACTAACCTATTGACGTAGTGCCAGTGCGAGTTGTTGTTTTTTGCTATTTTTCCTTGGCATAAAATCAATACCACATGAAGTACAAATGCCATGAAACTCTTTGGATATTTGTTTGGACCAAAAGGAAACTTGAGGACCAAAGATGATCACCAGAGGAGGCCGAGGCGGCCCACTAGGCACCAGGGCATGCCTAGGGCCCTTGGAGTGGCCTGGTGGGTAGTGGGAGCCTCCGGCACCTCCTCCGCCGCCTCTGAGCTCTATAAATACCGCAATGTTCCGGAAATCCTTGTGGAGTCGACGAAAAATCGTTTCAGCATCCGCTAGTTCTAGAAGCCACGAAATCCAATCTAGGGCCCGTTCGAGAGAAGAACACGATCACGGAGGGGTTCACGATCCTCATTGGTGCTCCTCCGATGATGCGTGAGTAGTTCATATCAGACCTACGGGTCCATAGGCAGTTGGTAGATCTCTCTCTCTCTCTCTCTCTCTCTCTCATTTTGCTTCTCAATACAATGGTCTCTTAGAGATCTATTTGCTGTAACTCTATCTTTTGCGATGTGTTTGTTGGGATCTCATGAATTGTGAGTTTGTGATCAGATCTATGAATTTATACCCATTCTTGATTCTTATAGCCTCATATTTCTTCTCCGATATTGGTGTTTTGTATAGCCAACTCGATATTTTTATCTTGCAATGGGAAGAGGCGCTTTTTGATGGGTTCGAGCTTGCGGTGCTCAATCTCAGTGATAGAAAGAGACATGACACACATGTGTCATTGCTATCAAGGATAAAATGATGGGGTCTATTCCTACATGAATAGATCTCGTCTACATCATGTCATCGTTCTTAAAGCATTACTCCGTTCCTCCATGAATTTAATACACTAGATGCATGCTCGATAGAGGTCGATATGGGGAGTAATAGAATTGGATGCAGGCAGAAGTCGGTCTACTTGTTTTGCACGTGACGCCTAGATATATGATCATTGTCTTGGATATCGTCATAATTATTCTCTCTTCTATCAATTGCCCAGTAGTAATTTTACATCATCTATTTGCAATCTCTACTTTGCTATTTGCGTCTCCATTTTATTTTCTCTTTGATTTTCATATCTGTATTATCAAAAAAACCAAAAATACCTTGTTGTGTTTTATTTACCATCACTCTATTTGCATCTATCATATATCCTTTTAACATTTTATTTTACCCACGAGGGATTGACAACCCCTACACGCGTTGGGCTGTGAAGATTTTTTATTTGTGTGCAGGTACTGCTTACATGGTCTTGTGGATCTTCCTACTCGATTGATACCTTGGTTTCATAACTGTCGGAAATACTTGCGTCGTTGTGCTACGTCACCCTTTAAGCTTGGAGTGAAATCAATGCAAATCAGCGGGGAGTCAAGATTTCTAGCGCCGTTGCCGAGGAAGATCAAGTCAAGATCTATCATGTTCCTACACATAAACTCTCATCTCCTCGAAATTACATCATTGTTTGTGTTCTTGTTTGCGTAGTTGCCTCTCATTGTTTGCGTAATTCGCCGTTGCCTCTCATTGTTCTCTCCCCACTTCACAAAAAATGCCTTTTTATCTGCCTTCTTTCCGTTTGTCGTTTTCTTGCCGAATCTCTTATTTGTTTGTGTTCTTGTTTGTGTAGTCACAATGACCTAAGAAAACACTAAGTTGTATGATTACTCCAATACCAATAACAATGATTTTATTAGCACCCCGATTGCTTCTCTCGCCACTAGTGCGGAGTCTTATGATATTAATGCCGCTTTGAATCTTGTTATGAAGGAGAAATTTTCTCGTACTCCTAATGAGGATGCCGCGTCCCATCTAAACACTTCCATAGTAATGTGTGATATGCAAAAGAATAAAGATGTGAACTATGATATTGTTAAGTTGAATTGTTTTTCGTTCTCTTTGCATGATCGTGCTAAAATTTGGTTTTCTTCTTTGCCACGAAATAGTATCGATTCTTGGAACAAGTGCAAAGATGCTTTTATCACGAAGTACTTTCCTCCCCCAAAAATTATTTCTGTTATAAGTCATGTTATGAATTTTAAACAACTTGAGCATGAGCATTTTTCCCAATCTTGGGAAAAGATGAAATTGATGATAAGAAATTGCCCAACTCATGGTTTGAATTTGTAGATGATCATACAATTTTTTTATGCGGGATTGAATTTTGTTTCTAGAAATCTTTTAGATTCTTCCGTGGGTGGTACTTTTATGGAAATTACTTTGGGTGATGCTTCTAAATTTCTTGATAATATCATGGCTAATTATTCACAATGGCATACTGAAAGAGCTCCTACTAGTAAAAAAGTTAATTTTATTGAAGAAAATGATGCTTTGAGTGATAAGGTTGATGTTCATATGAAATTGGTTGCTAGTAAACATGCTCCTATTGGTCCTAATGACGTGCCTTTGTCTACTTTGATTGAGAAAAAATACGATCCCGTAGATGTGAATTTTGTCTCACGAAACAACTTTAATAATAACGCTTACAGGAACGATTTTAATCCTACGTCGTATCCTAGAAGTTCTTCAAAAAATTAAGGTAATTCCTATGGTAACTCACATAATAATAATGCTAGGATGCCCTCTAATCTTGAGAGTAATATTAAGGAATTTATCAATGCGCAAAAATCTTTCACTACTATGATAGAAAAAGTTGAATAAGAGTAATGATATGTTTAGAAGCATTGATAGAATTTCGCATGATGTAGAAAATCTAAATAATATTTTTTCTAAGGTTGATATTAACAAATCCACTAAAGCTTTATACGTTTCCATAGATGAAAGGAAGAAAAGAACCACTATGTTTAGAGCTAAAAGAGAATTTCTTGAAAGAGAGTTTCGAGATTGCTTCATAAAAATGATGAACAGATTAAACTGATTAGTGTTTCTTCTATTGGTTCCTTGTTTAGTAATGTTAAAATTAATGATGAGGGAACTGAAGAAGAGTCAAATTTATCTAGAAGGCGTTCCCATGATTTGCAGGGTGAAAATATTTTAATTTGTTTTTTGATAAAAGTGGGATTGGAGAGGTCAAAACTTTAGCTAGTGATGCACCCACTATTTTGAATCACAAATACTTTAATTTTGATAGTTGCTCTTTGATTGAGTGTATTTCTATGCTACAATCTATGATAAATTCACCCAATGCGTATGAACAAAATAAAGTTTTTACTAAACATATTTTGTATGCTGTAATAAAGGCTTTGGAAGAAAATTAGAGCTAGAGATTTCAATTCCTAAAAAATTATATGATGAATGGGAACCCACCAATAAGATCAAGATTAAAATTTTGAGTGTAATGCTTTATCTGATTTGGGTGCTAGCATTTCCACAATTCCGAAATCTCTTTGTGATGTGCTTGGTCTTACCAATATTGAAGAATGTTCTCTATATTTGCACTTGGCGGATTCTACTATTAAAAAGCCCATGGGAAGAATTAATGATGTTCTTATTCTTGGAAATACGAAGTATGTACCCGTAGATTATATTGTGCTTGATATTGATTGCAATCCGTCTTGTCCAATAATTCTTGGTAGACCGTTTTTGCGTACTATAGGGGCCATGATTGATATGAAAGAAGGGAATATAAAATTCCAGTTTCCACTAAGAAAAGGTATGGAACACTTCCCTAGAACTAAGATTAAATTACCATATGAATCAATCATGACGGCTTCATATGGATCAATCACTAAGAATGACAATACTTCAAATCTTTGGTTTATGCCTAGCTAGGGGCGTAAACGATAGAACTTGTTGGGAGGCAACCCAATAAATAAAATTTATTTTTCACTTTTGCTTTATGTGTTTGAGTGTTTTCACAATTATGCTACTGTTATTTGAATAAGAATTTTCAATGAAGGACCTTGGAGAAGCTGCTTACATATTAGGCATCAAGATCTATAGAGATAGATCGAGACGCCTCATAGGTATTTCACAAAGCACATACCTTGACAAGATATTGAAGAAGTTCAATATGGAGAAGGCTAAGAAGGGGTTCTTGCCTGTATTGCAAGGTGTGAGGTTGAGTGTAACTCAAGGCCGACCACGGCGAAAGATAGAGAAAAGATGAATACCGTCCCATATGCTTCAGCCATAGGCACTATCATGTATGCCATGCTATGTACCAGACCTATTGTGAACCTTGCCATAAATTTGGTAGGGATGTACCAGAGTGATCCAGGAGTGGATCACTGGACAGCGGTCAAGATATCCTAAAGTACCTCAAAAGGACTAAATATATGTTTCTCGTCTATGGAGGTGCCGAAGAGCTCGTCGTAAAGGGTTATGTCGATGCTAGCTATGACACAGATCCGGATGACTCCAAGTCACAAACCGGATACGTGTATATTTTGAATAATGGGGCAGTTAGATGGTGCAGTTGCAAGCAAAGCGTCGTGGCGGCATCTACATGTGAAGCGGAGTACATAGCTGATTCAGAAGCATCACAAGAAGGAGTCTGGATGAAGGAGTTCATCACCGACCTAGGAGTGATTCCATGTGCGTCGGGCCCGATGACTCTGTTATGTGACAACACTAGAGCTATTGCTATCGCAAATGAGCCCAGGTTTCACAAGAAGACCAAGCACATCAAGCACCGCTTCAACTCCATTCGTGGATACATCTAGGATGGAGATATAGATATTTGTAAAGTACATACAGATCTGAATGTCACAGATGTTGGAAACATGCCCTAGAGGCAATAATAAAATGGTTATTATCATATTTCCTTGTTCATGATAATCGTCTATTGTTCATGCTATAATTGTATTAACAGGAAACATTAATACATGTGTGAATAAATAGATCACAATGTGTCCCCAGCAAGCCTCTAGTTGGCTAGCTTGTTAATCAATAGATGATCATGGTTTCCTGATCATGGGTATTAGATATCATTGATAACGGTATCACATCATTGGGAGAATGATGTGATGGACAAGACCCAATCCTAAGCATAGCACTAGATCGTATTGCTCGTATGCTACAGCTTTTCTAATGTCAAGTGTCTTTTCCTTCGACCGTGAGATTGCGCAACTCCCGGATACCGTAGGAGTGCTTTGGGTGTATCAAACGTCACAACGTAACTGGGTGACTATAAAGGTGCACTACGGGTACGTGTGAAGGTGTCTGTTGGGTTGGCACGAATCGAGATCCGGATTTGTCACTCCGTGTGACGGAGAGGTATCTCTGGGCCCACTCGGTAGAACATCATCATGAGCTCAGTGTGATTAAGAAGTTAGTCACAGGATGACGTGCTACAGAACGAGTAAAGAGACTTACCGGTAACGAGATTGAACAAGGTATAGGTATACCGACGATCGAATCTCGGGCAAGTTCTATATCGACAAACAAAGGGAATTGTATACAGGATTGATTGAATCCTTGACATCGTGGTTCATCCAATGAGATCATCGTGGAGCAAGTGGAAGCCACCACGGGTATCCAGACCCCGCTGATGGTTATTGGCCGGAGAGGTGTCTCGGTCATGTCTGCTTGTTTCCCGAACCCGTAGGGTCTACACACTTAAGGTTCGATGACGCTAGGGTTATAGGGAATTGTTATACGAGGTTACTGAAAGTTGTTCAGAGTCCCGGATGAGATCCCGGACGTCACGAGGAGCTCCGTAATGGTCCGGAGGTAAAGATTGATATATAGGATGGATGGTTTTGGACACCGGAAATGTTTCGGGCATCACCGGTAGCGTACCGGGACCATCGGGACCACCGGAAATGGTCCCGGGGGTCCATCGAGAGGGGTCACCAGCCCCAATAGGTAGCATGGGCCAAAAGGTGGAGGGGAACCAGCCCAAAGTGGGCTGGTGCGCCTCCCACAAAGGGGCCCAAGGCGCGGGAGGTGGAGAGGGGGAAACCCTAGGCGTTGGTGGGCCTAAGGCACACCTGGGGGTGCGCCACCCCCTTCCCCTGCCCTGGCCGCCGCACCTCCCATCTGGGGGGGGGCTGCCGCACCACCTAGGGTGGGAACCCTAGGGGTGGCACCCCCCTCCCCTCCTCCTATATATAGAGAGGGGTTTGGGCTGATTGGCACACCGTTTCTTCTCTCCCTCGGCGCAGCGCTGCTCCTCTCCTTCCTCCTCCTCCCACGGTGCTTGGCGAAGCCCTGCCGGGAAACCTCGTCTCTCCATCTACACCACGCCGTCGTGCTGCCGGAGATCTTCCCCAACCTCTCCCTCCTCCTTGCTGGATCAAGGTGCGGGAAACGTCACCGGGCTGCACGTGTGTTGAACGCGGAGGTGCCGTGATTCGGAACTAGATCGGAATCACACCGCGATCTGAATCGCCGTGAGTACGACTCCATCAACCGCGTTCTAGCAACGCTTCCGCTTAGCGATCTTCAAAGGTATGAAGATGCACTCACCCCTCTCTCGTTGCTGGTCTCTCCATAGGAAGATCTGAATATGGCGTAGGAAAATTTTGAATATATGCTACGTTACCCTACAGCAGACCCGTTGACTAATCCTCTTCCACGGGGAAAGCATGATGAGTACCAGAAATCTATGGGTGTTCGATTCATCACAATGTAACTAGATTATTGACTCTAATGCAAGTGGGAGACTGTTGGAAATATTCCCTAGAGGCAATAATAGAGTAGTTATTATTATATTTCCAGTTCATGATAATTGTCTATTATTCATGTTATAATTGTATTAACCAGAAATAGTAATACATGTGTGAAATATAGATCACAATGTGTCCCTAGTGAGCCTCTAGTTGGCTAGCTCGTTGATCAATAGATGATCATGGTTTCTTGATCATGGACATTGGATGTCATTGATAACGGGATCACATCATTGAGGAATGATGTGATGGACAAGACCCAATCCTAAGCATAGCACTAGATCGTGTTGTTCGTCTGCTAAAGCTTTTATAATGTCAAGTATCATTTCCTTATACCGTGAGATTGTGCAACTCCCAGATACCGTAGGAGTGCTTTGGGTGTACCAAACGTCACAACGTAACTGGGTGATTATAAAGGTGCACTACGGGTATCTCCGAAAGTGTGTGTTGAGTTGTACGAATCGAGACCGGGATTTGTCACTCCGTGTGACCGAGAGGTATCTATGGGCCCACTTGGTAATCCATTATCATATCGAGCTCAGTGTGACTAAGGGGTTGGCCACGAGATGATGTGTTACGGAATGAGTAAAGAGACTTGCCGGTAACGAGATTGAACAAGGTATATGGATACCGACGATTGAATCTCGGGCAAGTATCATATCGATAGAGAAAGGGAATTGCATACGGGATTGATTGAATCCTTGACAACGTTGTTCATCCAATGAGATCATCGTGGAACATGTGGGAACCAACATGGATATCCAGACCCCGCTGTTGGTCATTGGCCGGATAGATGTGTCGGTCATGTCTGCACGTCTCCCGAACCCGTAGGGTCTACACAGTTAAGGTTCGATGACGCTAGGGTTATAGGGAAGTAGTTTACGTGGTTACCGAAGATTGTTCGGAGTCCCGGATGAGATCTCGGACGTCACGAGGAGCTCTGGAATGGTCTGGAGGTAAAGATTTATATATAGGAAGTGAGATTTTGGTTACCGAAAGTGTTTCAGGAATCACCGGTAACGTACCGGGACCATCGGAAGGGTTCCGGGGGTCCACCGGGAGGGACCACTAGCCTCAAGAGGCTTCATGGGCCAAAAGGTGGAAGGGGACCAGCCTAAAGTGGGCTGGTGCGCCCTCCCCTCTCATCCCAAGGCGCAAGGAGAGGTGGAGGGGGCAAACCCTAGGCGCAGGAAAGGCCCAAGGCCCACCTAGGGCGCCGCCCTTCTCTCCCTGCCCTGGCCGCTGCCCTCCCTGGCCATCTAGGGCTGCCGCCACCCCTAGGGAGGTAACCATAGGGGTGAATACCCTCTCTCCCTCCCTCCTATAAATACCCAAGGTACTGGGGCTGATTTGAGACAAGAAAACTCTCTCTGTCGGCGCAGCCCTACCCCTCTCTCTCCTCGTCCTCTGCATAGCTTAGCGAAGCTCTGCCAGAGAACCACGTAGCTCCACCGCCACCACATCGTCGTTCTGCCGGAGCTCTCTCCCTCAACCTCTCCTTCTTCCTTGCTAGTTCAAGGTGTTGGAGACGTCACCGGGCTGCACGTGTGTTGAACATGGAGGTACCGTAGTTCGACACATAGATCGGAATCCACCGCGATCTGAATCGCTGCGAGTATGACTCCATCAACCATGTTCATAGTAATGCTTCCGCTTAGCGATCTTCAAAGGTATGAAGATGCTCTACAACCTCTCTCGTTGCTGGTTTCTCCATAGATAGATCCTTGTATAGCGTAGGAAAATTTTGAATTTACTACGATCCCCAACAGTAGCATCTGAGCCGAGGTTCTATGGTAGATTCTATGCACGAGTAGAACACAAAAGTTGTGGGCGCTGATTTGTCAACTTGCTTGCCGTTACTAGTCTTATCTTTTTTCGGTGGTATTGTGGGATGAAGCGGCCCGGACCGACTTTTCACGTACGATGACGTGAGACTGGTTCCACCGACAGACATGCACTTGGTGCATAAGGTGGCTAGCGGGTGTATGTCTCTCCCACTTTAATCGAATTGGATTAGATGAAAAGGGTCGTTATGAAGGGTAAATAGCATTGGCGTATAAACATTGTGCCTATCATGTAGGAGAGAAACGTTCTTGCTAGAAACCCAAACCAGCCACGTAAAACTTGCAACAACAATTAGAGGACGTCTAACTTGTTTTTGGAGGGTATGCTATGTAATGTTATATGGCCAAAAGGATGTGATGTTACATATGTGATGTATGAGATTGATCATGTTCTTGTAATAGGATTCACGACTTGCATGTCGATGAGTATGACAACCGACAGGAGCCATAGGAGTTGTCTTAATTTATTGTATGAGATGCAACGCCATGTTGATTACTTTACTTTATCGCTAACGGTTAGCTATAGTAGTAGAAGTAATAGTTGGCGTGAGAACTTCACGGAGACACAATGATGGAGACCATGATGATGGATATCATGGTATCATCCCGGTGACGATGATGATCATGGTGCCCCAAAGATGGTGATCAAAGGAGCAAGATGATATTGGCCATATCATGTCACTATATGATTGCATGTGATGTTTATCATGTTTTACATCTTATTGCTTAGAACGACGGTAGCAAATATAAGATGATCCCTCATTAAAATTTCGAGATAAGTATTCCCCTAAGTGTGCACCGTTGCGAAGGTTCATTGTCTCGAAGCACCATGTGATGATCGAGTGTGATAGATTCTAACGTTCACATACAACGTGTATAAGCCAGTTTACACACGCAAAACACTTAGGTTGACTCGACGAGCCTAGCATGTACAAACATGGCCTCGAATATGGGAGACCAAAAGGTCGAACATGAGTCGTATGGTTGATACGATCAGCATGGAGATTCTCACCATTGATGACTAGTCCGTCTCACGTGATGATCGGACACGGGCTAGTCAACGTGGATCATGTAACACGTGGATGACTAGAGGGATCTCGATCTAAGTGGGAGTTCATTAGTAATTTGATTAGATGAACTTAATTATCATGAACTTACTAAAATTGTCTTTACAAATATTGTAGATCCAATGGCCAACGCAACTGTCCCATTCAACTTCAACGCGTTCCTAGAGAAAACCAGCTGAAAGACGATGGGAGCAACTATGCGGACTGGGCTCGTAACTTAAAGCTCATCCTCGTGGCTTCCAAGAAGGCATATGTCCTTGATGCACCGCTAGGTGATCCTCCCGTTCCCGCGGCAACCCAGGACGTTAGGAACGCCCGGCAGTCGTGGAGTGATGACTACTCTCTCGTTTAGTGTGGCATGCTTTACAGATTAGAACCGGGGCTCCAAAGGCGTTTTGAGCAACACGGAGCATATGAGATGTTCGATGAGCTGAAACTTTTTTTCAAGATCACGCCCGGGTCGATAGATATGAAGTCTCCGACAAGTTCTTTAGCTGTAAGATGGAGGAGAATAGTTCTTCCAGTGAGCACATACTCAGAATGTCTGGGTTGCACAACCGCTTGACTCAGCTGGGAGTTGAACTTCTGGATGATGCGGTCATTGACAGAATCCTCCAGTCACTTCCACCTAGATACAAAGGCTTTGTGATGAATTACAACAAGAAAGGGATGGAAAAGACTATTCTCGAGTTGCGTTCAATGCTGAAATCTGCAAAGGTAGAAATCAAGAAAGAGCATCAAGTGTTGATGGTCAATAAGACCACTAGTTTCAAGAAGGGCATGGGTAAGAAAAGCTTCAAGAATGACGACAAAGTTTTTGCCACGCCCGGTAAGCGAGTTGCCGGGAAGAAGTAAAAGAAAGTACCTAAGCCTGAGACTAAGTGCTACAACTGCAATGGAACCGATCACTGGAAGCGGAATTGCCCCAAGTACTTAGCGGACAAGAAGGCCGGCAACGTCAAAGGTATATGTGATATACTTTTTATTGATGTGTACCTTACCAGTGCTCGTAGTAGCTCCTGGGTATTTGATACCAGTATTGTTTCTCACATTTACAACTCTAAGTAGGAACTACGGAACAAGCGTAGGCTAGCCAAGGACGAGGTGACGATGCACGTCGGGAATGGTTCCAAGGTCGATGTGATCGCCGTCGGTACTTCCGCCTTGGTCATATCGGCGTAAAGCGCATGAAGAAACTCCATACAGATGGACTTTTGGAGCCACTTGATTTTGAATCATTTGACACATGCGAACCGTGCCTCATGGGCAAGATGACCAAGACTCCATTCTCCAAAACAATGGAGCGAGCAACTAACTTGTTGGAAATAATAACTACAGATGTATGCGGTCCAATGAGCGTTGAAGCTCGCGGTGGCTATCGTTATGTTCTCACCCTCATTGATGATTTAAGTAGATATGGATATCTCTACTTAATGAAGCACAAGTCTGAAACCTTTGAAAAGTTCAAGGAATTTCAGAGTGAGGTGGAGAATCAACGCGACAAGAAAATTTAGTTTCTACGATCTGATCGTGGAGGAGAATATTTGAGTCATGAGTTTGGCACACACCTACGGAAATGTGGAATTGTTTCACAACTCATGCCGCCTGGCACACCGCAGTGTAACAGTGTGTCTAAACGTCGTAATAGCACTTTATTGGATATGGTGCGATCTATGATGTCTCTTACCAATTTAGCGCTATCATTTTGGGGATATGCATTGAAAACTGCCGCATTCAGTTTAAATAGGGCACCGTCCAAATCCGTTGAGACGACACCGTATGAATTATGGTTTGGCAAGAAACCTAAGTTGTCGTTTCTTAAAGTTTGGGGTTGCGGCGCTTACGTGACGAAACTTCAACCAGAGAAGCTCGAACCCAAACCGGAAAAATGCGTCTTCATAGGATACCCTAAGGAAACTATAGGGTACACCTTCTATCTTAGATCCGAAGACAAGATCTTTGTTTCTAAGAACGGATCCTTTCTAGAGAAATAGTTTCTCTCGAAAGAAGTAAGTGGGAGGAAAATAGAACTTAATGAGGTAATTGTACCTTCTCTCGAACCGGAGAGTAGCGCAGCACAAGAAAATGTTTTTGAGGCGCCTGCACTGGCTAGAGATGAAGTTAATGATGATGATCATGACACTTCGAATCAAGTTGCTATTGAACCTTGAAGGTCAACAAGGGTACGCTCCGCACCAGAGTGGTATGACAACCCTGTCATGGAAATCATGTTGTTAGACAACAGTGAACATTCGAACTATGAAGAAGCGATGGCGGGCCCGGATTCCAACAAATGGCTTGAGGCCATGAAATCCGAAATAGGATCCATGTATGAGAACAAAGTATGGACTTTGGTGGACTTGCCCGATGATCGGCGAGCCATAGAAAATAAATGGATCTTCAAGAAAAAGGTTGATGCGTATGGTAATGTGACCATCTATGAGGCTCGACATGTCGCTAAGGGTTATCAACAAGTTCAAGGGATTGGCTACGATGAGACCTTCTCACCCGTAGCGATGTTGAAGTCGGTCTGAATCATGTTAGCAATTTCCGCATTTTATGATTATGAAATTCTGCAAATGGATGTCAAAACAGCATTCCTGAACGGCTTTCTTAAAGAAGAATTGCATATGATACAGTCAGAAGGTTTTGTCGATCCTAGCAGTGCTAACAAGGTATGCAAGCTCCAGCGCTCCATCTATGGGCTGGTGCAAGCATCTCAGAGTTGGAACATTCGCTTTGATGAGGTGATCAAAGCTTTTGGGGTTATACAGACTTATGGAGAAGCCTGTATTTACAAGAAAGTGAGTGGGAGCTCTATAGCAATTCTCATATTATATGTGCATGACATATTGTTGATGGGAAATGATATAGAACTATTGGAAAGCATCAAGGCCTATTTGAATAAGAGTTATTCAATGAAGGACCTTGGAGAAGCTGCTTACATTTTAGGCATCAACATTTATAGAGATAGATCAAGACGCCTCATAGGTCTTTCACAAAGCACGTAACTTGACAAGATATTGATGAAGTTCAATATGGAGAATGCTAAGAAGGGGTTCTTCCCTGTATTGCAAGGTGTGAGGTTGAGTGCGACTCAACGGCCGACCACGACGGAAGATAGAGAAAAGATGAGTACCGTCCCCTATGCTTCATCCATAGGTTCTATCATGTATGCCATGCTATGTACCAGACCTGATGTGAACCTTGCCATAAGTTTGGTAGGGAGGTACCAGAGTGATCCAGTAGTGGATCACTGGATAGCGGTCAAGAATATCCTAAAGTACTTGAAAAGGACTAAAGATATGTTTCTCATCTATGGAGGTGCCAAAGAGCTCGTCGTAAAGGGTTATGTTGATGCTAGCTTCGACACAGATCCGGATGACTCCAAGTCACAAACCGGATACGTGTACATTTTGAATAATGGGGCAGTTAGTTGATGCATTTGCAAGCAAAGCGTCGTGGCAGCATCTACATGTGAAGCGGAGTACATACCTGCTTCGGAAGCAGTAGAGGAAGGAGTTCATCACCGACCTAAGAGTGATTCCAAGTGCGTCGGTCCCGATGACTCTGTTCTGTGACAACACTGGAGCTATTGTTATTCCAAAGGAGCCCAAGTTTCACAAGAAGACCAAGCACATCAAGCGTCGTTTCAACTCCATTCGTGGATACATCCAAGATGGAGATATAGAAATTTGTAAAGTACATACGGATTTGAATGTCACAGACCCGTTGACTAAACCTCTTCCACGGGGAAATCATGATCATCACCAGAACTCTATGGGTGTTTGATTCATCACAATGTAACTAAATTATTGACTCTAGTGCAAGTGGGAGACTGTTGGAAATATGCCCTAGAGGCTAGTTATTATTATATTTCCAGTTCATGATAATTGTCTATTATTCATGCTATAATTGTATTAACCAAAAACAGTAATACATGTGTGAATATATGGATGACAATGTGTCCCTAGTGAGCCTCTAGTTGGCTAGCTCGTTGATCAATAGATGATCATGGTTTCTTGATCATGGACATTGGATGTCATTGATAAAAGGATCACATCATTGGGGAATGATGTGATGGACAAGAACCAATCCTAAGCATTGCACTAGATCGTGTTGTTTGTCTGCTAAAGCTTTTCTAATGTCAAGTATAATTTCCTTAGACCGTGAGATTGTGCAACTCCCGGATACCGTAGGAGTTCTTTGGGTGTAGCAAACGTCACAACGTAACTGGGTGATTATAAAGGTGCACTACGGGTATGTTCGAAAGTGTTTGTTGAGTTGTACGAATCGAGACCGGGATTTGCCACTCCGTGTGACGGAGATGTATCTCTGTACCCACTCGGTAATCCAACATCGTATTGAGCTCAGTGTGACCAAGGGGGTTAGCCACGGGATGATGTGTTACAGAACGAGTAAATAGACTTGTCGGTAATGAGATTGAACAAGGTATAGGGATACCGACGATCGAATCTCGGGCAAGTATCATACCGATAGACAGGGATTGATTGAATCCTTGACATTATGGTTCATCTGATGAGATCATCGTGGAACATGTAGGAACCAACATGGATATCCAGACCCCACAGTTGGTTATTGGTCAGAGATATGTCTTGGTCATGTCTGCACGTCTCCCGAACCCGTAGGGTCTACACACTTAAGGTTCGATGATGCCAGGGTTATAGGAAAATAGTGTACGTGGTTACCGAAGATTGTTCAGAGTCTCGGATGAGATCTTGTACGTCATGAGGAGCTCCGGAATGGTCCGGAGGTAAAGATTTATATATAGGAAGTGAGATTTTGGTTAGCGGATGTGTGTCGGGGGTCCACTAGGAGGGGCCAGCAGCCCCAAGATGCTTAATGGGCCAAAAGGTGGAAGGGGACCAGCCAAAAGTGGGCTGGTGCGCCCTCCCCTCTAATCCCAAGGCGCAAGGAGAGGTGGAGGGGGTAAACCCTAGGTGCAGGAGGGGCCCAAGGCCCACCTAGGGCGCCGCCATCCTCTCCCTGTCCTGGCCGCCACCCTCCGTGGCCATCTAGGGCTCCCGCCACCCCTAGGGAGGGAACCCTAGGGGTGTGCACCGTCTATCCCTCCCTCCTATAAATACCCAAGGTATTGGGGCTCATTTGAGACAAGAAAACTCTCTCTCTCTCGGCGTAGCCCTACCTCCCTCTCTCCTCGTCCTCCGCATAGCTTAGCGAAGCTCTGTCGGAGAACCACGTAGCTCCACCGCCACCACGCCGTCGTGCTGCCGGAGCTCTCTCCCTCAACCTCCCCTTCCTCCTTGCTGGTTCAAGGTGTTGGAGACATCACCGGGCTGCACGTGTGTTGAACGCGGAGGTGCCGTAGTTCGGCACATAGATCGGAATCCACCACGATCTGAATCGCTACGAGTACGACTCCATCAACCGCGTTCATAGTAACGCTTCCGCTTAGCGATCTTTAAAGGTATGAAGATGCTCTACAACCTCTCTCGTTGCTGGTTTCTCCATAGATAAATCCTTGTACAGCGTAGTAAAATTTTGAATTTACTACGATCCCCAACATATAATGCAAAAAACAAATTTGGAATAGGTTTACAACAGTACCTAAAGTAAAGTTTGTTTTTCTTATACTAACGGATCTCCCGAAAGTTTTGTTGAGTTTTGTGTGATTGAAGTTTTCAAGTTTTGGGTGAGATCACGATGGATGAAGGAGTAAGGAGTGATAAAATCCTAAGCTTGGGGATGCCTCATAGCACTCCAATGTAATATCCAAAGAGTACCAAGCAACTAAGCTTGGGGATGCCCCGCAAGGCATCCCCTCTTTCTTCTAACAACCACCGCTAATTTTACTTGGAGCTATATTTTTATTCGTCACATATCATGAGTTTTGCTTGGAGCATATTGTATTATTTGAGTATTTACATTCTTTTCTGGTTAGTTTCTCATAATAAACCTTGCTCGAGAGAGAAAATATGATCTGATTTGTTAGAATAACTCTTTATGCTTCACTTAAATTTTTTAGAGCCTTGGAATTGCTCTAGCGCTTCACTTATATCTTTTTGAGCACGGTGGTGCTGCTATTTTGATAAAATTTGCTCTCATGCTTCACTTAGATTATTTTGATAGTTAGTACAAATTTTGAAGAAATCCTCTCTTGCTTCACTTATGTTATTTTGAGAGTTGAAAATTCTAAAGAAACTTTTTTTCTCATTCTTCACTTGTATTTGTTTGAGATCTTATTATTTGCAATGGAAATTTGGTTTAAATGAAATTAGTCCCAAAGTGATAGATATCCAGGGGAGATATATTATAAACTTTCATGAAGATCATTGGATGTTAAACTCGATTATTTGTAGTAGTTTTGCGATGTGAAGATAGTGATATTGAGTTATGTTGATGAGTAATTATGCTTTAATAAGAATATTGGTGTTAAGGTTTCTGATTCCCTATGCATGCACATTAAGTCAGTAATTATTCTATGAAATTAAATCCTACTTGTGTTGCATTATTCGGTGTTAGTTATGTTTAATGTTCACTTATGATGGTTTTCGTTCCTTGGTTGGGCTCTTCTCAATCTATTTGCTAGCTTTCACTTGTACTAAGCAGGAAATACACGATCAAGTTAGCCTCCATGCCTGCAAAATAATTATTGAAATGCACGAAAGGATGTATGTGTTATAGTGGCTATCCGCGGATGACTTACCCGGGATGATAAGGTAGGAGAATCATTTATTTGTCCTTATTGATGAGCAAGAATTCTTCGACGTACTCCCTTGCATATTGATGGTTGGCTTTGTTTATTGACAATAAGTCCTCATGCATGTAGTATGGGTCCGCAACCACAAGACTAGTGATTTGCAATCTCCTTACGATGTAGTTCATGTGCAGCGCATATAGGCGGGCGAATCTAAAATCGAGTGTCCTCATTTGAAACATATGGAAGATGTAATCAAATTGCATGAAGAAGAGGTCCATGTGGCATGTGTGGACGTACATGCCACTACTCGACACATGAATCGTATAAAGTGGGTATCATGGATCATCCAAGGCGAGGCGGCTTCTCTTTGTCGACAACACATGGTCATGGAGTCTCTTGAGAATCCGTCTTATGGGAGCTAGCGCATCCATCGGTACCATTGGCTTTGCCGCGACATGGATTAATGGTGCATGTTTCATCGTACACTGTCAACCCGGGTGTGTGGAGGCGGCTCTCTGCTAGAAGCAACATTGGCAGCTTCGTTCCATTTTCTCGCCAGTCTCTTACTCTGCTTCTTCTTGGTGGGCTCAGGTGCTGTTGGGTCTGTCAGACCCTCCATGAGCACCACCCCTAGTGTTGTCGGGCTCGGTAATAAACGGCTCTGGCTAATAATTAGTTGAGCTTGGGTGGAACCGACATCTACAGGCATGTCCTGCGAGGATTGCATGAACAATGACTTCTTGCACTCCCGATGACGTTCCAGCTCTAGTACACCATGCATCTCATATTCATATGGTTAATTCGTTGTCAAAAGCGGTATGGAGATACTTGAGAGGGCCATCCTCCTCCATGTCATGATCAATATCCTCTTCCATGGGGCCGATGTCATCATGCGACGAAATGGTTGGCCCTCCTTCCTCGTGTCCCTCGATCTCATCCAACAGGATAGATGATGGTTGTAGTTATGTAGGTGAGTTTGTGGTCATACCTTCCTGAGGCCCGTTGGTATGATCACGACCACCTTGATACATCTCCAATGTATCTACTTCTCCAAACTCTTTTGCCCTAGTTTTGGACTCTAATTTGCATGACTTGAATGGAACTAACCCGGACTGACGCTGTTTTCAGCAGAATTGCCTTGGTGTTATTTTTGTGCAGAAATAGAAGTTCTTGGATTGGCCTAAAAATTCACAGAGAATACTTTGGAATTGATAAAAAATATTGGCGAAAGAATCAACCGGAAAGGGGCCACCACGTGGACACAAGCCTGCAAGGCGCGGCCCTCGGCTTGCGGGCCCCCTGTGGCTCCTCCGACCTTGTTTCCACTCCTATATATTCCTATACGGGGAGAAAAAAATTAGAGAGAAGAGTTCATCGCGTTTTGCGATACGGAACCACTGATACGTCCCAAACGTATCTATAATTTCTGCTTGCTCCATGCAAGTTTTGGGTTATATTGATATGTGTTTTGTACACTTTCATACCATTTCAACATATTTGGACCAACCTACTAACTCAGTGCATCCAGTGCCAATTTCTGTCTCATGATGTCTGTGAATTGCAGGTTTCTACCCATATTTACAGTGCCCAAACAATTCCACAAAAAATATACAAAAAATCAGCGTTCTAGAAGACTCCAAACGGCCGAAGGAGGGCCAGAAGGGGGACACCAGGCGTCCAGGCGCCCTGGTTGCGAAGCCTGCCCCCTGGTCGAGCGAGGAGGCCTCCTGGGTGGGGCCCACCCCCTCTGGTGCCCTACCTTGGCTCCTATTTTTACCCCCATGGAGGAAACCCTGATTCCGGAACACTTTTCTCAGAAAGCAATTCCGATATCCGCCGACATCGCCAACAAGTTTCAAGGGACCAGAATTCCTGTACCGGCACCCTCCCGGGACGGGGAAGTGCTCCCAGATTAATCTCCATCGACGTTGCTTCCTCCCTCCATGAAGCGGGAGTAATTCCTCCTCGGGGCTGAGGTCTTCTACAGTAGCTATGTGGTTAATTCTCTCTCCCATGATGTGATCTTGATTGTGATCATAGGCTATGTTAACCTGGGGTGATCCCATGATGTTTCCCCTTCTTCTATGTATTGGATTGATGTAGTCACTTGATCTTATCTAGTATAATCCCCGAGACCATGGTGACAGCGGTCTATTGGACATGGATTAGAAGAATATTTTCATGAGTGATTTCCTCTTTTTTTGAATTGATTGAAGACTGAGAGTCTCTTGGTGCTTGTCTTTGACTATCCTTGAGATACGTTGTGGTGATTGTGATACTCTCTTTGGACGGCCGCGGTGACATTGGCAAATCCATAGATGAGAACTACGAACTCTGAGGTGTGCTTTTGTAGCCCTACATAATTCTCATCCTCTCTTGATCACAAAGGAATGACCTACGAGTACGTCACCATTGCATGTTTTAGTGGAAATATCATGTGATTAGACTATGTTAATGTTGTTGGGAGTTGTTGATAAGCCACAAGTATAGGGGATCGCAACAGTTTTCGAGGGTAGAGTATTCAACCCAATTTATTGATTCGACACAAGGGGAGCCAAAGAATATTCTCGAGTATTAGCAGTTGAGTTGTCAATTCAACCACACCTAAAAGACTTAGTATCTGCAGCAAAGTTTTAGTAGCAAAGTAGTGTGATAGTAATGGTAGAAGCAGTAACAGTAGGAGTAGTGACAGCAGTAGCGGTAAAGTAACTTAGCAAGGACCAGTATAGGAAAAGCTCGTAGGCATTGGATCGGTGATGGATAATTATGTCTGATGACATTCATCATGTAACAGTTATAACATAGGGTGATATGTAACTAGCTCCAGTTCGTCAATGTAATGTAGGCATGTATTTCGTATTTAGTCATACGTGCTTATGGAAAAGAACTTGCATGACATCTTTTGTCCATCCCTCCCATGGCAGCGGGGTCCTAATGTAAACTAAGGGATATTAAGGTCTCCTTTTAATAGAAAAACGGAACAAAGCATTAGCACAAAGTGAATACATGAACTCCTCATACTATGGTCATCTCCGGGAGTGGTTCTGGTTATTGTCACTCCAGGGTTGCCGGGTCATAACACATAGTAGGTGACTTCAACTTGCAAGATAGGATCAAGAACACACATATATTGATGAAAACATAATAGGTTCAGATCTGAAATCATGGCACTCGGGCCCTAGTCACAAGCATTAAGCACATCAAAGTAGTAGCAACATCAATCTTCGAACATAGTGGATACTAGGGATCAAACCCCATCAAAACTAACTCGATTACATGATAGATCTCATCCAACCCATCACCGTCCAGCAAGCCTACGATGAGATTACTCACGAACAATGAAGAGCATCATGGAATTGGCGATGAAGGATGGTTGGTGATGACGATGACGTCGATTTCCCCTCTCTGGAGCCCAGAACGGGCTCCAGATCTTCCCTCCCGAGGAAGAACAGGTGGTGGCGGCGGCTCCGTGTCGTGAAACGCGATGAACTCTTCTCTCTTAATTTTTCCTGGGCGAGAGAGACTTTATAGAATTGGAGTTGGAGGCTGCGGAGCTACGTGGGCCCCCACAAGCCTGCCAAGCGCGCCCTAGGGGGGGCGCGCCTCCTGGGCTTTTGGGCCCCTGGCTCCGTGTCTTCAGGTAATTCTTGCGCAAGTATTTTTTATATATTCCACAAAAATCCTCGTAAGTTTCCAGGTCATTACGAGAACTTTTATTTCTGCACAGAAATAACACCATGGCAATTCTGCTGAAAACAGCGTTAGTCCGGGTTAGTTCCATTGAAATCATGCAAATTAGAGTCTAAAACAAGGGCAAAAGAGTTTGGAGAAGTAGATACGATGGACACGTATCAACTCCCCCAAGCTTAAAGCCTTGCTTGTCCTCAAGCAATTCAGTTGACAAACTGAAAGAGACAAAAGAAAAACTTTTACGAACTCTGTTTGATCTTGTTGTTGTAATTATGTCTAACTCATATTCGGATTTTCAGCAAGATCATAAGCCAACCACAAAAGCAATAACATTTAGGTCTCATGATGTACTCATATCAATGGCATAATCAACTAGCGAGCAATAATAATAAGTTTCAAACGTCAACACTTCAATCAAAACAATCATAATACAATATGAAATGATGGTATCTCGTTAGCCCTTTCCGAGACTGCAAAACATAAATGCAGAGCACCTTCAAAGACCAAGGGCTGACTTGACATTGTAAATTATGGCTAAGAAGATCCAGTCACAGTCATACTCAATATCGATTAATAACAAAGCATAAAAATGACAGAGGTGCTCTCTAACTGGTGCTTTTTAATAAGAAGAGGATGACTCAACATAAACGTAAATAGATAGGCCCTTCGCAGAGGGAAACATTTATTTGCAGAGGTGCCAGAGCTCAAGCTTTTTAAAACAGAGATAAATAATTTTGGGTGGCATGCTTTCATTGTCAACGCGATGACCAAGAGTTTTCACCATCTTCCATGCTACATACATTATAGGCGGTTCCCAAATAGAAAAGTAAAGTTTTGACTCCCCCACCACCGATAAATCACACTCCACGACTAGCCGAATCCTCGGGTGCCGTCCGTACCAACAACAATCCAGGGGGGTTTTGTTTGCAATTATAATTTCGATTTGAGTATGGAACTGGGCATTCCGATTACCGGCCCCTTTCTCGTGAGTGATAGTGAATAAACACGTATTGAGGATAACACGCCTAGCATGGAAGATACTGATCGCCCCTTGTCACCACATGAGCGGTTCGGGCATACAAAACAGATTATCATTTGAAGGTTTAGAGAGTGGCACATGCAAATTTACTTGGAACGGCAGGTAGATACCGCATATAGGTAGGTATGGTGGACGCATATGGAACAACTTTAGGTTTATAGAAGTGGATGCACAAGTAGTATTCCCGCTTAGTACAAGTGAAGGCTAGCAAAAGACTAGGAAGCGACCAACTAGAGAGCGACAACAGTCATTAATATCCATTAAAATTAACCAATGTTGAGTGCAAGCATGAGTAGGATATAAATCACCATAAACATGAATATCATAGAGGCTGTGTTGATTTTGTTTCAACTACACGCGTGAACATGTGCCAAGTCAAGCCACTTGAATCATTCAAAGGACCATACCATCCTATCATACTACATCATAATCCTCTTGAAATCCATGTTGGCATCCAAGACAAACCATTATAAGCTCCTAGCTAATTAAGCATGGCATCAGAAACTATGATCTCTAAGTTGTCATTGCAAACATGTTTATCTCATAACAATGCTGAATTAGGAACGATGAGCTAGTCATATTTACAAAAACAAAATAGGTTGAGTTCATACCAGCTTCTCCAGGCTCAGTCACTTCATCATATATCGTCATTATTTCCTTTCACTTGCACGACTGAATGATGTGAATAATAATGAGAGTGTTCGTGCATTGGACTAAGCTGGAATCTGCAAGCAAACTCAGAGGAGAAGACAAAGTAATACGGGCTCTATGACGGATAAACAATTTGCATATGAGAGCCACTAAACATTTTAATCATGGTCTTCTACCTTGACCCAAAGAAAAAGAAAACTATTCACATGGGAAAGCTCCCAACAAGCAAAAAGAAGAACAGTAAATATTTTTGGGTTTTATTTTTTAATGCCACTAAACAAGCTGGAAAGTAAACTTACAACTATTTTTTTGTTTTTCTCAATTTAAACAAACACACGAGAAGAAAGCGAGAAAAATAGATAAACTAGCATGGATGATACAATGGCAAAGTGTGAACACCGACTATCAAAGTGAATGTGTGAGCATGAATATAAATTCGGTGAGAAACACGTACTCCCCCAAGCTTCGGCTTTTGGCCTAAGTTGGTCTACTCCCACGGCTGGTCCAGGCGATATCCAAAATCATAATGGGGGTTGTATGGGGACGCGGCAGCTACCGCCTGAATAGCTGCCTCACGGAGGCGAGCAGCCTTTGCCTCCAACTCATACTCCTCTGCCTCTCCTCTGGTTATATAATATCTCTGTTTTCCCTGAAAGTCAAAGAAGGCAGGAGCAGGAAGGGTAATATGGAAAACACGTTGTCGGTTAAATACTAACCGGTATAGGAGGGATTCATTATCCCTCTCAAGGAATTGATAACGTATCATAGCAGCGCGATCAAGGAAAGTTGTATGGAGCGGGGGATCTCCTGTGCGGATGGGTATTCCAAGAAAATTTGCTATGCGAGTGGCATAGATCCCACCAAAGAAATGCCCTTCATTAGCAATATTATTTAGCCTCCTCGCAATTATAGCTCCCATGTTGAAACTTCTATCACCCGTTGTTGCGCTCTTAAGAACACTAAGGTCAGGTGCGCAGAGGTGACAATGCTCATGCTTGTCGTTAATGCATCTACCTATGAAGAGGGCAAAATAATGTAAGGCAGGAAAATGAATGCTCCCCATGGTAGGCTACGTAATATCTCTAGTTTCTCCAACGGTCATACTAGAAATAAAATATCTAACCGAAGATTTAGGAGGGTCATTGGGACTACCCCAATCAGGTATCTTGCAAATTCTATTAAAATCCTCTAAATCCATGGTATATGATTTATCATAAAGATCAAACAGTATGGATGTGTCACGACCAACTAAAAATTTGAATCTACGAACAAAAGAGGCAGTGAGTGTAGTATATTGTTCACATTTATTGGAGATGAATTCTTCGAGCCCGGCATTGTGAACAAATGTATCAAACTCGTCCTTGAAACCTGCATCAATCATGAATTCATCGGAAGGCCATTCACATGGTTGTACCTGTGCGTTCATTGGCTGATAAGGATCGGGCTCCCGAATCACGAGACGGGGACCCCTTTTGCTTGAGGAACCACCATGACAGTTTTTCCTGAACATCTTATTTTTCTGAAATTTTTAGTGACTCAAAAGAAAAGTGAACAAGGCTCAACAGAACTCATAGCAACTACTCCTACAAGTGTCTAGAGTCCATCTCATGCATCAAAACTACTTGGGACCAACTAAAATTAACATGCAAAGCTCAAGAATAGGGTCACTAAGGCATTAAAATTATGCAATGAATAAAGCACTAGAACAAAAACTAATTGGACCAATGGCGGAGTCACATACCAAGGAACAATTCCCCAAAACATTTTGGTGAATGGGGCTTTGCACAAGGAGATCGAAAAATGCAGCACAAAGAGCAAGAACACGGGTTGAGCTATGGAATGATTTTTTCTGGAGGTAGACTGTCACATCCCTAACCCTTAAGCAAGATAGCATTGTGCTCATGTCTTCTTTGCATTTGCATCTAAGAAGTTTCAACAAAAACAACAAAGTGGCAAAGGAAAAACTCAAAACCCTAGCCACCATTTCAATTAAAGGAAATCTCAAACTAGTTCAGAATCAATGAACCCAAAATGGCCTCAAGAAATGTTCAAACTTTATGATAAATCATGAAAGTAAATGAGCATTGGAGAAAACTATTTTCTTGACACTTTAAGCATTTTAAGTAAATGCAAAAGCCACTGGTTTCAAATTTAAAAATTGAAATCAGAAACTATAATTTTCCAAAAATGTTGAAAACCTTGGAAATGAGTGGGGATATTATAACAAATATTTCACGAGGTCTAAACTAGTTTTTACTTTTTGTTTTGGACCTGAATTAATTAGCAATACAATATTTAGCAAAACAGAAAAACAAAAACAGAGAAAATGGGAAAAAGCTTACCTGTCGCCCAAGCCTGGCCCGGCCCATCTCCCCGCTCGTCCCCTCCCTCGCGCCAGTAGGCAGCAGGAGGTGGCCGCCGCCTCCTCCGGTGCGGCCATGCACCTGCGTGCCTGCCTGGCCGCCGCCTCGCGCTGGCGATGACGGGGATAAGCTCCCCAGAGCCTCCCCTATCCATTCCCCGCCTCGGTTCTCCTCCTCCACCCGGATCTCCTCCTCCTCCTTGTTGTCGCCATTAGAGCCGAGCTCGAGCTCAAGCTGCCCGTGCCCCTGGCCATAGGATCCCCTCCCAGAGCACGCCATTAGCTCCGCCTCGTCGCCCTGGTCGTCTCTGCAGAAGCCGAAGCTTCCTCGATCCCTGCAACGCCCGCAACGCCGTCGTCTTCCACCTCCGGCCGCCGGACCTCTTCCGTCGATTCATCGCCCCCAGGCCTTCCCCGAGCCGTCTAAGATCTGCTCTGCACTCCCCGTGAGCATGCGGTCGTTTCCCCTAAGTTTCCCCCGTCGATCCCCTCCTCTAGCGCTAGTTTCACCGGGGCCCGACGAGGACCGCCGCTGCCGCTCGTCGCCGGTAGCCCTCCGATGATCAGCTCGTCCGTCTGAGAGCACCAGCTGCTCCAGGATGACGCGTAGATGCCGTAGCAGCTAAGAACCGAGCGTAGATTCCCCTAATTCAAAGACCCCGATGGCGCCCGAGCTTCGGCCGCTGCTCCGGCTCGTCGCCGTCCCCTCTTCCGGCGACCCTAGCCTCCCCAGATGGTCCTGCCAGATCGGCCACTTCGCGAGCATGCTGTAGCTGCCAACCGCGTGCGTTTTGGTGCTGTGCAGCGCCATCTAGGTCTCCTCCGGCGAGCCCTCCGCCGCGGGTCTGGTCGCCGGCGACCACCCTCCGGTGGCCGTCAACGTGGCCGACCATTAGGGCGTAATCGCCCTCCCCTCAGTCGCTGCCAGAGGGCTACACGCCTGGTCAAACCCCAATTAGGGGCTGGTCAGCGCGGGATTAGTCCCAGAGAGGCTGACCAGTGGGGCCCCCCTGTCAGGTTTGACCTAAACAGGTCGGCTGACCTGCTGACGTCAGCCTGATGCAATAAATAGAATTTCTAGTATAGAAATAATTCAGGAAACTGCTAAAAATTGTAAAAATCATAGAAATTAATCTGTAACTCCAATGAAAATAATTTATATATGAAAAGGTATCAGAAAAATTCAAGGATTCTGATTATGCTATTTTCAACTATGTTTGAAAAAGTTACAGAACCCTAAATTGTGAAATAAGGAATAATTCAATTCTTTTAATCACCTGATAAATGGAATTTGCAAAAATATTCAAATTTCATTATATTTGCAATGATCACACACTGCCCTAGATACAAATCAGTATCATAACATGACAATTCTTGCATGTTAACATCAAGATGAACCGAGCATCAGGTCGAATCAATTAAACCGATATCCGAAAATACCCGTTTGAATTGCTATTCGAATGTGATTCAAATCAACTCTAAACCTATTACATGTTGGAAATAATAACTTATCACCTTGCATTCTCATGCCATGCTCATGCATCATTTTGAGTGCATATGATTGTTATTGAATGTTGCCATTCATTTCGGTACGCTCCGCACCCCCGGATTCCACCGAATATCCGTCTGACGGATATCGTTCCTCCTCTGAGCAACAAGGCAAGCAACCCTTTTGATCATCCCGATAACTCCTATGTTCTTGCTCCTGCACCTATTTATTGCATTAGGATCAAATGCTTCAACTGCTTTTGCCACGATAGTTGGACCCACTTCCTTTGCATGACTTAACCTTGTCACAGTAAATAGCCGAACCTTGCAACCTAGCATACCTGGTAGTTGCTTGAGCTATGATGTGCCTTATCCTGCTATGCATGCTATGCTTAGAGTTGTGTATGGTCTGTCATCTGGGAGATGAACAGAAATGAGGAATGTGTTCGGTGAGCAAAGGTTGTGTGTTGAACTTGATTTGGTAAAGGTACCGGTGAAAGGCTGTGTAGGAGTACATGGCGGGTTGTTTCATTGGAACCGTCCTTAGGAACTGAGTTCCGTGTATGTAATCCAAGACTAGATACTACCACATGCTGGGCCCTGAAATATGACCCCGCTCGGCCTATTAACCGCGTAGTACTCGGTCCAGGAGTTGCAAGTAGTTTCTGGTGTTTATAGTAATGCTGGAGGCCGTGCATGGTGCTGACCTGAGAGGTGGACCGTGATGCGGTAGGCAGTGGCACGGTGTACCAAGTGGCACCCGGATGGTGGGCTTGGGAACCCTACGCAAATCGTTTGAGGCCGTGGCGGAAACCTCGGCCGGACTTCCGTACGGGTTACTCTCAGATAGGCGATAAACCTGGACTAGGTACTAGTGTGGTTAACGGTCGTGGCCGACTCCCTCGCTGGGCTTCCGCTTGAAGGTTGCCGAGGTGCATGACGTGCACATGGCGATAAGTGGCGAGAGCGTGTGTGACGAAGTACACCCCTGCAGGGTTATGATCTATTCGAATAGCCGCGTCCGCGGATATGGACTACTTGGAGACATATGTTGTTCATAGATAACTTCAATGGTTATTCATAAAATTGTCAAGATAAGCGTGAGTGTCGTGGACGGCATTTCCGTATGGAGACGGAATGATTCCACGATAGTGTATTGTTGTGGTGTTAGTGGACTCGTGTGCGAGAAATCAAGTTGTCAAAACTAATTTCAAAGTGCAAGTTGTCTAGCCACGAGTCAAATGCTGGCTTTCCGCCTGAAACCCCACAATACCTTTTGATACCTTGCATGAGTAGTTAGTTCTCCTAAAGTCTTGCTGAGTACCTTCGTACTCATGTTTGCTTAATAAATGTTGCACAAGTTGCTAATGACCCTAACGGAGGGTTCTTCGTAGACATCGACGACGACGAGTAGCTGGTGTCCCAGCTACGATCTGGCCCTACGTCGGCTCTGTAGTATAGTCAGGCCATGTGCCTTCTAGCTGCACTGTCTGTACCCAGACAGCTTATAACTCTTCCGCTGGCTTGTATTGTATGACTGCTATTATGGGTCGTGAGACCCTTAATGTGTAATATTATGTGTGTGGCTCTTCCGAGCCTCTTAAATAAAGCTTGTATGTTTATGGTTATGTTGTGATGCCATCGATATATCTATACATATCGATATGCCATGCGTACGTGTGTCGTACTTGATATGTATGGGGTTCAAATACCTAGTCGTGAACTTTAGTAGCACTCCTTACAAGGAAATGCCCCTTTGTGATCCAATGAGCCTTGGTAGTTCGCTACTGCTCCGGACACATTGGTTGACCGGCATGTGTCCTTCTTAGCTGCTGTGTCTGTCCCCTTTGGGGAAATGTCACGCGATGTAATGGAGTCCTTGTAGCTTGCTACGACTCGTCTACATTCGTCGATGACCGACACCTGCTTTGTTGGGTCATGTATGCCTGTCCTTGTGCGGTACTGCCACTTTGGTTTATGACTAGACATGTCGATCCGGGTTCTTTGACATTGGATTGCTAGCGACACTATCGCATACGTGAGTCAAAAGACGCAAACGGTCCCGGCTAAGGTAAGGTTGCAGCCGTGGAGTTAACCGTGTGTGAGACCACAAAGGGATGTGATGTGTTACAGGATAGATTCCTATGGCTTAGGATCGGGGTCCCGACATAGACGAAGGAGATGGGAGCTGGAATAAGTGGAGGGGGCCACGTGGGGCCCACAAGCCTGCTAGGCTTGGCTAGGGGGGTAGGCGCACCTCCTGGGCTTGTGGCCCACTAGTGCATTGATGACCCACAAGTATAGGGGATCTATCGTAGTCCTTTCAATAAGTAAGAGTGTCAAACCCAACGAGGAGCAGAAGGATCTGACAAGTGGTTTTCAGCAAGGTAATCTCTGCAAGCACTGAAATTATCGGTAACAAGTAGTTGTGTGACAAGATGATTCGTAGCAAGTAGCAAGTAACAAAAGTAACAAGGGTGCAGCAAAATGGCCCAATCCCTTTTGTAGCAAGGGACAAGCCTGGACAAACTCTTATAGGAGGTAAAGCGCTCCCGAGGACACATGGGAAATTCTGTCAAGCTAGTTTTCATCATGTTCATATGATTCGCATTCGCTACTTTGATAGTTTGATGTGTGGGTGGACCGGCGCTTGGGTACTGCCCTTACTTGGACAAGCATCCCACTTATGATTAACCCCTCTCGCAAGCATCCGCAACTACAAAAGAAGAATTAAGACAAAGTCTAGCCATAGCATTGAACTAGTGGATCCAAATCAGCCCCTTGCGAAGCAACGCATAAACTAGGGTTTAAGCTTCTGTCACTCTAGCAACCCATCATCTACTTACTACTTCCCAATGCCTTCCTCTAGGACCAAATAATGGTGAACTGTTATGTAGTAGACGTTCACATAACACCACTAGACGAAAAACAACATACAACACATCAAAATATCGAACGAATACCAAATTCACATGACTACTTATAGCATGACTACTTATAGCATGACTTATATTCATGACCAGAGAGGTAATGAGTAGCATCAAGGATCTGAACATATAATCTTCCATCAAGTAATCCAACTAGCATCAACTACAAAGAGTAATAAACACTACTAGCAACCTTACAAGTACCAATCGGAGTCGCGAGATGGAGATTGGTTACAAGAGATGAACTAGGGTTTGGAGATGAGATGGTGCTGATGAAGATGCTGATGGTGATGAGTCCCCTCCGATGAGAGGAGTGTTGGTGATGACGATGGCGACGATTTCCCCCGGCGGGATCGTCCTGCCGGAGCTCTAGATTGGTTCTGCTCAAGTTCCGCCTATGGCGGCGGCGAATCCTCTGAAAAGCCTCCTCTCGATTTTTTATGGAACGAAACCCTTCTTGTAGGAAAAGAGGGGGGCCAAAGAGCCAAGTGGGAGCCCACAATCCCCCTAGGCGCGGCCTGGGGGTAGGCCGCGCCTAGCAGGCTTGTGGCCTCCTGCTGGCGCCCCTCTGGTACTTCTTCGGCCCAGTATTTTTTTTAAATCCCAAAAAAAATTCCTCGTTGATTTTCATGGCTTTTGGAGTTGCGCAGAATAGGTATCTCAAACTTGCTCCCTTTTCAGGCAGAATTCCAACTGCCGGCATTCTCCCTCTTCATGTAAACCTTGCAAAATAAGGGAGAAAAGGCATAAGTATTGTACCTTGAAGTGTAATAACAGCCCAAAAAACGATAAATATCAACATGAAAGCATGATGCAAAATGGACGTATCATGCATCCCCCTGACTCGCTTTCCATCTCAGAAATTTTCAAATATTCCAGAAAAAATCATACTTGAATTTTAGGGCATTTGGAGAACTTTTATTTTCGGGTCACTTTTCTATTGAACGGAAAATGCGGAAAACAGGAAAATAAAGCTAAAATTATTATTTTTCTTCTAAACAACAGAAAGTAAAAGTTGGGAACACAAGGTTGTGACTCCTAGATACTTCCATCTCATGGTCATCAAAAGAAATCCGTCAACGAGGTTGATCAAGTCTCCTTGACAAACTTTTTTCGAATCACATAAAATCGGAGAATTTTCGAATAATCACTAGGTTACCTCAACGGGGATGTTCATATCCCCAACAAGTAAATCATACTTCATCTTGACAGTTGGTATAGGGCATTCAAAACCTCCAATAATAATTGATGAAGATTTCTCAATAGCATTGATGCAATGAACTCGATACAATTAACATGGAAAGTGACATTGCCTTTGTTGCAATCAATAACAGCCCCTGCAGTGTTTAAAAAGGGTCTTCCAACGATGACCGCCATGGCATCATCCTCGGGAATATCCAGAATAACAAAGTTCGTTAAGATAGTAACGTTAGCAACCACAACAGGCACATCCTCGCAAATGCCAATAGGAAAAGCTGTTGATTTGTCGGCCATTTGCAAAGACATTTCAGTAGGTGTCAACTTCTCCAATTCAAGTCTACGATATAAAGAGAGAGGCATAACACTAACACCGGCTGCAAGATCGCATAAATCAGTTCTAACATAATTTCCTTTAGTGGAGCAAGGTATAGTGGGCACTCCGGGATCACCTAGTTTCTTAGGAGTCCCACCCTTGAAGCTGTAATTAGCAAGCATGGTGGAAATCTCAACCTCAAGTATCTTCCTTTTATTAGTCACAATATCTTTCATGTACTTAGCACAAGGAGACATTTTAAGCATATCAGTCAAACACATTTGCAAAAAGATAGGTCTAATCATTTCAACAAAGCGCTCAAAATCCTCATCATCCTTTTTCTTGGATGGTTTGGGAGGAAAGGGCATGGGTTTCTGAACCCATGGTTCTCTTTCTTTACCATGCTTCCTAGCAATAAAATCGTTCTTGTCATATCTCTTGTTCTTAGGTTGTGGGTTATCAAGATCAGGTTCAACCTCCACATCCTTATCATTACTAGGTTGAGCATCAACATGAACACCATTATCAATATTCTCACTAGGCTCATGTTCATCACCAGATTGTGTTCCGACATCATAAATAGAGACATCATTTTGATTCTAGGGTGTAACAGCAGCAGGTTTGCTATCATGCAAGTTCCTATCATCTTTTTTTTTCTTCCTATTACCAGGATTTCTAGGTCCATCAGTGTTAACTCCTTGAGAATCTTGTTCAATTCTCTTAGGATGGCCCTCAGGATACAAAGGTTCCTGAGTCATTCTACCACCTCTAGTGACAACTCTAACAGCATTGTCATTCAACTAATTGAGCAAGTCATTTTGAGCCTTAAGTACTTGTTCTACTTGAGTAGTGACCATAGAAGCATGTTTACCCAAAAGCTTAAGATCATTGACATTTCTATCCACACAAGCACTTATATGATTAATCATACGAGCATTTTGTTTCAATTGTCTGCTAACATAATCATTAAAACTTTGTTGTTTGGCAACAAAGTTATCAAATTCATCTAAGCATAAGCTAGCAGGTTTATCATAACAGATATCACTCTCATTGAATCTACGAAGAGAATTTACCTCTACTACCTGTGTCGGGTTATCAAGACCATGTATTTCTTCAATAGGTGGTAGATTCTTAACATCTTCAGATTTAATACCTTTCTCTTGCATAGATTTCTTGGCTTCTTGCATATCTTCAGGACTGAGGAATAGAATACCTCTTTTCTTTGGAGTTGGCTTCGGAGGTGGTTCGGGAATAGTCCAAGCATTATCATTCCTCAAGATATTATTCAATAGAATTTCGGCTTGTTCCACAGTTCGTTCCCTGAAAACACAACCAACATAACTATCTAGGTGGTCCCTAGAAGCATCGGTTAGTCCATTGTAAAAGATATCAAGTATTTCATTTTTCTCAAGAGGGTGATCATGTAAAGCATTAAGTAACTGGACAAGCCTCCCCCAAGCTTGTGGGAGACTCTCTTCTTCAACTTGCACAAAGTTATATATATCCTGCAAGGCAATTTTTTTCTTATGGGCAGGAAAATATTTCTCAAAGAAGTAGTATATCATATCCTGGGGACTACGCGCACAACCAGGAGCAAGAGAAGTAAACCAAGTTTTAGCATCACCCTTTAGTGAGAGAGGAAACAACTTAAGGATATAGTAATGGCGATTTTTTTCCTCATTCATGAATAGGGTGGCTATATCATTCAATTTAGTAAGATGTGCTACAACCATTTCAGATTCATAACCATGAAAAGGATCACATTCAACCAAAGTGATTAACTCAGGATCGACAGAGAATTCATAATCCTTATCAGTAACAAAGATGGGCGAAGTAGCAAACTTAGGATCATATTTCATTCTAGCATTCAGAGTTTTTTCTTTCCACTTGCGCAATAAATTCTCAAGATCATAGCTATCCTTACAAGCAATAAAGTCTTCAGCTACCTCTCCCTCCATAACATAACCCTTAGGTATATCAGGCAAATCATATCTAGGAGAGCTAGGTCTAACAGGTGTAACAACGGGTTCCACTTCAATAATTTTATCAGTTTCAGAAGTATCATCACATTCAGCAGTAACTCTAGCAATTTTTGCATCAAGAAATGCACCCAGTGGCAAATCGTTATCAAGCAAACCATCATCATAAGCATCATGGAGAGCAGAAGTAGCATCATCAAGCACAGGCGACATATCAGGATTACTAGTAGGTGGTGGTGTCGCAAATTTACTCATAACTGAAGGTGAATCAAGTGCAGAGCTAGATGGCAGTTCCTTACCTGTCCTCGTAATTGAGGGCAAGACTTTAGTTTTTGGATCTCTCGGATTCCTCGTAGTGATCAACAGACGTAAATCCCAAGTGACTCAGAGAATAGAGCCATGCTCCCCGGCAATGGCGACAGAAAAAGGTCTTGATAACCCACAAGTATAGGGGATCCAACAGTTTTCGAGGGTAGAGTGTTCAGCCCAAATTTATTGATTCGACACAAGGGGAGCCAAACAATATTCTCGACTATTAGCAGTTGAGTTGTCAATTCAACCACACCTGAAAGACTTAGTATCTGCAGCAAAGTTTTAGTAGCAAAGTAGTGTGATAGTAACGGTACCAGCAGTAACAGTAGCAGTAGTGACAGCACTAGCGGTAAAGTAACTTAGCAAGGACCAATATAGGAAAAGCTCGTAGGAATTGGATCGGTGATGGATAATTATGTCGGATGACATTCATCATGTAAGAGTTATAACATAGGGTGATATGTAACTAGCTCCAGTTCGTCAATGTAATGTAGGCATGTATTCTGTATTTAGTCATACGTGCTAATGGAAAAGAACTTGCATGACATCTTTTGTCCATCCCTCCCGTGGCAGCGGGGTCCTAATGGAAACTAATGGATATTAAGGTCTCCTTTGAATAGAGAACCGGAACAAAGCATTAGCACAAAGTGAATACTTGAACTCCTTATACTATGGTCATCTCCGGGAGTGGTTCTAGTTATTGTCACTCCGGGGTTGCCGGGTCATAACACATAGTAGGTGACTACAACTTGCTAGATAGGATTAAGAACACACATATATTGATGAAAACATAATAGGTTCAGATCTGAAATCATGGCCGTGGGGCCCTAGTGACAAGCATTAAGCATAGCAAAGTAGTAGCAACATCAATCTTAGAGCATAGTGGATACTAGGGATCAAACCCCATCAAAACTAACTCGATTACATGATAGATCTCATCCAACCCATCACTGTCCAGCAAGCCTACAATGAGATTACTCACGAACGATGAAGAGCATCATGGAATTGGCGATGAAGGATGGTTGGTGATGACGACGGCGTCGATTTCCCCTCTCCGGAGCCCAGAACGGACTCCAGATCTGCCCTCCCGCGGAAGAACAGGTGGTGGTGGCAGCTCCGTGTCGTGAAACGCGATGAACTCTTCGCCCTTAATTTTTCCTGGGCGAGAGAGACTTTATAGAGTTGGAGCTGGAGGCTGCGGAGCTACGTGGGCCCCACAAGCTTGCCAGGCGTGCCTTGGGGGGGCTCCTGGGCTTGTGGGCCCCTGGATCCGTGTCTTCAGGTAATTTTTGCGCCAGTATTTTTTATATATTCCACAAAAAATCCTCGTAAGTTTCCAGGCCATTCCGAGAACTTTTATTTCTGGACAAAACAACACCATGGCAATTCTGCTGAAAACAACATTAGTCCGGGTTAGTTCCATTCAAATCATGCAAATTAGAGTCTAAAACAAGGGCAAAAGAGTTTGGAAAAGTAGATACGATTGAGACGTATTAGTTGCCACTAGTGAAAGTATGAAGCCTCAGCATTGTTTCTCACCATTTTACACCGTTTATGCTCACTTTTGTCACTTGCTACCTTGCTGTAATTTTTATTACAGATTTATATTACCTCGCTATGCCACACCTATCGCCCATATTTTACCATCTTTTCGCTGAACTAGTGCCCCTATACAATTTACCATTGTATTAGGTGTGTTGGGGGCACAAGAGACTTCTTGTTTTGTAATTGCAGGGTTGCTTGAGAGAGACCATCTTCAACCTCTAGTTCACTGAGTTCGACAAACCTTAGGTCATCCACTTGAGGGAAATTGATGCTGTCCTACAAACCTCTGCGCTTGGAGGCCCAACATAGTCTACAAGAATAGAAGCGTGCTACACATCAAGCTATTTCTGGCCCCGTTTCCGAGGAAGTGAGTGCTTGAAGGTATATTTTTAGATCTTGCAATTAAATCTTTTTGTTTCTTGTTTTTATTTCACTAGTTAGGTTTAATGGAAAACAACAAAAATATGAGAGAGATTTATAAGCTTTATCTTGAACTAGGACATGAAGTGTTTGAGGAGAAAATTAAAAAACCTATGGAACTTTATTATTTGCATACCAATTATGATGGTGGCAATGTTATTAGTATGCTTTCTTTGAATATCCATATTGCTAATGACATGGAAAGCTCTAAGCTTGGGGATGACGGGTTTGATGAACATGATATTTTTAGTCCCCCAACTTTTGAGGAGAAAATTGCTTTGATGATACTATGCTTCCTAAACATGATGATTACCATGATGATAATGATTGCTTTACTCTCACTATTCCTAATAAGAAAGATTTTGCTTATAAGAAGAGTAGTGATACTTTTATGCTTTTGGATCATGGAAATAATCCCTTATGTGATAGTTATATTGTTGAGTTCATCCGTGATGCCACTGAAATTTATAATGAGAGGGGAGAGATGGTTCTAAATATCTAAAAAATAAGAAGTTTCCTCTCTTTATGTCGAAGGTTTTGAAGCTGCACTTGTTTTGCCTTCCTATGCTTATTGCTTTGTGCTTCAATGAATTATTATATTGCAATATTCCTATGCATAGGAAGCATGTTAGACTTAAATGTATTTGGCATTTGCTTCTTGATGCTCTCCTTTGTTATACAACTCTTATTCCTACGAAAGCATCATTAAAATCTTAAGCCTATCTTTATGGCTATAAGGAAAGAGCTCTAGGGAGACAACCCTTGTTATCATTACTTTTAGTTTTTACTTTGAGTTTTTAGTGGTCTTGTTGTGTGTTACTACTATAGCAACATCATTGTATCTTTAGTTTTAAGCTTTGTGCCAAGTTTTAGCATCCGATTGCAAGAAAGTTCAAAAGTGGTGACATGTTGTCCAGAAACAGATTCTGTCTGCTTGATGGAAAAATTCAGGAAAAATCACCAGATAATCTGAGTATTTCTGGAGCCTGTTTTGACAGTATGCTCTATACAATTGGCTTTCAGGCGCCTGTTCTGAGTGTTTCGATTTTAGTTGCAGAAGTGCCCTGAAAAAATTATTTACTACTTGTTGCTCTATTTTTCACAGATTCTACCACGTTTTGCGTGATCATCGTTTTGCAAATCTTAAGCTTGCTTTTTGTTTGCGAAAACTTTTTGACAATCTTGAGAAATAGTAGCTCTTCATTAAAATCTTTATCTCCTGTGGAGAAAAATTATTTTATTATGGGTACTAACCACTCTAATCAGCTTATGATGAGTTTTGTATGAAGGGAGTTTTCAAGTATGCGATGGAAGATGATGAAAGAAGATCCAGGAGTGTCAAACGCTCAAGCTTGGGGATGCCCCCATGCACCCCCAAGAAATATCCAAGGAGACTAAAGTACCTAAGCTTGGGGATGCCCCCGTGCATCCCCTTCTCCATCAACAATCATCAGTTCGTCCTTCTCCATGCTATATTTTTATCACTTCATATGTTATGTGCTATGCTTGGAGCGTCCCGCTCTTTACTTTTTAGTTTGTTTTAGTTTTGATTGCTGTTCATAACAAGTTGGAACCTAGCCTTCTTTGTTTGGGAGAGAAACACGCTCCACTCCACCCTAGAACACAACATAGGTTTGCATGCTTATCTTTTTGTGTGTTCTTTATCTTTTCATAGCTGCTATCATGCTTAGCTCTTAGTTTTCATGATTTATCTTTTAAGAGCTTTTATTTAGGTTGCTTTGGAACTCTCTTGAGTTATCATGCTTATCTTGTTTAGAGAGTTGGCTTGTTGCACTTATTTGTGTGTCTTGCATGAGTAGGTAATTGAGGTTGCTATTTGAGTATAGTAGTAACTTCCAATAGTTTTGAGGTATTGATTTGAGTAATGGTTGGACTATTTGTGTCAAGGGCTTGAGCCTATTAGTGATAGGTATCGTATTTTGGGAAATCCGTGTGTATTTTCAAAAAACTAAAAAAATAGTTGAGAACTCTAGCTACTAGATGGATTGCTATCCTCTCGAGGGGTTGGAATATATAGAGTACCCTCACGTTATCATGGGTCGAGGATGCGCAAGGATAACCAAACCCCCAAACACTCCTGCTCGAGGTACTTGTCTCTTTGTGAATCTCCTGACTAGATAGAGAGTTACCGATAATAAGTGCATGAGTTCTTCGGACTAATGCGAGTATTTGATTGTTGGCACTTCCACCATCCATATTTTGCTAGCCTCTTCCATATCGTGTGTCGTGGTTTTGTCACGACAGATGTCCTAGTGAAAGGACTTAATGATGGAGCCATCGGACCTTGGTGGCGACTCAAAGGGGTTGAACGGGAGCGGGACTCAGATTTACCCAGGTCCGGCCCCTCGTGAGGACGTAAAAGCCTATGTCCTGATGTGTTGTATTGATGATGTTTCGATTACAAGGAGGGCGTAACTCGCCTGACCTAGCTCTCGATGATTTCTAACCTTCCCTATCCTCCCCGGGGACTCGCCTTTATATACAGGTCGAGGCCTTAGGGTTTACAAGAGTCCCAACCACGATACAGATCGTGGTTTCCTTTATCTCTAAGTCGACGTGCTTTCCAAGACTGAAAAACCTCCTCGATGGCCTATCCTCTGTGTAGATCTTGAACCGCCATCCGGCTCCTGGGCCCTCTAGGCCAAGGCTTGCATCGCCAAAGGATGAGTCGCCCACTTGGTGACCCAGCCCAACTAGGGTGGGTCACGTCGCAGATAATATCCCCAACATTAGGCCCCAGATTGACTTGAACCTGTTCACGCCAATAAACTCTTACCTAGTTTAGGGGCGACTCATTCCTCTCCTTTCATGCATCATCTGCTTAAGTCGCCATCCTTCATAGAAATATCCAAGTCACCGAACCGTTTCTTGATGACATCATCTTATCCCTTTAATCTCGGAAAAATGATGACGCAATCCCCAACGGATCTCGCGGCACAGATATCCCGAAAATCTTGGTGCTATTATTGTGAATCTTTAACTTGTCTTTTCGGTTCCCGCGCGAGGCGCCTTGATTCCAGTGCCCGTCCCATTAAATAGGCTCGGGAAAGGGAGTGAAAAGCATCTCCACCTACTCACTTCGTCTGCCTCTTCTTCCTCGCGACCGCACCAAGAACTCCGCCGCCGCCCGAGGAACTCCGTCACCGGCGACCGCGTCCGACGCATCTCCGAGCCAACCAAGGACGCAACATTCACCGCGGATCTCCCACGGTCGCTTCCAAACGCCATTATCAGGTCAGTCCTTCGCCATTATAAATAGATCTTAGCTCCTAGATGTTCGTCGTCTGCCGGATTCTTAGAACACCTCGAACGCCTCCACATATGCTGATTGATTCATAGTAGTAACAGGCACGGTAGCATCTACCGTATCCTCAATCGATTAGCTCCTGTTTGAGGAACCAAAAAGGCTTCGGTCAAATCACCCTCACTGTATTTACCCTAGCCATGGCTTGTTTCACCTTATCCAGGCCCTTTTCCGTTCATTTTAACTTGTTCGTAGATCTATATTTCACTGCCTGCTGTGTAGAAACCGGTTTGTAGATCCGCACTTCATCATGTTACCGCACATCTCTGATGCTCTGAGATGTCTTCTCTGAACAATAGGAAATTCCTAAGTCGCCCTTGTACCCAAATCTGGTCCCTTATTGGCGAGTTAATAGATTTTCTTAGCCACTCGTCAAGTGTTCGGCGAGTTGAGGGATTCTCTTAGCCACTTCAACAAGTTTTAGGCAGGTTATCTTACCCATGTCCTTTTATTCTGTAGTTATGGGTGCCGTTTTCAAGGCCGACTGGCTTCCGACCAAAGTTGACGATGCCTTCCTTGAGGATTGCGTAAAGACAGGGAATCTTGATCCGAAGGAAGTCATCGGACTAGGCGACGAAATTCCCAACCCGAAGGAAGGGGAGATAGTTGTTTTTGCTGAACACCTCGAACAGGGGTTTAAGCCGCCAGGATCAAAGTTCCTCAGACATGTTATGGCCTTCATGAACGTCCGCCTCCAAGACTTGGGCCCCAACTCGATCAGCAACATGTGCCAGTTCCAAGTGTTCTGTGAAGCTTACGTGCGAATGGAACCATCGGTCCCTTTGTTTTGGTACTTCTTCCATCTGAATCGCCAGACCGAGTTCTCCAACGGCCCTAGCTTAGAACTTGGAGGCGTTAACGTTCAACGATGCAGGGACAGCTCATTCCCGTCACTCGTCATGCCTAGCCATCCCAAAGGCTGGGGTGAGTCTTGGTTTTACTGCCGGGACACTTCCCCTCCGGGTGAAAACAAACTCCTCGGCTATAGGAAGGAACGTCTGCCCACAAACTTCAAACTTCTAGACAAGCTCACCAAAGAGGAGTCGTCGGATTTCATTCCAGTGTTATCCGAGTTACGATATTTAACAAACAACGGTCTTACGGGAGTTGATCTGATCCGCTGCTGGGTGGAATGGCGCATCCTTCCCTTGAGTCGCCGAGACGGCTTGATGTGCGATTTTGATGGTACTTTGGACCACCCCCCAATGCTACTTCCGCACAACACTCACAGAGGAACACATTGTGACCATCATCAAGAAGCTAACCGGCGAGCCCTTGGCCAAGTGTAGCCAGATAGGGCTTAAGCCATTCTGCAAGATTAACCCGGCTCCTAAGGTAAATAATTTAACCCACCCTTGGTTTACTCTTTCCGACTTACTCGGATTCTGACTTGCATAATGGCAATTCCACCTCAGAAAGGCGACCGATTCTGGTCACGAAGGCCGAAGAGGAATGCCCTGAAGCAAGCCAGACCGCCTCCAAAGAAGAAAACCAAGAGTAAAAACAAAACTGCCATCGCCGAATCGTCTGATGTGGACGAATCCCAAGTCGGCGAAGCGTCTTCAGAGGTAAAACTTTATCTTTGTCTTGACTCCCTTTGCTCTAATTTGTCCTTATATCTCTGCATTTCTATGTACAGAATGATGATAACGAAAGCCAGGATGACGCCGTAGAACTAATTTCTATTTCTTCCGACTCATCTTCTCCTCCGCCTAAGCCGGCCAGGCGAGTTTGTGGGAAGTTCCCATGTGTCACCCGAATGCTTGTCTGGACCCTAATTTCCTTTGGAAGAAAATGCAACACGCTTCTTTTCGGAAGACTCGAAGCCACTCACGATATTTGGTGTACGGGTTACCAGTAAAAACCCCTACCAAGAAACGGCAAAATGAGGTACCCTCTATCAATTACCACCTTCGTTTTCTTTTTGGATCACACTTGTAACTCGCTCACATTTTGAGATGTTACTTTTGCAGACCTCTCCCCCTTCGTCGAGCGACTCAGTGATGTCGGCCCTTCCGCCAATGATTCACGTACAAGGGTAAGTCCTTATAATACTTATATCTTTCCTGATGATAATGATGCTTGCTTTAAGCATGACCCTCTTTTCCTTAGAGCGCAAGCGAAGAAGAGAAAAACTGGCGGCTCAACTTCCACTCCGGCTCCAGAACTTAAAGAAAACCCAGCACCGGCTCGTGTTGACCCGGCAAAAGATATATCTGATGACCGAGTTGACCTTCCAAGTTCTCTCAAGGAAGGCATGGAAACTCCCAACCCGCCAAATCCGTTGAAGGCGGCTGAAGATCCTGACGCTGTAGTCATTACTGGTACTGGCTTCTCTAAGCCAGCTTCGGCAATCTTATCAAAGCATGTATCAACATCGTCCCATCCTTCCACCGGACATGAGATTTCCAAGGCCAAACATTCTCAATATGAAAAACTTGAGTTTAATGAGCTCTGCTCCGGCTTCGCAAGTCGCCTGGAAACAAGTTATGAAATGGAGAAGAACCTGCTCCATATGATGAAGAATAAACGTGAGGTATGCCTTAATCCATACCCTCCTCATTAGCCCCCAAGGGCCGGGTCATATCTTGAAAGATGAGCTGGGTCTTGATGTAGAAAAATCTTTCGACCTGTAACCCCCAAGGGCCGGGTCATCTTTTGAAAGATGAGCCGAGTCTTGATGTAGAAAAATCTTTCGACCTGTAACCCCCAAGGGCCGGGTCATCTTTTGAAAGATGAGCCGGGTCTTGATGTAGAAAAACTTTTGACCTATAACCCCCAAGGGTCGGGTCATATTATGAAAGATGAGCCGGGTCTTGATGTAGAAAATCTTTCGACCTGTAACCCCCAAGGGTCGGGTCATCTTTTGAAAGATGAGCCGGGCCTTGATGTAGAAAAATCTTTCGACCTGTAACCCCCAAGGGCCGTGTGATCTTTTGAAAGATGAGTCGGGTCTTGATGTAGAAAAATCTTTCGACCTGTAACCCCCAAGGGTCGGGTCATCTTTTGAAAGATGAGCCGGGTCTTGATGTAGAAGAACTTTCGACCTGTAACCCCCAAGGGTCGGGTCATCTTTTGAAAGATGAGTCAGGTCTTGATTGTGGTATAATTTTGTCTAAAAAATTATACATTAGCCCCCAAGTGTTAGGGGTGTTGCTTGCAATAATTCTGAGACTTGTCCCTTGATAATATGTTGACAGGAATCTCTGGCCCAAGTTGAGTCGACGTTGGGCGAGTTAAGGAAAAGTTTAGCCGACCAGCAAGACGCGCGGGCTAAAGCAGAAGAAAAATACCAGGCGATCTTAGCTGAGATGGAAAAGCTGAAAGCTGCCAACAAGAAGTCTCAAGCTGATTAGGCCACCGCGCTAAAGCGAGCGGAAATGGCGGAAACAAAACTGGGAGCCGTGCAACAAGAGATGGCCGGTTTAAAGAAACATATCTCCAACATGACACAAGTCATCTTTGGTAAGAAGGAATCCCTGGTTTTGTATCTTTTAAAAGAAAAAATTAGTGCGAAAAAAGTACTAACCATTATTGTCTCTCACGCAGGCACGAGAGCCGCCAACCTTCAGGATGATTGTACCTTGAAGTGAAAGGCGATTTACACACTGACTGAGCAGCTATACACTGGGAGCATGCTGACCATGAAGGCAGTGATGGGCGCCAAGGAACCAATCACATCAATCAAAAAGATGCTTGGCTGCTTATCCACCCTTCCGCCTCAGATAGGTGAGCTAACCCGATCAGCCGCCCGGAAAGGGGCGCTCACTATGTTGAGTCGGTGTTTGGCATATGCTCCGGAATTGAAACCCGAAGAAGTAGCAGCAGGCTTCCCACAGCTCAAGGACGACGAGTCAGAGTTTACTCAAGATGATTATCAGCGCATCGTCAGGGAATCACGCTCGGCGGCGACTCAGCTAGCAGCAAGCTTGGATTTATCAAATTACGAAGCCGCTTATGACGACAAGAACAAGAAATTAAACCCGCCAACCTTTGTGACAACCAGCTTGACTCCTCGTCGGCCCAAAAACCCTTTTGATTTGGAGGCGGATCTCTCGGCATTTTTGAATGAGGAAGGCGAATGTGCTTCTCTATCCAAGTGTAATTGGGTACTGGGCGATTTACAAATTGAAGTCGGCCAGAGCTCAGGGCAAGTTGACCCGGAGGCATCAGTAGAATAGATCTTACTGATTTGGCCATCCGAGCCATGTATTAGGTTATTGTAGAAAACAATCCCTTGCTTATGCTTGTTGCGGAACTCTTCTGGGATCCTTAAAAAACCTTGTGCTGCCCTTGGGGCGCCTATGATGCTTGACTCGCCGTGTCAGTAAAGATTTTGATCATCAACCTGTTGGGCTAACAAAAACATACATCAAACCATCTCAATGAGTAATGGATGGTAATAAATAATAACCGACTCAAGGTGTTCTCGCGATTTATATGAAGAAAACCCGGCTCAACAAGATCCAGCGAGTCTTATAAATCTGTGAAACCTTGTGGCAGTGCCAGGAAGGTGGGAGTAAGAATTTCGTCGGCTCGTTCAAGTCGCGACAGGATAGGAAGAGTTAGACAAACTCAAGTGCTACCCAAAGGAGACTTTTTGTATAAAAAAGCTCAAGTATTTAGACCGGCTGATCAGGCACGAGTGAAGCTTCGGTGAAGCAGGTTCAATGAACCAATGGTTTCTCAATTTTCCATGTGGGGCGCTAGCCGGTACCATGCATGTTTTAACCAAGGTGAGTTCAGGGTCCAAATAGTGGATTGACTCGCCAAGAGTTCATGGGTCCATATGGCGATTTGGCCAACACATAGTCCAGTATAACCATTTGTAGTGCGATAATTTTTCTCTAGCCAAATGGGTAATTAGGCTGATCTCAGTGAGAGGAAGCCCCCAAGTGACCTATGACTAGGGGAAAGACCGGTCATAGGATTGTAGAAGCGTATACGCTCTTACCACAAAACGACTTGGGGCCGATAGCCCCCAAGTAAGCCGGCCTAATCCTCAGAATCATATAAGGCGCCCATGTTTGAATCGTGCGCGTGTAGCGACTTGATCCTCTTTGGCTTATCAATACCCAGTGTTGTAATAAGTGCACCATGGCGACTTATGCTCTCTGCTATTGATAGCGTCCATGCTTGGGCGACTTGTCGGAGAGCAATAAAGATCCATGCTTTCAAGAAAATGAAGTGGCAGGAAAACCCAAGTTTCGTGGGTATCGACTTTATTGCTTTATATAAACGAAGGACTTACAATTTCCAAAATGGGAGAGAAAGGAAAAAAGGGGAGCCAACAGCTCAAGTGTAGTAAGGCCGCAGATGGGCTATGTTCCAGGGGCGAGTTGACTCAGCCTCCGTGGTGGGCCGATCAGGCCAAAGATCTATCAAATAGTATGACCCGTTGCGAAGATTTTTGCTGACGACGAAGGGTCCTTCCCAAGGCGGTGACAACTTATGCATACCAGTGCGATCTTGGATCAACTCAAGCACTAAGTCGCCCTCCTAAAAAGCTCGACTCTTGACCCGGCGGCTATGATAACGCCGCAAATCTTGCTGATAGATAGCCGAGCGGGAGGCAGCCAAATCATGTGCTTCGTCCAAAGAATCCAAAGAATCCTAACGTGCCAATTCATTATCTTGTTCCATATAAGCAGCGACTCGGGACGAGTCATGCCTAATGTCACTGGGGAGAACGGCTTCTGCTCCGTACACCAAAAAGAAAGGAGTAAAGCCCGTGGAACGGTTCGGGGTGGTTCGAATGCTCCATAGTACCGAAGGCAACTCCTCAACCCAACACCCGGGGGTGCGCTCTAGGGGAACCATAAGTCGGGGCTTGATTCCCCGCAGCACTTCCTGTTTCGCCCGTTCCGCCTGCCCAATAGATTGTGGATCAGCAACTTCAGATATATCAAGCTGAATATGTTCCCGGTTGCAAAACTCCTGCATCGCCCCTTGTGATAAGTTGGTACCATTATCAATGATAATGTTGTGTGGGTATCCAAAACGGAATGTCAGCTTTTTCAAGAATTGGACGGCCGTTTCCGCGTCACAGCTGGCAACAGGCTCTGCTTCGACCCACTTGGTGAATTTATCGACCGCCACCAGGAGATGAGTCTTTTTATTGGATGACATTTTGAAGGGACCAACCCTATCTATCCCCCAGACCGCAAAGGGCCAAGTGATGGGAATCATCCTTAATTCTTGAGCCGGCACATGAGCCTGTCGTCCAAAACGTTGACAACCATCACATCGACGAACTATCTCTTCTGCATCCGCATGAGCCGTTAACCAAAAGAACCCATGCCGGAACGCCTTGGAAACCAGGGAACATGACCCGACATGATGCCCGCAATCTCCTGCATGGATTTCGTTGAGAATTGTGCACCCTTCATCAGAAGAAACACATCTTTGAAATACCCCGGAAGTACTTCGCTTGTATAACTCGCCATCGATGACAACCATGGATTTGCTCCGACGGACGATTTGACGGGCCAACACCTCATCCGAAGATAACTCGCCTCGTGTGAGGTACGCCAAGTAAGGAAGAACCCAATCCGGCGTAACGCGTAGAGCCGCCACAAACTGAGACTTAGGATCCGGTATCGCCAACTCCTCTTTTGAAGGCAGCCTCACACAAGGATTATGTAGAATATCCAGAAAGACATTAGGAGGAACCGGCTTATGTTGCGAGCCGAGACGCGAGAGGGCATCAGCCGCTTCGTTGAGTCGCCGGTCGATATGATCGACTTGATATCCATGGAAATGACCCGCCACATCAGACACAGCCCTTTTGTAAGCCGCCATCAGGGGGTCCCGGGAATCCCATGTACCTGAAACTTGTTGTGCCACCAGATCAGAGTCGCCCAAGCACCTGACGCGTGTGAGGTTCATCTCCTTGGCGAGTCGCAACCCATGAAGCAAGGCTTCATACTCCGCAGCGTTGTTGGTACACGGGAACATGAGTCGAAGGACATAACAGAACTTCTCTCCCTGGGGAGAAATCAACACCACGACAGCCCCCGAGCCTTCCAATTGCCTAGACCCATCAAAGTAAATGGTCCAGTACGTGAGATCGGGCCTGTCCTCGGGAATCTGTAACTCGGTCCAATCATTGATGAAGTCGACCAACGCCTGGGACTTGATAGCCGTGCAAGGCGTATACCGCACGTGGTGTGGCCCGAGCTCAATTGCCCATTTGGTGATTCATCACGTTGCTTCTTGGTTCTGGATGATGTCCCCAAGAGGGGCGGAGCTTACCACCATGATGGAATGTTCTTGGAAATAATGTTTTAGCTTCCGAATCGCCATAAACACCCCATAAACCAACTTCTGCCAATGTGGATAACGTTGTTTGGAGAGGGTCAGCACCTCGCTGATAAAATACACCGGGCGCTGTACCGGGTATTCTTTTCTGTCTTCCTTCCATTCAACAACCACTGCCACGCTCACCGCCTTGGTATTCGCCGCGATGTACAAAAGCATAGGCTCCTTTTCAGTCGGGGCGGCCAGAACCGGCGGGTTGACCAGTTGCTGCTTCAGGGCTTCAAAAGCTTCGTTGGCCTCGTCCGTCCAAACAAACTGATCAGCTTTCTTAAGAAACTGATAGGGGGGAATGGCTTTCTCCCCCAGGCGGCTTATAAAGCGACTCAAGGCCGCGATACGACCCGTCGTGCGTTGAACTTGATTAATATTCACTGGTTTCCCGAGCGAGGTCATTGCTTCGATTTTGTCCGGGTTGGCCTCAATGCCGCGTTCGGACACCAAAAAAACCCAAAAGCTTTCCTGCAGGAACGCCAAAGACACATTTGGTGGGATTAAGCTTCATCTGATACGCACGCAGATTGTCAAAGGTTTCCTTGAGATCCTCCAAGAGCGTCTCCTTCTTGTGAGATTTAACCACGATGTCATCAATGTAAGCATGGGCATTGCATCCGATTTGGCCGCGGAGACAATTTTGAATACAACGCTGGTAAGTCGCCCCAGCACTCTTCAGCCCAAACGGCATGGATACATAGCAAAAAGCCCCAAACGGGGTTATGAAGGTTGTCTTCTCCTGATCTTCCACAACCATCTTGATTTGGTGATATCCAGAGTAGGCGTCCAAGAAACACAAACGCTCGCATCCCGCAACCGAATCAATGATTTGATCAATGTGGGGAAGGGCGAAAGGATCCTTCGGGCAAGCTCTGTTGAGGTCGGTGTAATCGATGCACATGCGGGAAGTGTCGTTATTCTTGAGCACCAGGACCGAGTTATCCAACCATTTAGGGTGGAAGACCTCAACGATGAATCCGGTGGCCAAAAGATGGGTGACTTCTTCTCCGATCGCCTTGCGTTGCTCCTCATTAAACCTGCGAAGATATTGTTGAATCGGCTTTGCTTTAGGGTCAACATTAAGATGGTGCTCAGCGAATTCTCTCGGTACACCAGGCATGTCAGAAGGTTTCCATGCGAAGATGTCCCCTCGGCATCAGTTGTTGGCTTCTTGAGGGGCGACATATCCGCCGGGTCAACATTGGCTTGGTGATCCTTGAGTTCTTCCGCAGCACAGGCGATTTCTGCGTAAGCCGCATCTCCTTCCTCACACTCCTTTGCTATCCTCCTGTCACCATCGACCGTGATGGGTCCCTTAGGGCCAGGCATCTTGAGTTTAAGGTAGACATAGCAGGGGCGAGCCATCAACCCGGCGTAAGCCGGCCGCTCAAGCAACGCGTGATAAGGGCTCTTTAGCTTGACCACCTCAAATATAAGGGACTCACTCCTGTGATTGGATGCTGTACCAAAAGCCACATTAAGTTTGACCCGCCCAATTGGATATGCCGACTTACCCGGAACGATACCATGGAATACCGTGGTTGACGGCATTAGGTCTTTCTCCAAGAGGTTCATCCTTCGAAAGGTGTCAAAATATAAGATGTTGATGCTGCTGCCACCATTCATAAGAACCTTTGAAAGGGTATATCCCCCGACTTGGGGGGCCACGACCAATGCCAAGTCGCCGGGGTTGTCGATTCTGGGCGGGTGGTCCTCCCTACTCCATGAGATAGTCTGCTCAGACCAATGGAGGTACCTGGGAAGTGCCGGCTCGGACACGCTATACGTCATGTGCTTCACCTTCTTGTCTCACTTACAGGCACTGGTAGTGAACACATGGTATTGTTCGCTGTTTAATTGTTTGAGATTGCTGCGGAATCCGCCATTATCATCTTGCCCCTGGGGAGCCCCCTGCGGGGGTGGCTGTTGAAACACTCCGGGCGGGTTATACCACTGCTGGTTATGCACAGGGTACTGGCCGCTGCTTGGTTGCGGGCCGCCCTGGGCCCCTGGTTTGGGAAAAACGCCGAACAGGTTCTAGCATTGATTAGGCGCACCGAATTGTTCCTGCCGTTGGCTCTTGTCACCGGTTTGGCCTTTCTTGAGTGCCTCCGCCCGAAATTCCTGCATTATGTAGCAGTCTTCCCAAGAGTGGGTCGCCGGTCCTTCCGCTGTGGCGTGATGCGGGCAGGGGCCCTTAAGTATCTCGTTATAGTTGTGCGGCTTCTTGCCACTGTAACCCCTCTTCTTCTGGCGCTGATTGCCATTGTTAGCATTGGTGTTGGCGACGAAGTCCGTGGATCCTTCCTGCTGCCTTCTCTTGCCATTTCCACCATGATTATGGTGGGCGCGTCCCTGGAACCGAGGGTGATTCTTGGATGACTCGCCTTTCCTCGGCAAGTTGGCCTTGCAGTCGTCCTCTCGTGGATCTTTAGTATCGTCTGCTTCGGCGTACCGAGTGAGGGTGTCCATCAATTCGCCCATATCCTGGACCTTGCATTTGAGTCGCCCCAGCTTCTGTACCAAGGGCTCATAGTGGCAGTTTTGCTTTAGGATCAGCACGGCTTGAGCCGCCGTGATGCCATCTGGCGAGTGGATGATTTCCGCAACCCGCCGCGTCCAGTGGTGGGCCGACTCATCGGGGCACTGAACGCAATGTTGTAAGTCGACGATCGTCATCGGGCGTTTGCAAGTTCCTCGGAAGTTTTTGATGAAACGTTCCTTCAGTTCAGCCCAAGTCTGGATGGAGTTGGGCGGCAGGTTTTTCAACCAAGTGTGCGCCGTCCCTTCGAGCATCATTGTAAAGTACCTCGCACAGACCAGTTCACTCACGTCGAGCATGTCCATTGCGAGTTCGTAACTCTCAACCCATGATGCCGGCTCAAGGTCCGGGGTGTAGTTGGGCACCTTCCTTGGTCCTTTAAAGTCCTTCCGCATTCACTCGTTGCGCAGGGCAAGGGCCAAGCATGGCACCCGGACTTGCCTGCCGCTTTCGCTAAGTGGTGTTGGGCGGGCTTGGATGTCCTAGTGATCCTGGCCTGCCACACCAAAGGTGTTGCGGGCGGGAAGGTCCCGATGGTCAGGTGGGTTACCCTGAGGTAAGTGTCGCAGTCCGCTGGTTATGGCGGGTTGGTCCTCTGGCCGGCTTTTGGAGCGGCTCGCCTGGGGGGTGGAGTGCAGCCGATCGAGGCTGTGTGAGAATTGCGCGTTCTAGACCACCACCGTTTTCAACATCTCAATGGCGTTTCTTGCTTCTATTTCAGTCGGGGTGTTGCCATAAATCGGAAGGGATTCTAAGTGGTGAGTTGCGGCGAGCACGTTGTCTATGGGGTTGGAAAAGTGGCCCTGAGGCGTCTGGAAACGGGGAACGCGACCATCTGCTGGCTGAGGCGGCGGGCTTGGCGGCTGAGCCGACCCTCCCCCTGGAACGGTTCCTGCCCCGGGGGTGCGAGGAGTGTCGAAAAGGCTGGTAGGGTTCAGATCAAGGGGTAAATGCCCCTGGTGCCTCCTCTGATGGACAACGTCGGATTCGCGTTGATGCCTTTCAAGTTGCCAGTTCTCGGTGTTCAAGCAGGTCGTGTCCGCGGTGATCTGAGCTTGCCGAGTCTCAATCTTGGCGGCTTCTGCTTCTGCATCTCGCTGGGCCTTCGCCATCTCATCTCGCAGCTATGCCGACTCGGCGTTTATTGTGCCTTGGTTTTCTACCGTCACAAGGGTCGCCATGATCCTTGTTATCTCCGCCGATAAGTCCACCAGGACCGCAGCTGGGCTCTTGGATGGTTCGCCAGCCTCATTGTTGTCTGCAGGGTTTTTCTCGGACTGTGTTGCCCCCGCCATGTATACGGTGATCTGACGACGGGTCCGGTCGAGGACTTCGGGATCCATCGCCAGCGACAGATCTCTGAGGTGGCCTTCGTGCAGGGACTGGATTGAATCTGTGTCGCCCATGGATGACTCGTCGTCAGTGTTGACCGTCGTAGTCTTCTGAGTCGCCGATCGCTCTGGCTCATCAGATCCCTGCGTGAAGCCGACGAAAACTCGGCGTGTCAGGCTTGGCAGCGCGACGGGACGGACATATCTGGCCGACTCGACGGTGTCGGTGAAGATGTCCGGCTCAGGCATGGGTGCACCGACCATGCCGATGAAGATGTTGACCTTGCCGACAGGGACTCTCTAGCCGGATTCGATTAAATCGGCCTCGGGCCCCCACAGCGAGTTGTCGATGTTGTACTTTCCGCGGCGGCTCCGGGTCATGAGCCCGGTCGCGTAGCTCCCTAACCCTGGTAGGGCTCCCTTCGAGAACTCAACTCCACCGTGCATAGGCCCCACGATGGGCGCCAACTATCGTGCTTTTCTCATGGCAGATGTCCTAATGAAAGGACTTAATGATGGAGCTATCGCACCTTGGTGGCGACTCAAAGGGGTTGAACGGGAGCAGGACTCAGATTTACCCAGGTTCGGCCCCTCATGAGGAAGTAAAAGCCTACGTCCTGTTGTGTTGTATTGATGATGTTTCGATTACAAGGAGGGCGTAACTCGCCTGACCTAGCTCTCGATGATTTCTAACCTGCCCTATCCTCCCCGGGGACTCGCCTTTATATACAGGTCGAAGCCTTAGGGTTTACAAGAGTCCCAACCACGATACAGATCGTGGTTTCCTTTATCTCTAAGTCGTCGTGCTTTCCAAGACTGAAAAACCTCCTCTATGGCCTATCCTCTGTGTAGATATTGAACCGCCATCCGGCTCCTGGGCCCTCTGGGCCAAGGCTTGCATCGCCAAAGGATGAGTCGCCCACTTGGTGACCCGGCCCAACTAGGACAGGTCACGTCGCAGATAATATCCCCAACATCGTGCATTGCCCTTTCTCATCTTGAGAGTTGGTGCAAACTTCGCCGGTGTATCCAAACCCTTGGCATGATACGATCTGTCATCATAAGCCTCATTATATCCTTCCTCAAAACAGCCACCATACCTACCTATTAAGGCATTTCCATAGCCTTTCCGAGATACATTGCCATGCAACATCCACCATCTCATGACTTGATATTCATGCCATACATGTTTTTGCTTGATCGAGGAGCCGCATGCTAGTTGGGCCTTTCCCTTATTATTGCTACATGAAGCGCTAGTTTCATTGCATATCCTGCTACACTTGCACAGACATACATTTGCATACATCATGATCGTTTTCATTTGTCTTTATGTTGAGTACTTCTTATAAAGTGTGAAGATCTTCTTTTTATTCTTGTAGAATATAGATTGTAGCCCTTAAGTGAGGAAAAGATCCCAAAGAGGACAAAATTAAAAGATCCCGAAAGAGGACACATGAAAAGATCCCAAAGTGGACAAATGGGAGATAAATAGAAAGAGCCAAAGAGGCCACACACAAAAAAGAAATAAAAAGGAAAAAATAAAAAAAAAGAGAGAAGGGGGGCAACACTACTATTACTTTTGAAAGATCCACACTCGTACTCCATTGTTATATTTTTACTCCATAGAGATTATCATTCATGCATAACTATGTGGGGACCCTTACACTATAGAACTTGGCTTGTATATTCCAATGATGAACCTCCTCAAATGAGCTCTAGGTATTCATGAGCAAGCAAGTTGGATGCACCCCCACTAGTTCCATTGGAGAGCTTACCTTAGCTCATATGTGCATCCGTTGCATGGCAATCCCTACTCCTCACATCATATCTATCATTTGGCTTTCTGTCGCCTATGGTTGTCCTCATTGATGTGAGCCTTTCACACCTTTTTTGTCTTCCTTCCCCATCATTATTCTCTTTGCGATCCTAAGTGCCAACATATCTTGCTTGCGCTCATCCATTGCATGAGTGCTCAAAGTCGAAAGGGATAGGATCATTTTGACTTGTGCCTGACTAGTGGTCTGGGGATGAGTCAAAATAAGATTCTGTAGGAGACCAAGTGTGAAGTTTTAGTAGATTGAATTCTTAATTAAACTATATAATATTTTTATGCTCTAAACCCATCTCCCACTTCTTGCACGCAAACACCATTTGGAGACATTCCAGTCACGGACAGCGAGAGCTCTTGCACCTTTATGTTCTTACTTTGGTAGTTTCAATACTAGATATAGACTCTTGCTTGTTATTGTCTTGACTTGAACTGCATATCTTACTTGCTTTACTTTGAAGTTCTTATATGTGTGTTAGCATGTCACCATCGAAATTATTTGTGTTATCATTTACCTACTCGAGGGCGAGCAGGAATTAAGCTTGGGGATGTTGATACGTCCCAAACGTATCTATAATTTCTGCTTGCTCCATGCAAGTTTTGGGTGATATTGCTATGTGTTTTGTACACCTCCATACCTTTTTCAACATATTTGGACCAACCTACTAACTCAGTGCACCCAGTGCCGGTTTCTGTATGCTGATGTCTATGAATTGTAGGTTTATACCCATATTACAGTGCCCAAAAAATACCACAAAAAATATATATATAAATCAGCGTTCCAGAAGACTCCAGACGGCCGAAGGAGGGCCACAGGGGGCCACCAGGCGTCCAGGCGCCCTAGTGGCGCGGCCTGCCCCCTGGCCACATGAGGATGCTGCCTGGGTGGGGCCCACCCCCTCTGGTGCCCTACCTTGGCTCCTATTTTTACCCCCGTGGAGGAAACCCCGATTCCGGAACCCTTTTCTCCAAAAGCAATTCCGATCTCCGCCGCCATCGCCAACAAGTTTCGGGGGACCAGAATTCCTGTGCCGGCACCCTGCCGGGACGAGGAAGTGCCCCCGGATTCATCTCCATCGACGTTGCTTCCTCCCTCCATGAAGCGAGAGTAGTTCCTCCTCGGGGCTGAGGTCTTCTAAAGTGCTATGTGGTTAATTCTCTCTCCCATGATGTGATCTTGATTGTGATCATAGGCTATATTAACCTAGGGTGATGCCATGATGTTTCCCCTTCTTCTATGTATTGGATATATGTACTCACTTGATCTTATCTAGTATAATCCCCAAGACCATGGTGACAGTGGTCTATTAGACATGGATTAGAAGAATATTTTCATGAGTGATTTCCTCTTTTGTGAATTGATTGAAGATTGAGAGTCTCTTGGTGCTTATCTTTGACTATCCTTGAGATACGTTGTGGTGATTGTGGTACTCTCTTTGGATGGCCGCGGTGACATTGGGAAATCCATAGATGAGAACTAAGAACTCTGATGTGTGCTTTTGTAGCCCTACATAATTCTCGTCCTCTCTTGATCACAAAGGAATGACCTCCGAGTAAGTCACCGTTGCATGTTTTAGTGGAAATATCATGTGATTAGACTATGTTAATGTTGTTGGGAGTTTCCACTAGTGAAAGTATGAAGCCTCGACCTTGTGTCTCACCATTGTTACACCGTTTATGCTCACTTTTGCCACTTGCTACCTTGTTGTAATTTTTATTACAGATTTATATTACCTTGCTTTGCCACACCTATCACCCCTATTTTGTTGGAATTATGCCCTAGAGGCAATAATAAATATAGTTATTATTATAATTCCTGTATCAAGATAATCGTTTATTATCCATGCTATAATTGTATTGAATAAAGACTTGCATACATGTGTGGATACATAGACAAAACACTGTCCCTAGCAAACCTCTAGTTGGCTAGCCAGTTGATCAAAGATAGTCAGGGTCTTCTGATTATGAACAAGGTGTTGTTGCTTGATAACTGGATCACGTCATTAGGAGAATCACGTGATGGGCTAGACCCAAACTAATCGACGTAGCATGTTGATCGTGTCATTTCGTTGCTACTGTTTTCTGCGTGTCAAGTATTTGTTCCTATGACCATGAGATCATATAACTCACTGACACCGGAGGAATGCTTTGTGTGTATCAAACGTCGCAACGTAACTGGGTGACTATAAAGATGCTCTACAGGTATCTCCGAAGGTGTTTGTTGAGTTAGTATGGATCGAGACTGGGATTTGTCACTCCGTGTGACGGAGAGGTATCTCGGGGCCCACTCGGTAATACAACATCACACACAAGCCTTGCAAGCAATGTGACTTAGTGTAAGTTGCGGGATATTGTATTACGGAACAAGTAAAGAGACTTGCTGGTAAACGAGATTGAAATAGGTATGCGGATACTGACGATCGAATCTCGGGCAAGTAACATACCGAAGGACAAAGGGAATGACATACGGGATTATATGAATCCTTGACATAGGGAATGACTCGGGCAAGTAACATACCGAAGGACAAAGTTAAACTCTAATTATCTTGAACATAGTCTAAGTCCACTTTGAATATATTTGTGTTGTAGATCATGGCTCACGCGACAGTCACCCTGAATTTTAATACGTTCCTAGAGAAAGCTAAGTTGAAAGATGATGGAAGCAACTTTGTAGACTGGGCTCGTAATCTTAAGCTAATCTTACAAGCTGGGAAGAAGGATTATGTCCTTAATGTTGCGCTAGGAGATGAACCACCCGCTACGGCTGACCAGGATGTTAAGAACGCTTGGTTAACACGTAAGGAGGACTACTCAGTAGTTCAATGTGCAGTCTTGTATGGCTTAGAACCGGGACTTCAACTTCGCTTTGAGCGTCATGGAGCATTTGAGATGTTCCAGGAGTTGAAGTTCATCTTTCAGAAGAACGCCCGGATCGAGAGGTATGAGACCTCTGATAAATTCTATGCTTGCAAGATGGAGGAGAACTCGTCTGTCAGTGAACATGTGCTCAAAATGTCTGGGTACTCAAACCGTCTAGCTTAGCTGGGGATTGAACTCCCGCAAGAGGCTATCACTGACAGAATCCTTCAATCACTGCCGCCAAGCTATAAAGGCTTTGTGTTGAACTTCAACATGCAAGGGATGAACAAGTCACCCGGCGAGTTGTTTGCGATGCTGAAAGTCGCAGAGTCTGAACTCCGTAAAGAGCATCAAGTGTTGATGGTGAATAAGACCACTAGTTTCAAGAGAAACGGCAAAGGCAAGAAGGGTAATTCAAAGAAGAGCGGCAAGCCTGTTGCCAATCCGACGAAGAAACCCAAAGCTGGACCTAAGCCTGAAACAGAGTGTTACTATTGCAAGGGTATGGGTCACTGGAAGCGCAACTGCCCCAAGTATCTGGCTGATAAGAAGGCGGCCAAAGAAAAATCAGGTATATTTGATATACATGTTATTGATGTGTACTTAACCGGCTCTCGTAGTAGTGCCTGGGTATTCGATACCGGTTCTGTTGCTCATATTTGCAACTCGAAACAGGAACTGCGGAATAGACGAAGGCTGGCGAAAGATGAAGTGACGATGTGCGTAGGAAATGGTTCCAAGGTTGATGCAATCGCCGTCGGCACAGTTTCACTTCAGTTACCATCAGGATTAGTTATGAACATGAATCATTGTTATTTAGTGCCTGCGTTGAGCATGAACATTATATCTGGATCTTGTTTATTGCGAGACGGTTACTCTTTTAAGTCAGAGAATAATGGTTGTTCTATTTCTATGAGTAACATCTTTTCTGGTCATGCACCCAATGTGAGAGGATTGTTCATATTGAATCTTGATAGTGATACACACATACATAACATTGAGACCAAAAGAGTTAGAGTTAACAATGATAGCGCCATATTTTTATGGCACTGCCGCTTAGGTCGTATTGGTGTAAAGCGCATGAAGAAACTCCATGCTGATGGACTTTTGGAGTCACTTGACTTTGATTCACTTGACACGTGCGAACCATGCCTCATGGGCAAGATGACTAAAACTCCGTTCTCCGGAACAATGGAGCGTGCAAGTGACTTGTTGGAAATCATACATACCGATGTGTGCGGTCCGATGAGCGTAGAGGCACGCGGCGGATATCGTTATTTTCTCACCTTCACTGACGATTTGAGTAGATATGGTTATGTCTACTTACTGAAGCACAAGTCTGAAACATTTGAAAAGTTCAAGCAATTTCAGAGTGAAGTTGAAAATCATCGTAACAAGAAGATCAAGCCCCTTGAGTGAACTTCTTCCTCTGTCTTTTGGCCTCGAGGTCGTCGTTATAATAGTACTTCCACGTGGTGCTATCTCCAGAGCCGTGCACACGCCCATATTGCGGCCGCTGGCCCGGTGGTGTCCCATCGTTATGTTCATGGCCCGGTTGAAAGGAGTGTTCCACTTGTACTTCACCAATGACTGAGTCGACGAGTTGCTTTCGGCCGCAATCTTGTGTTGCTCTCTCTGCAAAATGGAGTGTGAATCGTTTACGAATATGACTAGAATGTAGTAGACTTCATTGATGAAACAAACGTTGCTGCTAAGTCTTACCAGTAACGCGTGTTAAACACAGTGCTACTGGTACTTACCAGTAGTGTTGGGACCCAAACAGGCGCTACTGGTAAAGTTCTATGTATAAGCATTTTCCTAGTAGTCAAACCTCGTCAGCTTTTTTGTGGCATCAAGCTTAACTCTAACCCGTATAAACTCACCAATGGAACCATTAGGTAGAACAAAATGAAGCTCCACCAATTCTCCTATGCGTTGTGCCATGTTCTTCACGGACTGTTCCCTCTTGAGCACCATATCCGGGAGTCGGTGGATCTGATAGCACGTCTCAATTTTGTCCAACATGACTGATTTCGGGTTCTTGAAGCCATCATATTCAGCAATAATCAGGGCAATGCACTTGAAATCCCAAGGGACTGGGTGGAGCACCTTGTTCAAGTCTGCTAAACAATTAAATTGTACCGAAAACAGATGGGGGTTAATCCTTCTCCATACGACCTCCTTAGCATGGTTCCAAGTCGCGTTCATATCGATAATCAGCGCCCCTTGCCCAAAGTATTTGTTCGTTAGAACCCTAGCGAGCGCAAGCCAGTTTGGCTTCTCTTGTGCTTCATCTGCTTCATCTTCCAAAACTAGATACCCAACTCATCCTCCCCCACATGTAGACGCTCTAGCAAAACGTTAGGATCTTTAGGAGCTTTAGGTCATGATCCACTAGACTCCGAGGGAGTAGACATATTTCGAGTTGGTGAAAACCCTAGCCGCCGGAACCACGAGAGGGCAAAACCGGGCAGCAGGGGAGAGGAGAGTAGCTACGATCAACGCAGGAAACGATCGACAACAAGGGAACTCACCGCGGCGAGCATCGGAGGACAGGGGAACCCTAGCTTAAGACGCCAAGGGAAAAAGACAATAGGTTTAATCTTTCTCCCCACGCCAATTTTTGGTCATCTTGCTTTCAACAAATAATATAGTATATTGAACTAGAATTTGTAATCTGTGAGTTAAATCAAAAAGAAAAAAACCTTCCACTACTCGAAGAACCATCCACTTTAAACATATAACTCTGAAGAACATGAAACCGTACAAAGCTCAATACCAATAACTTTTAAAGAAGCACAAAAAAGAAAAAGAAAAAAAATGAACTTGTTTAGTTCTTACCTCCTACCTGCTCCTATGGTGGAGAGTGTCGACTACACGACATTGTCGACCCTAGTCTAGTCGAAAGTTCGTTCTTGGTATCTAACCTATGTACCTGGATCTAGGTTTGATCCTTCAACTCCAATACATTATATATTAATTTGCTTAAATTTTATATACTAAGAAATTCAGTACATGTCCCTTTGTTGAGAGAAGTTTTGCCGAAGACACGTTCTTGGTCTTATACACGTGAAAAGAAAAAGGTAAATGAATTTTGGAAGAAAAAGAAGATGGATAAAGTTAGAGAATAGGAGTATATGAGTTTCTCTAAGCTAAAATGTGCCTTCATGTTATCTTGTGTTCCGTCATTTTTTCATATTTTCTTTGACAATTTACTCCCTTTTTTAAAGAATTAGATGAATTTATTAGAATTTATGGATTTCTAATTTCCCTATTCTTTTCTCATTTTGAACTTTTTGGTTACTTTTACAAAATATTATTGTTTGTATGCCGAATAAAGTGCAACATGTGCAAAAAAAATAAACAATGTGCACTTTTTTCCTTTTGAATAATATGTGTAATACCTCCTTAAAATTGTAAATAGAAATGAAGAAAGGAAGGCTCACAAAACTTTTTGTTTACCGAGCTCTACTTGTTTTATCAACCTGCTGATCGTATTTATTTCTGAAATTATTTCAAGATTTCCGACGATGCACATTCAGCGGGAGAAGACGTTCCCGTCGACAACGAGGCGTCTACGATGACTTCGTAAATCTCAAGATGATAGACCAGCTCAGTACCTCCCAGGTGCTCATAGGGGTAGAGTATGTGTATGTGCGTTCACAGGGATGTGCGTATGCACGTATATATGAACGCTTGCGTCTGTAACGTGCTAAAAAAACCTACCGGAGATGAAGGCTTTTTGCTAAGGCACATCCAGAAGCTTACTAAGATATATTTTGTAATTTTGTATTTCCTCTTATCCAAAATAAGCATAATTCAAAACTATGACACTTGTTATGGATCGCAGGGAGTAGAATATAAAAGAAAAGGGGCTTATATAAAAGGGAAAATCTAATCAGTAGCGTGTGCACCGCTGCTTTCCCATGTGGCGCCTCTTCATCCACGTTCGATTTTTTTTGAAGCCATACGTAACTTCTTGACGCGTGATTAGGTGATGTAATTTTTCTATCCCCCGGAACAACACCGTGCTAGAGTGCAACCAAACTCATCTCTCTTTGTCATGCATGCATGTAATGATGTCATCAAATTCTTTCTAAATGACCGAAATTCAAAAACTTTTATCTCTTAAACTGTTAATTCGATCGATGATCTGTGTTCGTCATCGACTTTGTTTCGGCGAAATCTTCAAAACTAGATCCCATGTCGACCTTTTTCGATAACTTTTTTTTGCTCGTACTTACCACATTTGTTGCACTTACTTGTCATATTAGTAAGAACTTACTTGTCTGATAAAAAATAACTTAATCGTCATATTTTTTGGAAATTATGTATAAATATGACATCTCGACATAACCAAACTGGCAAACACAAACAACTTTTTTAGATGATTGCGCGTAAAAATATGACAACTCAACATATTTAAAACCGGTGACCACAAGAACTCTATTTTGGTCATCGTTTGTAAATATAACAACTCGGCATACTTAAACTAACAAGCATACAAAATAGTTTTCTAACAAAGTTATATATAAATATGACAAGTTGACATATTTAAATTGGAAAACATAACCTATGACATGCTTTTATATCATGTATAATGAAAACTGCTACAAGGCTTTGTACGAATCAACATTAAAAATTGACAGTTAAGTTATTTTTCTCAGAAAGTAAGTGGTTAATAATATGGCAAGTGGGTAAAAAAAGTGGCAAGTATGAACAGAAAAAAATAGTTGACGGAACATGTCGACATGGGATCTAGTTTCGAAGAACTCGTCGCGAGAAAGTCAATAATAAAGCGGATCATCGATTGAATTAATGGTTTTATAGATAAAACTTTTTAAATTCAAACATTAAAGAAATTCTTGATGACATCATTCCATGCATGTATGCATGCATGAGGAAGAGAGAGGGATTTGGGGGAAGCATCGCAATGTTTTTTTAACTAATCTGATTAGTAAAGCAATTTTATTTTTATTAAAATAATGATTAGCTAGCCGCCGCACGACAAGACGTTGTTGTCCTATATAAAATGGACACTTCAGAATCACAAAGATCCTCATGCCAAGATAAAAATAATGCCGAAGATATGTAGTCTTTGGAAGCCCCACGAGGAGACGGACTCTTCTTACATCGGAATAAACAACCTGATCGTTACGTGTCCTGTCTATCCAACCAAAACACAGAGCAAAGTTTCAAAAAAACAAAAAACACATAGCAAAACAAAAACATGGAACGAAGCACCAAATCAACGAGAGAAAATACAACTGCACCAGACCATCCGGGCCCCGTATTACGGGGGCCATGCATGGGCAGCAACCCTGCCAACTCTCTGGGGGCGTTTCAGGCGTTGCTGCCTCAAAAATTCCTCATCGATGGAGAGGAGAGGTCTTCATCAGGGTCAGAGACAGCACGGGATATTCAGCTTGAAGTGACAGTTCGGCGGTGTCCGGGCGTGCATCATGCATGCATGAAAGGGTTTGGATTGTTCCTGGATTTTGACCGGCTCGAGTTAGGTAGATCAACACGAAGGAAACCTTGCAAGGATCACTAAAAAACCAAGAGGAACTCTAGCCTAGCACACACGCTCTATTTTAGATCCTCAATGCTTTATGGAGGTGATCAGTACTCCCTCCGTCTTAAAATACTTGTCTTAGATTTACCTACATATGAATATATCTAGTCATATTTTAATATTTGGATACATCTATTTTTAGACAATCATAAGACAAAAAAATTAGAATTGAAGAAGTATAATTTAAAAAGACTATGTACGGTACGCGCAAATTCAGGCCATAAGAGAACTTATGAAAAATTTCTGCTGATGGGACCAAATTTTCATATGCTATGGCGTTTCTTCCTCAATTTATTTGAACACCGAGTTAGCTATTGCATTCATCATAGGCACTGCGATTTAATTGTCTATTTTTTCCTGAAACACCCATGAGCTTTGCGTGTTGATTCATTAAGATTTGAGGGGAAAACAGTATTAACAGCACTTAAGCTTCGTTACAAGAATCTGAGCTCAACCGATCACCACCGCACACTCCTCCCTATGCAACTACTCGCTAACTCCCACCTTCTGCCTATCCCTATCACACACTAGCCAAGCATTTTTCTCAAGTTCGCTACTCATTTACTATATTATCGACCACCCCTACTTCCATCGAAGATATCTTGTCGAAGGTCGGGCTGTTGCGCTCCTTCCAAATAAAGAACATGACAAGGTTAATGAGCAGGTTAGGTCATCTTTTTTGAAAAAATAAATTAATTATATCACGAAGATATCAATTACATTCAACATCTGCATCAACAAGATATCTTAAAGACATCCAGGATACACATAATCCAAAAGAAAGAAAGAAAAGCCTCACCACAATAATCAACTCCTTTCAGAAGCAGCACACAAATCATCACCAAAGACAACATCCAGAAAACATAAATGGTCTTCAAAAACGACGTCTTCAAAAAGGAAATGGTGCACAAGCACCGTCATCGTCCGATTCAAGATCTTAGGTTTTTACCATAGAGAAAGTTCGAGCTCTCAAAACAATATCTTCATGAAGACAATTGCCACACACAACCGATGGAGGCCATATCTTAGATTTTCACCTTGATAGTCATGACTCGGCATCCGAGGGGCACCCAAAAAACGAAATCCTTCAGTGCTGCCGTCCCCACTTATCACTGTTATTTCTAAAAATTGTCAAACACCCGGCTGACCCCATCGTCTTCAAGGCTCCTTCCGCCTTATTGATCCTTCGATCTCAGCCACCAAGACTTTCTCCATCGTTGTCTATGCCATGGAAATCAAGAGACCGACATGTTCCATAGTGTCAACAAACAAACAAAGCTTTGCGGCGCGCCCTCATGGAGCCCCGTAGGCTGATATGGACATGCACGACCGGATTCTATCCAATCCAGATATCCTTGGACAAGATCTCTAGCAGTAGTTTCGAAACACGTCGACGACAAGATCTAGAAGGACCGGTCATGTAGATTGTTGCTGTGAATGTGACAAAGCACTAGGACCGCCACCACACCGCTGCCTCCACCACGTCGACGTCATCGCTGCCATGGCGGAGGACACCGACCCACACTGCCCGCAACCTGCGCCGCTGGCTGAAGACGCACGACAAATCGAGACGGATCTCGATCCGCCGCCATCCCCACGCGTGCACAATCCACCACCTCGAATCCTGCCGTGCGTCGCTGATCCCGAACGACTCTGTTATGGGGATCCGCCGCCTCACCATCGCGACCCTCGCCATTGCGGTGTTCTGGCCCAGCCTTGTGACGAAGTCCCTGCGCGAAAAGGCGAAACGACCCGCCACCGCCGATGCCGGTCACGCACCGCGTGCTTAGGCAGCAACAAGGGAGGAGGGAGGTAGAGGAGGCTGCTGGCGGTGGCGACTGGGGAGCCCTCCCCGTCGCCCACAGAAGTGACTTGGGAGGGTTAGATCATCTGGCGCACCTGGGCTCGGCAAAGTGCAAAGATGCACGTTTGGCTGGCCATGCAGCGACACATTTGGACCGCCGACCGGAGGTTACGCCATGACATGGGATCACATGTCATTTTCCCATTATGTAATGGGGATGACGAAACCGCAAATCATCCCGTTGTCGGGTGCATCCTTGTCCATGAAGTTTGGCACTCCGTCCTCTCCCGTTGTGGCCTCGCCAAATTCATCCCGACCCGGGAGTCCATCCTAATCGACTGGTGGCCGTCATCACGCGAGCTGGTGTCACCACAAGCTAGGACATGTATCGACTCCATTGTGTTGCTCACTGTATGGATGATTTGGAAGGAAAGGAACAACCGTGTCTTCGAGCACTCCGTCGTAGTCGCAAGTGAGCTATGCCGGCTGGTCGCTGTCGAGGCAGAGTTGTGGATGCTGTCTGGGGCATCAGGGCTGAGTCGTATCTGGCGCTAGCTAGGTTAGTCTTACTTCGAAAGTTGTTCTCTAGTGTACACTCATCATGTGAGCCCGAGTATGAGCGTCCAGGGCATCAATTGCCGCTGCTTGTAATTCCTCTATACTGTACTTTCACCCACCCTATCTTAATACATCAACATGCAAGCCTTTTGTGTGTTCGCAAAAAAATAATTAATGAGCGCATTCCTCCCTTTCCTTTGCTTGGCAGGGGTAGATCGACGAACCATTTTCCAGCATTCCACAATGTTGGAGTTAGGGTAGGCATAGTTAGCCCGAGGGAATGAGCCACCGAGTGCTAGACCGTCCCGGAGTAGCGGCACTGAACTAGGAGATGGTAATTGGACTCATCCCAAAAAACTTCAGATGAAGGAAGGCCGCCGATGACCACACCTGAGTGGCTCATGGAGTCCTTGTTTTGCCATAGAAGAAGGCCTTGTATGCAGGTTTCGTCGTAAAAGTCCCAGATTTAATTGTCTATGAACACCGAATACATTCATAGACAATTAAAAGTTAAACAAAGTATGTTAATACTACTCCCTTCGTTCCTAAATATAAGTCTTTTAAAAGATTTCATTAAGGAACTACATACGGAACAAAATGAATGAATCTATACTTTAAAGTATGTCTATATACATCTGTATGTAGTCCTCCAGTGAAACCTCTAAAAAAACTTATATTTAGAAACGGAGGGAGTAGCATAGAACTAAACCAGTTAAGACCAACCTGGTTGTGGCGGCGGTGGCATTGAATGTCGCGATGGCATAGAAAAGGGCCTTGGCAGCCTCACCCCGCATTGGTCGGCAACGAGGACGGACATGCAAAAATATCTAGAACTTTCTCAGAATAATGAGTATTAGTCTCGATTTTACAGAATCGTTTCGAAGTTTTCTACATAGTTTCCTTTTTGATAAAACTTATCCAAATCAGGCAATAGGCTGACGTGCCGACGGACTGGGTTCATAGTTCACAGTTGAATACTAGACGATTTTAAAGTTTTTGGGGATGAATTTCAGACAAACAAAACAATTTAAGGTTGTGATTTAAATTTCTCCCTAGTGCAGAATAAGCCGATCCAACAATGAGCATCCCATTACCTTTGTGAGGCTCCGTTGATTGATTGATCAATCGATCGATGCCTTGGAGCCTTTGGCGATCCAAACGCCCACCAAATAAATAAAGGACCATCCCGATCGGGTTGATGCATGTACTACGTAATAAAGCCGTGGCCAAACTCCTACGATTCTCTTCATTTCTTTGGAACCATTCCACAATCCAACCAGCATCACTGCAGGAATTATTCTTGGCCCAGCATGGAAGTGGGCAACACAGCCCCGGCACCCCCGGACCAGCATTTACGTCGGAAGATTCAACAACAACAGCGCTCCTTAATCCGAGCAAGTTTTTGTAATTACCTTCAAGGACGGAAGAATCTCATCCGCTCATGTCCTCATCTCCCCGGTACTTATGATTGTTGTAACCAAGAGTATCATATATAAGTATCATGCATGTAATATTAGTGTATGATACTACATCTGAACTGTAATGCATAGTAATATATGCTAGTATCATGAAATAGTTAATTTATTGTCATGCATGACACATAGTAACCCATCATTTAATATGATATGGTATCATGATATGATACTCAACCTTTTTTTTATTTAATTTTATATCACTTTATTAAAACTGTAGAGTAGTTGACGTGTATAATACTAACTCCCATTACGACCTGCGAGAGCAAACAGCTGAGCAGCAGCAGCACTATGAGCATTAAGCAAGGACCAAGTGGCGGCTGGATGCTGCTGCTGTTCTCGTGGGGTAGTTCAGTGCAGTACGCAGCGGACGACACGGTACACACAACCTACCTGTTCTTGTTTGCAACTTGTAACACGACGTGGGGAGACAGACGGGTCCCCCCGGTGGCCGATGCATATGCGCGGCAGGAGCAACGGCCGTGACAGGAGCACCCCTCTTACTTTGAGGCGTTGGGATGTGGGGGGACAAGAGGAACAGCGTTTGGTAGAAACTATCTTTTCAGGGTGAAAACTGTGAGAAATACGTGGACGAACTTCTCCGAGTTTTGCAGCATGTTGGGGACATGATCTTAAACGGACATGTATGCGCACGAGTGTTTCATTCAGAGAGACATTTCTCGTTTCTGTTGCATGGATGTGTCTCGTGGCTCAACACGACTTGACCTGTCGATTCGAAGGCGGAATTAGGCAGGGAGAGCTGTAGGCTGTAGCTTGTTTACCTAAACCCACAGCACGCCTACCATCCCTGCTTACAGGCATGTCTAATCGATCCCTAAAAATGTTTGGAGGAGGATAAATAAGATTTTTCTTCTTTAACCGGGAACCAACCAAACCCCAAAAGATAACGTATTCAGGGCAACCCCCATACATCGGCTAGCCAAACAGCAATGACAGACATGAAACCGCAGTAAGCATGAACGATGGACAAAAAAGAAACATAGCAACATGAGAAAAGAAAAACAAACCTGCAAGAAGAAAAGGATCACAAAATCCGGCGGGGATTAGGTGAACACGGATGCGTGCGCATCCTTTATGAAAAATAAACTCAAAAAATACTAGAGAAATTTTTAAAAATTCTGAATTTATTTTTGTAATATACGTAGCCAATCAGTACACTCGCGTATGAAGTTTCACGAACAAATCACATCCGTGGTAATGTAGGCGAAAATGACAAAGCCGAAGCTATATTAAAAACACTCTTTGGTGAACAATATGACCATACTTGTATTTTCTTTACTAAGAATATCATGGATGTCAATACATCATGAAACTTTTCACATGAGTAGAATGATTGACTAAGTTTTTTACCGCACAATTTTAGATTTTTTATTTTTTTATTTTTTATGAATTTACTATTTATGTGGGTGCGTGCGCATACATGTTCACCTTTGTATTTCCGCACAAAATCAAAATAAATATATAACTGGGCTGCACATGCAACCAAACCGAGACGAGATCACTCATCCACATGACAAATCTAGAGAATCCACCCTCCACCAATCCACTTACCCTTATCGGACGCTCCATCACGAGGTATTCTGACCAACATCACATCGTTTGGACGGCCATACTCGGTTTGATCTCTACCCAGCCAACGCAACGTCTTCGGCAACCTCACAAACGCAAGGAATCGATGGCAAAGCAAACTGCATTGTCATACTATTTAGAACGGGGATGTTCATAAAAAGAGACAACATCATACATTGTGTGCACACGAACCAACAACATAACGTAAAAATCCACAATAAGAAACCACACTGAAACATGACAAGTGGATAAACCAACAAGAAAAGAACCAATCAGATGAGAGGTAAATAAAAGAGCAAACAACCATAAGAAACTAAGCGAGCAAACCTCGGTGTAGCAGACGCCAATGATCAAGATGGACGGCCAACCTGATCAAACAACAACACCACCTACCCTGTGAGGGCACTAAACTAACAAACCTATCGAAAAATCAATGATTAGTCCACCGCCATTTCATCAAAGGAACCCACATAGAAAGTAATGAAGGTAAGTCTCATGTCAAAGAGCAAAAAGTCAAGAATGGAACGACAAGAAGAAACTCGCAACGGCTGCAGATGCGCAAAGAAAAACAACAAATGGTGAGGGTGGATACAAGAGCAAGTAGAAGAATGAAGGAAACGTCATACAAACCTCAGCTAACTAGCAAGACGATCGACGAAAGAGCTCATGGAACCCCCTTCCACTGCACAGGCGAGAGGAAGCTCGCATTATTTGCTACTCGCTCCATTTTTATATATAAGTCTTCTTAGATATTTTAATACAAACTACATATGTATAAATATATTTCAGAGTGTAGATTCACTCATTTTGATTCGTACGTAGTCCCTTATTGAAATGTTTAAAAAGACTTGTATTTCAAACCAAAAGAGTAGATGTGAGATGGCAGAGAGCCATGATAAAAAAAATACCCCCTGCGAACAACCAACCGGAAATAAAACAAACACATACCAAGATGCAGGACCAAACGGATAACAACGTGAACTTGTGGAGGAAGCAAGTGTTAAACGAACAAGAAGACAACATGCTTTGTTGGAAATAATCCATGTAGGCAATAATAAATATGTTATTATAATATTTTCTTTTTCATGATAAATGTTTATCATCCATGTTGGAAAAGGCTAAGTTTTATTTTGGACAAGTAGTCTAATCACCCCCCTGTAGACATACTTCGAATCCTACAAGTGGTATGAGAGCTTTGGTCTCCATTGCATTGGTTTCAAAACCTAGGAGAGTATGGCGTCTAGTGAGGAAAATTACCACCATAGAGGTCCATATTTTGATGAAACAAACTTTGCTAGTTGGAAGCATAAGATGAAAATGCATATTCTTGGTCATAACCCTGCCATTTGGGCTATTGTTCGTGTTGGTGTGCAAGGTGATTTCTTCGGAGAAGGAAGAGAACTGGATTGCGATGCGGCATCGGAAGAATTGAAGATGTTCCAATACAATGCTCAAGCCCGCAACATTCTAGTCAAGTGCATGTGCCCCAAATAATTGAACGTAATCAGCCGCCTTCAGAATGCAAAGGAAATTTGGGATACTTTGGTTGATATGCATGAAGATACTGAATCCGTCAGGGAATCTAAGTTGGATGTGATGGTGAACATCGCATGGGAAACAAAAAAATTCCTACGCACATGCAAGACCTATCATGGTGATGATTATCTACGAGAGGGTAGATCGGATCCACATACCCTTGTAGATCACTAAGCAGGAAGAGTTAAGAAATGTGGTTGATGTAGTCGAATGTCTTCGCGATCCAAATCACAAGCGTCCCACGAACTCCATCCCGATCTAGTACCGAACGGACGACACCTCCGCGTTCAGCACAGGTACAGCTCGATGATGATCTCCGTCTTCTTGATCCAGCAAGAGAGACAAAGAGGTAGCTGAATTATTCGGAAGCACGACGACGTGTTGGTGATGGTGGTGGAGCTACTCCGGCAGGGCTTCGTCGTGCCGTACCGAACTAGCTACGGGGTGTCACGAAGTGGTGGAGGGAGAGAGGGTTGCACTATGGCTTGTGGTGCCAAAATCCTCTCTCACCTCCACTATATATAGGTGGAACAAGAGGGCGGGCTGCCTTGCCTCCTACTCCAAGGAGAGGGTCGGCCGAGCCAACAGGAGGAGAGTCCTCCTCCAATTCAGTTTGGTGGAGGACTCCCTTCCTACTTGGCCACCTCCTTCCTTTTTTCTCCTTTTCCTTTTGCACTCTTGGTCGAAAATAGGTTATTGGGCTGGCCACACCAGCCCACTAAGGGCTGGTGCGCCATCCATAGGCCTATTAGATCCTCTCCCGGGTGAGTGGCCCCTCCCGGTAAAACCCCATACCCATTCGTCACTCCTAGTACTTTATCGGTAATGCCCAAAATCTTTCTAGAAGCCAAATGCAACATTCCTATATATCAATCTTTGTCTCCGGACCATTCCGGAAACCCTTGTGACATCCGGGATCTCATCCGAGACTCCGAACAACATTCGGTTACCAACATCAATAATTCAACTATACCGAAATGTCACCGAACCTTAAGTGTGCAAACCATGCGGGTTCGAGAACTATGTAGACATGACCGAGACACTCTCCGGTCAATATCCAATAGCAGGACCTGGATGCCCATATTGGATCCTGCATATTCTACGAAGATATTATCGATTGAACCTCTATGTCAAGGATTCAGTTAATCTTGTATATCATTCCCTTTGTCCTTCGGTATCTTACTTGCCCGAGATTCGATCGTAGGTATCTCCATACCTATTTCAATCTCGTTTCCGGCAAGTCTCTTTACTCGTTCCGTAATACAAGATCATGTGGCTAATTCTTTAGTAACATTGCTTGCAAGTCTTGTTTGTGATGCTGTATTACCGAGTGGGCCCCGAGATACCTCTCCGTTATAAGGAGTGACAAATCCCAGTCTTGATCCATTCTAACTCAATGGACACCTTCGGAGATACGTGTAGTGCACCTTTATAATCACCTAGTAACGTCGTGACGTTTGATACACACAAGGCATTATTCCGGTGTCAGTGAGTTACATGATCTCATGGTCATAGGAATGTATACTTGACATGCAGAAAACAATAGCAACAAAATAACACGATCACATGCTATGTTTATAGTTTGGGTCTTGTCCATCACATCATTATCCTAATGATGTGATCCCGTTATCAAGTGACAACACTTGTCTATGGCTAGGAAACCTTAGCCATCTTTGATCAACGAGCTAGTCAACTAGAGGCTCGCTAGGGACATTGTTTTGTCTGTATATCCACACATGTATTTGTGTTTCCATTCAATACAATTCTAGCATGGATAATAAACGATTATCTTGAAATAGGAAATACTCCCTCCGTCCCAAAATAAGTGTCTTAAGCTTAGTATAACTTTGTACTAGCTCTAGTACAAAGTTGAGACAGTTATTTTGGGACGGAGGGAGTATAACAATACCTATTTTATTATTGCCTATAGGGCATATTTCCAACGGGATGTGCTACAAAGTCAGCTTGACAAGTTCAAGTTGAAGGATAGTGAAGGAGTCGATGAGATGTACTCTAGGCTAGCTTTCATTACAAATGAGATTGTCGGCTTAGGAAGCGAAGATATGACCGGCAAATTCACCATCAAGAAGATACTTAGAACCTTGGATGGAAGATATGGCATCTTGTGCACATTGATCCAAATGATGCTAAACTACATGGATCTCAAGCCAACGGAAGTCAATGGAAGGATTATCGCTCATGAAATGTCACTCAAGGACAAATATGAGTTGCACAACAAGTCAAGCGGTGCTTACAAAGCTTTAAGTGATAATCCTGCTACCTTAAATGACAACCTTGTCACCAATGAAGAGATAAACCTCATGGTTAGAAAATTCAACAAGTTCTACAAGAGTAGAGGCAAAGAAAGAAGCTCGAGCTCAAGATATAAAGAGAAGCGTTCATCTAGTCATGATCAAAACTGCTACAATTGTGGAAAACCCGAAAACTATTCCAATGAGTGATCAACTCCCCACAAACGAAGAGAAGAGCCACCTAGAAGACGAAGCTCAAGAGATGAGTTACCTCACCGAGAGAGAAGCAGTAGAAAAGATCGCTACGAACGAAGACACTCCCGGAGAAGTAAGGAATCGGAGAAGAAGGACAAGTACACCAAGAGCAGCTCAATAAGAATACATCAAGCTCATGTTGGTGAATGGGTATCCAGCTCCGAGTCTGACAACCAATCTGAGGGAGCTACCACTCCAACTCCGACTATAGTCAAGATGAAGGTGTTGCCAGTCTTGCACTCGTTTCCTCCGACTCCTATGACATATTTGATTCACCAAATGAAGAAATTGGAAGCTGCTTCATGGCAAAACTCCCCAAGGTATCACACCCCGAGTACTTTCATTTTGATAGTAATGAGGATGACTTATTAGGACAAGACGACTTGCTTTTTATAAGACTAGTGATAATATTGCAAATGAACTTGATAATAATCATGCTAGTCAAGAGAAGTTGAATGATGATGATCAGAAAGAGATTGAACGACTAACTAAAGAATTAAACACTCTTAAGTTAGCTCATGAAACTACTCTGTAAGATCATAGAGATCTTGCAAGAACTCATGAGAAGCTACGCTTCGACAAGCTAAATTTAAAGCAAGAGCATGAGTTTCTAAAAGAAATCAATGATGATCTTCGAAAGAAGAGCTCTTCTTATCTAGCCAAACGATTACTCTTGTCTACTTTTGTTCCACAAGTTAAACTGAAGAAAACTAGTAATAAAGGCAAGAAAGTTTCTTCATCTAGTAACAACAATGCTAAAGTTAAATCAAATGTTGTTGTTGCTAGTAGCTCTCTTGATTCCACAATGATTCTCTTAGCCAAGTTACACTTGAGCAAGAAAATGAGTTATTGAAAGGAATTATAGAGAGAGGTGTCTTCTGTTGGGTAACGTAGCAAAAATCAAAAATTTCCTACGCCATATTCAGATATTCCTATGGAGAGACCATAAATGAGAGAGGGGTGAGTGCATCTTCATACCTTTGAAGATCGCTAAGCGGAAGCGTTGCTAGAACGCGGTTGATGGAGTCGTACTCGCGGCGATTCAGATCGCGGTGTGATTCCGGTCTAGTGCCGAACCACGGCACCTCCGTTTTCAACACACGTGCAGCCCGGTGACGTCTCCCGCACCTTGATCCAGTAAGGAGGAGGGAGCGGTTGGGGAAGATCTCCGGCAACACGACGGCGTGGTGTCGATGGAGAGACGAGGTCTCCCGGCAGGGCTTCGCCAAGCACCGTGGGAGAGGAGGAAGAAGAAGAGCAGGGCTGCACCGAGGGAGAGATGGAAAACCGTATCTCCAATGGCCAAAACCCCCGATATATATGTTGGAAATATGCCCTAGAGGCAATAATAAATTAGTTATTATTATATTTCTTTGTTCATGAAAATCGTTTATTATCCATGCTATAATTGTATTGATTGGAAACAAAATACTTGTGTGGATACATAGACAAAACACTGTCCCTAGTAAGCCTCTAGTTGACTAGCCCATTGATCAAAGATGGTAAAGGTTTCCTGACCATAGGCAAGTGTTGTCACTTGATAACGGCATCACATAATTAGGAGAATCATGTGATGGACTAGACCCAAACTAATGAACGTAGCATGTTGATCGTGTCATTTTGTTGCTACTGTTTTGTGCGTGTCAAGTATTTATTCCTATGACCATGAGATCATATAACTCACTGGCACCGGAGGAATACCTTGTGTGTATCAGATGTCACAATGTAACTGGGTGACTATAAATATGCTCTACAGGTATCTCCGAAGGTGTCCGTTGAGTTAGTATGGATCAAGACTGGGATTTGTCACTCCGTGTGACGGAGAGGTATCTCGGGGCCCACTCGGTAATACAACATCACAGACAAGCCTTGCAAGCAATGTGACTTAGTGTAAGTTACGGGATCTTGTATTACGGAACGAGTAAAGAGACTTGCCGGTAAACGAGATTGAAATAGGTATGCGGATACTGACGATCGAATCTCGGGCAAGTAACATACCGAAGGACAAAGGGAATGACATACGAGATTATATGAATCCTTGGCACTGAGGTTCAACCGATAAGATCTTCGGAGAATATGTAGGATCCAATATGGGCATCCAGGTCCCGCTATTGGATATTGACCGAGGAGTCCCTCGGGTCATGTCTACATAGTTCTCGAACCCGCAGGGTCTGCACACATGAAGTTCGGCTTTGTTTTACGTGTATTTGAGTTATATGGTTGGTTACCGAATGTTGTTCGGAGTCCCGTATGATATCACGGACGTCACGAGGGTTTCTGGAATGGTCCGGAGACGAAGATTGATATATAGTATGACCTCAGTTGATTACCGGAAGGTTTTCGGAATTACCGGGAATGTACCGGGAATGACGAATGGGTTCCGGATGTTCACCGGGGGGGGGGGGGGGCAGCCCACCCTGGGGAAGCCCATAGGCCTTAGGGGTGCCACACCAGCCCTTACTGGGCTGGTGGGCAAGCCCAAGAAGGCCCCTGCACAAGGAGATAAGAAAATCAAAGAGAAAAAAAAGGGGAAGTGGGAAGGAAGGGAAGGACTCCACCTTCCAATCCTAGTTGGACTAGGATTGGAGGAGGAATCCTCCTCCCCCTTCGACCGAACCCCTTGGGGCTCCTTGAGCCCCAAGGCAAAGGCTCTCCCCTCCCACCTATATATACGGAGGTTTTAGGGCTGATTTGAGACAACTTTTCCACGGCAGCCCGACCACATACCTCCACGGTTTTTCCTCTAGATCGCGTTTCTGCGGAGCTCGGGCGGAGCCGTGCTGAGATTAGATCATCACCAACCTCCGGAGCGCCGTCACGCTGCCGGAGAACTCATCTACCTCTCCGTCCCTCTTGCTGGATCAAGAAGGCCGAGATCATCGTCGAGCTGTACGTGTGCTGAACGCGGAGGTGCCGTCCGTTCGACACTAGATCGGAGCGGATCGTGGGACGGATCGCGGGACGGTTCGTAGGACGGTTCGCGGGGCGGATCGCGGGGCGGATCGAGGGACGTGAGGATGTTCCACTACATCAACCGCGTTTATTAACGCTTCTGCTGTGCGATCTACAAGGGTACGTAGATCTGAAATTCCCCTCGTAGATGGACATCACCATGATAGGTCTTCGTGCGCGTAGGAAAATTTTTGTTTCCCATGCGACTTTCCCCAACAGTGGCATCAAGAGCTAGGTTCATGCCTAGATGTTATCTCGAGTAGAACACAAAAGTTTTTGTGGGCGGTGATGTGCGATTTGCTGCCCTCCTTAGTCTTTTCTTGATTCCGCGGTATTGTTGGATCAAAGCGGCTCGGACCGACATTACTCGTACGCATACGAGAGACTGGTTTCATCACTACAAGCAACCCCGTTGCTCAAAGATAATTGGTGAGTGTCGGTTTCTCCAACTTTAGTTGAATTGGATTTGACCGAGGAGGTCCTTGGAGAGAGGTTAAATAGCAATTCATACATCTCCGTTGTGGTGTTTGCGTAAGTAAGATGCGATCCTACTAGATACCCATGGCAACCACGTAAAACATGCAACAACAATTAGAGGACGTCTAACTTGTCTTTATAGGGTATGCTTGTGATGTGATATGGCCAACGACATGATGTGATATATTGGATGTATGAGATGATCATGTTGTAATAGTTAATATCGACTTGCACGTCGATGCTACGGCAACCGGCAGGAGCCATAGGGTTGTCTTTAAACTAACGTTTGTGTTTGCATATGCGTTTACTATATTGCTAGGACGTAGCTTTAGTAGTAATAGCATAGCTACGATGGAGATCAAGGTGTGGCGCCGGTGACAAGAAGATCATACCGGTGCTTTGGTGATGGAGATCAAGGAGCACTTGATGATGGCCATATCATGTCACTTATGAATTGCATGTGATGTTAATCCTTTATGCACCTTATCTTGCTTAGAACGATGGTAGCATTATGAGGTGATCTATCACTAAAATTTCAAGACAAAATTGTGTTCTCCCCGACTGTGCACCGTTGCGACAGTTCGTCGTTTCGAGACACCACGTGATGATCGGGTGTGATAGACTCAACGTTCACATACAACGGGTGCAAAACAGTTGCACACGCAGAACACTCGGGTTAAACTTGACGAGCCTAGCATGTGCAGACATGGCATCGGAACACAAGAGACCGAAAGGTCGAGCATGAATCGTAGAGTTGATATGATTAGCATAGAGATGCTTACCACTGAAACTATTCTCGACTCACGTGATGATCGGACTTGAGATACTGGATTTGGATCATGTACCACTCAAATGACTAGAGAGATGTACTTTTTGAGTGGGAGTTGTTAAGTAATATGATTAATTGAACTAATTATCATGAACATAGTCTAATGGTCTTTGCAAATTACGATGTAGCTTGTGCTATAGCTCTACTGTTTTATATGTTCCTAGAGAAAATTTAGTTGAAAGTTGATAGTAGCAAACTTTGCGGACTGAGTCTGTAAAACTAAGGATTGTCCTCGTTGCTGCACAGAAGGCTTATGTCCTTAATGCACCACTCGGTGTGCTGCACCTCGAGCGTCGTCTGTGGATGTTGTGAACATCCGACATACACGTTTCTGATGACTACGCGATAGTTCAGTGCAAAATACTTAATGGCTTAGAAGCAAGGCGCCGAAGACGTTTTGAAACATCACGGAACATAAGAGATGTTCTAAAGAGATGAAATTGTGATTTCATGCTTGTGCCCTTGTTAAGAGGTATGATACCTCCGACAAGATTCTTTGTCCATGAAGTAAAGGAGAAAAGCTCAATCGTTGAGCAAGTGCTCAGATTGTTTGAGTACGACAATCGCTTGAATCAAGTGGGAGTTAATCTTCCAGATGAGATAGTGATGGTTCTCCAAAGACACTGCCACCAAGCTGTGAGAGCTTCGTGATGAACTATAACATATCAAGGATAGATACAATGATCCTTGAGCGATTCGCGATGTTTGACATTGCAAAAGTAGAAATCAAGAAGGAGCATCAATAGTTGATGGTTTGTAAAACCACTAAGTTTCAAGAAAGGCAAGGGCTAAAAGGGATACTTCATGAAATGGCAAACCAGTTGCTGCTTTAAAGAAACCCAAGATTAAACCCAAACCCGAGACTAAGTGCTTCTGCTATGAGGGGAACAATCACTGAGGCGGAGCTACCCTAGATGCTTGGTAGATAAGAAGGCTGGCTAAGTCAATAGAAGTATATTTGATATACATGATATTGATGTGTACTTTACTAGTACTCCTAGTAGCACGAGGGTATTGGATACTGGTTCGGTTGCTAAGTGATTAGTAACTCGAAATGAAAGCTACGGAATCAACGGAGACTAGCTAAAGGCAAGGTGACGATACGTGTTGGAAGTGTTTCCAAGGTTGATATGATCAAACGTCGCACGCTCCCTCTACCATCGGGTTTGGTGTTGAACCTAAATAAATTGTTATTTGGTGCTTGCGTTGAGCATGAACATGATTGTATCGTGTTTATTGCAACACGATTATTCATTTAAAGAGAATAATGGTTACTCTATTTGCTTGAGTAGTCACCTTCAATGGTTTATTGAATCTCGATCGTAGTGTTACTCATGTTCATGATATTGGAGACAAAAGATACAAGGTAATGATGATAGTACCACATACTTGTGGCACTGCCGCTTGAGTCATGTTGGTATAAAGTGCATGAAGAAGCTCCATACTGATGGATCTTTATACTCACTTGATTTTGAATCACTTGAGACATGCAAACCATACCACATGGGGCAAAGCCTTGTTTTCATTGAGATGAAACAAGAAAGTAACTTGTTGGAAGTAATACATTTTTGTTGAGTGCAGTCCAATAAGTGCTTAGGCACACAGTCGATATCATTATGTTCTTACTTCAATGACGATTTGAGTACATACAAGAGTATTTACTTGATGAATCACAAGTCTGAAATATTGAATAGTTCAAAGCAATTTCAGAGTGAAGATCGTCGTGACAAGAGGATAGACTGTCTACGATATGATCACAGATATGAATATCTGAGTTACGAGTTTTTGGTACGCAGTTAAGACAATGTGGAAATTGTTTCGCAGTTCATACCACCTGGAACACCATAGTGTGATGATGTGTCCAAACGTAATAGCCGCGCCCTATTGGATATAGCGCATAATATGATGTCTCTTATTGAATTACCACTATCATTTATGGGTTATGCATTAGAGACAACCGCATTCACTTTAAATAGGGCACCGCGTATTTCCGTTGAGATCACACAATATAGACTGAGGATTAGAGAAATCTAAGGTGTCGCTTCTTGAAAGTTTGGGGCTGCGATGCATATGTGAAAAAGTTTCACTCTGATAAGCTCGAACCCAAAGCGGATAAAGGGACCTTCATAGGATATTCAAAATAGTTGGATACATCTCCTATCTCAGATCCGGAAGCAAAGTGTTTGTTTCTAGAAACCGATCCTTTCTCGAGGAAAGGTTTGTCTCGAAAGAATTGAGTGGGAGAGTGGTGGAACTTGATGAGGTTATTGAACCATCACTTCAACCAGTGTGTAGCAGGGCGCAGGAAGTTGTTCCTGTGGCACCTACACCAATTGGGGTGGAAGCTGATGATGGTGATCATTAAGCATTGGATCAAGTTACTACAAACCTCGTAGGTCGACAAGGTCGCATACTACTACAGAGTGGTACGGTAACCCTGTCTTGGAGGTCATGTTGTTGAACAAAAATTAACCTACGAGTTATGGAGAAGTAATGGTGGGCTCGGATTCCGACAAATGGCTGGAGGCCATGAAATCCGAGAGAGGATCCATGTATAAAACAAAGTGTAGACTTTGGAAGAACTACTTGATGGTAGTTAGACTATTAAGTAAAGATGGATCTTTAAAAGGAAGACAGACGATGATGGTGATAAGTCACTATTAAAAAAGGCTCGACCTGTCGCAAAGATGTTTCCGACAAGATCAAAGAGTTGACTATGATGAGATTTTCTCACTCGTAGCGATGCTGAAAGTCTGTTGGAATTATGTTAGTAGTTGCTGCATTATTTATGAAATATTGCACATAGGATGTCAAAACATTGTTTCCTCGACAGTTTCCTTGAGGAAAGGTTGTATGTGATACAATCAGAAGGTTTTTCGATCATAAGGATACTAACAAGTATGCAAGCTCCAGTGATCCTTCAATGGACTGGTGCAAGCATTTCGGAGTTGGAATATACACTTTAATGAAGATGATCAAAGCTTTTGGGTTTGTACAAGGTTTATGAGAAAACTTGTATTTCCAAAGAAGTGAGTGGGAGCACTATAGAATTTCTGATAAGTATATGTGGTTAACATATTGTTGATCAGAAGTAATGTAGAATTTCTGTGAAGCATAAAAGGTTGTTTGAAAGGAGTTTTTCAAAGGAATACCTCGATTGAGCTACTTGAACGTTGAGAATCAAGATCTATGGAGATAGATCGAAACTCTTAATAGAAGTTTCAACAAGATGCATGCCTTGACAAGGTTTTGAAGGAGTTCAAAATAGACCAGCAAAGAAGGAGTTCTTGACTGTGTTGTAAGGTGTGAATTTGAGTCAGAATCAAAACCTGACCACGGCAGAATAAAGAGAATAGACGAAGGTCGTCTTCTATGCCTTAGCCGTAGACTCTAAAGTATGCCATGCTGAGTACCGCACCTGATGTGTGGCTTACAGCAAGTCTGTTAAGAGGTACAGAGAGTGATCCAGGATTGAATCACTGATCAGCGGTCAAAGTAATCCTTAGAAACTTAATGGACTAAGGAGTTTTTCTCGATTATGGAGGTGGTTAAAGAGTTCATCGTAAAGGGTTACGTCGATGCAAGCTTAGATACTAATCCGAATAACTATGAGTAGTGAAACGGATTCATATAGTAGATAGATATTTGGAGTATTTCTGAATAGTACCTAGTAGGAGCATCTATAAGATCACATAAAGATTTGTAAAAAACACACGTATCTGAAAGTTTCAGAACTGTTGACTAAAACCTCTCTCGCGAGCAAGACGTGATCAGACCCCAGAACTATATGGGTGTTGGATCCGTTGAAATCGCATGGTGATGTGAACTAGATTATTGACTCTAGTGCAAGTGGGAGACTGTTGGAAATATGCCCTAGAGGCAATAATAAATTAGTTATTATTATATTTCTTTGTTCATGATAATCGTTTATTATCCATGTTATAATTGTATTGATTGGAAACACAATACTTGTGTGGATACATAGACAAAACACTGTCCCTAGTAAGCCTCTGGTTGACTAGCTCGTTGATCAAAGATGGTAAAGGTTTCCTGACCATAGGCAAGTGTTGTCACTTGATAACGGGATCACATCATTAGGAGAGTCATGTGATGGACTAGACCCAAACTAATGAACGTAGCATGTTGATCGTGTTATTTTGTTGCTACTGTTTTCTGCGTGTCAAGTATTTATTCCTATGACCATGAGATCATATAACTTACTGGCACCGGAGGAATACCTTGTGTGTATCAAACGTCACAACGTAACTAGGTGACTATAAAGATGCTCTACAGGTATCTCCGAAGGTGTCCGTTGAGTTAGTATGGATCAAGACTGGGATTTGTCACTCCGTGTGACGGAGAGGTATCTCGGGGCCCACTCGGTAATACAACATCACACACAAGCCTTGCAAGCAATGTGACTTAGTGTGAGTCATGGGATCTTGTATTATGGAACGAGTAAAGAGACTTGCCGGTAAACGAGATTGAAATAGGTATGCGGATAGTGACGATCGAATCTCGGGCAAGTAACATACCGAATGACAAAGGGAATGACATACGGGATTATATGAATCCTTGGCACTGAGGTTCAACCGATAAGATCTTCGGAGAATATGTAGGATCCAATATGGGCATCTAGGTCCCGCTATTGGATATTGACCGAGGAGTCCCTCGGGTCATGTATACATAGTTCTCGAACCCGCAGGGTCTGCACACTTAAAGTTCGGCGTTGTTTTATGTGTATTTGAGTTATATGGTTGGTTACCGAATGTTGTTCGGAGCCCCGGATGAGAACACAGACGTTACGAGGGTTTCCGGAATGGTCCGGAGACGAAGATTGATATATAGGATGACCTCATTTGATTACCGGAAGGTTTTCGGAATTACCGGGAATGTACCAGGAATGACGAATGGGTTCCGGATGTTCACCGGGGGGGGGGGGGGGGGGGCAGCCCACCCGGGGAAGCCCATAGGCCTTTAGGGTGCCGCACCAGCCCTTAGTGAGCTGGTGGGCAAGCCCAAGAAGGCCCTTGTGCAAGGAGATAAGAAAATCAAAGAGAAAAAAGGGGAAGTGGGAAGGAAGGGAAGGACTCCACCTTCCAATCCTAGTTGGACTAGGATTGGAGGAGGAATCCTCCTACCCCCTTCGGCCGAACCCCTTGGGGCTCCTTGAGCCCCAAGGAAAAGGCCCCTCCCCTCCCACCTATATATACGGAGGTTTTAGGGCTGATTTGAGACAACTTTTCCACGACAGCCCAACCACATACCTCCATGGTTTTTCCTCTAGATCGCGTTTCTGCGGAGCTCGGGCGGAGCCTTGCTGAGATTAGATCACCACCAACCTCCGGAGTGCCGTCACGCTTCCGGAGAACTCATCTACCTCTCCGTCTCTCTTGCTGGATCAAGAAGGCCGAGATAATCGTCGAGCTGTACGTGTGCTGAACGCGAAGGTGCCGTCCGTTCGGCACTAGATCAGAGCGGATCGTGGGACGGATCACGGGACGGTTCGTGGGACGGTTCACGGGGCGGATCGAGGGACGTGAGGACATTCCACTACATCAACCGCATTTATTAACGCTTCTGCTATGTGATCTACAAGGGTACGTAGATCTGAAATTCCCACTACACCACGACACTGCATTCCCTACGGACGGGTGTTGGGAAAAGTCAGTATCGCCGACCGACTGTTTGTGAGGAAAACTTATGACAAACAGTCGGTTGGGAAATCTAACTAACAATAACAAACAGTCGGTCGGTAATACTAGAAACTGTCCTGTCGAGCGGTCGGTCGGGAAAGGTCTTGTGCCCATCGGACCGTCGGTCGGCAAATAATCCCGACCAACAGTCGGACACTAAATGGGCCTAACGCGGGAATCACCAAATTTTAGCGCCAATTCAGCCCAACTCGCGGTCTTTTTCCCTTATTTTTCCCCTGCCTTATCTTCTCCCCTGCCTTATCTTCTCCAATGCAAAAAAACTCCCGTGCATGCCTCACCAGCCCCGCTGCCCATGCCGTCCCCCGGCGTCCCCCGCCGCCCGCGCCGTCCCCAGCCGCCCAGCTCCTCGCCGCGCCGCCCAGCTCCTCGCCGCGCCGCCAGGTCCTCCCTGCGCCACCCAGCTCCTCCCCGCGCCGCCCAACTCCTCCCCGCACCACCCAGCTCCATCCAGCGCCGGCCCCCGCACCGGCCCGTGCCGTCCCCCGCCACCCCCACTGCCCTCGGTCGCCCCGGTCTCCACCACTGCCCCGGTCTCAAACTTTCTCACATTTAGTTGTGGTACAGCTCCTCTCTGTGATCTTACTTAAACTATCTTGTTTTCTTGCAGGTAGCACAGAGAACCACTACTCGTACTAGTGAGCGGAGGAAGAAGATCTAGCAGCAGAATATTTGGTACTTAGCAATCAGCTTGTGGTATTTGATTTTACCTAGCAGAATATTTGCTAGTGAAAAATTGATGAGTTTAATAACAAATGTCGACTCCAAGATTTACTGAAGTTGTTATCTTAGTGTATTCCTAGCATAACCAAATGGATGTTGCCCATGAACATAAATTGAAGGTTTTGCTTAGGCTTCGGTTCTTATGCAATTTTTTCTTGAGGAGGCTGCACCGTGGGAGCTGATCTTGAAGAGATCATCCACTGACGTGCTTACTGCATTCACTCAAGTGAGTTCCTCTGCCCCACTCAAGTCCAGATGCCGTCCATATGTGTGGATGCCATGAATATGTAGAGATGCCTCCTTATGTTTGACACTAATTTTTGTAGTGTGTAACTAGGTTGGTTATTAGGATTCTTGTTACCAAGTGTGAAGCTAGCTACCATGGATAGAAGTTGGATGGATGCACATAGGTATAACGCCACATATATATTTTAATTTTCTTAGATGCCGAAACTTTATATAACACACTACACATGTACACTTGCATGTAGGCATACAGAGAAGTACTTACATGGGCTCGCCAAATTCCTAGGCTACGCATTTACTAAATCATCAGTCGAGAATAAAATCTTATGTCCTTGCAAAAACTGTGTGAACTCGTATTGGAGAGAAGAATCTAAAGTCCGTGAGCACCTGGTATGCGAGGGATTTGTAGATGGCTACAAGCAGTGGATATTTCATGGTGAACGCGTCTCTTCTTCTGCCATTCCTCCAAATCTAGATGAGGGCGGCGATAGGGATGAGGACGATGATATATCCGATTTGCTAAGAGGCCTTGCTGCTGCTTTAGATAAAGAGGGAGATCTTGAAGATGATTGTGGTTTAGATCAGGATGATTCTTTTCTAGAATCTCTTCACAAAATTGAAGCTGATTCTAAACAGGAGCTATATCCAGGCTGTAAGAATTTCTCAAAGCTCTGTTTCCTGGTGAGACTTCTTCACACGAAGCTGCTTGGAGGATGGTCCGATAGAGGTTTTGATCTGTTGTTAGGTCTACTAAAAGATGCTTACCCTGAGTCCGCGATACCCAAAAACTCGAATGAAGCCAAAAAACTTGTCAAGTGCTTAGGACTTGGGTATGTTAATATCCATACATGTGAAAATGACTGCATTCTATTTTGGAAGAACAATGCCAATGCTAATTCATGCCCAGAATGTAAGGCTTCACGATGGAAATCTGAAAGGAAGAGTGCAGATGGGAAATGTGTCCACAAGGCTCCTAAGAAGGTTCTTCGTTACTTCCCAATAAAGAAGAGGCTTCAAAGGTTGTTTGTGTGTTCCAGAACTGCGGCTCTCACAAGATGGCATGTAGAAGAGCGCACACAAGATGGCTCGATTAGGCATCCTGCAGATTCTCTCCTATGGAAAGGCTTTGATGAAAAGAATAAAGATTTTGCCGAAGACAACAGAAATCTTAAGCTTGTAGTATGTGCAGATGGTTTTAATATATTTAGATCCATGAATCCTAGCCATAGCATTTGGCCAGTACTATTGGTTCCTTATAACTTTCCACCCTGGATGATTATGAAGCAATCAAATTTCATTCTATCATTGTTGATTCCTGGCCGAAATGCTCCTGGTAGTGACATGGATGTCTATCTTGAGCCACTAGTTGATGATATGGTAGATATGTTTGTTGATGGTGTTAGGACCTATGATGCTTCAACCGGAGAGTATTTTAAGTTGCGTGCTGCCATAATATGTACAATTACAGATAAACCTGGTCTTGGGTCTTTGGTTGGTTGTGCTACCTCTGGAGAAGGAGCTTGCCCTGAATGCCACTCCCATGTATGTTCTCTTAGGCTGAAAAATGGTAGCAAGACTTGCTACATGGGGCATCGTAGGTTCTTACATGCAGATCACCCCTTGAGGCATGATACACGCACATTCGGTGATACAGAACTTGGGATAGCACCCGTTCCACTTACCAATAGGAAAATCTTAGAGCTGACAGAAAATATTCAAACCAAGTTTGGGAAGGACCCTAAAACAAAGAAGCCTAGAACTAAGAAACGCAAGAAAGGGGATCCGCTGATCATTTGGAAAAGAAAGTCTATTTGGTTTAAACTGTCTTACTGGAAGGATTTGAAGATGCATCATAACTTTGATATCATGCACATTGAAAAAAACGTGTGTGATAACATAGTTAACAATTTGTTGGCTGTGAATGGAAAAACCAAGGATAACATTAATTCTCGATATGACCTTGAAGCACTCAATATTGGAAAGGATCTTCAACCTATTGATCTTGATGATGATGAAGTTTTTTCCCCTCTGGTGCCTTACACAATGGAATCTGATCAACAGAGGACATTTTGCAAAGCATTTTAAAAATGCCATGTTTCCTAATGGTTATGCATATGACATACGCCGTAATGTGCATGTTAAGGAGAAAAGATAATTGGGTTAAAGAGCCATGACAACCATGTCCTTTTGCAAGACTTGCTGCCACTTGCTGTGAGAAGAACATTACCAGAAAGAGTGAGTGCGGTATTGATTCGTGTGAGCTGATTTTTCAAGCAAATGTACTCACAGGTTATTCGCATAAGTGACATGCAAAGGTTGCAGGCTGAAATAGCTGAGACCCTGAGCCTTCTTGAGGCTATATTCCTCCCTTCATTTTTTGATATTATGGTGCATTTGATGGTTCATCTTCCAGCCCAAGCAATGATAGCTGGTCCAGTACATTTTCGCAGCATGTGGCTATAGAGAGGTATATAGGAAAGCTCAAGGGACATGTACCCAGTAGAAGTCATGTGGAAGGATCAATTGCGGAGGGCTATTTGTTTGACGAGAGCTTGACATTTTGCTCACACTATTTAGATGGTGAGACTCGGTCCAACCGAGCTAGGAATGACGGAGGTTTGGATATGGAAGTTGATGATACAACTCCTTTCTTCCACAACATTGGTCGAGGGCTGGCCGGAAAGTGCATGGTGATGTTAGATAACAAAACTTGGCTGCAAGCACACAAATATGTCTTGTTCAACTATGACGACATAGAACCATACCTAGAGTAAGATATCCATACTAGGTATTGCTTTTATGTTATTTTTTTCTTCCTTGTCGGTTGATAAATGTAGCCTATATATGCAGCAAACATATGGAGTACCTTTCTTCTATTGGTGTTCGAAGTCATCGAGAAATCAATCGTGTGCATTATGAGACCTTTCATGAGTGGTTTAAAATGCACGTAAGTGGGCATGTGACTTTGTAAACCTACAATACATAATTCCATTGTAGAGTAACATTAGCATTTTGTAATCATAGGTGGCAGAAATGGGTGATGAAGGGCGCGTTTTGAGGTGTATGGTATCAAAAGATCAAGATCATGTAGATCCTGAGCATCAGCCTTCCAAAGGTATTGTAGTATAGTTGCTCATATTGTATCCTAATGTCACTTGCTAGAATTGTTGTATTACTATGTTAATTTTCTTGCATGAAGAAATTACTTGTGAGCTTGATGATGAAGGTAGTCAAAAGAAAGGTGGACGAAAAATTACTCGAAAGGCTAACATATATGCTAGGCTCAATCAACCCAAAATCCATATTCCACTCAATGGGAATGGCTAGCCTGTTGGGCCAGATGCCAGTGAATTTACCAATTTCATTGGTACTTTGGTGAGGAAGCATATACCACATGCAGAGTTAGATTGACGAGATGTTGATGTAGAAAAGAAGTTGTTGGTGTGGGAGACCTTGAAGGTATAAATGGGCATAGTTTGATTAACGTACACTATTTCAATTCTTGTCTAACTTAATTTCCTGGTTTCTCTCTTTTTAATAGGCATTTTATGATCTGGATTCATCCGCTTTGAGCTTTGTTATCAACACTTCACACATAAAATGGAAGGATTGGAAGTCAGATTTGAAGAGGCACAAGTTTGATGCTGCACTCACTGATGCACAACTTATGAAAAGACGTGATAGCAGAATTAGTGAAGCTGATTGGAAGGCCCTTATTACTTACTGGAGATCTTTGGTATTTGAAGTAAGCCATCCCGCTGAATCATAGTAAACATGCAACACTATGTCAACATGGCTACTCATAGTATAAATCTGCTTTCCTTTCTTTCTTCTTGTAGTCTCGCAGTGCTATCGCAAAGAGGAATCGTGCCAAGGGAGTGCCTCATACATCTGGCAGCAAGAGTCATGCCCGTGTTGCCGATGAAATGGTAAAAATAGTTACCCCCATTAAAAATGGCAGCAAGAGTCTCTGTTGCTAATGCATAAATAAATGATTGCAAGCTGTCAAACTTGGGCATGAGCCTCGAAGAGATCAAGTTTATATCGAAACACATACATGCAAGAAAGGGGATAGGAAAGGTAGTTATGTGCCTGAGGCAGCATCAACAATTGTAAGTCTCTTTTGCCATGCTCAGAAATTGTACAAGTAGAATTACTCAGAAATTGTACAAGTAGAATTAACATAGCAAGTGAATGTCATTTTGCATAAATACCTCATAGTGAATGCTGAAACACACCCTGAATGGAACGAAAAAAGTATTAAAGAAGGTGATCTGTTTGCACCTGTATGTGGAATTAAGGAGCCAAGGGGTCGTGTCCGTGTGTTAGGTCTAGGGCCAACGCCTCAAGATTTGGGCACACCTGGTACACGGGGTAAAATGAGCACAAGAGTTCTGGTTGCAATGGAAGGGCATCGAGTAGCTGAAAATCGTGTTAGCATGCTGGAGGAGCATGTGCTAGAAATGCATGAACGACTGGACCGAATGGAATTGATGTTGGCTTCACAAAGAGGGCATGATATGGAAACTCCTAGCTCGCATAACGGTTCCAATTCTCGAGAAGTAAAGAACTATTTCCACATCTTTTCATTGCATCAATAATCCTTCTTGCATGCAATAACTCTATTTTCCATATTGTTGTCTGAATAGAACTCAAGACTTGCAGTTGAGGAAGATAATGATGGCGAAGAAGATGATCAAGGGGATGATGAAGAGCCCTTTGTTCGTAGAAGAGTTGTTGCGAAGCCCCCTGCAAGAAGCTCATCAGCCCATGAAGATGAAAGCCTGGTAATCTTTTCATGCTTACCTATATGTTTAAATTCTATATTATTTTCATGTTTCTAAAATTATCATTGATTCAGATTGGTACGGATGTGCTTCTATATGCATGGACTGGTCCTGAAACTCCTGTTGCTAAGGCAACAATTATCTCAGTTGATGCAGACACTATTGTGGGCGAAGAGCCCCTTGGACCAGGGACTTATGAGGTTGTTGTCAATGTTGCGATCAGAAGGGATGCTACAGTGCCTTTTGAATGTGACGGTTTACAATGTATCGCTGATGCTGTCACAAAGTCCATTCCATGGCCATCTAGCAAGGTAATCACCAACAATATATGTTCTCTCACAAAGTGGCATCAAATTGATTTTGCTCCTTTACCTCTCCTTTACCTCTTCAATTTTCTTTTTTAGTCAAAAAAAATAAAAAATGAACATGCAGGTCAAGGGAATATTAGATTTGTAGAGTTTTTTATTTAAGTTTTAAATCTTGATATTTTTTTTGACAACTGATATAACTAATCTGGATCTCTCGTAGTTTTGCGTCACATCTCACATGTATGCAAACATAAGGGATTTCCGTAATGGGGAGTAGGGTACGAGAATGATGTATGGCAACTGATACAACTAATGTGGAAATTAGAGACGAATAATTTGGAAAGTAGGTGTAGGTGAGTACAAATAAGCATCTTTGACAACTTGAGACAATTTATTTCAGAAACTCTTACAACTAATCTGGCAATTAGATATAATTAATCTGGTAATTAGAGATAACTAATCAGGAAACTAGGTGTGCAGCAAATTTATCTGTGACAACTTGAGACAATTAATTTTAAAATTGATACATCTAATCTGGCAATTAGAGACAACTAGCCAGGAAATGATACATGAGTATAGCAAATCCATCTTTGACAACTAGAGGCAATTTAATTTGGGAACTGATGGAGCTGATATGGCAACCAGAGGAAATAGACATGTACAGCCAATTACCACTAATGTGGCAACTAGACTTGATTCATGCACGGCCGAATCATGCATTGTCTGAATATCAGATCTTGTTTTCTGCTCGACAACAGACTTTTTTGCGTCCTTTTTTGGTTGTCGCTCCTTGGTGTTTTCTGGAGACAACTGTGCACTCTATAACCTGGTGTGAGGAGTCATGCTTTTTGGAAGAAGAACCTCACCATGGGGATGAAAGGAGCGGGAGAGAAGTGGTGGTCGTGACCCGTCAGAGAAGTGTGTGGAATCGGGATTGGGATGCATGTGTGCGCCAGCCTACGAGCTTACCCTTTTTTCTGCTTTTGACGCGCGTGTTCTCTGCTTTTAGTCAGTGTAGGAGCCTCCGCACGGCAAGACCTACGTGTGGCGCCGCTGCCTAGTCAAGCCCTTAATCTTTTGAGTTAAAGATGACAAATAGTCAAAAAAACTTGTATGTACGTGTAAGGCTGGAGATTCAACCAAAGTCTTCACATGGACATATTAATTTTCCTCGACTGGAGCTTATGTCCTTTTCTCTTTGACATCAAGTACGGGTATGATTGGAGATTGAACCAATGCCAACACCTGCTGTTCTTGCTTTTTTTTCCTTGATGGGAGCGGAGTACTATTTTTTGTTGACATGACCTGCTATTTTTCTGTGCACTGGTTCTATGTCTTAAAGGATGATTTGTATTGTACAACAGTCCACTCGTTAAGATATTGACTCATGATTACTTTTCCAGATGAAGCCGTACAAGCCAGGGGCATCTTCCTCGACCCGCCGTTAAGGTACTATCCTTAATAGTTAACGGTAGTTTACATTAAACTTATAGTAAACCAGCACAAAGGGTATAGATACCTTTGAAGGCATAGAATTTTGTTCAATGATCAAAACCATAGCAATGACAAAATTGCTGCTGCTGTAACAAAACTGTTGCTGCTGTATTTTAAGATTGTTGTTGCTGCTGTATTTTAAAATTGTTGTTGCTGCTGTATTTTAAGATTGTTGCTGCTGTTGTATTTTAAGATTGTTGTTGCTGCTGTATTTTAAGATTGTTGTTGTTGCTGTAAAAAAACTGCTACTCCTATGTGAAAAATGCTCAGTATTTTAAGATTGCTGCTGCTGCTGTAACAAAACTGCTACTCCTGTGTGAAAAACTTAATGCCAACCAACATTTAGCCTTACTGGAGTAGCTCACAGGAAAATTTTCACTCGAGTTTGCTAGTCATTTCTGTTGATAACCGCAATTTCCTCTTTCCCTGTGTGCTACTCGAGTTGATAACCGCTATGACCCTTACTATGTCATCTCTGTTGTTAACATTGTAGGAAAGACAAGAGGACAAGGAAGGCACCATGAAGCTGTTGGTTTGAGCCTGTATAGTGGATCTCTTAGCTATCATTTTGTAATGGTGGATCTCTTAGCTATCATTTTGTAATGGTGGATCATTTAGCCATACTGGGAACAATGGAGTAGAAACAATGCACATTTTGGCTCTTGTTAATTAGCTGGGTATTTTGTAGCAAACAAACATAAATGTTTGCAGGTGTAACGGAGCAACAAAAATTGATATGTTTGCATATGTTTTAATATTTCGGAGTACATGCATACTGTATGGTGAGTTAGATATCTAACGTGGTTGATATTGTTTAAGTAAGGCCAAAATAATATATATCATCAGCCTCTGCTGAATTGTTGGTTGGCATTAAGTAAGTTCAAATAATATATATCATCAGCCTCTGCTGAATTGTTGGTTGACAAAACAAAACATCATCAGACTGTTGGTTGGGAAATGTTTATGATAGGGCTGACGACAAGTCGGTCGGCAAAGAAGCCACCATCAGGCAATCAGTTGGGGAAGGTTCATACATGGAGAACAGACAGTCGGTCGGCAAAAAAAATATCAACGACACATCGGTCGGGAAAAGTTACTTCAAGGGTCAACAGGTCGTCGGTCGGGAAAGATCCATGACATAGCCGATGGACTGTCGGTCGGCAATTCTTCCTACTATCGTCGGTCTGTTGGTCAGCAAAACTTTGTCCGTCGGCAATGGGCTTTCTCGTCTGGTTTTTCCCCAACAGACCTCATCGGTTGGCAATACTTTTTCCCAACAGACTTTCTGTTGGTGGAAGCTGTTATACCGACCAACTTGTGTGTTAAGAATGTAGTGCTGTGGTGTAGTGTCCCCTCATAGATGGACATCACCATGATAGGTATTCGTCCGTGTAGGAAAATTTTTGTTTCCCATGCGACGTTCCCCAACAATATAGGGGGAAGGGAGGGTGGCCCCCCCTTAGGGTTCCCACCCCTAAGGGGTGTGGCAGCCCTAGATGGGGGAGGGGTGGCGGCCAGGAGGGGAGGAGGGGGTGGCGCACCCCCTGGTGGGCCTTAGGCCCACCTACTCTAGGGTCCCCCCTTCCCCCTCTTAGGCGCCATGGGCTGGGTGGGGGGCACACCAGCCCACCCAGGGGCTGGTTCCCTCTCACACTTGGCCCATTTAGCCTCCTGGGGCTGGTAGCCTCTCCCGGTGGGCCTCGAGAACCTTTCCGATGGTCCCGACACTTTGCCGGTGGTGCCCGAAACATTTCCGGCGTCCAAACCCATCCATCCTATATATCAATCTTTACCTCCGGACCATTTTAGAGCTCCTCGTGATGTCCGGGTTCTCATCTGGGACTCCAAACTACCTTCAGTAACCTCGTATAACAATTCCCTATAACCCTAGCGTCATCGAACCTTAAGTGTGTAGAGCCTACGGGTTCGGGAGGCATGCAGACATGACCGAGACACCTCTCCGTCCAATGACCATCAACGGGGTCTGGATACCCATGGTGGCTGCCACATGTTCCACGATGATCTCATCGGATGAACCACGATGTCAAGGATTCAATCAATCCCGTATACAATTCCCTTTGTGTGTCGGTATAGAACTTGCCCGAGATTCGATCGTCGGTATACCTATACCTTGTTCAATCTCGTTACCGGTAAGTCTCTTTACTCGTTCCGTAGCACGTCATCGTGTGACAAAATTCTTAGTCACATTGAGCTCATGATGATGTTCTACCGAGTGGGCCCAGAGATACCTCTCCATCACACGGAGTGACAAATCCCCATCTCGATTCGTACCAACCCAACACACACTTTCAGAGATACCCGTAGTGCACCTTTATAGTCACACAGTTACGTTGTGACGTTTGATACACCCAAAGCACTCCTACGGTATCCGGGAGTTGCACAATCTCACGGTCGAAGGAAAAGATACTTGACATTAGAAAAGCTTTAGCATAAGAACAACACGATCTAGTGCTATGCTTAGGACTGGGTCTTGCCCATCACATCATTCTCCTAATGATGTGATCCCGTTATCAATGACATCCAATGTCCATGACCAGGAAACCATGATCATCTATTGATCAACGAGCTTGCCAACTAGAGGCTTGCTAGGGACACATTGTGATCTATTTATTCACACATGTGTCGGGACCCCGATCCTGAATCATAAGAACCCAGCCTGTAACACATCACATCACTTTGCGGCGTCACGCATGGTAAAATCCACGGCTGCCACCTTACCTTGGTCGGGACCGTTTGCATCTTTTGGCTCACGTATATGAATGTGTCGCTAGCATTCAAACGATAAAGAACCCAGGTCAACATTCGTATAGGGACAGACATACATAACCCAACAAAGCAGGTGTCGGTCATCAGCGTGTGTAGACGAGTCGTACCAAGCTACAAGGACTCCTTTACACCGCGTGACATTTCCCCGAAGGGACAGTCACAGGAGCAAAGAAGGATACATGCCGGTCAATCAATGTGTCCGGAGCAGTAGCAAGCTACCAAGGCTCGGTGGAAGCACAAAGAGGCATTTCCCCGTAAAGAGTACTACTAAAGGCACACAACTAGGTGTCGAATCCCACACATATAATGCATTTCATAACATACACACAATATGCACGATATATGTAGATACAACATGGTATCACAACATAACACTATGACTCAAGCTTTTATTAAAGACTCATAAGAGTCAACATAGTATGATATTACAAACAGGGGTATCGTGACCCGTCACTCAAGTCATACAAACATCAAGCTGACGCATAACTTGTTTTATCATGCATGAAGATGGCATTTTGAGGTACTGGTTTTCCTAGCTCAATGTTTGGTCATAAAAATTGAAGTGGAATTCAAATAGGTATCAAATTCCAACACCAAACTATTTATTAAATTTACCCTAATCATCATTTTGCCTACTTGGTGATGTTAACTTTCTCAAACATGCATTAAAATGCCATAGTCATATTCTTTGGATTTTTCTCATCATTTTTCATATATAAATTATTTTCATCTAAGTTATATTTTTATTTTCTATGATTTTTAGAAGTGTTAGGCATTTTCTGGAATTTCTTTTATATCAAATAATCATTTATTGCGTCAGCATTAGGTCATCAGATCAACAGGGCCAGGTCTGGTAAATGCTGACCAGTAGGTCCCACTGATGAGTGACACAAGTGTTAAAATGGGTTTAATCTTAACCTTTTATTTCTAATTAGAGTATGGGCCCACTCTTAGTGGGTCATTAGGTTAATTATCTTGTTTAACTTATTTCTGAAATTACTCTAAATTGACAGGGACTAGGCCCCACCTGTCTGTGACCCTAGGAGGTCAAACCCCCGGTCAAAAGGGGCCAGACCCACCGGCGGCTCAACGCCGGCGACTCCAGATGCGGCGGAGCTCATCGGACTTCGCCATCCGGCGACCATTTGGACGGCCGAAACCATCTACGCGAAGCCCAGGTTGGACCGCATCCATCCTGACCCAGCCACGGGCCAGGAGGTGGCCGGAATGAGGCCGGCTACGACCTCGGGCGGCGGTCGGAGTTGGCCATGGTGGGGCTAATGCTAGGAGGCGCGGGAGGAGGAGATGAGGCCGGTTGCGGCTCCAGGCGAGCTCACCGAGCACGCCGGAGTGCTCAGCAGGGCGAGGGAGGCCCTGGCCACGGCGGCCATGACCGGCGGCGAGGACCTCGCGGGATCCGCGGCTAGAAGGGGTTAGAGGACGGGAAAACGCGATGGGAAGGGGGAAATCGGTCGAGAGCCTCACTGTGAACCTTCTGGCACCGGTGGCGAGATGGGAGACACGCCGGAGGCAGCGAATCAACGACGGCAACATCCCCTGGCAGAGGGGAAAAAGAGAGGGAGAGAGGAAGGAAGAAGATGAGGCAGAGGGGTCCGGGGGAGGAAGAGAAGAGAGGCACGGGGGCGAGGAGTCGCGCTGGCTAGGAGGGCCAGGCAGGCAAGGAGGAGGTGGCGCGAGGCAATGTCGCCGCCCCTGCTTCTCCTCTGCCTACTCGGAGAGGTTGAAGAAGACCACAACACCTTGGTGGGCTGGGCCGAAGGTGAGCAGCAGGTGAGCGTAGTTTAGGTGTTTTCCATTTATTTTTCTTTCTCTTTTGCATTTATGGCATTGATTAACTTTATTTTTGGCTCCAAACTAGTTTTATAAATAGTGAAAGTAATTTTTGGGTGTTACTTGGAATATTTCCAAACCCATGTAAAAGATTAAACATTTTATAACATTTTGAATATTCAAACTACTTTATGTTGGTGATTTCAGTGGCTTTGGAGATTAAAATAAAATGCCAAAGGTATTCTTAAATTAGGTTTCACCCCTGGTATGTTGTTTCCAACATTTGTCAAAAAGGGGGGACATTTTTGGAGACCAATTGAGTTCGTTAAAAATAATCCTTGTTGAACCTATTTGGATTTTATTTGGTGCTAGGGTTTGGTCATCCCCATTTGTAGATCATCCCCATTTGAATTTAATTTATTTGGATGCATGCATGAGTGCTCACTGATGCAACTAACTACAAGCTATAATCTAGGGTTGTGACAACTCACCCCCACTAAACAAGAATCTCGTCCCGAGATTCAGGCGTAGTCGGGAAGAGGAAGAGAGGACACTAAACTATCGCAATCTTCACGATCCAATTGCCCTTCTCGGAGATATTGAATCATTGCATCATGCTGGTCTTGACATCTTTGTCTTCGAGGTCTTCATCTAACACGACAACAAAGGAACAGATACACTCTACAAGATTCGATCTTCTCGAAGATCGAGCAACTCATGATCAACTCATAGAATGAGACATAAAGACGTCCCTTGAGGTGAAGCACCACACTCATGACAGAAACGAGGAAGTGAGGCATATGACAAAGGTTCAATTGGTAGGCAACAATTCCACGCTTAAGAGATGGTGACAAGGTTTCAAGGTAGCGAGGATTAAGTTGCCCTTCATACCATAACGGGGCACCATAGGAGGGTGACCCGTAGAGTTATTCCCTTAAGTGGCAAAAATAATTACTTTTGATATAGAGATCATTGAAACTCTTCATACCAGTGTAAGGCAATTAAAAATTATTGTTTGAAGGAATTTTAAAGAATGGCATACTCAGGTTGGAAAAAAACTAGGGTTACAGAATAACTCGGCGAACGGAAAGCACATTCCAATTACTACCGAGGATATAACCTAGTGTCTGAGCATGCTCTCAAGAACTTGAGCATTTCCATATTCATCAAAATTTTACCAATATCTGTGCCAAGATCTTGGTGACACAACATACTACCATGATGAACAGTGATGGAGGATGCAGATGCAAAGGAAGACAACACTTCCTCTGATGTCACCTTAGCTATACCAAGGGAACGAAATCTGGTTAATCGCCCGAGAGACATTTAGCACTCCGCTTCTAATGTTCTCCTTTATGTACTAGCACAACCCAATTATAGGTCATGCTTGATATCTAGCACATCAAGTATAGGTCAGACTTCGGGGCGTCAAAGAGAGTCCATGAGGAACAGCTTCCAAAATAAGTCATACAATACCTCACGGGGAAATGGCTAAGGTTGCTGATGCAAGATATTATAATATTAAGTCTTCCGGCTAGGTGTGTTACCCATTATATCACTTTACCGGGTTACAGAGAGACCAATATTATAGTCCTTGGGAAGCGTTACAACCATCATATCTGCGTGAGATTCAGCTCTGGTTGGTGACATGATGTTTCAGACTCAGCACGTCTGAAAAGAAAATTTACAACACAATTCGACGAGATAACTTTGCGAGATTCTCGGGAAATGAACTACCGAAGACAACTCCAAGACATGAGCTGGACTGCAAGACACATGTGAGCACACTGCCCAAGACAATGATGACCACATGAAAAGTCTTACAACAAAACACTACTGAGTTCTGGATGGGAACCATCATTAAGAATACCAAAGTCCTTACACAAGTCATATGATTAGCTCTTAGGAAGGAACTCCCTTTTCTTAAACAAATCAATCAGTGGCTAGGTGTGCTAGGAGATACATATGGAGTGAAGATGATCAGTCTATCAAACCATAGAATACTTCGCACGTGCATGATTGACTTGGGATGATTCCAAACAAAACAAAACGACCTTCTCAAATTCATGGCGGCAACTTGCATCAAATGCACGTGAATTAGAGGAAGTCACTTCTTACACCTAACATATACCTCGTGCTCGAGACACGAAGACAATGTCTACAAAGTTTCTAGAACTAGCTTAATGTCCAACATAAATCATGGAACAAATAAAAATGTTGCCGATGGGCTCAACAACAATTCATCAAGATACCCATATAAATGGATTTCCACAACTATGTGAGCAAGATAATAGCATTGGTCACATCAAAGAATATAATGGAGTATACTCAAGGAAATCCACGAGTGAGACACTGTCATGAAAATCTTTGGTTCTGAGTTTGATTTGACAACATCCCATACTCAAATCAAAATTGGACAAGATAATATATGCAACAATTGATCACACGAATCAACCAATCACAATATCATCTTTCTTCAAGACTCACACAACAGGAAAGATATCCCTTTAAAATGAACTAAGTTCAGGCAAAGCTTTTATCTTCCAACTCTCCAAGTTGTTGTTTAGCTTAACCGACAAGCTTGGGGTATCCAACACGGATTCTTCGAGAAGTGTGGCTCATAGGGAAACCAACTTGATCATGAGCTCTATCATAACAATCAGGAAACAACCTGGTAATACTTCCGAGAAGATATTCGGAAAATCACGAACCACCGATATGTTATTAAGCTCGGGAACAATCTCGCTTTTCAGGGCAAGATGATGTGATCAAAAAGCGTAGTATTGACACAATCCTAACCCATTGATCGAAATGTGCACCATGAAATATGGACTAGGTAGCACGGTCAATCTTAGGATGACGACTGCTATCCCACAAACAACAGCGCCAGAAATTGACACGTTGACATAGGCTGGGCTTGCATTGGTTCTTCCCTTGAAGAGGAAAGGGTGATGCAGCACAGGAGCAGTAAGTATTTCCCTCAGCTTAAGAACCAAGGTATCGATCTAGAAGGAGGGTCTCGCCAAGTCCAGAGTACCTGCGCAAACACAAACAAGCTTGCACCCAACGCTTCAAAGGGGTTGTCAATCCCTTCAAGATTTTTTGCAAAGTAAGATCTGAAGGCGGAAAGTGCAACGAAGTAAAAAGTGTAAGGCTGAAAATATGGTGTGGAGTAGACCCTGGGGGCCATAGTTTTCACTAGAGGCTTCTCTCAAAATAGCAAGTATCACGGTGGGTGAACAAATTACTGTCGAGCAATTGATAGAACAGCGCAAAGTCATGACGATATCTAAGGCAATGATCATACATATAGGCATCACGTCCGAGACAAGTAGACCGATACTTTCTGCATCTACTACTATTACTCCACACATTGACCGCTATCCAGCATGCATCTAGTGTATTGAGTTCATGACGAACAGAGTAACGCTTTAAGCAAGATGACATGATGTAGAGGGATAATCTCAAACCAATGATGAAAATCCCATCTTTTTACCCTTGATGGCAACAACATGATGTGTGCCTCGCTACCCCTTCTGTCACTGGGTGAGGTCACCGCATGGTATGAACCCAAAACCAAGCACTTCTCCCATTGCAAGAATCATAGATCTAGTTTGCCAAACAAAACCCACAACTCAAAGAGAATTGCAAGGATATGAAATCATGCATAAGAGAGATCAGAAGAAACTCAAATAAGATTTATAGATAATCTGATCATAAATCCACAGTTCATCGGATCTCGACAAACACACCACAAAAGAATATTACATCGGATAGATCTCCATGAAGGTCATGGAGAACTTTGTATTGAACATCCAAGAGAGAGAAGAAGCCATCTAGTTACTAGCTATGGACCTGTAGGTCTATGGTGAACTACTCACGCATCATCGGAGAGGTCAAGGTGTTGATGAAGAAGCCCTCCGTGTCCGAATCCCCCCTCCGGCAGGGCACCAGGACGTGCCCCAGATGGGATCTTGCGGAGACAGAAGGGAAAAGCGATTGCGATGATCTCCTGATTGTTTTTGGAATTTATGGGAATATATAGGCGAAAGACCTAGGGCAATGGGCGTCCAGGGGGCCCACAAGCCTGGATGGCGCGGCCCCCCTGGCCGCTGGGTGGGAGCTTGTGGGGCCCGTGGAGCTCCCATGCCTTGGCTCCCAAGCTCCCCGATCTTCTTCCGTTCCAAAAAAAATCTTTTCGGGTATTTTCTTCCGTTTGGACTCTGTTTCAAAATCTCCTCTGAAAGGGGTCAAAAACATGGAAAAAGCAGGAACTGGCACTTGGCACTGAGTTAATAAGTTAGTCCCAAAAAATATATAAAAGGCATGCAAAACATCCAACGTTTGACAAGATAATAGCATTAAACCATCAAAAATTATAGATACGTTGGAGACGTATCAAGCATCCCCATGCTTAACTCCTGCTTGTCCTCGAGTAGGGAAGTGATAAAGAATGAATTTTTGATGTGGAATGCTACCTAGCATAGTTGTCCTTTGCAACTTCTTTCACGTGACATGAATGTTCAGATCCGTAAGATTCAAAACAATAGTTTGCTATTGACATGAAAACAGTAATACTTCAAGCAAACTAGCAAAGTAATCATGAACTTTCAAAATAACAAGGCCAAAGAAAGTTACCCTACAAAATCATATAGTTTGGCTATGCTCCATCATCCTCACACAACTAATGTAAATCATACACAACCCCGGAATTGGCCAAGTAATTGTTTTCGCACTCTTACTTTCTCAAACTTTTTATAACTATCACGCAATACTTGAGCGCGAGCCATGGATATAGCACTATAGGTGGAATAGAGTGTGGTGGTGGTTGTGAGACAAAAAGGAGGAGGTGGTCACACTAACTCGGCGTATCAATAGGCTATGGAGATGCCCATTAATAGATATCAATGTGAATGAGTAGGGATTGCCATACAAGAGATGCACTAGAGCTATAAGTATGTGAAAGCTCAAAAGGAAAACTAGTGGGTGTGCATCCAACTTGCTAGCTCATGAAGACCTAGGGCAATTTTGAGGAAGCCCATCATTGGGATATGCAAGCCAAGTTATAAAACGAAGATTCCCACTAGCATATGGTAGTGACAAAGCAAGAAGCTCTCAATCATGAAGAACATGGTGTTATCATGAAGCACAAGTGTGGAAAAACATAGTAGCATTGTCCCTTCTCTCTTTTTCTCTCTTTTCTCCTTTTTTCATTTGGGCTCTTAGGCCTCTTTTTTCTCCTTTTTTTGGCTCTTTGGCCTCTTTTTTTCTCACATGGGACAATGCTCTAATAATGATGATCATCACACTTTTATTTACTCACAACTCAAAGATCACAATGATGATGACTCCATAGGAAATGCCTCCGGCAGTGTACCGGGATGTGCAACGGTCTAGCATGCGTATGACGTTGAAACATCTCGCTAGCTATCTTACGATCATGCAATGGCAATACGAGAGTGACAGCACAAGTCATGAGACGGAACGGTGGGAGTTGCATGGCAATATATCTCGGAATGGCTATGAAAATGCCATAGTAGGTAGGTATGGTGGCTGTTTTGAGGAAGGAAATTGGTGGGTTGGTGCACCGGCGAGAATTGCGTGGCACTAGAGAGGCTAGCAATGGTGGAAGGTGAAAGTGCATCTATACCATGGCCTCACATTAGTCATGAAGAACTCACATACTTATTGCGAAAGTTTTTATTAGTAATCGAAACAAAGTTCTAAACGCATACTCCGAGGGGAAGGGTTGGTAGGTGTAAACCATCGCGCGATCCCGACCTCAACACAAAGGATGAAAATCAATAGATCAATTATGCTCCGACTTCCTAACATAGCGGTTCACCATACGTGCATGCTACGGGAATCACTAACTCCAACACAAGTATCTCTATATTCACAACACCTTACTAACATAACTCTCAATATTACCGAATCCACGTCTCAAAACTAATTGAGAGGAATTGAAACTTCTCTTTCTACTCAATGCACATGAAGATGGAGGTTTTTGCATCCTCTTTGGGTACCTAGCACATTTGGGACTACTTTCATAGCATAAGCCAACTACCAAATCACGCACCGCCGTGCTCTAAAGATATAAGTGAAGCACAAGAGCAAAAGTATCTAGCTCAAAAGATATAAGTGAAGCACTATGAGCATTCTAGCAAAATCACGATGAGGGCATGTCTCTCTCTCTAAAAAAGGTGTGCAGCAAGGATGATTGTGACACAACCAAAAGAAAAGACTCCTAAGATACAAGACGCTCCAAGCAAAACACATATCATGTGGTGAATAAAAATATAGCTCCAAGTAGTGTTACCGATGGATTGAAGACGAAAGAGGGGATGCCTTCCCGGGTCATCCCCAAGCTTAGGCTTTTTGGTGTCTTTGAATTTGGATTGGGATGCCTTGGGCATCCCCAAGCTTGAGCTCTTTCCACTCCTTATCTCTTTGTCCATGAGAACATCACCCAAAACTTGAAAACTTCACAACACAGAACTTAAACAGAAACTTGTGATAACATTAGTACAAGAAAACAAACTACCACTTCTTTTGGTACTGTATTAAACTTGAATTCCATATATATTGATGATGGGCTACCGTATTCTAACTTTTCCATGGCTAGTAACCCCTGATACTAACCATAGTTTCATCAAAACAAGCAACCAACTCAACAAAAACAGAATCTGTCAAAAACAGACCAGTCTGTAGCAATTTGTACATTTCGTATACTTACGGTACCTCAAAAAATCTGAAACATTACGAAGGCCTAGGAAAAAAGCATACCAATCAGAAGCAAAAAGAATCAACTCAAAAGCTCTTTCTGAATAAAAATGAAAAATCATCTCGTGAGCGAAAAGTTTCTGTCTTTTTCCAGCAGGATCAAACAACCATTACCAAGACTAGTCATAAAGGTTTTGCTTGGCTCAAACACAAAAAGAAACACAAAAAACACAATCAAAACAGAATTATGATGGTGTGGACGCAACAAACCAGAAAGAAAAAGATAAATTCTTTGGGTTGCCTCCCAACAAGCGCTATTGTTTAACGCCCTTAGCTAGGCATAGAAGCGATAGAATCACGTATCGTCGTCTTTGGTGCTCAAACCATAAGTGTCCCTCATCATGGATTCATAAGGCAGTCTTATTTTCCTTCTAGGAAAGTGTTCCATGCCCTTCCTTAAAGGAAATTGAATTCTAATATTCCCTTTCTTCATATCGATGATAGCACCAACAGTCCTTAGGAAAGGTCTACCAAGAATAATAGGGCAAGTAGGATTGCAATCAATGTCAAGCACAATGAAATCCACGGGTACATAGTTCCTATTTGCAACAATAAGAACATCATTGATCCTTCCCATGGGTTTCTTGACAGTAGAATCAGCAAGATGCAAATTATGAGAACACTCTTCAATCTCATTAAAACCCAGAACATCACATAAAGACTTTGGAATCGCAGAAACACTAGCACCCAAATCACACAAGGCATTGCACTCATAGTTTTTGATTTTTATTTTGATGGTAGGTTCCCACTCATCATGAATCTTTCTAGGGATACATACTTCCAATTCAAGTTTCTCTTCAAGAGATATTATCATAGCTTCGACGATATGATCGGTAAAGGCTTTGTTTTGGCTATAAGGGTGTGGAGAGTTCAACATGGATTGCATCAAATAAATGCATTCAATCAAGGAGCAACTATCATAATTGAATTCCTTGAAATCGACGGTAGTAATTTCATTACTACTCAATGTTTTAACGTCTTCTACTCCACTTTTAATGCTTTTAGCATCAAGATAGATGGACTCCGAATCATTGGGTAACTTTTCAACCAAAGTGGATTCATATCCAGCCCCATAATCATTAGGTTTGACACAAGAAAAAAAAGATTCAATGGGAGTCACACCAAGCACTTTAAGATCTCCGCGATTCTTATCACCAGAACACGCCTTTTTAAACCATTCATGTCTAGCACGAATTTGGGCGGTTCTTTCTTGGCTCTCAATCATGGAAACACGCATAGCTTTCACAGTTTCATTCATGTTTATTTTGGGAGGAGCACATCTAACTTTCAAAGCATCAACATCACAAGAAATCCTATCCACGCTCTTAGCCAAATCGTCAATTTTGAGTAGTTTTTCCTCAATGGATGCATTGAAAATCTTTTGAGAGTTGATGAACTCTTTCATATTACTCTCTAGATCAGAGGGTAATCTATTGTAATTTCCATGAGTATTGTTGTAGGAGTTGCCAAAGTTATTAGAGGAGTTACTAGGAAAAGGCCTAGGAACATAGTTTCCTCTTCAGGCATTGTTGTTGCCAAAGTTATTCCTACCAACAAAATTAACGTCCAAGCTAGCGTTGCTATTCTCAATCAAAGAAGACAAAGGCATATAATTAGGATCCAAAGGAGCACTTCTACTAGCAACCAAATTCATTAACTCGTCCATCTTAGCACTTAACGAGTTAAATTCTTCTATAGCGTGTACTTTCTTACTAGTAGTTGACCTTTCAGTGTGCCACTGAGAGTAGTTCGTCATGATGTTGTCTAAAAGCTTTGTGGCTTCCCGTAACGTGATTTCCATGAACGTTCCACCTGAGGCGGAGTCCAAGATATTTCTAGAAGTAAAATTCAAGCCAGCGTAAAAGATTTGAATAATCATCCAAAGACTCAAGCCATGAGCGGGACAATTTCTAATCATTAATTTCATTCTCTCCCAAGCTTGTGCAACATGTTCATGATCAAGTTGCTTGAAATTCATGATATCATTACGGAGAGAGATGATCTTAGCTGGCGGAAAATACTTGGATATATAAGCATGTTTGCACTTATCCCAAGAATCGATACTATTTTTGGGCAAAGAAGAAAACCAAGTTTTTGCGCGATCTCACGACGAGAAAGGAAAAAGTTTCAATTTAATCACGTCATTATCCATATCTTTTTTATTTTGCGTATCGCAAAGCTCAATGAAGGTATTGAGATGGGATGCGGCATCTTCACTAGGAAGGCCAAATAATTGCTCTTTCATAACAAGATTCAGCAAAGCGGGATTGATTTCGTATGACTCCGCACTAGTGGCGGGAGCAATCGGAGTACTAATAAAATCATTATTATTAGTATTCGAGAAGTCACAAAGTTTGGTGTTTTTGTTCATGGTGACTTCAGCAAGCAAGCAAGCACACAAGCAAAGAAAGAGCAGGCGAGAAAAAGGGCGAACGAAAAGGGCGAACGAAAAGGCGAACAAAAAAGGCAAATTGGTGAAGTGGGGGAGAGGAAAACGAGAGGCAACTGGCAAACAAAGTAAATGCAAGAGATGAGTTTGCGACACCTACTTGGATGAGTTCTTGACTTGATCTTCCTCCTCGGCAACGGTGCCAGAAATTCTTCTGCTATCCCACAGACAACAGCGCCAGAAATTGACACGTTGACACAGGCTAGGCTTGCGTTGGTTGTGTCACACCCTGTTTTTGCTATCACCTGTCAGTGTTGTAAAATTCTGAGCTTGTTAAAACTTTTTTAAAAATAATGTTGTGATTGCCATGATTGACATTGTATGCTTGTATGTTTGATCATGTGAGGTTTAAGACCCTAAAAATCCTTTTTGGTATTTTTCTGATTTTCAAAAACCTTTGATAACCAAAGTAAACCCCCTTGAGTTGCACTGCATGTCCTTGATAACCAGAAGTGCTTCCACTCATATTTGGTAATCTAATTCTTACCTATATTTATATTTCAAAACCAAAATAATAATTATTTTTGTGAGTATTTTCCCAGTTAAATAACCTATCCATTTCTAAGGTCAGAATTGGTATTCCAACATGGAAAAAAACTTTTCTGCTTTGGAAAAATCTGATTAAATTTAGAGATGATCAGAAGGACATATATTTTCCATACATAGGATTTTAAACTCCATTTTATATTATATTTATTGATTAAAACTATAAAAGCTATTTCTGTATATTTTGGCATTTTGAAATATTTCGAAAGGAAATATTCTCAATAAATTCCTAGAAAATTCCAGTGATGCCCCTAAGCCTTGTTTGGTGTCCACATTAAGTTTCACCTTGATCAAAGGTGGGTAACGACCCCAAATAACCCTAAAACCCTGTTTGTCCAGAATCAAGTTAGAGCAACTCTACATAGCAAAGTTTGCCCTATGAAGCTAAAACTTTGCAGGAATGCCTAATACCTCAAATGAGGGTTCTGCACCAAAAATGGGATTTGTGGGACTTAGTTTGCCCACACTCCCTTTGGAAGGAACAAATCTGGTCATATTGGAGTGATTTCAAGTTTACAAAGCTAAACTTGTCCAATGGAGCTCAAATTTGGTTGAACTCCATGGTTTATCCCCAAGACGAAACCTGTTAAGTCTCAGCACCAGTGGTGGGGTGCAACCCCCCGTAACCACTGTCGAAACCTTCTGACAGAGAGGAAAAAGCCACCTTAGCCATAGTTAAGCCAAACCCCTTTGCTTCAAACTCTTAGATTAAGTAGCTAGCACCAGTAGCTAACCCCAGTCAACTGGCCCCTCACTGGTTCAAAGTGGAAAGGCCAAAAACCCCAATTTAGGCATCAGTTCATGATTGACAGCACCAGTATTTCTTCCTCCTTTGACCAGCCGAAGCTCCCACTAGAACCAAGCGGCTAGCCACACCCCCAGCAAGTGCCAGGACATGCTAGACACGTCCAAAGTGCCTAAGAGCACACCAGCATGCCGTGGCATGCCAATACTGCGCTCTGGGCGCGCTACAGGGAGTCTTCGAGGTGGGGGCGACACCCTCGGCTAGTTCCAGCCTCCCCCGAGATGTCCAACCCCTTCCCCGACAACCCCTCTGCGTCGGGCAAGCCTCAGGGCTCCTCCTCTCTCGCGCAAGAGCTTGCACGACGCGTGCCCGCGTGCTCCAGATTCGGCCAAGCTTGCGCGGCCATGAATGCAGCTCTCCTCTCCCTCTCTCTCTGCAGCACACAGTTCGGGCAGTCCAATACCACTTCCTGAGACCGTGGTTTCGACCCCCACGTCTCTCTGCACCCCCATGCGCGCCACGGTTAGTCACCGGCGCACCCGAGTCTGCTCACCATCGCGGGCCTATAAATAGCCATCCCCCTCGCTCCAGCACCCCTCAGATAGCTTCGTCGCGTCCACTAGCACCTCCCTAGCCACCCCAGCAACCCAGCAGAGCCCCGATGCTCGAGATCGACCGAGGCCCCTCCGCCTCGGAGCTCCGGTCGATCTCTGGTTACACGACGGCTCATGCGCCACTCGACCCACCAAACTGACCCCCTTGACCCCAGGAAGCTTTCCCCCAACTCGCCCGAGCTTTCCCGTGTCTCTAGAAACCTCCTGGACCACTTCCCGAAACCCCTCCACCACGACCTCCTCGTCGCCAGCGAACACCTGCCTCCCCGTCGTTGTTTCGACCACCAGCAGGTAGGCGATGGTCAGGCAAACCATTTTCATGCTCATTGGAGCTTGAGCGCGTCGGCAGCCACGTCGGCATCCTCCTCCTCCTCTCTGGCTGGAGGTAGGAGACGACCCCGACAGGTGTGCCCCACCTGTCGGCGGCCCAGCCTCCTCCCCCGCGCTGGCCTCAGCCCCTGACCGCAGGGCCCCGTGCGTCAGGTTCAAACCTGACGGCGCGCGCGCGCCTGGGCAGGCCGTCGGCTGGCCATGGGCCAGCCCAGCTCTGGGCCGAGCCAGGCTAGGAGCTGGCCTGTGTTTTCTTTTATTGTAAAACCTGGACTTCTAAGATTTTTATAAAAACATTTAACCAGTGTAAAAATATAATTCTTCCATTGTTATTTTTCTAAAAAAGTGTAGTATTTAATGATATGCTTAGATGGATTTTTCCAGCAATTAATCTATTTTGCAATATTAAAAAAGACTAAAATGGAATAGTGTTGCTTCTGTTTGGTTGATTTTAAAATTATTCCTTCAAGGAAAATTAAGGCAATCATTTTTAAAATGATATCTTAGATTTATCAGTAATAGGGAACATTTTTAAAATGACTTTGTGGACTATTTCTGTGTGATCTACTTCTTATTTATTGCTTTATCGATGATAGAAAACCCGTGTGGCGAGGGAATCGGAGCGGAAGACCTCGAAGACCCCAGATACTTAGCTGACCAAGGCAAGCAGCCCTTTGACCATGACTGAGCATATGATTACCTTGCATGTTATATAGCAAGTATTTCCGTTGCATATGATCATAAGTGACGGTACTCCTTTGATGGGATGTTACCGAAGGCTCCCCCGGAGCACATGCATTGAGCTTGACTCTACCCCTTAGGGTCATGCTAGTACCATGTTGACAAGTAAAGATAGCAGCAGTATCATCATGAGCATGATGTTGTCACAAAACAAGAGTTTATGAAAACCCCGTCGGGTGCCACTAATGCCCGAGGGTGATGACAAGTTGGTGCTCGCTTTTGGTGAAGTGATGCACCCGGTATTTGTGTGAGTAAGGTTTCGGAAATGGGATTAGATTTATGATGTGTCGATCATCCCAACCTTACCAGTACGACCACGTTACCCCTTATGGGACGGGGCTATGTTAATTACTCTGGTCGGTGCTAGCAAAGAGCTACATTACTAGTGGCGGGAGTGATTGTAGTCACTCTCATGATGGGGTCGTGCCGGGTAGGACGACTATGCCATTTTTATGAGTTCCAGTCACACCGTTGGTCCCCGCATGGTCGGTATGGTCCAGAGTTGGTGCTCGTAATATGTACGACATGTGGGTTGGGTACCAATCGAGTGGACCTCTTTGTCTAGTATCGTCAGGGGAAAAGCATTGATCGGGTACTTACCTCGGGTATGTGATATACCGCGAGTCGTGGATGACACGGAAGTTTCCCGGATCTCGTAGGTCCAGCGTACTACCTCTGCAGAGTGTAAACTATTCGAATAGCCGTGTCCACGGTCAAGGATAGTTGGATAATCCTGCTTAAACTATGTCCTGATATTTCCGCATAAACCAAGCGTGCGTGAGTTGTGTGTGTGGTGTTGAGAAAGATGTTGCTAAGATAGCAATAATATGACCGAGTTCGGTGACTTGGCATATAGGGTGAACCCAGACGGTTCAGCCCTTAGCAGATATATATTGGTATCTATAACCTGTTCTTCAAGAGTAATTCTTTATCTTGATGCATATTCATGAATATTCCACCCAGATGAGTTATACTTGAAAATGCCTGATATTGTTATCCTTCACTTTCATTGTTCAAATCCTGGGCTGTTTGCGAGTACATTCAACATACTCATTGGCTTGCCACTGGTTATGTTATTGACCAGACATGGAAGGACCGGAGTTTGGAGAGGAGTACGTCTTCGTTAACGCCCCTGCAAACTAGGATCCTATGCCTGTCGGTGTAGGCTTGATGGCATGGGCACCCGCTTAGCCCTGTGTTTCCGCTATTAGTATCTTTGTGTGATTTGGCCTTAGGCCTGTCTTGTGAACTTGACCCTTCGGTCATGTGTTGTAATAATCGTTACTTGGATGTAAGACTCTTTATTCAGTATCTATGTTCGATGCGCATTGATCTCTGGGATCACTGAGCACGGCGATTCTCGACTAGTAAGTCGGGGTCCCCACAGGTTCTTCCCTTGAAGACGAAAGGGTGATGCAGCACAGGAGCAGTAAGTATCTCCCTCAGCTTGAGAACCAAGGTATTGATCCAGAATGAGGGTCTCGCCAAGTCTAGAGTACCTGCGCAAACACAAACAAGCTTGCACCCAACGCTTCAAAGGGGTTGTCAATCCCTTCAAGATTGTTTACAAAGTGAGATCTGAAGGCGGAAAGTGCAACGAAGTAAAAAGTGTAAGGGTGAAAATATGGTGTGGAGTAGACCCTGGGGGCCATAGTGTTCACTAGAGGCTTCTCTCAAAATAGCAAGTATCATGGTGGGTGAGCAAATTAGTGTCGAGCAATTGATAGAACAGCGCAAAGTCATGATGATATCTAAGGCAATGATCATACATATAGGCATCAGGTCCGAGACAAGTAGATCAATACTTTCTACATCTACTACTATTACTCCATAGATCGACCGCTATCCAGCATGCATCTAGTGTATTGAGTCCATGACGAACAGAGTAACGCTTTAAGCAAGATGACATGATGTAGAGGGATAATCTCAAATCAATGATGAAAACCCCATCTTTTTTCCCTTGATGGAAACAACATGATGCGTGCCTCGCTACCCCTTTGGTCACTGGGTGAGGTCAACGCACGGTATGAACCAAAAACCAAGCACTTCTCCCATTGCAAGAATCATAGATCTAGTTGGCCAAACAAAACCCACAACTCGAAGAGAATTACAAGGATATGAAATCATGCATAAGAGAGATCAGAAGAAACTCAAATAAGATTCATAGATAATCTGATCATAAATCAAGAATTCATCGGATCTCGACAAACACACCGCAAAATAAGATTACATCGGATAGATCTCCATGAAGATCATGGAGAACTTTGTATTGAAGATCCAAGAGAGAGAAGAAGCCATCTAGTTACTAGCTATGGACCCGAGGTCTAATGTGAACTACTCACGCATCATTGGAGAGGTCATGGTGTTGATGAAGAAACCCTCCTTGTCCGAATCCCCCCTCCGGTAGGGCACCCGGACGTGCCGCAGATGGGATCTTGCGGAGACAGAAGCTTGCGGAGGAAAAGCGATTGCGATGATCTCCTGATTTTTTCTGGAATTGGAATATATAGGCGAAAGACCTAGGGCAAAGGGCGTCTAGGGGGCCCACAAGCCTGGATGGCGCGGCCCCCGTGGCCGCGGGGTGGGGGCTTGTGGGGCTCCTGGAGCTCCCCTGCCTTGGCTCCCAAGCTCCCCGATCTTCTTCCGTTCCAAAAAAAATCTTTTCGGGTATTTTCTTCCGTTTGGACTCCGTTTCAAAATCTCCTCTGAAAGGGGTCAAAAACATGGAAAAAACATTAACTGGCACTTGGCACTGAGTTAATAAGTTAGTCCCAAAAATATATAAAAGGCATGCAAAACATCCAAAGTTTGACAAGATAATAGCATGAAACCATCAAAATTATAAATACGTTGGAGACGTATCAACGACTCATTCATCATCACCATAAGAGTGAATTTATAGCCCATTAACTACTAAGCAATGGCATTGCTATGAGTATTGATTTCACACATCATGGTTCACTTGTCGATATTCCACATACAACCAACACGAAAACCGAGGGATGAGTAATGATGTCGAGAAGTATCACTACATCAAGAGCTCATAAGAGATGGTGCCATTCTCACGACATTCTTGACAACAAGAGGGTAATACTCCAAGACAGAACAGAACAAAAGCCAGATTGGCATTTTGATCTGCGGAATAGAGCTGATTTGACCCAATCCAAGAAATGGATGAGGTACTGGAGTTTGCTTCTCCCAGTCATTCGAGAATAGAACAACTTGACAGACCACGGGAATAAAAGACATTGATGACACAAATGTGCAACTACTCTTGACTATCCTCTCATGGATGAAGGTCAGAATACAACTAGATATGGCCAACTCAAGAGCACATGATTTCTTGAGTTGTGGATGCATCGATTAGCATGTCGAATGAGTTCAACATAATTCTTCTAGATAACCCATGCACAAGGGCGAAGTTGGCAGAATCACAATATGGAGTAGAGAACTCATCATAAGCACTCTTATTATGATCTTTAGTTCATGAAGAACTTCTGACAGAGATGGTCCATGGTATTGGAAGAATGATATACCATATACCTTGGGAACTACAACAAGGTTACTAATCATTCTAAAGGAACTAGCAACACTATCAATAGAAGTGAGCAGAATGATCCTTGGATTCAAGAGCCCAGAAAAAGGATACTTACTAGCTAGATAACATCACGGGATTTTTTTTTCAAAAATGATGGCCAGAATTATCACACTAGGAACCAAAACACACCTAGACTATTGGGTGGTTTTCGAGGTAACGTGTTTTCCTAACACTTTAACAAATATGTCGAGGCAATAGAGTACCTCCTCACAATGATTAGTGTACTTTGTCTGGCCAAAAAGACATTAACTCAGAATGAGAGGATTTGCAATTGCATCAGATTATTTAGGAACCTTGGAAAACTCGGACATCATAACGGCTGTACGGGCATGAAATATGAGGCATCTTGCAAGAAAACGGACAACATAACAATTGAATTCTTATGAAGACACTGATCCTTGAGGACAACAACTTCCCTATAGACCTCGAACATAGTAACTCGTCATCCTAATGAATAGATGAGAAAGCCTAATTCTTAAACCCCGTAGAATACAGAAGAGGATGACTCAGAATAAGAATGACACAAGGAAAGGAGTAAAAAGAGCCTTACATTCCCTTCCACAAACAATTCCCTTATATAACTAAAGAGTTGCTAGACTCAACATCGACCAGTTTGGCTTGGTTATCCTACAGACAATCAAGCTCTGATACCAAAGCTGTCGGGACCCCGATCCTGAATCATAAGAACCCAGCCTGTAACACATCACATCACTTTGCGGCCTCACGCACGGTAAACTCCACGGCTGCCACCTTACCTTGGCCGGGATCGTTTGCGTCTTTTGGCTCATGTATATGAATGTCCCGCTAGCATTCAAACGACAAAGAACCCGGGTCGACATGGCTAGTTATAAACCCAAGTGGTACATTCGTACAGGAACAGGCATACATAACCCAGCAAAGCAGGTGTCGGTCATCAACGTGTGTAGACGAGTCGTAGCAAGCTACAAGGACTCCATTACACCGCGTGACATTTCCCCGAAGGGACAGACACAGCAGCAAAGAAGGATACATGCCGGTCAATCAATGTGTCCGGAGCAGTAGCAAGCTACCAAGGCTCGGTGGAAGCACAAAAAGGCATCTCCCCGTAAAGAGTACTACTAAAGGCACACAACTAGGTGTCGAATCACACACATATAATTCATTTCATAACATACACACAATATGCATGATATGTGTAGATACAACATGGCATCACAACATAACTCTATGACTCGAGCTTTTATTAAAGACTCATAAGAGTCAACATAGTATGATATTACAAACAGGGGTATCGTGACCCGTCACTCAAGTCATACAAACATCAAGCAGAAGCACAACATGTATGGGTACAAACATCTACAAAAAGTGGCTAGAAGAGCCTGAAAAGCTACCACGACCCTACCAAAGGAACCAGACCTCTGTCTGGGATTCCCAAGCTATTCTGGTCAACATTGAACACATCGCGTAGAACCTTTTAAAGAGACTAAATCTTCTCTGTAAAAACGTAAATAAAGCAACCGTGAGTACAAAGGTACTCAGCAAGACTTACATCAGAACTATCTACATATGCATCATATATGACCGAAAGGATTGCGGGGTTTGATTGCAGCAAGCTAGCTTTGACTCTTGGCTAACTTGTAGTACGACTACAAGTTCTTTCTTTGAGGTGGGATAGTGCACACGAGTCCACATATTCACCAATCAATACACCACCATGGATCCACTCTCCTCTCCCTATGAGAAGGCCATCCATAGCACTCACACTTATCTTGCATGTTTTAGAGTATCCATTAAAATTGTCTATGTACCACGTAATGTTTCCAAATAGTCCATATCCGAGGACGCGGCTATTTGAACAGATTAAATCACCCTGCAGGGGTATACTTCTTCACACATGCTCTTACCACTTAGCACCATATGCACATGATGCATCTCGGCAACCTTCAAGCGGAAGCACTGGCGTGGGTGTCGGCCATGACCGTTAACCACACAAGACCCTAGTCCAGGTTTATCGCCTATTTGAGACTGAACCCGCAAGGAAGTCCGGCCGAGGTTTCCTCTACGGCCCCAAACGATGTGGGTAGGGTTCCCAACCCCACCATCCGGGTGCCACTTGGTACACCGTGCCACTGTGTACGTACCGCAGAGAAGCCTACCCCGTCGGGCAGAGCTAAACACGACCACCAACACTTTTCCTACAAACACCGGAAACTAATTGCAACTCCTGGACAGAGATCTAGGAAATTAATAAGCCGAGCGGGGTCATATTTCAGGGCCCAATGCATGGTAGTATCTTGTCTTGGATAACATACACAAAACTAAGTTCTTAAGGGCGGTCCCAATGAGACAACCCACCATGTACTCCTACATGGCCTCTCATCGCTACCTTTACCAAATCGGATTCACATCTTTACTCTCACACTGTAGGACATGAACACAACCATTCCGATTCATCATCCAGATGGATCAGACCCGACACGACTCTAGGCATAGCAGGCATTGTAAGCAGGCATGAATGAGTAAGCACAACAAGGCTCAAGCAGTTGCTACTCATGCTAAGTGGTTTCAACTATTTACTATGGCAAAATCAGGTCATGCAGAGGAATGGGTTCAACTACTGACAACATGTAACAGTTGCATCGTGTTTGTCCTAATGCAATAAAAGAGAGCAGGAGCGAGAGAGTGGGTTTATATCAGTATGCTCAAGGGGGTTTGCTTGCCTGACACGTCTGAAGATAGCAATGAGTCTTCATCAATGTCAACGATCACATCGTCGGAACCATCGTCTACCGAGAGGGAACAGTACCGGCAAACAAGAAAGATCAATAATTACTTCACAGAAATGCAACACTATGATGCATGATCATGAAATGAAGATGAGAAGTGGCAGGGCCAATATAGCTACCATTTATTAGGTTGAAGCTGGATTTGAATTAGAATTCAAATATCACTTCAAGCAAGGTATTTTCAGGATACCCTTTTAATTGATTCGACCTGATGCTGAGGCATAACTTGTTTTATCATGCATGAAGATGGCATTTTGAGGTACTGGTTTTCCTAGCTCAATGTTTGGTCATAAAAATTGAAGTGGAATTCAAATAGGTATCGAATTCTAACTCCAAACTATTTATTGAATTTACCATAATCATCATTTTTCCTACTTGGTGATGTTAACTTTCTCAAACATGCATTAAATGCCATAATCAGATTCTTTGGATTTTTCTGATCATTTTTCATATATAAATTATTTTCATCTGAGTTATATTTTATTTTGTATGATTTTTAGAAGTTTTAGGCATTTTCTGGAATTTATTTTATATCAAATAATCATTTATTGCATCAACATTAGGTCATCAGGTCAACAGGGCCAGGTCTGGTAAATGCTGACCAGTAGGTCCCACTGATGAGTGACACAAGTGTTAAAATGGGTTTAATCTTAACCTTTTATTTCTAATTAGAGTATGGGCCCACTCTTAGTGGGTCATTAGGTTAATTATCTTGTTTAACTTATTTCTGAGATTACTCTAAATTGACAAGGACTAGGCCCCACCTGTCTGTGACCCTAGGAGGTCAAACCCCCGGTCAAAAGGGGCCAGACCCACCGGCGGCTCAACGTCGGCGACTCCAGACGCGGTGGAGCTCATCAGACTTCGCCATCCGGCGGCCATTTGGACGGCCGAAACCATCTACGCGAAGCCTAGGTTGGACTACATCCATCCCGACCTAGCCACGGGCCAGGAGGTGGCCGGAACGAGGCCGGCGACGACCTCGGGCGACGGCCGGAGTTGGCCATGGTGGGGCTAATGCTAGGAGGCGCGGAAGGAGGAGATGAGCCCGGTTGCAGCTCTAGGCGAGCTGACCGAGCACGCCGGAGTGCTCAGCAAGGCGAGGGAGGCCCTGGCTACGGCGGCCATGGCCGGCGGCGAGGAGCTCACGGGATCCGTGACTAGAAGGGGTTAGAGGACGGGAAAACGCGATGGGGAGGGGGAAATCGGTCGAGAGCCTCACTGCGAACGATCTAGCGAAGGTGGTGAGCTCGGAGACATGCCGGTGGCGAGCTCAGAGACACACCGGAGGCAGCGAATCGACGGCGGCAACAGCCCCTGGCAGAGAGAGGCAGAGGGGGAAAAGAGAGGGAGAGAGGAAGGAAGAAGATGAGGCAGAGAGGTCCAGGGGAGGAAGAGAATAGAGGCACGGGGGCGAGGCGTCGCGCTGGCTAGGAGGGCCAGGCAGGCAAGGAGGCGGTGGTGCGAGGCCACGGCGCCGCCCCTGCTTCTCCTCTGCCTACTGGCAAAAGTTGAATAAGACCACAACACCCCTGGTGGGCTGGGCCGAGGTGAGCACTACGTGAGCGTAGTTTAGCTGTTTTCCATTTATTTTTCTTTCTCCTTTGCATTTCCGGCATTGATTAACTTTATTTTTGGCTCCAAACTAGTTTTATAAATAGTGAAAATAATTTTTGGGTGTTACTTGGGATATTTCCAAACCCATGTAAAAGATTCAACATTTTATAACATTCTGAATATTCAAACTACTTTATGTTGGTGATTTCAGTGGCTTTGGAGATTAAAATAAAATGCCAAAGGTATTCTTAAATTAGGTTTCACCCCTGGTATGTTGTTTCCAACATTTATCAAAAAGGGGGAACATTTTTGGAGACCAACTGAGTTCATTAAAAATAATCCTTGTTGAACCTATTTGGATTTTATTTGGTGCTAGGGTTTGGTCATCCCCATTTGTAGATCATCCCCATTTGAATTAAATTGATTTGGATGCATGCATGAATGCTCACTGATGCAACTAACTACAAACTATAATCTAGGGTTGTGACAACATGTATTACTGTTTCCTGTTAATACAATTATAGCATGAACAATAGACGATTATCATGAACAGGAAAATATGATAATAACAATTTTATTATTGCCACTAGGGCATATTTCCATCATCTTCAAGAGTCTTAGCAAGCAATTCGATGAAATTGTGCGCAAGCAAGGATGATATCGGAAGAAGCAAGGTGTTGGCTACTTCAATTCCAACGGAGTTTGTCGTGGCTTTGTCACGGAAGATGTCCTCGTGAAAGGACTTAAAGATGGAGCCATCGCACCTTGGTGGCGACTCAAAGGAGGTGAGAGAAAGCGAGACTCGGATTTACCCAGGTTCGGCCCCTCGTGTCGAGGTAAAAGCCTACGTCCTGCTTTGTGTAGATTGATGATGGTTTCGATTACAAGGAGGGCGTAACTCGCCTGACGTGGCTCTCGATGATTTCTAACTTTCCCTATCTTTCCCAGGGACTCGCCTTTATATACAGCTCGAGGCCCTAGGGTTTACAAGAGTCTTGGCTGTGCTACAAATTGTAGCTTTCCCTATATATAAGTCGCCGTGTTTGCCAAGACTGGAAACCTCCATGGCGGTTTATCCTGTGCATAGCTTCTGAACCACCATCCGGCTCCTGGCCCAAGGCGTGTATCACCAATGTATGAGTCACCACCGTTAGTGACCCGACCCAGCTAGGGCGGGTTACACCGCAGGCAATATCCCCAACATTAGGCCCCATATTGTCTTGAATTTATTCACGCCAATAAACCTTCACTCATTTTGGGACGAATTGTATCACTCCTATCTTTTGACAGATGATATGCCGCCATCCATCATGAAATGTGCGAGCCGCCATGCAATGTTTGACGACATCACCTTATCCCTTCAATTTCGGGATTTTAATGTCGTAACCGCCCAACGGATCTTTTGCACCGCCATTTACTTATCCCGAAAATCTAGGCATCATCATTGCAAATTTTCAGTTTTGACGCCTCTATTCCCGTGCCTGTCGCCTCGATTCCAGCGCATATTCTTTTTAATAGCCACAGGGGGAGTGGGGGCACCGTCACCTACCACCACTTTGGCTTCCTCGCGACCTCCGTCTTCCACGCGCCCTTCGTCTTCCTCATCGGCCCCCGAAGCTCCGTTGCCAGTCGCTGCATCTTGGGCATCTCCAGGCAAATCGAAGGCGCGAAGCTCTCCGCGTCCATTTCCGGCGCCGTCCTGTTCTCTTAGGTAAATGTTTTCTCCATCAGGGTTAGACCAAGCTCTCCATTGTTCTCGCAAGCTAGCTCCGGAACACGACGAACCTCTTTCTTTACTCTGGATCCGTTTAACATCCTTGCGGTAGATCCCCGATAATAACAAACTGTAGTAGTGTTATCGCATCTTTCAGCCATTAGAGGCTTTGCTCTGCAGATCCAGATGATAGTACTTCCGCATTATCGCGTTCATAACTTTTGCAATTTTTGCCAAGTATTATCCTTTTAATTCGATCCACCCGTAGATCCGTAATTTACCGCTCGCTTCGAGAAACATGTTTGTCCCTCTCCCGGGAATATCCCTAAGGGTGAAATCCTTTGAGAGTCGCCGCTCACCTTCCTTCACCACGGCGAGTTAGATTATCACCATGGCTACGCCTTTTGTTGGTCGGGGCGAGTCATAACACCCTCGTATTACCATAAATTGCTCATCTGGCGAGTTAGAATGCCTTCATTGTTGGGGAACCTCGCATGGGAAACAAAAAAATTCCTACGCGCATGAAGACCTATCATGGTGATGTCCATCTACGAGAGGGGATTTCCGATCTACATACCCTTGTGGATCACACAGTAGAAGCGTTAAGAAACGCGGTTGATGTAGTGGAACGTCCTCACGTCCCTCGATCCGCCCCGCGAACCGTCCCACGAACCGTCCCACGATCCGCTCCGATCTAGTGCCGAACGGACGGCACCTCCGCGTTCAGCACACGTACAGCTCGACGATGATCTCGGCCTTCTTGATCCAGCAAGAGAGACAGAGAGGTAGATGAGTTCTCCGGCAGCGTGACGGCGCTCCGGAGGTTGGTGGTGATCTAATCTCAGCAGGTCTCCGCCCGAGCTCCGCAGAAACACGATCTAGAGGTAAAACCGTGGAGGTATGTGGTCGGGCTGCCGTGGCAAAAGTTGTCTCAAATCAGCCCTAAAACCCCACTATATATAGGAGGGAGGGAGGGGAGGAGGCAGCCTCAAACCCTCAAGGTTTGGCCGAAATTTGAGGTGGAGGAGTCCTACTCCAATCCTACTTGGAGTAGGATTCCACCTTCCCACTTGCAAACTCTTTCCACCTTGTGTTTTTCCCTTCTCAAACCTTATGGGCCTTAGTGGGAACTTATTCCTGCCCACTAGGGGCTGGTTTATCTCTTCCCATAGCCCATGAGACCCCTTGGGGCGTGACACCCCTCTCGATGGTCCCCGTCACCCCTCCCGGCACTCCCGGTACACTACCGATGAGTCCGAAATTTTTCCGGTAATGGCCGAAAACTTTCCGGTAACCAAATGAGGTCATCCTATATATCAATCTTCGTCTCCGGACCATTCCAGAAACCCTCGTGACGTCCGTGATCCCATCCGGGACTCCGAACAACATTCGGTAACCAACCATATAACTCAAATACGCATAAAACATTGTCGAACCTTAAGTGTGCAGACCCTGCGGGTTCGAGAACTATGTAGACATGACCCGAGAGACTCCTCGGTCAATATCCAATAGCGGGACCTGGATGCCTATATTGGATCCTACATATTCTACGAAGATCTTATCGTTTGAACCTCAGTGCCAAGGATTCATATAATCCCGTATGTCATTCCCTTTGTCCTTCGGTATGTTACTTGCCCGAGATTCGATCGTCAGTATCCGCATACCTATTTCAATCTCGTTTACCGGCAAGTCTCTTTACTCGTTCCGTAATACAAGATCCCGCAACTTACACTAAGTCACATTGCTTGCAAGGCTTGTGTGTGATGTTGTATTACCGAGTGGGCCCCGAGATACCTCTCCGTCATACGGAGTGACAAATCCCAGTCTTGATCCATACTAACTCAACGAACACCTTCGGAGATACCTGTAGAGCATCTTTATAGTCACCCAGTTACGTTGCGACGTTTGATACACACAAAGCATTCCTCTGGTGTCAGTGAGTTATATGATCTCATGGTCATAGGAACAAATACTTGACACGCAGAAAACAGTAGCAACAAAATGACACGATCAACATGCTATGTCTATTAATTTGGGTCTAGTCCATCACATGATTCTCCTAATGATGTGATCCCGTTATCAAGTGACAACACTTGCCTATGGTCAGGAAACCTTTACCATCTTTGATCAACGAGCTAGTCAACCAGAGGCTTACTAGGGACAGTGTTTTGTCTATGTATCCACACAAGTATTGTGTTTCCAATCAATACAATTATAACATGGATAATAAACGATTATCATGAACAAAGAAATATAATAATAACTAATTTATTATTGCCTCTAGGGCATATTTCCAATAGTCTCCCACTTGCACTAGAGTCAATAATCTAGTTCACATCACCATGCGATTTCAACGGATCCAGCACCCATATAGTTATGGGGTCTGATCACGTCTTGCTCGTGAGAGAGGTTTTAGTCAACGGTTCTGAAACTTTCAGATCCGTGCGTTCTTTACAAATCTTTATGTCATCTTATAGATGCTGCTACTACGTGCTATTCGGAAATGCTCCAAATATCTACTCTACTATACGAATCCGTTTCACTACTCATAGTTATTCGGATTAGTATCAAATCTTTGCATCGACGTAACCCTTTACGACGAACTCTTTAACCACCTCCATAATTGAGAAAAATTCCTTAGTCTATTTAGTTACTAAGGATAACTTTGACCGCTGATCAGTGATTCAATCCTGGATCACTCTGTGTACCTCTTAACAGACTTGCTGCAAGGCACACATCAGGTGCGGTACTCAGCATGGCATACTTTAGAGTCTACGGCTAAGGCATAGAAGACGAGCTTCATCTATTCTCTGTATTCTGTCGTGGTCGGGTTTTGAGTCTTACTCAAATTCACACCTTACAACACAGTCAAGAACTCCTTCTTTGCTGATCTATTTCGAATTCCTTTAAAAAATTGTCAAGGCATGCATCTTGTTGAAACTTCTATTAAGCGTTTTGATCTATCTCCATAGATCTTGATGCTCAATGTTCAAGTAGCTCAATCCAGGTATTCCTTTGAAAAACTCCTTTCAAACAACCTTTTATGCTTCACAGAAATTCTACATTACTTCTGATCAACAATATGTCAACCACATATACTTATTAGAAATTCTATAGTGCTCCCACTCACTTCTTTGGAAATACAAGTTTCTCATAAACCTTGTACAAACCCATAATCTTTGATCATCTCATCAAAGTGTATATTCCAACTCCGAGATGCTTGCACCAGTCCATTGAAGGATCGCTAGAGCTTGCATACTTGTTAGTATCTTTAGGATCGACAAAACCTTCTGGTTGTATCACATACAATGTTTGCTCAAGGAAACCGTCGAGGAAATAATGTTTTGACATCCTATGTGCAATATTTCAAAAATAATGCAACAACTACTAACATAATTCTAACAGACTTTTAGCATCGCTACGAGTGAGAAAGTCTCATCATAGTCAACTGTTTGATCTTGTCGGAAACATCTTTGTGACAAGTCGAGCTTTTCTTAATAGTGACTTATCACCATCATCATCTGTCTTCCTTTTAAAGATCCATCGTTACTCAATAGTCCTATGACCATCAAGTAGTTCTTCCAAAGTCTACACTTTGTTTTCATACGTGGATCCTCTCTCGGATTTCATGGCCTCCAGCCATTTGTCGGAATCCGGGCCCACCATTGCTTTCTTCATAACTCGTAGGTTCACTGTTGCTCAACAACATGACCTCCAAGACAGGGTTGCCGTACCACTCTGCAGTAGTACGCGACCTTGTCAACCTACGAGGTTTGTAGTAACTTGATCCGATGCTCGATGATCACCATCATCAGCTTTCACTTCAATTGGTGTAGGCGCCATAGGAACAACTTCATGCGCCCTGCTACACACTGGTTGAAGTGATGGTTCAAATAACCTCATCAAGTTCTACCACCCTCCCACTCAATTCTTTCGAGAGAAACCTTTCCTCGAGAAAGGATCCGTTTCTAGAAACAAACACTTTGCTTTCGGATCTGAGATAGGAGATGTACCCAACTGTTTTGTATATCCTATGAAGATGCATTTATCCGCTTTGGGTTCGAGCTTATCAGACTGAAAATTTTTCACATAAGTGTCGAAGCCCCAAACTTTCAAGAAACGACAGTTCAGATTTCTCTAAACCTCAGTCTATACTGTGTCATCTCAACGGAAATACGCGGTGCCCTATTTAAATTTAATGCGGTTGTCTCTAATGCATAACCCATAAACGATAGTGGTAATTCGATAAGAGACATCATAGCATGCACCATACCAAATAGTGCGTGGCTATGACGTTCAGACACATCATCACACTATGATGTTCCAGGTGGCATGAACTGCGAAACAATTTCCACATTGTCTTAACTGCATACCAAAACTCGTAACTCAGATATTCATTTCTATGATCATATCGTAGATCGTTTATCCTCTTGTTACGACGAACTTCACTCTGAAACAGAATTGAACTTTTCAATATTTCAGACTTGTGATTCATTATGTAAATACTCTTGTATCTACTCAAATCGTCATTGAAGTAAGAACATAATGATATCCACTGCGTGCCTCAGCACCCATTGGACTGCATACATCAAAATGTGTCACTTCGAACAAGTTACTATCTTGTTTCATCTCAATGAAAACAAGGCTTTGCTCATGTGGTATGATTTGCATGTCACTAGTGATTCAAAATCAAGTGAGTATAAAGATCCATCAGCATGGAGCCTCTTCATGCAATTTATACCAACATGACTCAAGCGGCAGTGCCACAAGTAAGTGGTACTATCATCATTACCTCGTATCTTTTGGCACCAATATCATGAACATGTGTAACACTACAATCGAGATTCAATAAACCATTGAAGGTGATTATTCAAGCAAATAGAGTAACCATTATTCTCTTTAAATGAATAATCGTATTGCAATAAACACGATCCAATCATGTTAATGCTTAACGCAAGCACCAAATAACAATTATTTAGGTTTAACACCAATCCCGATGGTAGAGGGAGCGTGCGACGTTTGATCATATCAACCTTGGAAACACTTCCAACACGTATCGTCACCTCGCCTTTAGCTAGTCTCTGTTTATGCCGTAGCTTTCATTTCGTGTTACTAATCACTTAGCAACTGAACCGGTATCCAATACCCTCGTGCTACTAGGAGTACTAGTAAAGTACACATCAACATCATGTATATCAAATATACTTCTATCGACTTTTGCCAGCCTTCTTATCTACCAAGTATCTAGAGTTGCTCCGCCTCAATGACTGTTCCCCTCATTACAGAAGCACTTAGTCTCGGGGTTGGGTTTAATCTTGGGTCTCTTCATTAGTGCAGCAATTGTTTTGCCGTTTCACGAAGTATCCCTTCTAGCCCTTGCCTTTCTTGAAACTTAGTGGTTTTACTAACCATCAACTATTGATGCTCCTTCTTGATTTCTACTTTTGCAGTGTCAAACATCGCGAATTGCTCAAGGATCATTGTATCTATCCTTGATATGTTATAGTTCATCACGAAGCTCTCACAGCTTGGTGGCAATGACTTTGGAGAACCATCACAATCTCATCTGGAAGATTAACTCCCACTTGATTCAAGCGATTGTCGTACTCAGATAATCTGAGCACACGCTCAACGATTGAGCTTTTCTCCCTTACTTTGTGGACAAAGAATCTTGTCAGAGGTATCGTACCTCTTAACAAGGGCACAAGCATGAAATCACAATTTCATATCTTTAGAACATCTCTTATGTTCCGTGACGTTTGAAAACGTCTTCGGCGCCTTGCTTCTAAGCCATTAAGTATTTTGTACTGAACTATCGTGTAGTCATCAGAAACGTGTATGTCAGATGTTCACAGCATCCACAGACAACGCTCGAGGTGCAGCACACCGAGTGGTGCATTAAGGACATAAGCCTTCTACGCAGCAACGAGGACAATCCACTGCAAAGTTTGCTACTATCAACTTTCAACTAAATTTTCTCTAGGAACATATAAAAATAGTAGAGCTATAGCGCAAGCTACATCGTAATTCGCAAACACCATTAGACTATGTTCATGACAATTAGTTCAATTAATCATATTACTTAAGAACTCCCACTCAAAAAGTACATCTCTCTAGTCATTTGAGTGGTACATGATCCAAATCCACTATCTCAAGTCCGATCATCACGTGAGTCGAGAATAGTTTCAGTGGTAAGCATCTCTATGCTAATCATATCAACTATACAATTCATGCTCGAACTTTCGGTCTCATGTGTTCCGAGGCCATGTCTGCACATGCTAGGCTCGTCAAGCTTAACCCGAGTGTTCCGCGTGTGCAACTGTTTTGCACCCGTTGTATGTGAACGTTGAGTCTATCACACCCGATCATCACGTGGTGTCTCGAAATGAAGAACTGTTGCAACGGTGCACAGTCGGGGAGAACACAATTTCGTCTTGAAATTTTAGTGAGAGATCACCTCATAATGCTACCGTCGTTCTAAGCAAGATAAGGTGCATAAAGGATTAACATCACATGCAATTCATAAGTGACATGATATGGCCATCATCATGTGCTTCTTGATCTCCATCACCAAAGCACCGGCACGATCTTCTTGTCACCGGCATCACACCATGATCTCCATCATCATGATCTCCATCAACGTGTCGCCATTGGGGTTGTCGTGCTACTCATGCTATTACTACTAAAGCTACGTCCTAGCAATATAGTAAACGCATCTGCAAGCACAAATGTTAGTTTAAAGACAACCCTATGGCTCCTGCCGGTTGCCGTACCATCGACGTGCAAGTCGATATTAATTATTACAACATGATCATCTCATACGTCCAATATATCACATCACATCGTTGGCCATATCACATCACAAGCATACCCTGCAAAAACAAGTTAGACGTCCTCTAATTGTTGTTTCATGTTTTACGTGGTGACCATGGGTATCTAGTAGGATCGCATCTTACTTACGCAAACACCACAACGGAGATGTATGAATTGCTATTTAACCTCATCCAAGGACCTCCTCGGTCAAATCCGATTCAACTAAAGTTGGAGAAACCGACACTCGCCGGTCATCTTTGAGCAACGGAGTTACTCGTAGCGATGAAACCAGTCTCTCGTAAGCGTACGAGTAATGTCGGTCCAAGCCGCTTCGATCCAACAATACAGCGGAATCAAGAAAATACTAAGGAGGGCAGCAAAACGCACATCACCGCCCACAAAAACTTTTGTGTTCTACTCGAGATTACATCTACGCATGAACCTAGCTCATGATGCCACTGTTCGGGAACGTCGCATGGGAAACAAAAAATTTCCTACGCGCACGAAGACCTATCATGGTGATGTCCATCTACGAGAGGGGATTTCCGATCTACGTACCCTTGTAGATCGCACAGCAGAAGCATTAAGAAATGCGGTTGATGTAGTGGAACGTCCTCACGTCCCTCGATCCGCCCCGCGAACCGTCCCACGATCCGCTCCGATCTAGTGCTGAACGGACGGCACCTCCGTGTTCAGCACACGTACAGCTCGACGATGATCTCGGCCTTCTTGATACAGCAAGAGAGACGGAGAGGTAGATGAGTTCTCCGGCAGCGTGACGGCGCTCCGGAGGTTGGTGGTGATCTAATCTCAGCAGGGCTCCGCCCGAGCTCCGCTGAAACGCGATCTAGAGGTAAAACCATGGAGGTATGTGGTCGGGCTGCCGTGGCAAAAGTTGTCTCAAATCAGCCCTAAAACCCCTCTATATATAGGAGGGAGGGAGGGAGGAGGCAGCCTCAAACCCTCAAGGTTTGGCCGAAATTTGAGGTGGAGGAGTCCTCCTCCAATCCTACTTGGAGTAGGATTCCACCTTCCCACTTGGAAACTCTTTCCACCTTGTCTTTTTCCCTTCTCAAACCTTATGGGCCTTAGTGGGAACTTATTCCAGCCCACTAGGGGCTGGTTTATCTCTTACCATAGCCCATGAGACCCCTCTCGATGGTCCCCGTCACCCCTCCCGGCACTCCCGGTACACTACCGATGAGTCCGAAATTTTTCCGGTAATGCCCGAAAACTCTCCGGTAACCAAATGAGGTCATCCTATATATCAATCTTCGTCTCCGGACCATTCCGGAAACCCTCGTGACGTCCGTGATCCCATCCGGGACTCCGAACAACATTCGGTAACCAACCATATAACTCAAATACGCATAAAACATCGTCGAACCTTAAGTGTGCAGACCCTGCGGGTTCGAGAACTATGTAGACATGACCCGAGAGACTCCTCGGTCAATATCCAATAGCGGGACCTGGATTCCCATATTGGATCCTACATATTCTACGAAGATCTTATCGTTTGAACCTCAGTGCCAAGGATTCATATAATCCCGTATGTCATTCCCTTGTCCTTCGGTATGTTACTTGCCCGAGATTCGATCGTCAGTATCCGCATACCTATTTCAATCTCGTTTACCGGCAAGTCTCTTTACTCGTTCCGTAATACAAGATCCCGCAACTTACACTAAGTCACATTGCTTGCAAGGCTTGTGTGTGATGTTGTATTACCGAGTGGGCCCCGAGATACCTCTCCGTCATACGGAGTGACAAATCCCAGTCTTGATCCATACTAACTCAACGAACACCTTCGGAGATACCTGTAGAGCATCTTTATAGTCACCCAGTTACGTTGCGACGTTTGATACACGCAAAGCATTCCTCCGGTGTCAGTGAGTTATATGATCTCATGGTCATAGGAACAAATACTTGACACGCAGAAAACAGTAGCAACAAAATGACACGATCAACATGCTATGTCTATTAATTTGGGTCTAGTCCATGACATGATTCTCCTAATGATGTGATCCCGTTATCAAGTGACAACACTTTCCTATGGTCAGGAAACCTTGACCATCTTTGATCAATGAGCTAGTCAACTAGAGGCTTACTAGGGACAGTGTTTTGTCTATGTATCCACACATGCACTGTGTTTCCAATCAATACAATTATAGCATGGATAATAAACGATTATCATGAACAAAGAAATATAATAATAACTAATTTATTATTGCCTCTAGGGCTTATTTCCAACATTCATATCCATACCTTTAGTTACCTAAGGGCGAGTCATAAGGTCTTAACAGATACATCGTAGATCTCCAACTAGCGAGTCACCACATTTCATGGTTTTCACCGAGCCGCCTTGTTTCCTCCTTTTTGTAGTCATGGTTGGCGTCTCAAAATGCGATTGGTTACCCACCAAGATTGATGACGCTATTATTGAAAAGTTTCTCAAGTCGGGTCAGATCGACAGTAAGGAAGTCATCGGTTGGCGAACCGCCCTAGGCGAGGTAATCCCCAACCCTGTCGAAGGGGACATAGTCGTCTTTACTGACCACCTAGAATGAGGCTTCAAACCGCCTTGTCAAAGTTCTTCAGAGGCACTCTACATTTCCTCAACGTTCATCCTCAAGACCTGGGACCCAACTCCATCAGTAACCTCTGCTAGTTTCAAGTATTCTGCGAGGTATGCCTGCAAAGAGAGGCCACTGTTCCATTATTTTGGAACTTCTTTCATCTGAATCGCCAAACCGAATTTTCCAACGGGCCCAATCATGAACCCGGAGGAGTCAACATCCAGAGGCGCCGCGAATGTGGATTTCCAACTTTCCTTCTGCCCAGCCATCCCAAAGGCTGGGCCGAGTCTTGGTTTTACTGTCGGGACACTTCTCCTCCCGGCGACAACCCACTTACGGGTTATAGAGAAGATCATCTGCCCATGGACTTCAAGCTGCCGAGAAGCTTACAGAAGAAGAAGAGTCAGAGTTCATCCCAGTCTTCTCCGAGTTGCGATCACTGACCAATAATGGGATTACCGGGGTTGATCTATTCCGTTGTTGGGTGGAATGGAACATTCTTCCTCTGAGTCGCCGGGACGGTTTGATGTGTGAATATGATGGTAGTGTGAACCATCCACAATGCTTCCATCATAAAAAAACTCGCAGAGAGAGACATTGTTGGGATAATCAAGAAGTTAACCGGCGAGTCTTTGGAAGACTACGCCAAGATCAGGCTCAAGCCCTTCTGTCTCGCCAACCCAGCTCCCCCGGTAACTATCCAAGCCATCTTCTTTTACTTTTTAGGTATACGTGCCAATGCTCCGAGTTTGACATTTTATTGTATCCACCAGAAAAGTGATCCCTTTTGGCGAAGGGGACCCAAGGTGTCCGCCCAGAAAACAACCAAGCCGCCACCGAAGAAGAAGAAAACAAGCAAAGGCAAAGCCGCCACCAATGATTCATCCGTCGTTGGCGAGTCACAAGCCATCGAAGAACAATCGGAGGTAAAAACTTATCCTTTAGTTATCACCCTTATGTTTCGACTCATGCTTATACCCTGTGCCTTTATATGTAGGGTGATGACTACGAAAGCCAAGATGACGCGGTTGAGGTAATTTCTATTTCTTCCGACTCACCTTCCTCTTCACCTAGGCTAGCCCGGCGGATTTGTGGGAAAGTTCCCATGTCTCACCCTAACGCTTATATGGATCCTGATTTCCTTTTGAAGAAGGCAAAATATACTCCGAAGCGTAAAACCCAGAGCCCCTCTGGCGACTTAATTTCGGGGTTGCCTGAAAAGACAACTGGTCGGAGCGCACAAGCGAGGTATACTCTTGTTTAAACACACACTCTTCCTTGTGGAAAATGCGATTCACAACTCCCTCAATCTTCAGACTTTTATTCTTTCAGACTTCTCATCCTTCATCTAGCGATTCAGCGATGTTAGCTCTTCCGCCAATGATTCATATACAAGGGTGAGTTCTTTTATTAACGCTTTCTCTTCCCAATAATGATATTTGCCCTAATTTTGGTGCCTTCATCTTAGAGCACAAGCAAAGAAGAGAAAGACTGGTGACTCGTCTTCCGCTCCTAAGATGACTGAGGTCTTAGGCACGAGCGCCTCTGTCCCAGAGCTTGATGAGGACCAAGTGGCGGCTCATGATGTTCCTGTGGATGGCATCCCCGGCGTCGGGATGACTCGCCAGGCACCTTGAAGGAAACTGCTGACAACATTAACCCATCGAGCCCTCCCAAGGCGACTCAGGATCCATATGCCGTCATAATCACTGGTACTTGCTACTCCAAACCTGCGGAGGCGGTGTTATCTAAGCACACCTCAAAATAATCCCATCCTTCCACCGAACAAGATGTTAGTAAGTTGAAACTTCCCCAGTATGAGAAGCTGGAATTTGATCAACTCTTCTCTGGCTTTGCGAGTCGCCTGGAGACGAGTTATGAAATGAACAAAAGCTTGATCCACCTGATGAAAGTTAAACATGAGGTACGTCTATTATGTATTCTCTTCCACCCATTAGCCTTCCAATAGACTAGTCTTTGCTTGATGAAATATTTTTTGTTGCAATGTATATTAGGCCCGCATCTGTCCATAACCCCCAAGGGTCGGGTTATCTTTTGAAAGATAAGTCGGGTCTTGTATATATTGAATCTTGAACCTGTAGCCTCCAAGGGCCGGGTCATCTTTTGAAAGATGAGCCGGGTCTTTGTAGTTAAAGAAAAACTTCAGCCTGAGTCCTCCAGGGCCGGGTCATCTTCTGAAAAACGAGCCGAGTCTTGTAGTTAAAGAAAACTTCAACCTGTAGCCCCCAAGGGCCGGGTTATCTTTTGAAAGATGAGCCAGGTCTTATAGTTAAAGAAAACTTCAACCTATAGCCCCCAAGGACCGGGTCATCTTTTGAAAGATGAGTCGGGTCTTGTAGTTAAAGAAAACGTCAACCTGTAGCCCCCAAGGGCTGGGTCATCTTTTGAAAGATGAGCCGGGTCTTATACTTAAAGAAAACTTCAACCTGTAGCCCCCAAGGGCCGGGTCATCTTTTGAAAGATGAGCCGGGTCTTGTAGTTAAATAAAACTTCAACCTATAGCCCCCAAGGGTCGGGTCATCTTTTGAAAGATGAGCTGGGTCTTATAGTTAAAGAAAACTTCAACCTGTAGCCCCCAAGGGCCGGGTCATCTTTTGAAAGATGAGTCGGGTCTTGTATTTTGTATGACTTTGAATAAAATCATACATTAGCCCCCAAGTGTCAGGAATATTTCTTGCAATAGTGTTGAGACTTGTCTCCCCAAATCTTGTTTTGCAGGAATCTGTGACTCAGGTCGAGTCATCCCTGGCCGACTTAAGGAAAAATTTAGCCGAACAGCAGAATACTCAGTCTGAGTCAGAGAGGAAGTATCATGTGGTGCTGGCTAAAATGGAGAGAATGAAGGCTGATCACTAGAAGCTCGAAAAGAAAGCCAAAGCTGACCAAGCCGCCCTCCTGAAGCGGGTCGAGCAAGCCGAGGAGAATCAGTCCATTTTGTCAATACTAACAAACACGGATTTATCCCTGGTAGGCCTACGAGCCGCCAATCTCCAAGATGACTGCATGTTGAAACTAAATGCGATGTATACCTTCATCGAACAGTTGTATACAGGAGGCGTGCTGACAATAAAAGCAGTGATGGGCAACAAAGAGCCAGTTAAGTCCATCAAGAGCATGCTTGGCTTCCTGTCTACATTGCCTCCTCAAGTGGAGGAGCTGAAGAGGTCAACCACCCCGAAGGGAGTCCTGAATACCCTAAGTTGGTGCCTGGCCTATGCTCCTGAATTGAAACCAGAGGAGGTAACTGCGGGCTATCCCGAACTGAAAGACGACGGATCAGAGTTCACCGAAGATGACTATCATCGAGTAATCAAGGAGTCCCGCTTTACCGCGACTCAACTAGCAACCAGCTTGGATTTAAACAAATACCAAGCTGCATATGATGATAATAACAAGAAGGTGACTCCTCCATCGTATGAAACTACCATTCTGACTCCTCGCCGACCCAAAAATCCCTTTAAATTCGGAGCAGATCTGTCTTCCTACCATGATGATGAAGATGAGTTTGTCGCCTTAGCCAAGTGTAACTGGAAACTGGGCGACTTATAGATCGAAGGTGGAGAAAGCTCGAGGCAAGGCGACCCAGAAGCAGCTTGAGTCTTCTTGGGATGTAACCATTGCTTTAAAAACAATCAGATCTCTTTTGTTCGGGAGATGAAGCCCGACTTGGCCATGTGAGCCATGTAATAGGTTGCTGGATTATAGGAAAACAAGCTAGGAAGTGTCATAGTTCGATAAAAAATCTTCAACCTGTGTGTTAGGGAATAAACATCATGAGCCGACTCAGTGAGTTACGGCAAAAAATAAGCCAGCCCCCTGGGCTATGACAAATAATAGTTCAAAAACCGGCCCAATGAGTTACGGCGAGTCATGAACAAAAGCCGACTCAATGAGTCATGGCGAGTTATAGAAGGGTTTTGTGAAACCTTGTAGCCGTGCCACCAAGATAGAAAATTTGTCGGCTCAATGAGCTGCGATGGGATAAGACGAGTTTGCAAAACTCTAGTGTTATCCCAAGAAGGCTTTTGCAAGAGCCCATATTGTTTAGACCGGCTGATCAGGCGCGAGTCAAGCTTCAGTGAAGCAGGTTCAGTGAACCAATGGTTTCTCTATTTTCCATGTGTGGCTCTGGCCGGTACCTTTTATGTTTTAACCAAGGCGAGTTCAGGGTCCAAATAACGGATTGACTCTCTGAGAGTACATAGGTCCATGTGGCAATTTGTCAAACACATAGTCCAGTATAACCATTTGTAATGCGGTAATTTTTCGCTAGCCAAGAGGGTATTCAGGCTGAACTCAGTGAGTGGAAGCCCCCAAGTGACCTATGATTTAGGAAAAGTTGGGCATAGGATTGCACAAGTGTGTACGCACTTACTGCAAAACGACTTGGGAACTTGTAGCCCCCAAGTAAGCCGGCTTAATTCTCAAAATCATATAAGGCGCCCATGTTTGAACCGTGCAATGTGACGGCTGGTCCTCTTTGGCTTACCAGGGCCCAGTTTTGAAATAAGTGCAGCATGGCGACTTATGCTCTTTGTCCCTGATAGCGTCCATGTTTGGACGAGTCATGGAACAATAAAGACTCATGCTTTCCAGAAGATGAAACGGCAAAGGACCCCGAAGTTCGTGGGTGCCGGCTTTATTGCTTTATAAATAAAGGATTACCATTTCTGAAATTTGGAAAAAAGAAAGGAGCTCATGGCTCTACGTGTAGTAAGGCCGCAGGTGGGCTATATTCCAGGGGCGAGTTTTCTCAACCTCTGTAGTTGGCCGATCTGGGCGAAGATCCACCAAGTAGTATGAGCCGTTTCGAAGATTCTTGCTGATGACAGACGGTCCTTCCCATGGAGGTGATATCTTGTGCATACCAGTGTGATCTTGAATCAACCGGAGCACTAAGTCGCCCTCTTGAAAAGTCCGGCTCTTGACACGGCGGCTGTGGTAGCGTCGTAAGTCTTGTTGATAGATCACCGATCGTGATGCGGCCATGTCACGCTCTTCCTCCAAAGCATACGACAAGTCTTGTCGTGCCAACTCGTTGTCCTGTTCCACATAGGCGGCGACTTGCGGTGAATCATGTCTGATGTCGCTTGGCAACACCGCCTCTGCCCCGTAGACCAGAAAGAAAGGAGTAAAACCCATGGAGCGATTTGGAGTGGTCCTGATGCTCCATAATACTGAGGGCAATGCTTCCACCCAACATCCTGGAGTACGTTCCAAAGGTACCATGAGCCGGGGCTTGATTCCCCGCAATATTTCCTGATTCTCGGGCATCACAGCGGTTGCCATGAGCTTGGTGATCTCCGCCGCTAAATCCGCCATGGCTTGAGCTGGGGTTTTCGACATCCCGCCGGTCTCATTATTGCGGGCCGGGTTTTGCTGAGGCTGTGCCGCCCCTGCCATATAGATGGCGATTTGTCGATGGGATCTCTCAAGGATCTCGGGGTCCATCGCCAGTGACAGCCCTCCGAGTTGTCCTTCGTGAAGAGGATGAATTGAATCTGTCTCGCCCATGGACGGCTCGCCATCAGAATTGACGGGGGTGACCTCCTGGGTCGTCGATTCGTCTTGTACATTGTTTCCCTGCGTAAAATCGACAAAAATACGATGGCTCCTGTCCTGTCGTGTGATGGGGAGGAAGTACCTGGCCGGCTCGACGATGTAGGTGGAGGTGTCCGGCTCAGGCACGGGTGTTCCAATCATGCTGATGAAGATGTTGATCTTGCCGAAGGGGACTCTGTAACCAGATTCGACTGAATCGGCTTCTGGGCCCCACAACAAGTTGTCGATATAGTACCTTCCGCGGCGGCTCTTCTTCATGATGTCGACCGCATAGCTTTCTGACCCTCGTAGGGCTCCCTTTGAGAACTCAACTCCACCGTGTGCTAGCCCCACGGTGGGCGCCAACTATCGTGGTTTTGTCACGGCAGATGTCCTCGTGAAAGGACTTAAAGATGGAGCCATCGCACCTTGGTGGCGACTCAAAGGGGGTGAGCGAAAGCGAGACTCATATTTACCCAGATTCGGCCCCTCGTGTGGAGATAAAAGCCTACGTCCTGCTTTGTGTAGATTGATGATGGTTTCGATTACAAGGAGGGCGTAACTCTCCTAACCTGGCTCTCGATGATTTCTAACTTTCCCTATCTTTCCCAGGGACTCGCCTTTATATACAGGTCGAGGCCCTAGGGTTTACAAGAGTCATGGCTATGCTACAAATTGTAGCTTTCCCTATCTCTAAGTCACCGTGTTTGCCAAGACTGGAAACCTCCATGGCGGTTTATCCTCTGCATAGCTTCTGAACCGGCATCTGGCTCCTGGTCCAAGGCATGTATCACCAATGAATGAGTCGCCCCCTTAGTGACCTGGCCCAGCTAGGGTGGGTTACACCGCACGCAATATCCCCAACAGAGTTGAATGGGAAGAAGGTCAATATCCCAACCCAAAGTTTGTTCCCCAAAAGGAGAAGTATGGCCCTAATCTCCTCAAGGGAACAAGCTCTAAAGATGACCTTCTACCACAAGACCACAAGGGCAAGGGCAAGCTTCAAGAGGAGATTCACACATTTGAGGAAGAACCCCAATCCATGGTCAATTGGAACCTCAATCTTCAAGAGGAGATTCACACTATTAGCTCCACTTCAACTAGTGCTATCACAACTCCAAGGATCCCCATCAAGTTAATGTGGGTCCCCAATAATAAGAATTAGAGAAGTTCTTGAGGGGTGACTCCGGCAATGAAATTCACTCTTTTTCATTTTGGCAAGTACTATATGCAACCAACTCCAACCATATGCATTTGTTCAAGGAGTCACATATTCCGTCAAAGGTAAGAAAGGCATAAGGTAATTAATGTATCTTTCGACATCCTCTCACATGCATTTCATTCCATGTCCATATATATCCTTGCATATGTTCCTTGTGCTTTGGCACTGACCCATGTAGGTGAGAAGAGTAAGAAACAACAAGGATCGCTCCCAACTCAAGGTGATCTTCATCAACAATGAGCATCTACCACTACTACACCTACATGAAGTCTTCTACGAGAAAACCCAAGGTTAGTTTATCCCTATTAGGGATGTCACATCAAGGGGGAGCTTTACTCTAAGACTTGAGTATAAGCATCTCTTAAGATGTGAACACATTGAAAGCTTTATGAAAAAGTGGAAACCCCACTTGTGCTTAAATGATGAGTATGACCTATGATCAAGTATTCTTGCTTGCCTCCTAAGTCAATATACTCATATATAGATGACTTCGTCATCGCCAAAGTGCTTGGTAGATACTAAAGTGTGTGTGCATGTTCACCATGTTTTATTTGACATCTTATTGTGTGAGCATGTTGGTATGCATGTTTTGCTCATTCGAGGATATCCAATTGTTGTTATTTGGCTTTCTATTTTATTTGGTCAATTGCATATACAAGAACGCCTAAGTACCTCTCTCTAGCTATCTATGCTTTCTCGTCTCAAATTATATTCATGCTACATCACAAAAAAAATGAGCAATCACTTTAGGGACACTCTCTGGGCGGAGCACTCGGATATATATCTCAAAATGGCATGACTTCCAAAACCTCCCAAAAGCATCTCGGTGTGTCCAACCCCCATACCCGTGTCCCACCGAATCCTGGGGTTGATATAGTTTTTCATTCACGGTACCACCGATAGGATATTTTTGGCATCATCTAGTTTCACTATCAACTCGCACTTATGGAACTCGGTGGCACCAAAAAATCCAAATATTATGCGGACCCGGCGTTTGAAATTACTTCTTTAAACCTCGCCTCCTTGCACCTCCTCACTATCGTGCCCTAGTCCTCAAGACATTGTTGCGATTCTCCCGTGCGCCCTCACCTCTGGACTCCTCGCCGTCGAGGGAATCATCATCGCCGTCATTGCCGTAGCGGAATCTTCACCACATTAGGGTAAGTTTTTGTCCCCTTCTTGCGCTCCCAAGTCTAAATCTTGCGCAATTAGGTTTTGCCATCTTTAGTCCATGTTTGAAATCTTTCTATCCAGAAGAACCTTCGAATATATTAGAGAACAAAGAAGGATTTAGGGTTAACAATCCGCAAAACTGAATCTCGGTGTCACCGAGTCAGAAAAAATGGTCCTACTGATTTGGTTTCTGGGCTACTGAGAACAATCTCAGTGAAACTGAGTTATACTTTTCGGTCGAACCGAAAAGTATGGCAAGTTTTCTGTTGAGGAGATTGTCAGTTTCAGTGGCTCTGAATTTTTTGTCTTGGTGGAACCGGTATCCCTTTTTGTAGAATGTTAGGCTAAAAAATTTCAGAGTTCAAACTTGCACAAACTTCTGAATTTTTGTAATGCTCTTACACTCCGGCCGTTCTAATTCTTTTCAGAGGGTCAGCTTATTTGCTCGGAGATTGTCGGTATGTCAGGTTCAGAGGATAGTTAGAATGATTTCAGAGAGCCCAGTGCTGAGAAGGATTTAGGCACTAGTCCTGAGAGGACAGCTTCTGACCCACGTACTCCTAGTTCCTATGATTTGCCAAAGGCAGCTCCTAGGTCTAGGAAGAAGCTCAATTCTGATGAGGAGGATGCTGATTTTATCCCAGATGAGAGCATCTCCCAGAAGCAAAAGGAGAAGACCACGGTCAACAAAACTACGAGGAAGGAATATGCCACACCTACTGATGTGAGAGCCCAGAGTCTGCTAAGCAAGGGACTACACTCACCCTTGAGATACCCTCTTCCAGGCCAATCAAGAAGCCTGCAAAGAAGAGAGGAAGACAATTGTTTATGTGACTCGAAGGCCAGTTTCTATGGTAAGAACTCCAGAGCAAAGTGAAGAGGAGGAAGAAGAACATCGAGCTGAGAACCCTCCTGCTAAGAAGAAGAAGCTCATGTCAGATGCTATGCCTTAAAAGAATGTACCTAAATCTTCAACACCTAAGCCTAAGAAGCCAGTAGCTCCCAAAAGGACTACTAAGGATATACCTGCAGCAAAGAAGAACAAAGGCTCTACATCCAGAGAGTTTGTTGCGGAGGAGGAATAAGATGCATCTATGATGAGGAAGTTGAGAGTTCACCTGCCATTGCACAATGATGCTTATCATGTTGCGGAAGACATGAAGAAGAGAAGGGATCAAGAATTGAGGCACTCGAGAGCTGCAGATCCATATGCTATCAGAAGAATAAATGTTGTTGATCCTCGTTTCCACACTAAGGAGCAACAAGACTTTTATGAGATAGTGTTGTTGGACAAAAGTCCTGCACTCAATGACATGAGATATGTTGACTAGAAGTACATCAAGGACAATGAGGACTACTTCCTCATGTGCGAGAGAATTCTAGGCTGATTGACATTGAAGATTTTGTTGGCAGAGAGATGACAGCTTGGAATGATGAGATGATCATGCAATTCTATTCTACTTCCCATTTCTATCCAGATGGAAGGATAGTATGGATGACTAAAGGTCACAGATATGAGTCCACAATAAAGGAGTGGGCCACTATCATTGGTGCCCCTGTGGCACAAAAGGGAGATTTGGATGTGTACTCTGAACCCAAGATGAATCACAACACAATGGAAAATATGTACAATCCAGTGCCCCATCAGTATGTGAAGACACATAAGCTTGGATCTGTCTATTTTCTACAAGCAGGAATACCAACAACTAGCACCATTATGAAATACACCCCGATTCTCAAATCAGAGATGATAAGATGATCACAAGGTATTCCATTAACATGCTGCACCACTTAGACACCCACACCCAGATCAGAGTGATGGATTTGATAGTTGAGACTGTCAGGAGGACTGCTGCAGATCACAAGAGATCCTCTGGGTATGCACCATACATTCAGATGCTCATCAATGCCAAAATTGGCAAGCATGCATATCTATTTGATCCACACCTGCCACTACAGCTAGAGTTCGAGGAAAATGAAGTTGTGATGGACCCCAGCCATCCTAGCTCAACTACAGCGCGTCAGTCAGCAGAAGCAACCACAGATGCTCCAACTCCATAGCTTGGATCTAGAGAGGATTAGATGTCATTCTTGTCAGCACCATCCGAGGGATGGAGAAGAATATTTATGAGATTTAGCTGAACCGGGAGAGCCTTGAGAGGATCGTGGAGCAAAATTCCATGATCTGGATGTCAAAGTGACGGAGTTAACTACAACTGTTGAGAAGCTCAAGCATGAAGTTGATGCGGTGCATACACCTTGCTCTAGCACTGATGATGAGGATTCACATCTTCCCATGACTACTTAGTCCAGGACCTAGTCAATGTTTGCAGTTGTGCCAGTGATGGAAGAACTACCAACTTCATCAAATCAAGCATCAGCGCCTTCAGCTCTAGCTCCAGCTCATGTACCTGTAGTGTCTACACCTCTAGTTGTAGGGATATCGACAGAAGCCTTCAGTGACACTCTTTTGTCCACTCCATCGACTGCTACCGGAGGAGATCGAGCCAAGAGGGACGATTAGTTCTAGACCTTTGAATTTTTTGGTAACTTGTTGCCAAAGGGGGAGAAGTGTATAGATCAATTACGGCTGAGAGAGAGAGAGAGAGAGCTTTGCCTTTTATTTTCTCTCGTTTGGTTTTACAAAACTTTTGGTCTTTTGTATGACTTAAACTTTCGTGTTTGATCATACGCTTTGATTGTTGATGCTACTGTTGGGGAACGTCGCATGGGAAACAAAAAATTTCCTACGCGCACGAAGACCTATCATGGTGATGTCCATCTACGAGAGGGGATGAGTGATCTACGTACCCTTGTAGACCGTACAGCAGAAGTGTTAGAGAACGCGGTTGATGTAGTGGAACGTCCTCACGTCCCTCGATCCGCCCCGCGAACAATCCCGCGATCAGTCCCACGATCTAGTACCGAACGGACGGCACCTCCGTGTTCAGCACACGTACAGCTCGACGATGATCTCGGCCTTCTTGATCCAGCAAGAGAGACGGAGAGGTAGAAGAGTTCTCCGGCAGCGTGACGGCGCTCCGGAGGTTGGTGATGACCTTGTCTCAGCAGGGCTCCGCCCGAGCTCCGCAGAAACGCGATCTAGAGGAAAAACCGTGGAGGTATGTGGTCGGGTTGCCGTGCAAAAGTCGTCTCAAATCAGCCCTAAAACCTCTGTATATATAGGTGGGAGGGAGGGGGGCTTGCCTTGGGGACCAAGGACCCTCAAGGGGGTCGGCCGAGCCAAGGGGGAGGACTCTCCCCCCCCCCAAACCGAGTTGGACTAGGTTTGGTGGGAGGGAGTCCTCCTCCCTTCCCACCTCCTCCCTTTTTTTTTCTTTTCCTCTTGATTTTTCTTCTCTTGGCGCATAGAGCACTTGTGGGCTATCCCACCAGCCCACTAAGGGCTGGTGTGTCTCCCCCAAGGCCTATGGGCTTCCCCGGGGTGGGTTGCCCCCCCCCCCCCCCCGGTGAACTCCCGGAACCCATTCATCATTCCCGGTACATTCCCGGTAACTCCGAAAACCTTCCGGTAATCAAATGAGGTCATCCTATATATCAATCTTCGTTTCCGGACCATTCCGGAAACCCTCATGACGTCCGTGATCTCATTCGGGACTCCGAACAACATTCGGTAACCAACCATATAACTCAAATACGCATAAAACCACGTCGAACCTTAAGTGTGCAGACCCTGCTGGTTCGAGAACTATGTAGACATGACCCGAGAGACTCCTCGGTCAATATCCAATAGCGGGACCTGGATGCCCATATTGGATCCTACATATTCTACGAAGATCTTATCGTTTGAACCTCAGTGCCAAGGATTCGTATAATCCCGTATGTCATTCCTTTTGTCCTTCGGTATGTTACTTGCCTTAGATTCGATCGTCAGTATCCGCATACCTATTTCAATCTCGTTTACCGGCAAGTCTCTTTACTCGTTCCGTAATACAAGATCCCGCAACTTACACTAAGTTACATTGCTTGCAAGGCTTGTGTGTGATGTTGTATTACCGAGTGGGCCCCGAGATACCTCTCCGTCACACGGAGTGACAAATCCCAGTCTTGATCCATACTAACTCAACTAACACCTTCGGAGATACCTGTAGAGCATCTTTATAGTCACCCAGTTACGTTGCGACGTTTGATACACACAAAGCATTCCTCCGGTGTCAGTGAGTTATATGATCTCATGGTCATAGGAATAAATACTTGACACGCAGAAAACAGTAGCAACAAAATGACACGATCAACATGCTACGTCTATTAGTTTGGGTCTAGTCCACCACGTGATTCTCCCAATGACGTGATCCAGTTATCAAGCAACAACACCTTGTTCATAATCAGAAGACACTCACTATCATCGATCAACTGGCTAGCCAACTAGAGGCATGCTAGGGACGGTGTTTTGTCTATGTATCCACACATGTAAATGAGTCTTCATTCAATACAATTATAGCATGGATAATAAACTATTATCTTGATACAGGAATTATAATAATAACTATATATTTATTATTCCCTCTAGGGCATAATTCCAACAGTCTCCCACTTGCACTAGAGTCAATAATCTAGCCCTCACATCACCATGCGAATTACATTGTAATAAATCTAACACCCATACAATTCTGGTGTCGATCATGTTTTGGCCGTGGAAGAGGTTTAGTCAGCGGGTCTGCTACATTCAGATCCGTGTGCACTTTGCATATATTTACGTCCTCTTCCTCGACGTAGTCACGGATGAGGTTGAAGCGTCGTTTGATGTGTCTGGTCTTCTTGTGAAACCGTGGTTCCTTTGCTAAGGCAATGGCACCAGTGTTGTCACAGAACAAGGTTATTGGATTCAGTGCGCTTGGCACCACTCCAAGATCCGTCATGAACTGCTTCATCCAGACACCCTCCTTAGCCGCCTCCGAGGCAGCCATGTACTCTGCTTCACATGTAGAATCTGCTACGACGCTTTGCTTGGAACTGCACCAGCTTACTGCATCCCCATTAAGAATAAATACATATCCGGTTTGCGACTTAGAGTCGTCCGGATCTGTGTCAAAGCTTGCATCGACGTAACCTTTTACGGCGAGCTCTTCGTCACCTCCATACACGAGAAACATCTCCTTAGTCCTTTTCAGGTACTTCAGGATATTCTTGACCGCTGTCCAGTGATCCACTCCTGGATTACTCTGGAACCTACCTGCCATACTTATGGCCAGGCTAACATCCGGTCTAGTGCACAGCATTGCATACATGATAGAACCTATGGCTGAAGCATAGGGGACGGAGCGCATATGCTCTCTATCTTCATCAGTTGCTGGGCACTGAGTCTTACTCAATCTCGTACCTTGTAAAACTGGCAAGAACCCTTTCTTGGACTGTTCCATTTTGAACCTCTTCAAAACTTTATCAAGGTATGTGCTTTGTGAAAGTCCTATCAGGCGTATTGATCTATCCCTATAGATCTTAATGCCTAGAATGTAAGCAGCTTCTCCTAGGTCCTTCATAGAGAAACTTTTATTCAAGTAACCTTTTATGCTCTCCAAAATCTCTACGTTGTTTCCAATCAGCAATATGTCATCCGCATATAATATTAGAAATGCCACAGAGCTCCCACTCACTTTCTTGTAAATACAAGATTCTCCAACCACTTGTATAAACCCAAATGCTTTGATCACCTCATCAAAGCGTTTGTTCCAACTCCGAGATGCTTGCACCAGTCCATAAATGGATCGCTGGAGCTTGCACACTTTATTAGCATTCTTAGGATCGACAAAACCTTAGGGTTGCATCATATACAACTCTTCCTTAAGGAAACCGTTATGGAACGCCGTTTTGACATCCATCTGCCAGATTTCATAATCGAAAAATGCACCTATTGCTAACATTATTCTTACGGACTTAAGCATCGCTACGGGTGAGAAAGTCTCATCGTAGTCAACTCCTGGAACTTGTGAAAAACCCTTTGCCACAAGTCGAGCTTTATAAACGGTCACATTACCGTCAGCGTCCGTCTTCTTCTTAAAGATCCATTTATTCTGAATAGCCTTGCGGCCCTCAGTAGTATCTCCAAAGTCCACACTTTGTTCTCATACATGGATCCTATCTCGGATTTCATGGCTTCTAGCCATTTGTTGGAATCTGGGCCCACCATTGCTTCTTCATAACTTGCAGGTTCATTGTTGTCTAACAACATGATTGATAAGACGGGATTACCGGACCACTCTGGAGCAGCACGTGATCTCGTCGACCTGCGTGGTTCAATAGAAACTTGAACTGGAGTTTCATCATTAACTTCCTCCTCAACCGGCGTCGCAATGACAGAGGTTTCCCCTTGCCCTGCGCCACCATCCAGAGGGATGAGAGGTTCGACAACCTCATCAAGTTCTATCTTCCTCCCACTCAATTCTCTCGAGAGAAACTCCTTCTCGAGAAAAGCTCCGTTCTTAGCAACAAACACTTTGCCCTCGGATTTGAGATAGAAGGTGTACCCAACTGTCTCCTTTGGGTAACCTATGAAGACGCATTTTTCCGCTTTGGGTTCCAGCTTTTCAGGCTGAAGCTTTTTGACATAAGCATCACATCCCCAAACTTTAAGAAACGACAATTTTGGCCTCTTGCCATACCACAGTTCGTATGGTGTCGTCTCAACGGATTTTCATGGTGCCCTATTTAAAGTGAATGCAGCTGTTTCTAATGCATAACCCCAAAATGATAACGGCAAATCAGTAAGAGACATCATAGATCGCACCATCTAACAAAGTACGATTACGACGTTCGGACACACCATTACGCTGTGGTGTTCCAGGCGGTGTTAACTGCGAAACAATTCCACATTGTCTTAAGTGAGCACGAAACTCGAAACTCAGATATTCACCCCCACGATCAGACCGTAGGAACTTGATCTTCTTGTTACGATGATTTTCCACTTCACTCTGAAATTGCTTGAACTTTTCAAATGTTTCAGACTTGTGCTTCATCAAGTAGACATAACCATATCTACTTAAATCGTCAGTGAAGGTGAGAAAATAACGATATCCGCCGCGTGCCTCTACGCTCATTGGACCACACACATCGGTATGTATGATTTCCAACGAGTCACTTGCACGCTCCATTGTTCCGGAGAACGGAGTCTTAGTCATCTTGCCCATGAGGCATGGTTCGCACGTGTCAAGTGAATCAAAGTCAAGTGACTCCAAAAGTCCATCAGCATGGAGGTTCTTCATGCGCTTTACACCAATATGACCCAAGCGGCAGTGCCACAAAAATATGGCGCTATCATTGTTTACTCTAACTCTTTTGGTCTCAATGTTATGTATATGCGTATCGCTATCAAGATTCAATATGAACAATCCTCTCACATTGGGTGCATGACCATAAAAGATGTTACTCATAGAAATAGAACAACCATTATTCTCAGACTTAAAAGAGTAACCGTCTCGCAATAAACAAGATCCAGATATAATGTTCATGCTCAACGCAGGCACTAAATAACAACGATTTAAGTTCATCACTAATCCCGATGGTAGCTGAAGTGATACTGTGCCGACAGCGATTGCATCAACCTTGGAACCATTTCCTACGCGCATCGTCACTTCGTCTTTCGCCAGCCTTCGTCTATTCCGCAGTTCCTGCTTCGAGTTGCAAATGTGAGCAACAGAACCGGTATCGAATACCCAGGCACTACTACGAGAGCCGGTTAAGTACACATCAATAACATGTATATCAAATATACCTGATTTTTCTTTGCCCGCCTTCTTATCTGCCAGATACTTGGGGCAATTGCGCTTCCAGTGACCCATACCCTTGCAATAGAAACACTCTGTTTCACGCTTAGGTCCAGCTTTGGGTTTCTTCGGCGGATTGGAAACAGGCTTGCCGCTCTTCTTCGAATTGCCCTTCTTGCCTTTGCCGTTTCTCTTGAAACTAGTGGTCTTATTCACCATCAACACTTGATGCTCTTTACGGAGTTCAGACTCTGCGACTTTCAACATCGCAAACAACTCGCCGGGAGACTTGTTCATCCCTTGCATGTTGTAGTTCAACACAAAGCCTTTGTAGCTTGGCGGCAGTGATTGAAGGATTCTGTCAGTGATAGCTTCTTGCGGGAGTTCAATCCCCAGTTCAGCTAGACGGTTTGAGTACCCAGACATTTTGAGCACATGTTCACTGACAGACGAGTTTTCCTCCATCTTGCAAGCATAGAATTTATCGGAGGTCTCATACCTCTCGATCCGGGCGTTCTTCTGAAAGATAAACTCCAACTCCTGGAACATCTCAAATGCTCCATGACGCTCAAAGCGACGTTGAAGTCCCGGTTCTAAGCCATACAAGACTGCACATTGAACTATTGAGTAGTCCTCCTTACCTGCTAACCAAGCGTTCTTAACATCCTGATCAGCCGTAGCGGGTGGTTCATCTCCTAGCGCAGCATTAAGGACATAATCCTTCTTCCCAGCTTGTAAGATTAGCTTAAGATTACGAGCCCAGTCTACAAAGTTGCTTCCATCATCTTTCAACTTAGCTTTCTCTAGGAACGTATTAAAATTCAGGATGACTGTCGCGTGAGCCATGATCTACAACACAAATATATTCAAAGTGGACTTAGACTATGTTCAAGATAATTAGAGTTCAACTTAATCAAATTATATGCTAAACTCCCACTCAAAAAGTACATCTCTCTAGTCATCTGAGTGGTTCATGATCCACTTACACTATCCCAAGTCCGATCATCACGTGAGTTGGGTATAGTTTCAGTGGTAAGCATCCCTATGCTAATCATATCAACTATATGATTCACGATCGACCTTTCGGTCTCATGTGTTCCGAGGCCATGTCTGCACATGCTAGGCTCGTCAAGCTTAACCCGAGTGTTCCGCGTGCGCAACTGTTTTGCACCCGTTGTATGTGAACGTTGAGTCTATCACACCCGATCATCACGTGGTATCTCGAAACGACGAACTGTAGCAATGGTGCACAGTCGGGGAGAACACAATTTCGTCTTGAAATTTTAGTGAGAGATCACCTCATAATGCTACAGTCGTTGTAAGCAAAATAAGGTGCATAAAAGGATTAACATCACATGCAATTCATAAGTGACATGATATGGCCATCATCACGTGCTTCTTGATCTCCATCACCAAAGCACCGGCACGATCTTCTTGTCACCGGCGCCACACCATGATCATCCATCAACGTGTTGCCATCGGGGTTGTCGTGCTACTTATGCTATTACTACTAAAGCTACATCCTAGCAAAATAGTAAACGCATCTGCAAGCACAAACGTTAGTATAAAGACAACCCTATGGCTCCTGCCGGTTGCCGTACCATCGACGTGCAAGTCGATATTTCTATTACAACATGATCATCTCATACATCCAATATATCACATCACATCGTTGGCCATATCACATCACAATCATACCCTGCAAAAATAAGTTAGACGTCCTCTAATTTTGTTGTTGCATGTTTTACGTGGTGACCAAGGGTATCTAGTAGGATCGCATCTTACTTACGCAAACACCACAACGGAGATATATGAGTTGCTATTTAACCTCATCCAAGGACCTCCTCGGTCAAATCCGATTCAACTAAAGTTGGAGAAACCGTCACTTGCCAGTCATCTTTGAGCAAAGGGGTTACTCGTAACGATGAAACCAGTCTCTCGTAAGCGTACGAGTAATGTCGGTCCAAGCCGCTTCAATCCAACAATACCGTGGAATCAAGAAAAGACTAAGGAGGGCAGCAAAACGCACATCACCGCCCACAAAAACTTTTGTGTTCTACTTGAGAAGACATCTACGCATGAACCTAGCTCATGATGCCACTGTTGGGGAACGTCACATGGGAAACAAAAATTTTCCTACGCGCACGAAGACCTATCATGGTGATGTCCATCTACGAGAGGGGATGAGTGATCTACGTACCCTTGTAGACCGTACAGCAGAAGCGTTAGAGAACGCGGTTGATGTAGTGGAACGTCCTCACGTCCCTCGATCCGCCCCGCGAACAATCCCGCGATCAGTCCCACGATCTAGTACCGAACGGACGGCACCTCCGCGTTCAGCACACGTACAGCTCGACGAAGATCTCAGCCTTCTTGATCTAGCAAGAGAGATGGAGAGGTAGAAGAGTTCTCCGGCAGCGTGACGGCACTCCGGAGGTTGGTGATGACCTTGTCTCAGCAGGGCTCCGCCCGAGCTCCGCAGAAACGCGATCTAGAGGAAAAACCGTGGAGGTATGTGGTCGGGCTGCCGTGGCAAAGTCGTCTCAAATCAGCCCTAAAACCTCCGTATATATAGGTGGGAGGGAGGGGGCCTTGCCTTGGGGTCCAAGGACCCTCAAGGGGGTCGGCCGAGCCAAGGGGGAGGACTCTCCCCCCCCCCCCCAAACAGAGTTGGACTAGGTTTGGTGGGAGGGAGTCCTCCTCCCTTCCCACCTCCTCCCTTTTTTTTTCCTCTTGATTTTTCTTCTCTTGGCGCATAGAGCACTTGTGGGCTGTCCCACCAGCCCACTAAGGGCTGGTGTGCCTCCCCCAAGGCCTATGGGCTTCCCCGGGGTGGGTTGCCCCCCCCGGTGAACTCCCGGAACCCATTCGTCATTCCCGGTACATTCCCGGTAACTCCGAAAACCTTCCGGTAATCAAAGGAGGTCATCCTATATATCAATCTTCGTTTTCGGACCATTTCGGAAACCCTCGTGACGTCCGTGATCTCATCCGGGACTCCGAACAACATTCGGTAACCAACCATATAACTCAAATACGCATAAAACAACGTCGAACCTTAAGTGTGCAGACCCTGCGGGTTCGAGAACTATGTAGACATGACCCGAGAGACTCCTCGGTCAATATCCAATAGCGGGACCTGGATGCCCATATTGGATCCTACATATTCTACGAAGATCTTATCGTTTGAACCTCAGTGCCGAAGATTCGTATAATCCCGTATGTCATTCCTTTTGTCCTTCGGTATGTTACTTGCCCGAGATTCGATCGTCAGTATCCGCATACCTATTTCAATCTCGTTTACCGGCAAGTCTCTTTACTCCTTCCGTAATACAAGATCCCGCAACTTACACTAAGTTACATTGCTTGCAAGGCTTGTGTGTGATGTTGTATTACCGAGTGGGCCCCGAGATACCTCTCCGTCACACGGAGTGACAAATCCCAGTCTTGATCCATACTAACTCAACTAACACCTTCGGAGATACCTGTAGAGCATCTTTATAGTCACCCAGTTACGTTGCGACGTTTGATACACACAAAGCATTCCTCCGGTGTCAGTGAGTTATATGATCTCATGGTCATAGGAATAAATACTTGACACGCAGAAAACAGTAGCAACAAAATGACACGATCAACATGCTACGTCTATTAGTTTGGGTCTAGTCCACCACGTGATTCTCCCAATGACGTGATCCAGTTATCAAGCAACAACACCTTGTTCATAATCAGAAGACACTGACTATCATCGATCAACTGGCTAGCCAACTAGAGGCATGCTAGGGATGGTGTTTTGTCTATGTATCCACACATGTAAATGAGTCTTCATTCAATACAATTATAGCATGGATAATAAACTATTATCTTGATACAGGAATTATAATAATAACTATATATTTATTATTGCCTCTAGGGCATAATTCCAACACAGGCTTGGGTCCATTCTTTTGCTTCTTTCCGGCAACTGGTTTACCGGGCGCGGAAACTGCTTTGTCATCCTTCTTGAAGTTCTTCTTACCCTTGCCTTTCTTGAAACTAGTGGTGTTATTCACCATCAACACTTGATGTTCCTTTTTGGTTTCCACCTCCATTGATTTCACCATTGAATACAACTCGGGAATTGTCTTCTCCATCCCTTGCATGTTGTAGTTCATCACAAAGCTCTTACAGCTTGGTGGAAGCGACTGGAGGGTTCTGTCAATAACCGAGTCATCCGGAAGGTTAACTCCCAGCTGAGACAAGCGGTTGTGTAACCCAGACATTCTGAGTATGTGCTCGCTGACAGAACCATTTTCCTCCATCTTACAACTAAAGAACTTGTCGGAGACTTCATATCTCTCGACCCAGGCATGAGCTTGGAAAACCAGTTTCAACTCTTGGAACATCTCATATGCTCCATGATGCTCAAAACACTTTTGGAGCCCCGGTTCTAAACTATAAAGCATGCTGCACTGAACCAGGGAGTAATCATCACTACACGACTGCCACGCATTCATAACGTCTTGAGCCGCTGCGAAAATGGTGTTGGAATTATGCCCTAGAGGCAATAATACAACAGTTTGGTTATTATTATAATTCCTGTATCAAGATAATAGTTTATTATCCATGCTATAATTGTATTGAATGAAGACTCATTTACATGTGTGGATACATAGACAAAACACCGTCCCTAGCATGCCTCTAGTTGGCTAGCCAGTTGATCAATGATAGTCAGTGTCTTCTGATTATGAACAAGGTGTTGTTGCTTGATAACTGGATCACGTCATTGGGAGAATCACGTGATGGACTAGACCCAAACTAATAGACGTAGCATGTTGATCGTGTCATTTTGTTGCTACTGTTTTCTGCGTGTCAAGTATTTATTCCTATGACCATGAGATCATATAACTTACTGACACCGGAGGAATGCTTTGTGTGTATCAAACATCGCAACGTAACTGGGTGACTATAAAGATGCTCTACAGGTATCTCCGAAGGTGTTAGTTGAGTTAGTATGGATCAAGACTGGGATTTGTCACTCCGTGTGACGGAGAGGTATCTCGGGGCCCACTCGGTAATGCAACATCACACACAAGCCTTGCAAGCAATGTAACTTAGTGTAAGTTGCGGGATCTTGTATTACGGAACGAGTAAAGAGACTTGCCGGTAAACGAGATTGAAATAGGTATGCGGATACTGACGATCGAATCTCGGGCAAGTAACATACCGAAGGACAAAGGGAATGACATACGGGATTATACGAATCCTTGGCACTGAGGTTCAAACGATAAGATCTTCGTAGAATATGTAGGATCCAATATGGGCATCCAGGTCCCGCTATTGGATATTGACCGAGGAGTCTCTCGGGTCATGTCTACATAGTTCTCGAACCCGCAGGGTCTGCACACTTAAGGTTCGACGTTGTTTTATGCGTATTTGAGTTATATGGTTGGTTACCGAATGTTGTTCGGAGTCCCGGATGAGATCACGGACGTCACGAGGGTTTCCGGAATGGTCCGGAAACGAAGATTGATATATAGGATGACCTCGTTTGATTACCGGAAGGTTTTCGGAGTTACCGGGAATGTACCGGGAATGACGAATGGGTTCCGGGAGTTCACCGGGGGGGCAACCCAACCCGGGGAAGCCCATAGGCTTTGGGGAGACACACCAGCCCTTAGTGGGCTGGTGGGACAGCCCCAAAGGGGCCTATGCGCCAAGGATAAGAAATCAAAGGAAAAGAAAAAAAAAGAGGGAGGAGGTGGGAAGGGAGGAGGACTCCCTCCCACCAAACCTAGTCCAACTCGGTTTGGGGGGGAGAGTCCTCCCCCTTGGCTCGGCCGACTCCTTGGGGGTCCTTGGACCCCAAGGCAAGGCCCCCCCTCCCTCCTCCTATATATATGGAGCAATTAGGGCTGATTTGAGACGACTTTCTCACGGCTGCCCGACCACATACCTCCACGGTTTTTCCTCTAGATCACGTTTCTGCGGAGCTCGGGCGGAGCCCTGCTGAGACAAGGTCATCACCAACCTCCGGAGCGCCGTCATGCTGCCGGAGAACTCTTCTACCTCTCCGTCTCTCTTGCTGGATCAAGAAGGCCGAGATCATCGTCGAGCTGTACGTGTGCTGAACCGGGAGGTGCCGTCCGTTCGGTACTAGATCGTGGGACTGATCGCGGGATTGTTCGCGGGGCGGATCGAGGGACGTGAGGACGTTCCACTACATCAACCGCGTTGTCTAACGCTTCTGATGTACGATCTACAAGGGTACGTAGATCACTCATCCCCTCTCGTAGATGGACATCACCATGATAGGTCTTCGTGCGTGTAGGAAACTTTTTGTTTCCCATGCGACGTTCCCCAACACAAGTCTCTTTACTCGTTCCGTAATACAAGATCCCGCAATTTACACTAAGTTACATTGCTTGCAAGGCTTGTGTGTGATGTTGTATTACCGAGTGGGCCCCGAGATACCTCTCCGTCACATGGAGTGACAAATCCCAGTCTTGATCCATACTAACTCAACTAACACCTTCGGAGATACCTGTAGAGCATCTTTATAGTCACCCAGTTACGTTGCGACGTTTGATACACACAAAGCATTCCTCCGGTGTCAGTGAGTTATATGATCTCATGGTCATAGGAATAAATACTTGACACGCAGAAAACAGTAGCAACAAAATGACACGATCAACATGCTACGTCTATTAGTTTGGGTCTAGTCCATCACGTGATTCTCCCAATGACGTGATCCAGTTATCAAGCAACAACACCTTGTTCATAATCAGAAGACACTGACTATCATCGATCAACTGGCTAGCCAACTAGAGGCATGCTAGAGACGGTGTTTTGTCTATGTATCCACACATGTAAATGAGTCTTCATTCAATACAATTATAGCATGGATAATAAACTATTATCTTGATACAGGAATTATAATAATAACTATATATTTAGTATTGCCTCTAGGACATAATTCCAACAGCTACTACATTATACCTTTGAGCTATCTACATGATGAGCATTCACTTATTTGTTTGGTGCTATGTGCATTACTATTCATTCGTATCATTTATGTGCACCACCAAGATGTATGTGACGTGGAAGAGTGACCCATGATCCTAATCGATTGTGCATTTGCATTCAAACGCAAATTTAAAATAATGCACGAATTTAGGGGGGGGGGCTCTTTCTTTTCACATACTTCTCAAAGCAACGATGCTAATCAATGATTGTATCTTTTGTCCAAGCTTTGATCTATATGTTGTCATCAATTACCAAAAAGGGGGAGATTGAAAGCACAATTGCTCCCTAAGGTGGTTCTCATAATTAATAACAAGATGTGTATCATTGAACTAATGATCCTATCCAAGTATATTTCAAAAAAGTTCAAAGATGCATTGGCTAAAGGATTGTGAGGAGAAACCCCTTGACGCAAGGAAAGGAATAGGATTAGCCAAGCTTCAAGCAAGAGGACTCTACATTTTATATTTGTGAGAAATCACTTTTGAGTCCATAGGAAAGCCAAAATTATTAAAAGGGGGTGAGGTACTATGATGAATTGGTTGCTCAAGTGCTTAGTGATAGCCACCAAAACATACTCAGTAATTTCTCCCACAAAATCTCTGTCCCAAGCCAAAACAACAAAATCGGTGCCGCCAATTTTTTCCACTCGGCCCTATCGATTTTCCCACTGACAAATCCTTTGCCAAACCCTAATCTCTTGGTACCACCAACTTTCCTATCGGTGCCACCGAGATCAGTGACCAACTTGTTGGTGTCTCTAATTCAACAATCGGAATTTCCGAGATTGAAACATGTCTCACCGAGAATTGGAAAGTGCTCTAGGTCATCGTATCGGTACCACCGAGATTCATATATCGGTCTCACCGAGATTCAAAAGTTTCCACATTTAGTGCAACTCGGTACCACCAAGATTCATTTCGGTGTCACCGAGTTGGGCAATAATGTTGTAACTGTTGGATTTTGGGAGATGCCTATATATACCCCTCCACCTCCTCTCATTCATAGAGGAAGTACTCAGAACACACACATACACTTGCCAGATCCATTTTTCTGAGAGAGAGCCACCTACTCATGTGTTGAGATCAAGATATTCCAATTAATTCATTTGAAACTTGATCTCTAGCCTCCCCAAGTTGCTTTCCACAAAATCAATCTCTCCTACCCATGCCAAATATGTGAGAGAGTGATTGAGTGTTAAGGAGACTATCTTTTGAAGCACAAGAGCAAGGAGTTCATCATTCTATCACATCTATTACCTTTTGGAGGGTGGTGCCTCCTAGATTGGTTAGGTGTCGCTTGGTAGCCTCCTACTTCGTGTTGTGGAGTTGAACGAATAAGTTTTTAAGGGCAAGGAGATCGGCTACTTCGTGAAGGTCTACCATGAGTGAGGCTAGTCCTGTGTGGATGTAAGCAATGGTGGAATAGACAAGGTGTAACGCCCCGGACACACCCGCCGACGGCCGTTACTCCTGGCGGGATCTAGACTGGCCCCACATATCAATACTAGTCTTTTCCGCGCACTTTGTCCTCACTCATGCGCACCCGGGGTCAACTTCCCGGTCGGTCACCCATCCTAGAACTACTCCAAGCCAAGCACGCTTAACCTCAGAGTTATGTCTGAATGCGCTCCCGGAAAAGAAGGAATTCCTTATTGATATGAGTAGTCTATCATCCCTAATAAGCCACGCTATCACATACACCACCACTCAGAGGAACCGAAGTCCTCGTCGGGACACACAAGCGTTCCCTCTTGGCACAAAGGAGCGTTCCCTCTTGGTACAAACGTCTGTGCATCCATTCCAGTACATGTACCATGCCATGTGCCACGACGGGTCACAAACGTCATGAACAACATGACCGCACACCTGTCCGCAAACATCCGTGTAACCGCGAGGGTCGGCTCTGATACCAAACTTGTAACGCCCCGGACACACCCGCCGACGGTCGTTACTCCTGGCGGGATCTAGACTGGCCCCACATATCAATACTAGTCTTTTCTGCGCACTTTGTCCTCACTCATGCGCACCCGGGGTCAACTTCCCGGTCGGTCACTCATCCTAGAACTACTCCAAGCCAAGCACGCTTAACCTGGGAGTTATGTTTGAATGCGCTCCCGGAAAAGAAGGAATTCCTTATTGATATGAGTAGTCTATCATCCCTAATAAGCCAGGCTATCACATACACCACCACTGAGAGGAACCGAAGTCCTCGTCGGGACACACAAGCGTTCCCTCTTGGCACAAAGGAGTGTTCCCTCTTGGTACAAACGTCTGTGCATCCATTCCAGTACATGTACCATGCCATGTGCCACGATGGGTCACGAACGTCATGAACAACATGACCGCACACCTGTCCGCAAACATCTGTGTAACCGCGAGGGTCGGCTCTGATACCAAACTTGTAACGCCCCGGACACACCCGCCGATGGTCGTTACTCCTGGCGGGATCTAGATTGGCCCCACATATCAATACTAGTCTTTTCTGCGCACTTTGTCACTCATGCGCACCCGGGATCAACTTCCCGTTCGGTCACCCATCCTAGAACTACTCCAAGCCAAGCACGCTTAACCTCAGAGTTCTGTTCGAATGGGCTCCCGGAAAAGAAGAAATTCCTTATTGATATGAGTAGTCTATCATCCCTAATAAGTCAGGCTATCACACAAGGCCGCTTCTTTGTGGACCCCCTGTGGGTTGAGACCTCAGTGGACTCTCGCAGTCGTTACCCTTCGTGGGTTGAAGTCTCCACTAACATGGACGTACGATAGCACCACCTATCGGAACCACGCCAAAAATCGCCATGTCAATCTTTGCATTTGATCTTCCTTCCCTACCCTCTACATTATATTTGATGTCTTTACGTTCCGCTGCTATACTCTTAGATATGCATATATAGGGTGAATTTGACTAGTCAAAATTTCTTAAACTGTCCCACAACTAAAATTGGGAAAAGGCTAAGTTTTATTTTGGTCAAGTAGTCTAATCAACCCGCTCTAGACATACTTCAGATCCTCCAGATGATGATGAGGAAGCTCCACCATCCAACAGGAAAAGGCTATCACGAGTTCGAGCACACGTGGACAAGAATCATTCACTAAATCAAATCTTCGGTGATATACAAACTGAGATAACCACTCACTCTAAAACTCGTTTAGCTAACTTTTGTGAGCATTACTCATTTATCTCTAGCATTGAGCCTATGAAGGCATAAGAAGCACTTCAAGACCCGGATTGGGTGAATGCCATGCGTGAAGAGCTACACAACTTTGAGAGGAATGATTGAATGAAGTTTGTACATTCATGGAGAAACCTAAGGACGATCACAACATCATTGGTACTAAATGGGTGTTTCGGAACAAGCAAGATGAAGATGGCCAAGTAGTATGGAACAAGGCATGTCTCGTAGCTCAAGGTTACATGCAAGTCGAAGGTATGGACTACGGTAAGACATATGCCCCGTTGGTAGACTTGAGGCCATTCGTATTCTTCTCGTTTATGCCAATCACCATGATATTACTCTTTACCAAATGGATATCAAAAGTGATTTTATAAACAGTGAAATTGAGGAGGAAGTTTATGTCAAACAACCTCCCGGCTTTGTGAACCCTAAGAAACCTAATTAGGTTTATAAACTTCATAAAGTTTATATGGTCTTCAGCAAGTCCCTCAAGCTTGGTACAAATGCAAAACAAAGTTTCTCATTGAAAATGGTTTTGAGATTGGTAAAATTAATGCAACCTTATTCACTAAAAGAGTTAATGGCGAACTATTCGTGTGCCAAATTTATGTGGATGGCATTATCTTTGGATCTACTAACCCACATTTTAGTGAGAAGTTTGGGAGGTTGATGTTTGAGAAGTATGAGATGTCCATGATTTGTGAGCTGAAATTTTTTGTTGATTTGCAAATTAAACGAATGAGAGAAGGTACATTTATCTCTCAAACCAAGTACTCCAAGGACTTAATCCAGAAGTTCAACATGCAATAGTGCAAAGTTACGAAAACTCTCGTGCCTACTAATGGACATGTTGACCTCACCAAGGAGGACAAACCGGTTGATCAAAAGGTTTATCGATTAATGATCGGTTCATTGCTATATCTATGTGCCTCCCATCCCGATATCATTTTGAGTATTTGCATGTGTGCCCGATATCAATCGGCACCTAAGGAGTATCATCTAAAGGTTGTGAAAATAATTGTGAGACACTTGATGCATACACCAAACTTTGGTATATGGTATCCCAAGGGATCTTCTTCTAATATTGTTGGCTATTTCGACTCGGAGTATGCCAGAGACAAGGTTGATATGAAATCCACCTCGGGTACATGTCAATTTCTTGGGAGATCTCTTGTGTCTTGATCATCCAAGAAACAAAACTCGGTATCTCTATCTACCGCTGAAGTGAAATACATTGCCGCCGGATCATGTTGTGCGTAATTACTATGGATGACACAAACTCTTAAGGATTACGGCATTCATGTGAAACATGTTCCACTGTTGTGTGACAATGAAAGTGCTATTAAAATTTCCCATAATGTTCTGCAACATTCTCAAACTAAACATATTCAAGTTCGACATCATTTCATTCGCGATCATGTTGGTAAAGGAGATATTAATCTCAAGCATGTTCGTACCGACAAACGATTGGATGATATCTTTACCAATCCACTTGATGAGAAAGTGTTTTGTCACTTTAGCAGTGAGAACAACATTGATGTTTCAAACTTGGGATAGACTCACTTAGATGCATGCAAGGTCATGAGCTTACTTGATTATTCCAAGATGCTATTGATATGACACTATCTTATATCTTGGAAGACTATGCTCCCTTGTATTGCATCTAACCTTTTGTAGGTACTTGGAAGAACTACACTCCACAAGATTGCCATCAACTCACATCAAAAGCAATCTTGTCATGGCCAAGTATCAACAACCACTTCTTCGGAGATGAAGGAAGAAGACAACAAAATGATATCCTTGACAACTATTTGATGATAAATTCACTCTTGTCATTTGTATATATTATGTTCTTCCTTGCACGACTAACCTATGTAGGTGAAAAGTGAACCAAAACTACAAGGGTAGCTCCCAACTCAAGATGATCTTCATCAACATTGTGCATCCACAAACAAGTTCACCTACATGCCATGTGTTAGAGCATATTTCTCCATATGTGGTTTTGGTAATTGATGACGATCCCTATGGACTGATGGTTGCCTTAAGTTGTATTTGAAGAATTTGTCCATAGGCACTTCTTGAAGTCCATATGTTGGTTTCAAGGAGTTTATATGATGACCAAGGTGGTATTCAAGGTTTTATCCAAAGATTGGTCATAAATATACAAGGTTGATCAAGACTAAGTCAAAGAGTGAATCAAGTGATCCCATGGTATGGTAAGCATTGTCCATTACGCTTTGTGTACTAATTGATGGTCTTCGTGAGAGTTCTATGTGGGTCTAGGTGTGTTTCCATGCGCTAGCGTCAAGAGGAAGATCTCATATGGCCCATGGAGGATGACATCAAGTGGTGATCATCATCAAGATTGCGGTGTGCAAGATCAAGTGGAGCATGACGAAGATATCATTCTTGAAGCTTGCTGTCCATTGTGGTGGCAATGGACTTGTTAATATGTGCTCAAGAGTGGCTCACCCATAGTGGAGCATGGTGGAGCAATCTACTAGTCTTCATCGAGCCAGCGTAATCAAGAAAGGTGGTCCATCTTGAGGAGGACAACATCTCCATCATCTAGATCAAGTGGACTATGCGCAAGGCAGAGGTTTTTCCTTGATAGTTTTTCTATGTTACCGGTCTTAGTGTGTTAGTTCGGAGACCGGGTTACAGGATAGATTGTCGTACTATCAAGGGGGCCTCTCAAGCGAGTAGCTTGATCATATCATTCGTTTAGAGCTCAAACCATTGCGTTCTTGGCATCATCATATTTCTTGGTTCTTGTTTGGTGTTTCTCTCTGTGAGTAGTAGAGCTTATGGTCATCTTCATGATAAGCTCGAGTTCATCGAAAACGGAGTCCATATGCATATTCTATGATGTTTTGGAGTTTTTGCTGGTTCTTCATTTATAGAGGTTTCACATCTCTATATCATTGGGATTTTCACAACTGCATGTTCTTATGCGAAAGTTATGACAGTTTGGGGCAAGCTTGAGTTTGCTCAATTCAGAGCTCATATGCGAAAGTTATGGCAGTTCAGGGCACGTTTTCTCTCTCTCAAGCGGAAGTACCGCTCGGGCAGAGCGGTAGTACTGCTCTGGCAGTAGTTCCGTCCTCCCCTGGCGGTCTCTCTTCTCCTTATTATTTCTTTCCGGCATCTTGGGCACGGTTTCTCATTCTAAGCGGAAGTATCGCTTGGGGAGGAGCGTTAGTACTCCTCCAGCAGTATTGCCGCCCTCCCATTCCATCCTCACTTCCCCTTAGTTTTTTTTCTGGCTTCTTCTGTCCCTTTGTCCTTGTTGAGTACAACTACCGCTCTGTCCAGGGTGGTAGTACAGCTGCAAGTGGAAGTACCGCTCCCCTGCACGTTACTACCGCTTGTGCATAGGTTGAGTGCATAACGGTTGGATTTTAAGGGACCTATTTAAGGGGGTCTTCTTCCCCAATGGTCCCTAACTCTTGAGCACGTATTTCCCCCATTGTTGACCTTCTTTGAGCTTACTAACTCTCAATCCCTCAATGATTCTTGCTAGTTCTTGAGGGAAGAGACAGAGGATATCTAGATCCACAGTTCCACCAATCACTTTCTCCTCTTTGTTAGGGGAATCCCTTGGATCTAGATCGTGGAGTTCTTTGTGTACTTCTTTGTTCTTCCTCTCATTTTCCTCCATACCATTAGTTATTGTTGTGGGATTTGGGAGAGAATGACTTGGGCACTTTGTGTGCCCTTGCCATTGCATTTGGTGCATCGGTTTGAGTTCTCCAGGGTGATACGTGGAAGTGAAGTTTGAGAAGCTTATTAATCTTGGGTGCTTGGTACCTTAGAGCTTGTTCTTCTTGGGTGCTTTCACGTCCTAGAAGTTTGGTGGTGCCTTGGAGCTCAATCATTGTGGTGTAAGGCTCTGGGCAAGCATCGAGGTCTCCAATTAGGTTGTGGAGATTGCCCCGAGCAATTTGTACGGGTACCGGTGACTGCCCCCAAGGGTTATCAAAGTGTACGGGTTCGGTGACCGCCCCCAAGGGTTGCCATTTGTACACGTTCGGTGACCGCCTTCAAGGGTACCTTAGTGGAATCACGGCATCTTGCATTGTGCGAGGGCGTGAGGAGATTACGGTGGCCCTAGTAGCTTCTTGGGGAGCATTATGCCTCCAAATCGCTCCAAACGGAGATTAGCATCCGCGAGTGTGTGAACTTCGAGATACATCATCATCTCCTCGCACCTCGGTTATCTCTTACCCGAGCCCTTTACTTATGCACTTTACTTTGTGATAGCCATATTGTTTCTTGTTATCTATCTTGCTATCACTTAGTTGTTTATCTTTCTTAGTATAAGTTGTTGGTGCTCATAGGTGGGCCTAGTTGTTTTAGGTTTTGTGCTTGACTAATTAAACATTAGTTTTATTCTGCATTTTTTCAAGCCTAAACCGTAATTATTTTAAAGCGCCTATTCATTCCATCTAGGTGACATCCACGTCCTTTCACCATGTCATCAACATCGTTCGAAGGTATCTACTCATATCCTTGATAAAGCTTTACACCAAGTCATGAGGTAAAGCAACTCAAGTGATATGAAGACATTAAAATTCTTAATGAAAAATGGCAACCCCGTTTTGAGCATAACGATGAGTATAACCTATGATCAAGCATTCTTGCTTGGCTCCTTAAGTCAATATACTCTAATATAGGTGACCTAGTTGTTGGGTAACATAGTAATAATTCAAAAAAAATCCTACGTGTCACCAAGATCAATCTAGGAGATGCTCGCAATGAGTGAGGGAGAGCATCTTCATACCGTTGAGGATCGCAAAGCGGAAGCGTTACTATGAACGCAGTCGATGGAGTCGTACTCGCGGTGATCCGACCCAAGCACCGAACAAACGGTGCCTCCGCATTCAACACTCCTACAGCCCAGGGACGTCTCCTCCTTCTTGATCCACCAAGGGTGAAGGAGAAGTTGAGGGAGAGTTTGACGTCAGCTGTGCTTCCCCCAGCAATAGTGCCAGAAAAGTGTTGATCCTGCAATCTCTAGTGTTAGCTAGACGAATGCTTATGACAACGAACCTTCTCCTGTAACGGCGCCAGAAGAATGTTGATAGCACTCCCCGGTAATGAAAATGGAAGAATGTTGTTGATGGCCCACAAGCACGTGGGTTCGCAGCAGTTTTTGAGGGTAGAGTATTCGACCCAAATTTGTTGATTCGCACGACGGGAGGTGAGAGAATACTCTCAAGTATTAGCAGCTGAATGTGTCAGATTCAACCACACCTGAAAGATTAGTATCTGCAGGCACAGTAGTAACAGCAAAGTAACGAGTAACGGCAGTGTAACGAGCAATAGCAGTGGCAAGGAACAGCAATAGTGATGGCAGTAGCAAGTAGCAACAGTAGCAAGCGACAGTAGCAGCAGCACCAGAACAAGACAAGTAACAGCAGTAGCAACAGTAGTAGCAGCAGCAGAGCAAGACAAGTAACAGCAGTAGGACAAACTCGTAGGCAATGGGTCGGTGATTTGTTTCGATGATATTCATCATGCAACAGCTATAACACGGAGAGATATGTGTCTAGCTCCCATTCGTCAATGTTATGTAGGCATGCATTCCGTGTGTCGTCATACGTGCTTAGGGAAAAGAACTTGCATGACATCTATTGTCCATCCCTCCCGTGGAAGCGGGGTCCAAAAGGAAACTACGGGATATTAAGGTTATCCTTTTCATAAAGAACCGGACCAACGCATTAGCACTTGGTGAACACATGAACTCCTCAAACTATGATCATCACCGGGAGTGGTTCCGGTTATTGTCACTCCGGGGTTGCCGGATCATAACACATAGTAGGTAACTACAACTTGCAAGATCTGATCTAAAACACACATATATTGGTGACAACATAATAATTTCAGATCTGAAATCATGGCACTCGGGCCCTAGTGACAAGCATTAAGCATGGCAAAGTAGTAGCAACATCAAATCTCAGAACATAGTGGATACTAGGGATCAATCCCGATCAAAACTAACTCGATTACATGATAGATCTCATCCTACTCATCACCGCCAGCGAGCCTACGAATAGATTACTCACGAACGACGAAGAGCTTCATGGAATTGGAGAGGGAAGAAGGTTGATGATGACGATGGTGATGATTTCCCCTCTCCGGAGCCCAAGACGGACTCCAGATCTTCCCTCCAGATGAAGAACGGGTGGTGGTGGCGCCTCCGTATCGAAAACGCGACGAAAACTTCTCTTCTTATTTTTTCTGAGACGAAAGACAACTTATAGAGCTGGAGTTGGGGGCGGCAGGTGCCTGTGGGCCCCACAAGCCTGCCCACCGCCACCAGGGGGTGGTGGCGGAGCAGGGGCTTGTGGCCCACTGGCCCACCCCCTGAGGTGGAACTTGGCGCAGGTATTTTTGATAGTTTCCAAAACTGCTCCCCGTAAATTTTCAGGACGTTTGGAGAACTTTGATTTCTGCACAAAAATAACACCAAGGCAATTCTGCTGAAAAGAGCTTCAGTCCAGGTTAGTTCCATTCAAATCATGCAAATTATAGTCCAAAACAAGGGCAAAAGAGTTTGGAAAAGTAGATACGTTGGAGACGTATCAACTCCCCCGAGCTTAAAACCTTGCTTGTCCTCAAGAAACTCAGTTGACAAACTGAGAGCGAAAGATAAACTTTGCCAAAATATGTTTGATCTTGTTGTTGCAACTATGTCTAACTCATAACCAGAATTTCAGCAAGATCACAAGCTAACCACATAAGCAAATGACACAAAGGTCTCACGGTAAACTAATATCAATGGCATAATCAGCTAACAAGCAAATAATAATGAGTTTCAAATACCAACACTTCAATCAAAGCAAGCATGAAGCAATTTGAATAGGTGGTATCTCGCTAGCTCTTTCTGAGACCGCAAAACATAAATGCAGAGCACTTTCAAAGATCAAGGGCTGACTAAACATTGTAATTCATAGCAACGAAGATCGAGTCATAGTCATACTCAATATCAATCAAAAGCAAAGCATAAAAATGACAGAGGTTCTCTCTAATTGGTGCTTATATAAGAGGAGGATGACTCAACACGCAAATAAATAGACAAGCCCTTCGCAGAGGGAAGCATTGATTTGCAGAGGTGCCAGAGCTCAAGCTTTGAAAAAAGAGATAATAATTTTGGGTGGCATGCTTTCATTGTCAACGCAATGACCAAGAGTTCTCAATATCTTCCATGCTACTCATGCTATAGGCGGTTCCCAAACAGAAAAGTAAAGTTTTAACTCCCCCATCACCAATCAATCACACTCCACGGCTAGCCGAATCCTTGGGTACCGTCCATACTAACATCAATCCGGGGGGAGTCTTGTTTTACAGTTATGTTTTCGATTTAAGCATGGAACTGGGCATCCCAAATATCGGCCCCTTTCTCGTGAAGGACTGTGAATAAACACATGTCGAGGATAACACTCCTAGCATGGAAGATACCAATAGCCCTCTGTCACCACATGAGCGGTTCCGGCATGCAAAACAGATTTATTTCTTGAAGGTTTAGAGAGTGGCACATGCAAATTTACTTGGAACGGCAGGTAGATACCGCAAATAGGTAGGTATGGTGGACTCTCATGGAAAAACTTTTGGGTTTATGGAAGTGGATGCACAAGCAGTATTCCCGCTTAGTACAAGTGAAGGCTAGCAAAAGACTGGGAAGCGACGAACTAGAGAGCGACAACGGTCATCAAGATGCAATGAGTTTGACTAACATTGAATGCAAGCATGAACATGATATAAATCACCATGAACACGAACATCATAGAGGCTATGTTGATTTTGTTTCAACTACATGCATGAACATGCGCCAAGTCAAGCCACTTGAAACATTCAAAGGAGAATACCATCCTATCATACTACATCATAGTCATCTCAAAATCTATGTTGGCAATCAAGACAAACCATTATAAGCTCTCAGCTAAATAAGCATGGCATCAGAAACTATGATCTCTAAGTTGTCATTGCAAACATGGATCTCTCACAACAAAGCTAAATCTGGGTCGACAAGCTAGTCATAATTACAAAAACAAAATAGATAGAGTTCATACCAGCTTTTCAGTCTCAGTCACTTCATCATATATCATCATTGTTGCCTTTCATTTGCATGATCGAACGATGAAAACAATAATAAGCGCATTGGACTAAGCTGAATCTGCAGGAAAACACAAAGGAGAATACAAAGTAATATGGCTCTTTGAAAGCTAAATAGGTAAGCATGTAAGAACCACTAAACATTGTAATCAATATCTTCTACCTTGACACAAAGAAAAAGAAAGCTATTTACACGGGAAAGCTCCCAACAAGCAAAAGAAGAAAGAAAAATCTTTTTGGGTTTTCTCAAAAGGACACAAAACAAGAAAACAAGAAAACAAAAAGAAACTAGCATGGATAATACAGTGGCAAAGTGTAAACACCGGCTAACAAAGTGAAAGCATAAGCATGAATATAAAGTCGGTGAGAACACGTACTCCCCCAAGCTTAGGATTTTGGCCTAGCTTGGTCTACTCCCATGGTGGGTCCTGGCGATACCCAAAGTCATAATGGGTATTATACGGGAGTGCTGCAGCCACTGCCTGAATAGCTGCCTCACGAAGTCGAGCAGCAGTCGCCTCCCTCTCATACTCCTCTGCCTCTCCTATGGTTATGTAGTATCTTCGTTTAACCTGAAAATCAAAGAAAGCAGGAGCAGGAAGGGTAATATGGAAAACACGCTGCCGGTTAAATATCAAGCAGTATAGGAGAGATCCATGATCTCTCTCAAGGAACTGGTAGCGTGTTAGAGCAACACGATCAAGGTAGGCTGTACGGAGAGGAGGGTCTTCTGGACGGATGGATACTCCAAGAAAATTTGCTAAGCATGTAGCATAAACTCCACCAAAGAAATCCCCCTCGCTGGCATTTTTATTCAGCCTCCTTGCTATAATAGCTCCCATATTGAAGCTCCTGTCACCTGTTACTGCACTCTTAAGGATACTGAGGTCGGAAGCGCATAGGTGACAATGTGCACCCTTGCCATTAACGCACCTACCTATGAAGAGGGCAAGGTAGTGCAAAGCAGGGAAATGGATGCTTCCTATGGTGGCTTGCGTGATATCTTTGGTTTCTCCAACAGTTATACTGGAGACAAAGTCTCTGACCGAAGACTTAGGAGGATCATTAACACTACCTCCATCGGGTATCTTGCAAATCCTATTGAAATCCTCCAGACCCACGGTATAGGATTTATCGTATAGATCAAACAGTATGGATGATTCACGGACAACTAAAAAATTAAATCTACGCACGAAAGAGGCAGTGAGCATAACATACTGTTCACATTTATCTGAGAGGAATTATTCTAACCCGGCATTGCGTACAAGTGCATCAAACTCATCCTTGAAGCCTGCTTTGATCATGAACTCATCGGAAGGACATTCACATGGTTGCACCGGTGCGTCCCTTAGTTGAAAAGGTTCGGGCTCCCGAAAGGAGAGACGAGGACCCTTCTTACTTGAGGAACCACCATGAAACTTCCTCCTAAACATAATTTCCTTATGCTGAAATTTTTGAAGTTCAAGAGAAAAGTGAATGAGGAACAACTATACCTTGTAGCAACTACTCCTACTAGTGCCTAGAGACCGTATCACGCACTAAAACTACTTGGGACCAGCTAAAATCAACTTTTCTAGCTCAAGAACAGGGTCATCAAGGTAGCAAGAATTCGCGAAGGATAAAGCACTAGAGCAAAAACTAATTGGACCAATGGAGGAGTCACTTACCAAGGAGTAATTTCCCCCAAAACAGTTCGGAGAATGGTGCTTTGAGAAAGGAGATCGAAAAATCACAGCCAAATGAGCAAGAACACGGGTTTGAGCTGTGGAACATTTTTTTCTAGAGGTGGAAGAAGAGGCTGAGAGCTGGAGTGAGTGGAGGGGATGCCTGTGGGCCCCACAAGCTTGCACCCCGCCACCAGGGGGTAGGTGGCGGTGGGGGGGCTTGTGGCCCACTGGTCACGCCCCCTGACCAGCTCTCAGGTCCAGAAATTTTCAAAAATTCCAGAAAAAATCATACTAAATTTTCAGGACCATCGGAGAACTTTTATTTTCGAGGTATTTTTCTCCGGGACGCTAAAACAGAAAACAGGAAAAGCTAAACTAATTCCATCATTTTTCTTCTAAGCAACAGAAAAGGAAAACTCAAAACAGAGGTATGTGACTCTGTGATTCATCCGTTTCATGGTCATCGAAAGAAATCCGTCAATGGGGTTGATCAAGTCCTTATGACAAAACCTTATCGAATCGCAAGAGAGAACGGAGAATTTTCGAATAGCCACTAAGTCACCTCAATGGGGATATGGATCTCCCCGACAAGCAAATCATACTTCATCTTGACACGAGAAATAGGGCATTCAAAGCTCCCAATGAGAATCGATGAAGTCTTTTCGATAGCATTGATGCAATGTACTGGATATCGTTTCTTCGGGAAGTGCACGGTGTGCTCATTACCGTTGACATGGAAAGTGACATTGCCTTTGTTGCAATCTATAAAAGCCCCTGCAGTGTTTAAAAAGGGTCTTCCGAGGATGATAACCATGGCATCGTCCTCGGGAATATCCAAGATAACAAAGTCTGTTAAGATAGTGGTATTAGCAACCACAACAGGCACATCCTCGCAAACGCCGATAGGGAAAGTAGTTGATTTGGCGGCCATTTGCAGAGAAATTTCAGTGGGTGTCAACTTATCCAACTCAAGTCTACGATAAAGAGAGATCGGCATAACACTAACACCGGCTCCAAGGTCACATAAGGCAGTTCTTACGTAGTTTCCTTTAATAGAGCAAGCTATAGTGGGCACTCCGGGATCACCAAGTTTCTTAGGAGTTCCACCTTTGAAAGTGTAGTTGGCAAGCATGGTGGAGATCTCAAGATCTGGTATCTTCCGTTTATTAGTCACGATATCTTTCATGTACTTGGCATACGGAGACATCTTGAGCATATCAGTTAACCGCATCTGCAGAAAGACGGGTCTTATCATCTCAACGAAGTTCTCAAAATCCCCATCATCCTTTTTCTTGGATGGCTTAGGAGGGAAGGGCATAGGTCTCTGAACCCATGGCTCTCTTTCTTTACCATGCTTCTTAGCAGTGAAGTCATTCTTGTCGTATCTCTTAGGTTGTGGATTATCAGGATTAACCGTAGGTTCAATCTCCACATCCTCATCATTGCTAGGTTGAGCATTATTACGAACATCACTGTCCATATTGTCACCAGGTTCATGTTCATCACCAGATTGTGTTTCTGCATCAGACGCAGAAATATCATTAGGTTCATCAGGTGTGACAGTATTTGGTGAACTGGCATGCAGGTTTCTATCATCCTTCTTCTTCTCCTTAGGATGACTGGGTGTATCAGTATTGATTCCTTGAGAATCTTGATCAATTCTCTTAGGATGACCTTCAGGATATAAAGGTTCCTGAGTCATTTTGCCTCCTCTAGTAATGACTCTGACAGAGTTGTCATTTAATTCATTGAGCAAGTCATTCTGAGCTTTAAGTACTTGTTCTACCTGAGTAGTAATCATTGAGGCATGTTTACTCACAAGCTTCAGAGCATTGACATTTCTGTCTACACAAGCACTTAAATGGCTAAGCATACGAGTACTTTGTTCCAAATGTCTGCTAACATAATCATTGAAACTCTGTTGTTTGGCAACAAAGTTGTCAAATTCATCAAAGCATAGGCTAGCAGGTTTATCAAAAGGAATATCACTCTCGTCAAACCTACGCAGAGAATTCACTTCTACTACCTGTATTGGGTTATCGAGACCATGGATCTCTTCGATAGGTGGTAGATTTTTGACATCTTCAGATCTAATGCATTTCTCTTGCATAGATTTCTTGTCTTCTTGCATATCTTCAAGACTGGGGAATAGAATACCTCTTTTCTTAAGAGTTGGCTTAGGAGGTGGTTCGGGAATAGTCCAAGCATTATCGTTGATCAAGAGGTTATTCAGTAGGGTCTCAGCTTGTTCTACAGTTCGATCCCTAAAAACACAATCGGCACAACTATCTAGGTAGTCTCTATAGGCATCAGTAAGTCCATTATAGAGGATATCAAGTATCTCGTTCTTCGTAAGAGGGTGATCAAGCAAAGCATTTTCTAGCTGGACGAGCCTCCTCCAAGCTTGTGGAAGACTCTCTTCTTGGAGTTGAGCAAATTTGTATATTTCCTGCAAGGCAGCTTGCTTCTTATTGGCACGGAAATATTTCTCACAGAAGTAATAGACCATCTCCTGGGGACTACGCACACATCCAGGAGCAAGAGAGGTGAACCAGGCTTTAGCATCATCCTTTAGAGAGAAAGGAAACAACTTAAGGATATAGTAGTGGCGGATCTTCTCCTCATTAGTGAAAAGGTTGGCTATTTCGGATAGTTTGGCAAGATGGGCTATGACCGTCTCAGACTCATAACCATGAAAAGGATCAGATTCGACTAGAGAGATTATCTCAGGGTCGACAGAGAATTCATAATCCTTATCGGTGACAAAGATAGGCGAAGTGGAAAACTTTGGATCATTTTTCATCCTAACTTCCCGAGATTTTTCCTTCCACTTGAGAATTAATTTCTCAGCATCATAGGCATCCTTACACGCAAGAAAATCCTCAGCTATCTCCCCCTCCATAACGTAACCCTCAGGTATATCAAGCAATTCATATCTAGGAGAGCTAGATCTAGCAGGAGCAATAGCAGGTTCTATCTCAATAGTATTGGCAGTTTCAGCAGCATCACAAGCATTGGCAGTAACTCTAGCAATATGAGCATCAAGGAACACTCCTAGTGGAACATCAGGCAAAGGAGTATCTCTAGCAGTATCAAGCATAGCTTCATCAGGCAAAATAGCATCTCTAGCATCATCAGGCAAAGCAGTATCAGGCGTAGCATCTCTAGCAATATCAGGCATAGTATCAAGCATAGCATCTCTAGTAGTATCAAGCATAGTATCATCAGGCATAGTATCAAGCATAGCATCTCTAGCAGTACCATCATAAGCATCATCAAGCACAGGCGACATATCAAGATTTCTAGCAGGAGGTGATGTCGCAAACTTACTCATAACTGGGGGTGAATCAAGTGCAGAGCTAGATGGCAATTCCTTACCTCCCCTCGTAGTTGAGGGCAAGACTTTGGTCTTCGGATCCTTCAGATTCTTCATAGTGATCAGCAGATATAAATCCCAAGTGACTCAGAGAATATAGCAATACCTCCCCGGCAATGGCGCCAGAAAAATGCTGACGTCAGCTGTGCTTCCCCAGCAATAGTGCCAGAAAAGTGTTGATCCTGCAATCTCTAGTGTTAGCTAGACAAATGCTTATGACAACGAACCTTCTCCTGTAACGGCGCCAGAAGAATGCTGATAGCACTCCCCGGTAATGAAACTGGAAGGATGTTTTTGATGGCCCAGCAACGCGTGGGTTCGCAGCAGTTTTCGAGGGTAGAGTATTCGACCCAAATTTGTTGATTCGCACGACGGGAGGTGAGAGAATACTCTCAAGTATTAGCAGCTGAATGTGTCAGATTCAACCACACGTGAAAGATTAGTATCTGCAAGCACAGTAGTAACAGCAAAGTAACGAGTAACGGCAGTGTAACGAGCAATAGCAGTGGCAAGGAACAGCAGTAGTGACAGCAGTAGCAAGTAGCAACAGTAGCAAGCGACAGTAGTAGCAACAGTAGTAGCAGCAGCAGCAGAACAAGACAAGTAACAGCAGTAGCAACAGTAGTAGCAGCAGTAGAGCAAGACAAGTAATAGCAGTAGGGCAAACTCATAGGCAATGGGTCGGTGATTTGTTTGGATGATATTCATCATGCAACAACTATAACACGGAGAGATATGTGCCTAGCTCTCGTTCGTCAATGTGATGTAGGCATGCATTCCGTGTGTCGTCATACGTGCTTAGGGAAAAGAACTTGCATGACATCTATTGTCCATCCCTCCCGTGGCAGCGGGGTCCAAAAGGAAACTACGGGATATTAAGGTTCTCCTTTTAATAAAGAACCGGACCAACGCATTAGCACTTGGTGAACACATGAACTCCTCAAACTATGATCATCACCGGGAGTGGTTCCGGTTATTGTCACTCCGGGGTTGCCGGATCATAACATATAGTAGGTAACTACAACTTGCAAGATCGGATCTAAAACACACATATATTGGTGACAACATAATAATTTCAGATCTGAAATCATGGCACTCGGGCCCTAGTGACAAGCATTAAGCATGGCAAAGTAGTAGCAACATCAAATCTCAGAACATAGTGGATACTAGGGATCAATCCCCATCAAAACTAACTCGATTACATGATAGATCTCATCCTACTCATCACCGCCCTGCGAGCCTACGAATAGATTACTCACAAACGACGAAGAGCTTCATGGAATTGGAGAGAGAAGAACGTTGATGATGACGATGGCGATGATTTCCCCTCTCCGGAGCCCAAGACGGACTCCAGATCTGTCCTCCAGATGAAGAACAGGTGCTGGCGGCGCCTCCGTATCGAAAACGCGACGAAAACTTCTCTTTTTATTTTTTCTGGGACGAAAGACAACTTATAGAGCTGGAGTTGGGGCGGCAGGTGCCTGTGGGCCCCACAAGCCTGCCCACGGCCACCAGGGGGTGGTGGCGGAGCAGGGGCTTGTGGCCCACTGGCCCACCACCTGAGGAGGAACTTGGCGCAGGTATTTTTGATATTTTCCAAAACTGCTCCCCGTAAATTTTCAGGATGTTTGGAGAACTTTGATTTCTGCACAAAAATAACACCAAGGCAATTCTGCCAAAAACAGCGTTAGTCCAGGTTAGTTCCATCCAAATCATGCAAATTATAGTCCAAAACAAGGGCAAAAGAGTTTGGAAAAGTAGATACGTTGGAGACGTATCAGAGCTCTGGATGCACGACGGCGTGGTGGCGGTGGAGCTTGTGGTTCTCCGCCAGGGCTTCGACAAGCATCGCGGAGGAGGAGAGGAGAAGTAGGGCTGCGCCAAGGGGTGAGGTTCAGGGGTGTGCGCAGCCCTCCCAAACCCCTACTATTTATAGGAGGGAAGGGAGAGGGGACGGACACCCCAGGAAACCCTAGGAGGGGCGGCGGCAGCCCTAGGAGGAGGGGGTCGCGGCGGCCCTAGGGGTGGCTTGCCTCCCAAGTCGGAGGGAGGTAGCACCACGCCCTAGGGGTTTGCCCTTGGCGCCTTGGGCCCCACCTCGTGGCTCGCACCAGCCCACCAGGGGCTGGTTCCCTTCCCACTTTCGTCCCATGTGGCCCTCCGGGACAGGTGGACCCTCCTAGTGGACCTCTCATACCATTTCGGTGGTCCCGGTACAATACTGATAAAGCCCGAAACCTTTCCGGTGACCAAAACTGGACTTCTCATATATAAATCTTCACCTCCGGACTATTCCGGAACTCCTCGTGACGTCCGGGATCTCAACCGGGACTCCGAACCACCTTCAGTAACCACATATACAATTCCCATTACAACTCTAGCATCACCGAATCTTAAGTGTGTAGACCCTACGGGTTCGGAACCATGCAGACATGACCGAGACACCTTTTCAGCCAATAACCAGCAGCGGGGTCTGGATACCCATGCTGGCTCCGACATGTTCCACGATGATCTCATCAGATGAACCACGATGTTAGGGATTCACTCAATCCCGTATACAATTCCCTTTGTTTATCGGTATTATACTTTCCCGAGATTCGATCGTCGGTATCCCTATACCTTGTTCAATCTCGTTACCGGCAAGTCTCTTTACTCGTTCCGTAACATATTATCCCGTGGCTAACTCCTTAGTCACATTGAGCTCATTATGAAGATGTATTACCGAGTGGGCCCAGAAATACCTCTCCGTCACACGGAGTGACAAATCCCAGTCTTGATTCGTACCAACCCAACAGACACTTTCGGAGATACATGTAGTGCACCTTTATAATCACCCAGTTACGTTGTGATGTTTGATACACCCAAAGCATTCATGCGGTATCCGGGAGTTTCCCAATATCATGGTCTAAGGAAATGATACTTGACATTACAAAAGCTCTAGCAGACGAACTACACGATCTTGTGCTATGCTTAGGATTGGATCTTGTCCATCACATCATTCTCCTAATGATGATCCCGTTATCAACGACATCCAATGTCCATGCTTAGGAAACCATGACCATCTACTGATCAACGAGCTAGTCAACTATAGGCTCACTAGGGACATGTTGTGGTCTATATAATCACACATGTATTACGGTTTCCAGTTAATACAATTATAGCATGAACAATAAACAATTATCATGAACAAGGAAATATAATAATAACCATTTTATTATTGCCTCTAGGGCATATTTCCAACAGTCTCCCACTTGCACTAGAGTAAATAATCTAGTTACATTATGATGAATCGAACACCCATAGAGTTTTGGTGCTGATCATGCTTCGCTCATGGAAGAGGTTTAGTCAACGGATCTGCGACATTCAGATCTGTATGTACTTTACAAATATCTATATCTCCATCCTGAATGTATCCATGAATGGAGTTGAAGCGACGCTTCATGTGCTTGGTCTTCTTGTGAAACATGGGCTCCTTGGCAATGGCAATAGCTCTAGTTTTGTGATAGAAGAGAGTCATCGGGCCCGACGCAATGGGAATCACTCCTAGGTCGGTGATGAACTCCTTCATCCAGACTCCTTCATGCGCTGCTTTCGAAGCAGCTATGTACTCCGCTTCACATGTAGATGCCGCCACGACGCTTTGCTTGCAACTGCACGAGCTGACTGCCCCACCATTCGAAATATACACGTATCCGGTTTGTGACTCGGAGTCATCCGAATCTCTGTCGAAGCTAGCATCGACGTAACCCTTTACAACGAGCTCTTCGGCACCTCCATAAACGAGAAACATATCTTTAGTCCTTTTCACGTACTTAAGGATATTCTTGACCGTTGTCTAGTGATCCACTCCGGGATCACTTTGGTACCTCCCTACCAAACTTATGGGAAGGTTCACATCAAGTCTGGTACACATCATGGCATACATAATAGAGCCTATGGCTGAAGCATAGGGGACGATACTCATCTTTTCTCTATCTTCTGTCGTGGTCGGGCATTGAGTTGTGCTCAATCTCACACCTTGCAATACAGTCAAGAACACCTTCTTGGACTTATCCACATTGAACTTCTTCAATATCTTGTCAAGGTATGTGCTTTGGGAAAGACCAATGAGGCGTCTCGATCTATCTCTATAGATCTTGATGCCTAATATGTAAGCATCTTCACCAAGGTCCTTCACTGAAAAATACTTATTCAAATAGGCCTTTATGTTTTCCAAAAGTTCTATATCATTTCCCATCAACAATATGTCATACAGATATAATATGAGAAACACTACAGAGCTCCCACTCACTTTCTTGTAAATACAGGCTTCTCCATAAGTCTGTACAAACCCAAACGCTTTGATCACCTCAGTAAAGTGAATGTTCCAACTCCGAGATGGTTGCACCAGCCCATGGATGGGGTGCTGGAGCTTACATAACTTGTCAACATTTTTAGGATCAACAAAACCTTCTGTCTGCATCATATACAATTCTTCCTTAATAAAGTCGTTAAGGAATGTTGTTTTGATGTCCATTTTCCAGATCTCATAATCATAAAATGTGGCAACTGCTAACATGATTCGGACGGATTTCATCATCGCTACGGGTGAGAAAGTCTCATCGTAGTCAACTCCTTGAACTTGTCGATAACCCTTAGCGACAAGTCGAGCCTTATAGATAGTCGCATTACCATCCGCGTCGGTCTTCTTCTTAAATATCCATTTATTTTCTATGGCTTGCCAATCATCGGGCAAGTCCACCAAAGTCCATACTTTGTTCTCATACATGGATCCTATCTCAGATTTCATGGCTTCAAGCCATTTGTTGGAATCCGGGCCCTCCATCGCTTCTTCATAGTTCGAAGGTTCACTGTTGTCTAACAACATGATTTCCAGGACAGGGTTGCCATACTACTCTGGTGCGAAACGTGTCCTTGTGGACCTACGAAGTTCAGTAGTAACTTGATCCGAAGTTTCATGATCATCATCATTAACTTCCTCTCCAGCCGGTGCAGGTAGCCCAGAAACATTTTGTTGTGATGTGCTACTCTCCGGTTCGAGAGGGGGTACAATCACCTCATCAAGATCTACTTTCCTCCCACTCACTTATTTCGAGAGAAACTCTTTCTCTAGAAAGGATCCATTCTTGGCAACAAAGATCTTGCCTTCGGATCTGAGATAGAAGGTATACCCAATAGTTTCCTTAGAGTATCCTATGAAGACGCACTTTTCCGGTTTGGGTTCGAGCTTTTCAGGTTGAAGTTTCTTGACATAAGCATCGCATCCCCAAACTTTCAGAAACGACAGCTTAGGTTTCTTCCCAAACCATAATTCATACGGTGTCATCTCAACGGATTTAGACGGTGCCCTATTTAAAGTGAATGCGGCAGTCTCCAATGCATATCCCCAAAATGATAGCAGTAGATCAGTAAGAGACATCATACATCGCACCGTATCCAATAGGGTACGATTATGACATTCAGACACACTGTACACTGAAGTGTGTCAGGCGGCGTGAGTTGTGAAACAATTTCACATTTCCTTAAGTGTGTGCCAAGCTCGTGACTCAAATATTCTCCTCCATGATCAAATTGTAAGAACTTTATTTTCTTGTCACGTTGATTCTCTACCTCACTCTGAAATTCCTTGAACCTTTCAAAGGTTTCCGACTTGTGTTTCATTAAGGAGACATACCCATATCTGCTTAAGTCATTAGTGAGGGTGAGAACATAATGATAGGCACCGTGAGCCTCAACGCTCATTGGACCGCATACACCGGTATGTATTATTTCCAACAAGTTGGTTCCTCACTCCATTGTTCCGGAGAATCGAGTCTTAGTCATTTTTCCCATGAGGCACGGTTCGCACGTGTCAAATGATTCAAAATCAAGAGACTCCAAAAGTCCATCTATATGGAGTTCCTTCATGCGTTTGACACCAATATGACCAAGGCGGCAGTGCCACAAGTATGTGGGACTATCATTATCAACCTTACATCTTTTGGTACTCACACTATGAATATGTGTAACATCACATTCGAGATTCATTAAGAATAAACCATCGACCAGCGGGGCATGACCATAAAACATATCTCTCATATAAATAGAACAACCATTATTTTCAGATTTAAATGAGTAGCGATCTCGCATAAAACGAGATCCCGATACAATGTTCATGCTCAAAGCTGGTATTAAATAACAATTATTGAGGTTTAAAACTAATCCCAAAGGTAGATGTAGAGGTAGCGTGTCGACGGCGATCGCATCGACCTTGGAACCATTCCCGACGCGCATCGTCACCTCGTCCTTTGCCAGTATCTGCTTATTCTGCATCTCCTGTTTTGAGTTACAAATGTGAGCAACTGCACCGGTATCAAATACCCAGGAGCTACTACGAGCACTGGTAAGGTACACATCAATAACATGTATATCATATATTCCTTTGACGTTGTCGGCCTTCTTATCCGCTAAGTACTTGGGGTAGTTCCGCTTCCAGTGACCGTTTCCGTTGCAATAATAGCACTCAGTCTCAGGCTGTTGGGGAACGTCGCATGGGAAACAAAAAATTTCCTACGCGCACGAAGACCTATCATGGTGATGTCCATCTACGAGAGGGGATGAGTGATCTACGTACCCTTGTAGACCGTACAGCAGAAGCGTTAGAGAACGCGGTTGATGTAGTGGAACGTCCTCACGTCCCTCGATCTGCCCCGCGAACAATCCCGCGATCAGTCCCACGATCTAGTACCGAACGGACGACACCTCCGCGTTCAGCACACGTACAGCTCGACGATGATCTCGGCCTTCTTGATCCAGCAAGAGAGACGGAGAGGTAGAAGAGTTCTCCGGCAGCGTGACGGCGCTCCGGAGGTTGGTGATGACCTTGTCTCAGCAGGGCTCCGCCCGAGCTCCGCAGAAACGCGATCTAGAGGAAAAACCGTGGAGGTATGTGGTCGGGCTGCCGTGGAAAAGTCGTCTCAAATCAGCCCTAAAACCTCCGTATATATAGGTGGGAGGGAGGGGGCCTTGCCTTGGGGTCCAAGGACCCTCAAGGGGGTCGTCTGAGCCAAGGGGGAGGACTCTCCCCCCCCCAAACCGAGTTGGACTAGGTTTGGTGGGAGGGAGTCCTCCTCCCTTCCCACCTCCTCCCTTTTTTTTTCTTTTCCTCTTGATTTTTCTTCTCTTGGCGCATAGAGCACTTGTGGGCTGTCCCACCAGCCCACTAAGGGCTGGTGTGTCTCCCCCAAGGCCTATGGGCTTCCCCGGGGTGGGTTGCCCCCCCCCCCCCCGGTGAACTCCCGGAACCCATTCGTCATTCCCGGTACATTCCCGGTAACTCCGAAAACCTTCCGGTAATCGAATGAGGTCATCCTATATATCAATCTTCGTTTCCGGACCATTCCAGAAACCCTCATGACGTCCGTGATCTCATCCGGGACTCCGAACAACATAACTGGGTGACTATAAAGGTGCACTACGGGTACCTCCGAAAGTGTCTGTTGGGTTGGTACGAATCGAGATCGGGATTTGTCACTCCGTGTGACGGAGAGGTATCTCTGGGCCCACTCGGTAGAACATCATCATGAGCTCAATGTGACTAAGGAGTTAGTCACACGATGACGTGCTACGGAACGAGTAAAGAGACTTACCGGTAACGAGATTGAACAAGGTATAGGTATACCGACGATCGAATCTCGGGCAAGTTCTATACCGACAGACAAAGGGAATCGTATACAGGATTGATTGAATCCTTAACATCGTGGTTCATCCGATGAGATCATCGTGGAACTAGTGGGAGCCACCATGGGTATCCAGACCCTGCTGATGGTTATTGGCCAGAGAGGTGTCTCGGTCATGTCTGCCTGTCTCCCGAACCCGTAGGGTCTACACACTTAAGGTTCGATGACGCTAGGGTTATAGGGAATTGTTGTACGAGATTACCGAAAGTTGTTCGGAGTCCCGGATGAGATCCCGGACGTCACGAGGAGCTCCGGAATGGTCCGGAGGTAAAGATTGATATATAGGACGGATGGTTTCGGACACCGGAAGTGTTTCGGGCATCACCGGTAACGTACCGGGACCACCGAGACCACCGGAGGTGGTCCCGGGGGACCACCGAAGGGGGGCTGCGACCCCAAGAGGTAAGATGGGCTAAGTGGGGGTGGGAACCAGCCCCTAGTTGGGCTGGTGCGCCTCCCCACTCAGCCCATGGCGCAAGGGAAAGAAAAAGAGGGGGGAACCCTAACTTAGGTGGGCCTTAGGCCCACCAGAGGGGTGCGCCACCCCTCCCCCTTTCCCTGGCCGCCACCCCTCTCCCATCTAAGGGCTGCCGCACCCCTTAGGGGTGGGAACCCTAAGGGCTGCGCCCCCTCCCTCTCCCCCTATATATAGATGAGGTTCGGGGCTGTTTGAGATACGGTTGAATCTCTCTCTCTCGGCGCAGCCCTGCTCCTCTCCCTCCTCCTCTCTGCCGGCGCTTGGCGAAGCCCTGCCGGGAGACCTCGTCTCTCCACCAACACCACGCCGTCATGTTGCTGGTCTTCTTCCCCAACCTCTCCCTCCTCCTTGCTGGATCAAGGTGCGGGAGACGTCACCGGGCTGCACGTGTGTTGAACGCGGAGGTGCCGTTGTTCGGCACTAGATCGGAATCGCTGCGAGTACGACTCCATCAACCGCATTCTAGCAACGCTTCCGCTTAGCGATCTTCAAAGGTACGAAGATGCTCTTACCCCTCTCTCGTTGCTGGTCTCTCCATCGGAAGATCTGAACATGCGTAGGAAAATTTTGAATTTATGCTACGTTACCCAACAGTGGCATCCGAGCCAGGTTTTCTATGCGTAGATTCTATGCACGAGTAGAACACAAAAGTTGTGGGCGATGGTTTGTCAATTTGCTTGCCGTTACTAGTCTTATTCTTTTCCGGCAGTATTGTGGGATGAAGCGGCCCGGACCGACCTTACACGTACGCTTACGTGAGACTGGTTCCACCGACAGACATGCACATCGTGCATAAAGGTGGCTAGCGGGTGTCTGTCTCTCCTACTCTAGTCGGATTGGATTTGATGAAAAGGGTCCTTATGAAGGGTAAATAGCTTTGGCATATCATCGGTGTGGCTGTCACGTAGGTAAGAAGGCGTTCTTGCTAGAAACCCAAATCAGCCACGTAAAACTTGCAACAACAATTAGAGGACGTCTAACTTGTTTTTGCAGGGTTTGACATGTGATGTGATATGGCCAAAGTTGTGATGTTGCATGTATGATGTATGAGATGATCATGTTATTGTAATAGGTTTCACGACTTGCATGTCGATGAGTATGACAACCGGGAGGAGCCATAGGAGTTGTCTTAATTTATTGTATGAGATGCAACGCCATGTGCTTACTATTTTACTTCATTGCTAACGGTTAGCCATAGTAGTACTGATAGTAGTAGTTGGCGTGACGACTTCACGGAGACACGATGATGGAGATCATGGTGTCACGCCGGTGACGATGATGATCATGCGATGCCTGAAGATGGAGATCGAATGAGCAAAGATGATAATGGCCATATCATGTCACTATATGATTGCATTGTGATGTTTATCATGTTTTACATCTTATTGCTTAAAACGACGGTAGCATAATAAGATGATCCCTCCTAAAATTTCGAGAACGTATTCCCCTAAGTGTGCACCGTTGCGAAGGTTCGTTGTCTCGAAGCACCACGTGATGATCGGGTGTGATAGATTCTAACGTTCGCATACAACGAGTGTAAGCCAGATTTACACACGCAAAACACTTAGGTTGACTCGACGAGCTTAGCATGTACAGACATGACCTCGAATACAAGAGACCGAAAGGTCGAACATGAGTCGTATGGTTGAATACGATCAGCATGAAGTTGCTCACCATGGTGACTAGTCCGTCTCACGTGATGATCGGACACGGGTTAGTCAACATGGATCATGTATCACTTAGATGACTAGAGGGATGTCGATTTAAGTGGGAGTTCATACTTAATTTGATTAAATGAACTTAATTGTCATGAACTTAGTCTAAAAGTTGTCTTTATAAATATTGTAGATGTCCGACGTCAACCTCAACTTCAACGCATTCCTAGAGAAAAACAAGCTGAAAGATGATGGTAGCAACTATGCGGACTGGGTTCGCAACCTGAAGCTCATCCTTGAAGCAAGTAAAAAGACTTATGTCCTTAATGCGCCGCTAGGTGACCCTCCCGCTCCCGCAGCAGCCCAGGACATTCTAAACGTCTGGCAAGCGCGGAGTGATGACTACTCTCTGGTCAGGTGTGGCATGTTATACAGTTTAGAAACGGGGCTCCAAAGACGTTTTGAGCAACACGGGGCATATGAGATGTTCCAAGAGCTGAAGCTAGTTTTCCAAGCTCATGCCCGTGTCGAGAGATATGAAGTCTCCGACAAGTTCTTCAGCTGTAAGATGGAGGAGAACAGTTCTGTCAGTGAGCACATACTCAAAATGTCTGGGTTACACGGTCGTCTGACTTCACTTGGAGTCGAACTTCCGGATGATGCTATCATTGATAGAATCCTCCAGTCTCTCCCACCAAGCTACAAAGGCTTTGTGCTTAACTACAACATGCAAGGGATGGAGAAAACCATTCCCGAGTTGTACTTGATGCTCAAGTCTGCAGAAGTAGAAATCAAGAAGGAGCATCAAGTGTTGGTGGTCAACAAGACCACTAGTTTCAAGAAAGGCAAGGGTAAGAAGAACTTCAAGAAAGACGGCAAAGCTGTTGCTGCGCCCGGTAAGCCAGATGCCGGGAAGAAGAAAAAGAACGGACCCAAGCCTGAGACTGAGTGCTTCTACTGCAAGGGAAAAGGTCACTCGAAGCGGAACTGCCCCAAATACTTAGCGGACAAGAAGGCCGGCAACGTTAAAGGTATATGTGATATACATGTTATTGATGTGTACCTTACCAGCGCTCGTAGTAGCTCCTGGGTATTTGATACCGGTGTTGTTGCTCACATTTGCAACTCAAAGCAGGAACTGCGGAATAAGCGGAGACTGGCCAAGGACGAGGTGACGATGCGCGTCGGGAATGGTTCAAAAGTCGATGTGATCGCCGTCGGCACGCTACCTCTACACCTACCGTCGGGATTAGTTTTGAACCTCAATAACTGTTATTTAGTACCAGCTTTAAGCATGAACATTGTATCAGGGTCTTGCTTAATGCGAGACGGCTACTCATTTAAGTCAGAGAATAATGGTTGTTCTATTTATATGAGTGATATGTTTTATGGTCATGCTCCGCTGGTGAATGGTTTATTCTTGATGAATCTCGATCGTGATGTTACACATATTCATAGTGTGAGTACCAAAAGATGCAAAGTTGATAATGATAGTCCCACATACTCGTGGCACTGCCGCCTTGGTCATATCGGCGTTAAGCGCATGAAGAAGCTCCATACTGATGGACTGCTAGAGTCTCTTGACTTTGAATCATTTGACACATGCGAACCGTGCCTCATGGGCAAGATGACAAAGACTCCATTCTCAGGAATAATGGAGAGAGCCACCGACTTATTGGAAATAATACATACTGATGTGTGTGGTCCAATGAACGTTGAAGCTTGCGGTGGTTATCGTTATGTTCTCACTCTCACCGATAATTTGAGTAGGTATGGGTATATCTACTTGATGAAGCACAAATCTGAGACGTTTGAAAAGTTCAAGGAATTTCAGAGTGAGGTTGAGAATCAACGTGACAGAAAAATTAAATGTCTACGATCTGATCGTGGAGGAGAATATTTGAGTCACGAGTTTGGCACACACCTAAGGAAGTATGGAATCGTTTCACAACTAACACCGCCTGGCACACCGCAGCGCAACGGAGTGTCTGAACGTCGTAATCGCACTTTATTAGATATGGTACGATCTATGATGTCTCTCACCGACTTACCGCTATCATTTTGGGGATACGCATTAGAAACTGCAGCATTCACTTTAAATAGGGCACCGTCTAAATCCGTTGAGACGACACCGTATGAACTGTGGTTTGGCAAGAAACCTAAGTTGTCGTTTCTTAAAGTTTGGGGCTGCGATGCTTATGTGAAGAAACTTCAACCAGAAAAGCTCGAACCCAAAGCGGAGAAATGCGTATTCATAGGATACCCTAAGGAAACTATTGGGTATACCTTCTATCTTAGATCCGAAGGTAAAACCTTTGTTGCCAAGAACGGATCCTTTCTAGAGAAAGAGTTTCTCTCGAAAGAAGTAAGTGGGAGGAAGGTAGAACTTGATGAGGTAATTACACCCCCTCTCGAACAGGAAAGTAGCGCGGCGCAAGAAGTTGTTCCTGTGGTGCCTACACCGACTGAAGAGGAAGTTAATGATGATGATCATGAAGCTCCGGATCAAGTTACTACTGAACCACGAAGGTCCACAAGGGTACGCTCCGCACCAGAGTGGTACGGCAACCCTGTGATGGAAATCATGTTGTTAGACAACGGTGAACCTTCGAACTATGAAGAAGCGATGGCGGGCCCGGATTCCAACAAATAGCTTGAGGCCATGAAATCCGAGATAGGATCCATGTATGAGAACAAAGTATGGACTTTGGTGGACTTGCCCGATGAACGGCGAGCCATAGAAAATAAATGGATCTTCAAGAAGAAGACTGATGCAAATGGTAATGTAACCGTTTACAAAGCTCGACTTGTCGCAAAGGGTTTTCGACAAATTCAAGGAGTTGACTACGAAGAGACTTTCTCTCCCGTAGCGAAGCTGAAATCAGTCCGAATCATGTTAGCAATTGCCGCCTTTTATGATTATGAAATTTGGCAAATGGACGTCAAAACAGCGTTCCTTAACGGGAATCTTAAGGAAGAGTTGTATATGATGCAAACAGAAGGTTTTGTCGATCCTAAAGGTGCTAACAAAGTATGCAAGCTCCAGCGCTCCATCTATGGGCTGGTGCAAGCATCTCGGAGTTGGAACATTCGCTTTAATGAGGTGATTAAGGCATTTGGGTTCATACAGGTTTACGGAGAAGCCTGTCTGTACAAGAAAGTGAGTGGGAGCTCTGTAGCTTTCCTCGTACTATATGTGGATGACATATTATTGATGGGGAATGATATAGAGATGTTGGAGAGCATAAAGGCCTATTTGAACAAGAGTTTTTCAATGAAGGACCTTGGAGAAGCTGCATACATATTAGGCATCAAGATCTATAGAGATAGATCGAGACGCCTCATAGGTCTTTCGCAAAGTACATACCTTGACAAGATACTGAAAAAGTTCAATATGGAAAACTCAAAGAAAGGGTTCTTGCCAGTTTTGCAAGGTATGAGATTGAGTACGACTCAGTCGCCGACCACGGCAGCAGATAGAGAGAAGATGAGTTCTGTCCCCTACGCTTCAGCCGTGGGCTCTCTAATGTATGCCATGCTGTGTACCAGACCTGATATAAACCTTGCGATAAGCTTGGTAGGGAGGTACCAAAGTAATCCCGGTGCAGAACACTGGACAGCGGTCAAGAATATCCTTAAGTACCTGAAAAGGACTAAGGAAATGTTTCTCGTTTATGGAGGTGACGAAGAGCTCGTCGTAAAGGGTTACGTCGACGCTAGCTTCGACACAGATCCGGATGACTCTAAGTCACAAACCGGATATGTATATGTGTTGAATGGTGGGGCAGTGAGCTGGTGCAGCAGCAAGCAAGAAGTCGTGGCAGCATCTACATGTGAAGCGGAGTACATAGCTGCTTCAGAAGCGGCTCATGAAGGAATTTGGATGAAGGAGCTCATCACCGACCTTGGAGTGGTTCCAAGCGCATCGGGTCCTATGACACTCTTCTGTGACAACACTGGAGCCTTTGCCATAGCCAAGGAGCCCAGGTTTCACCGGAAGACGAAGCACATCAAGCGCCGCTACAACTCCATCCAGGACCATGTCCAAACTGGAGTGATAGATATTTGTAAAGTACACACGGATCTGAATATTGCAGACCCGTTGACTAAACCTCTTCCACGAGCAAAACATGATCAACACCATGATGCTATGGGTGTTCGATACATCACAATGTAACTAGATTATTGACTCTAGTGCAAGTGGGAGACTGTTGGAAATATGCCCTAGAGGCAATAATAAAATGGTTATTATCATATTTCCTTGTTCATGATAATCGTCTATCGTTCATGCTATAATTGTATTAACAGGAAACAGTAATACATGTGTGAATGAATAGATCACAATGTGTCTCTAGCAAGCCTCTAGTTAGCTAGCTCGTTAGTCAATAGATGATCATGGTTTCCTGATCATGGACATTGGATGTCATTGATAACGGGGTCACATCATTGGGAGAATGATGTGGTGGACAAGACCCAATCCTAAGCCTAGCACTAGATCGTATTGTTCGTATACTAATGCTTTTCTAATGTCAAGTATCTTTTCCTTCGACCGTGAGATTGTGCAACTCCCGGATACCGTAGGAGTGCTTTGGGTGTATCAAACGTCACTACGTAACTGGGTGACTATAAAGGTGCACTACGGGTACCTCCGAAAGTGTCTGTTGGGTTGGTACGAATCGAGATCGGGATTTGTCACTCCATGTGACGGAGAGGTATCTCTGGGCCCACTCGGTAGAACATCATCATGAGCTCAATGTGACTAAGGAGTTAGTCACACGATGACGTGCTACGGAACGAGTAAAGAGACTTACCGGTAATGAGATTGAACAAGGTATAGGTATACCGACGATCGAATCTCGGGCAAGTTCTATACCGACAGACAAAGGGAATCGTATACAGGATTGATTGAATCCTTAACATCGTGGTTCATCCGATGAGATCATCGTGGAACTAGTGGGAGCCACCATGGGTATCCAGACCCTGCTGATGGTTATTGGCCAGAGAGGTGTCTCGGTCATGTCTGCGTGTCTCCCGAACCCGTAGGGTCTACACACTTAAGGTTCGATGACGCTAGGGTTATAGGGAATTGTTGTACGAGATTACCGAAAGTTGTTCGAAGTCCCGGATGAGATCCCGGATGTCACGAGGAGCTCCGGAATGGTCCGGAGGTAAAGATTGATATATAGGACGGATGGTTTCGGACACCGGAAGTGTTTCGGGCATCACCAGTAACGTACCGGGACCACCGGGACCACCGGAGGTGGTCCCGGGGGACCACCGAAGGGGGGCTGCGACCCCAAGAGGTAAGATGGGCTAAGCGGGGGTGGGAACCAGCCCCTAGTTGGGCTGGTGCGCCTCCCCACTCAGCCCATGGCGCAAGGGAAAGAAAAAGAGGGGGGAACCCTAACTTAGGTGGGCCTTAGGCCCATCAGAGGGGTGCGCCACCCCTCCCCCTTGCCCTGGCCGCCACCCCTCTCCCATCTAAGGGCTGCCGCACCCCTTAGGGGTGGGAACCCTAAGGGCTGCGCCCCCTCCCTCTCCCCCTATATATAGATGAGGTTCGGGGCTGTTTGAGATACGGTTGAATCTCTCTCTCTCGGCGCAGCCCTGCTCCTCTCCCTCCTCCTCTCTGCCGGCGCTTGGCGAAGCCCTGCCGGGAGACCTCGTCTCTCCACCAACACCACGCCGTCGTGTTGCTGGTCTTCTTCCCCAACCTCTCCCTCCTCCTTGCTGGATCAAGGTGCGGGAGACGTCACCGGGCTGCACGTGTGTTGAACGCGGAGGTGCCGTTGTTCGGCACTAGATCGGAATCGCTGCGAGTACGACTCCATCAACCACGTTCTAGCAACGCTTCCGTTTAGTAATCTTCAAAGGTACGAAGATGCTCTTACCCCTCTCTCATTGCTGGTCTCTCCATAGGAAGATCTGAACATGTGTAGGAAAATTTTGAATTTATGCTACGTTACCCAACAGCAACCCACCCCGGGGAAGCCCATAGGCTTTGGGGAGACACACCAGCCCTTAGTGGGCTGGTGGGACAGCCCCAAAGGGGCCTATGCGCCAAGGATAAGAAATCAAAGGAAAAGAAAAAAAAAGAGGGAGGAGGTGGGAAGGGAGGAGGACTCCCTCCCACCAAACCTAGTCCAACTCGGTTTGGGGGGGGAGAGTCCTCCCCCTTGGCTCGGCCGACTCCTTGGGGGTCCTTGGACCCCAAGGAAAGGCCCCCCCCCTCCCTCCTCCTATATATATGGAGCAATTAGGGCTGATTTGAGATGACTTTCTCACGGCTGCCCAACCACATACCTCCACGGTTTTTCCTCTAGATCGCGTTTCTGCGGAGCTCGGGCGGAGCCCTGCTGAGACAAGGTCATCACCAACCTCCGGAGCGCCGTCACGCTGCCGGAGAACTCTTCTACCTCTCCGTCTCTCTTGATGGATCAAGAAGGCCGAGATCATCGTCGAGCTGTACGTGTGCTGAACGCGGAGGTGCCGTCCGTTCGGTACTAGATCGCGGGATTGTTCGCGGGGCGGATCGAGGGACGTGAGGACGTTCCACTACATCAACCGCGTTCTCTAACGCTTCTGCTGTACGATCTACAAGGGTACGTAGATCACTCATCCCCTCTCGTAGATGGACATCACCATGATAGGTCTTCGTGCGCGTAGGAAAATTTTTGTTTCCCATGCGACGTTCCCCAACAGTGGCATCATGAGCTAGGTTCATGCGTAGATGTCTTCTCGAGTAGAACACAAAAGGTTTTGTGGGCGGTGATGTGCGTTTTGCTGCCCTCCTTAGTCTTTTTTCTTGATTCCGCGGTATTGTTGGATTGAAGCGGCTTGGACCGACATTACTCGTACGCTTACGAGAGACTGGTTTCATCGTTACGAGTAACCCCCTTTGCTCAAAGATGACTGGCAAGTGTCGGTTTCTCCAACTTTAGTTGAATCGGATTTGACCGAGGAGGTCCTTGGATGAGGTTAAATAGCAACTCATATATCTCCGTTGTGGTGTTTGCGTAAGTAAGATGCGATCCTACTAGATACCCTTGGTCACCACGTAAAACATGCAACAACAAAATTAGAGGACGTCTAACTTGTTTTTGCAGGGTATGATTGTGATATGATGTGGCCAACGATGTGATGTGATATATTGGATGTATGAGATGATCATGTTGTAATAGAAATATCGACTTGCACGTCGATGGTACGGCAACCGGCAGGAGCCATAGGGTTGTCTTTATACTAACATATGTGCTTGCAGATGCGTTTACTATTTTGCTAGGCTGTAGCTTTAGTAGTGATAGCATAAGTAGCACGACAACCACGACGGCAACACGTTGATGGATGATCATGGTGTGGCGCCGGGACAAGAAGATCGTGCCGGTGCTTTGGTGATGGAGATCAAGAAGCACGTGATGATGGCCATATCATGTCACTTATGAATTGCATGTGATGTTAATCCTTTTATGCACCTTATTTTGCTTAGAACGACGGTAGCATTATGAGGTGATCTCTCACTAAAATTTCAAGACGAAATTGTGTTCTCCCCGACTGTGCACCGTTGCTACAGTTCGTCGTTTCGAGACACCACGTGATGATCGGGTGTGATAGACTCAACGTTCACATACAACGGGTGCAAAACAGTTGCGCACGCGGAACACTCGGGTTAAGCTTGACGAGCCTAGCATGTGCAGACATGGCCTCGGAACACATGAGACCGAAAGGTCGATCATGAATCATATAGTTGATATGATTGGCATAGGGATGCTTACCACTGAAACTACTCTCGACTCACGTGATGATCGGACTTGGGATAGTGTAAGTGGATCATGAACCACTCAAATGACTAGAGAGATGTACTTTTTGAGTGGGAGTTTAGCATATAATTTGATTAAGTTGAACTCTAATTATCTAGAACATAGTCTAAGTCCACTTTGAATATATTTGTGTTGTAGATCATGGCTCACGCGACAGTCATCCTGAATTTTAATATGTTCCTAGAGAAAGCTAAGTTGAAAGATGATGGAAGCAACTTTGTAGACTGGGCTCGTAATCTTAAGCTAATCTTACAAGCTGGGAAGAAGGATTATGTCCTTAATGCTGCGCTAGGAGATGAACCACCCGCTACGGCTGATCAGGATGTTAAGAACGCTTGGTTAGCACGTAAGGAGGACTACTCAATAGTTCAATGTGCAGTCTTGTATGGCTTAGAACCGGGACTTCAACGTCGCTTTAAGCGTCATGGAGCATTTGAGATGTTCCAGGAGTTGGAGTTTATCTTTCAGAAGAACGCCCGGATCGAGAGGTATGAGACCTCCGATAAATTCTATGCTTGCAAGATGGAGGAAAACTCGTCTGTCAGTGAACATGTGCTCAAAATGTCTGGGTACTCAAACCGTCTAGCTGAACTGGGGATTGAACTCCCGCAAGAAGCTATCACTGACAGAATCCTTCAATCACTGCCACCAAGCTATAAAGGCTTTGTGTTGAACTACAACATGCAAGGGATGAACAAGTCTCCCAGCGAGTTGTTTGCGATGCTGAAAGTCGCAGAGTCTGAACTCCGTAAAGAGCATCAAGTGTTGATGGTGAGCAAGACCACTAGTTTCAAGAGAAACGGCAAAGGCAAGAAGGGCAATTCGAAGAAGAGCGGCAAGCCTGTTGCCAATCCGCCGAAGAAACCCAAGGCTGGACCTAAGCCTGAAACAGAGTGCTTCTATTGCAAGGGTATGGGTCACTGGAAGCGCAATTGCCCCAAGTATCTGGCAGATAAGAAGGCGGGCAAAGAAAAATCAGGTATATTTGATATACATGTTATTGATGTGTACTTAACCGGCTCTCGTAGTAGTGCCTGGGTATTTGATACCGGTTCTGTTGCTCATATTTGCAAAACGAAGCAGGAACTGCGGAATAGACGAAGGCTGGCGAAAGACGAAGTGACGATGCGCGTAGGAAATGGTTCCAAGGTTGATGCAATCGCCGTCGGCACAGTGTCACTTCAGCTACCATCGGGATTAGTGATGAACTTAAATCATTGTTATTTAGTGCCTGCGTTGAGCATGAACATTATATCTGGATCTTGTTTATTGCGAGACGGTTACTCTTTTAAGTCTGAGAATAATGGTTGTTCTATTTCTATGAGTAACATCTTTTATGGTCATGCACCGAATGTGACAGGATTGTTCATATTGAATCTTGATAGCGATACGCATATACATAACATTGAGACCAAAAGAGTTAGAGTAAACAATGATAGCGCCATATTTTTGTGGCACTGCCGCTTGGGTCATATTGGTGTAAAGCGCATGAAGAAACTCCATGCTGATGGACTTTTGGAGTCACTTGACTTTGATTCACTTGACACGTGCGAACCAAGCCTCATGGGCAAGATGACTAAAACTCCGTTCTCCGGAACAATGGAGCGTGCAAGTGACTTGTTGGAAATCATACATACCGATGAGTGTGGTCCAATGAGCGTAGAGGCACGCGGCGGATATCGTTATTTTCTGACCTTCACTGACGATTTGAGTAGATATGGTTATGTCTACTTGATGAAGCACAAGTCTGAAACATTTGAAAAGTTCAAGCAATTTCAGAGTGAAGTGGAAAATCATCGTAACAAGAAGATCAAGTTCCTGCGTTCTGATCGTGGGGGTGAATATCTGAGTTTCGAGTTTGGTGCTCACTTAAGACAATGTGGAATTGTTTTGCAGTTAACACCGCCTGGAACACCACAGCGTAATGGTGTGTCCGAACGTCGTAATCGTACTTTGTTAGAGATGGTGCGATCTATGATGTCTCTTACTGATTTGCCGTTATCATTTTGGGGTTATGCATTAGAAACAGCTGCATTCACTTTAAATAGGGCACCATCAAAATCCGTTGAGACGACACCATACGAACTGTGGTATGGCAAAAGGCCAGAGTTGTCGTTTCTTAAAGTTTGGGGATGTGATGCTTATGTCAAAAAGCTTCAGCCTGAAAAGCTGGAACTCAAAGCGGAAAAATGCGTCTTCATAGGTTACCCAAAGGAGACAGTTGGGTACACCTTCGATCTCAAATCCGAGGGCAAAGTGTTTGTTGCTAAGAACGGAACTTTTCTCGAGAAGGAGTTTCTCTCGAGAGAATTGAGTGGGAGGAAGATAGAACTTGACGAGGTTGTCGAACCTCTCATCCCTCTGGATGGTGGCGCAGGGCAAGGGGAAACCTCTGTCATTGCGACGCCGGTTGAGGAGGAAGTTAATGATGATGATCATGAAACTCCAGCTCAAGTTTCTGTCGAACCACGCAGGTCGACGAGACCACGTGCTGCTCCAGAGTGGTACGGTAATCCCGTCTTATCAATCATGTTGTTAGACAACAATGAACCTGCGAATTATGAAGAAGCAATGGTGGGCCCAGATTCCAACAAATGGCTGGAAGCCATGAAGTCCGAGATAGGATCCATGTATGAGAACAAAGTGTGGACTTTGGAGGTACTGCCTGAGGGCCGCAAGGCCATTCAGAACAAATGGATCTTTAAGAGGAAGACGGACGCTGACGGTAATGTGACCGTTTATAAAGCTCGACCGCTGGCAAAGGGTTTTTCACAAGTTCAAGGAGTTGACTACGATGATACTTTCTCACCCGTAGCGATGCTTAAGTCCGTCAGAATCATGTTAGCAATAGCTGCATTTTTCGATTATGAAATCTGGCAGATGGATGTCAAAACGGCGTTCCTTAACGGTTACCTTAAGGAAGAGTTGTATATGATGCAACCCGAAGGTTTTGTCGATCCTAAAAGTGCTAACAAGGTGTGCAAGCTCCAGCGATCCATTTATGGACTGGTGCAAGCATCTCGGAGTTGGAACAAACGCTTTGATGAGGTGATCAAAGCATTTGGGTTTATACAAGTGGTTGGAGAATCTTGTATTTACAAGAAAGTGAGTGGGAGCTCTGTGGCGTTTCTAATATTATATGTAGATGACATATTACTGATTGGAAACAACGTAGAGCTTTTGGAGAGCATAAAAGGTTAGTTGAATAAAAGTTTCTCTATGAAGGACCTAGGAGAAGCTGCTTACATTCTAGGCATTAAGATCTATAGGGATAGATCAAAACGCCTGATAGGACTTTCACAAAGCACATACCTTGATAAAGTTTTGAAGAGGTTCAAAATGGAACAGTCCAAGAAAGGGTTCTTGCCAGTGTTACAAGGTACGAGATTGAGTAAGACTAAGTGCCCAGCAACTGATGAAGATAGAGAGCATATGCGCTCCGTCCCCTATGCTTCAGCCATAGGTTCTATCATGTATGCGATGCTGTGCACTAGACCGGATGTTAGCCTGGACATAAGTATGGCAGGTAGGTTCCAGAGTACTCCACGAGTGGATCACTGGACAGCGGTCAAGAATATCCTGAAGTACCTGAAAAGGACTAAGGATATGTTTCTCATGTATGGAGGTGACGAAGAGCTCGCCGTAAAAGGTTACGTCGATGCAAGCTTTGACACAGATCCGGACGACTCTAAGTCGCAAACCGGATACGTATTTATTCTTAATGGGGGTGCAGTAAGCTGGTGCAGTTCCAAGCAAAGCGTCGTAGCAGATTCTACATGTGAAGCAGAGTACATGGCTGCCTCGGAGGCGGCTAAGGAGGGTGTCTGGATGAAGCAGTTCATGACGGATCTTGGAGTGGTGCCAAGTGCACTGGATCCAATAACCTTGTTCTGTGACAACACTGGTGCCATTGCCTTAGCAAAGGAACCAAGGTTTCACAAGAAGACCAGACACATCAAACGACGCTTCAACCTCATCTGTGACTACGTCGAGGAGGAGGACGTAAATATATGCAAAGTGCACACGGATCTGAATGTAGCAGACCCGCTGACTAACCTCTTCCACGGCCAAAACATGATCGACACCAGAACTGTATGGGTGTTAGATTTATTACAATGTAATTCACA